>NW_027526385.1:191286243-192486243 GCF_048455015.1 Haemaphysalis longicornis | reverse complement strand
AGTAGTCCACAGGATTTTTGCTAGACCAGCGATAACCCAACTATGCACCATTGCTGGTGGCGAGCACAGAATGTGTGGTTTTATTACCGTAAGGTTGTGCGTTAACTGTACTAGTGGGGCTTATTTTTTAAAGCCAGAGCGCTTTTTTAAATGTTTCCCTTTCAAAGCGATCGAAGCGAAATGGCAATCACCATTCCTTCACAACGAGAAAGATGCAGGGCTGAGGATTGCAGTTTTCAAGCTCGGGGAGTTTAATTTTAAGGGCCACATCCTTAATTATTTCAAAACATGTTCGTGCGCTTCCTCCCAATACCACAAATTCCAAAGTTTTCCCCCAGGCTGCATTGCTGAAGTTTGCTAAGCTGGATCCTCACTGGTCCGGTTGACGGTGTGGAGGCTGATTCGATACGATCCACTCTTTCTTAGGCGATAACATCATTGCCATGCTTTGAAGCTTTTATATGATTTTGTTATCGTGATGATAGCGACGGCTTTGTCAATGTCAGCGACCTTCTTTCCTTCTTCTGACAAGGTATCGACCTCGGCGACAAGAGGGAGGGGCAGCGCGAATTTATCGTTAAACTCTTGCAGTTCAAGATAGGTAAAATTTGCATCAATCACTCCAGAACGAGTCATTGTGCACCCTTCTACACGCCACCTTGAACGTACCCACGGAGACTCCAGCAAGTAAATCCAACAACAAAATCTAGCTGCCGTTTCCCCAGAGCATTTGCGAAGATGATAGGCATATCGGAAGATAGAAAATTGTACAAACATGCCGTCTTCTGGAACATAATAACGACATATTAAGCGATTGCCCATGGCAAAGGAAAGCAAACCTGGCAAAGAATCAGCAACAAACTGAGGATTGCTAACTGACAAGAAAGAGAGTTACTGACCTGCAAAACAGTTTATTGTGCAGTAGGTTCACCTGTTAGGAAGTAGGTTCTTTTTGACGAGTGCGCTGGATGTCGGCACGTGCAGCCTGCTCATTCCTTTTTTACCGCGGACACGTCGCCCAAAAATACGTCCCGGGCAGGTGCCGCTGAAGTGTCGACAGTCATTCATGCATTGATCTATTTTTGCTTGGCGTCGGCTGCTGCCGAGGCAATAGTCGCAGAATAGATAACGATAACTTTTTACAAGCGCATGATTGCGATTTGGACGAGCGATAAAAGCGCCGTTCCTACAGCTACTGTTTGAAAAGTGCGCTATCGATGCGAAACACACTGCTCAAGAACAAGACTAAATTCTACAGTGTCTACAATGCTTTGAATGTTCCTTCTACTCGCCTCAGAAATAACTCGGCCGGGCCACAACTGTAACCCACCACATAGACACCAGATTTCAAGCACCTTTACGGCATCCACCCTGCCGGGTATCTGCCACTGAACGTCACGTCATTGAAGATAAGGTTAACAACATGTTTCAGCGTGACGTTGTCCACCCATCAAACATTTCATTGGTTTCCGCGGGTGCCCTTTTCAAGAAAAAAGACGCGTAAATTCGCTTCAGTGTTAACTTCCCACGTCTAAAAAGGATAACTCGCAATAATGCCTGCCCATTGCAATGAGTATATAAGACCCTCGAGTGCTTGCGGGGAGCTGACTTTTTCTCCTCTCTGGGCCTTATGTTACCATACTGGCAACCACCCTTAGCAGAAGCAGATACACCGAAAACTGTCTTTGTCACCCGCGACGGTTTGTAAGAATTTAACGTCATGCCGTTCAGTCTATAGTTAGGGACAATATCCCTCGTAGCTTAAAGTGGAAGGCGTTTTTGTGCTACCTTGATGACTTGATGGTACTATCTAAGGAATTCTGGACGCATCTCGCTCCCCTTGACGAAATTCTCACACGCCTGTCGGCAGCGGGACTTCAACAAAATTTTAAAATCTCACGTTGCTGCTCGGGAGCTGAACATTCTTGGCCACATTCTGAGCAGGATAGAGTGTTTGCTGACAAGGTTACTTCCAAAGCTGGTTCAATTTTTAATGTTCGGTATATTTTCAAACCTCGTTTGATATCCCTCATCGCTGGAGCACCGCGAATCATTGATCTTTTTACGCAGTGTAAAATACCATCTACAATAGTAACAAAACTGGGCAAATCAAAATTTATTATAATTTCAAATCTGCTGCATTCCATGCTAATAACAATAAATGAGAAAATACCTTGGAGTGTTGAGGGTATTTTTTATGCTATTTGCTCATTCCAGTTATCTTTTCACTTCCAGTACACAGGGCGGGCTGCCCTTCAAACAGGCGATGCAGACAACGCTGTTACCGCAGGAGTTATTATGTGACCGGACGCTGCATTGGAGCCCGTCGCTTTACCTGCATGTGTACTACCCCAAGAGGGCGGCGAAAGGGGTGAAGTTGGGGTCTTGAACCGTGCTTATTTACGTCGGCTTGTTTGGCAAAATAAAATTGATGGAGTCCGGGCTAAATCGAGAATTTGCAGTTTCCTCTCCCTTTTTGCTCTCTTGCCATAACAAGTAGTCGTGAATGGCTGTTTTTCAACTCACCATTTTGAAGATGCAAACAAAGGAAGGTAGAGCTTCAAGCAAACAACCATGCTACATTAGGCGAATTGAATTAACCCAAACGTGCAACCAGAGACACTACCAAAATTACTGCGAAAACGGTTTCTCCGTAAAAACGTTCTAGCGCACTGCTGATAGACAAGCCACTGGCATTGGTTGAATGCGGTTTACGGAGTTTTCCGAGCAACGCCTGGGTATTGCCTTCTTCGCAAGGGCAGGAGGCCATAGTTCTGTGGGGTTTTATTTCATTTCTTTAATTACCACATACTCCAGACCATATGCGGTGCATTGAAGGAAGGACAATACAGTTGTGAAATTCGATCTGCATGCCCTGCGCTACGTAATATATTCCTATTTTACAAAAGACTAAGAAAGGCAAGCAATCAAAATGTACACCAGTAGCACAGACTAAGCGACAAGAATAACTTTTGGAAACAGTTCTATTTCGGCATGTCAAGCATACGGAAATCTTCTGGCAGATCATTCCACTCATGAACTGGTTTCTGAAAAAAAAAACTTCTAAATGTTAGCACAGGCAGATATGGGTGTAATGCTATGACTAGGTTTTTGACGTAACGCTGTGGTTTCAACTTTTGTTACGAATTTTTGAGCCAGCGAAACTAACATGAAAAAGTATGTGGTGGAAGAAGGGCGTGCGGTTTCCTTTGGATGATCCAGAATTTCGGAATTCGCATAATGCATCATGGTCGCCGGCGAATCGAGATTATTTGTTGGTTATATAAAAATCGGGCTGCAAATTATGGTATTTGTTTTATTTATCGCAAGTTAGCAACTGTGTGCGGTTCCCGCAAAATGTTGACGTAACCAGGAGGAAGACGAAAAACACCTTTGTACGCTCCGTGTTTTAGAGAACATGAAAAACGACACAATGTGTATTTTAAACTGCCCTATTTTTAATATAGGCCAAAAATATATGTTGTCCACCGTTGAGATTGCTACGCCCAAGTACTTGTTTTGTTTCAGTTGCCTGTTAGTGTAACCACCTACGCTATAGGTAAATTCGAAATTGCGAATTTTATCAATAAGGCCTAAATATGCGGTTTTCTCAAACTATTCCACGAATTCCGACTCTTCGCACAATTTTTACGCCGTTGATGTTCTCACACAAGTAAACCTGGTCAGAGACAAAATATACGATATGAAAAATGGTGGAGTCGTCCACAAAAAAAAATTCCCCGCATTTCCCCGAGGGGAAGAATGTGAAAGTGCGAATGCACGAGTTGAATTTGCGCGATTCGATAATGTTCGCGAAAGAGAGATCACACTCACACACACAACTACAAAGAAAGAAAGATGCATTTATTCACAGACACCTATTTGTGTTGTCGTTGTACTTGATTGCTAGAGCGGATCTCAGCTTTGAAATTTCGTGTCAGTACTCCTTTAAGCGGGTGCATTAGCCCTTCTCACGCCCGATTCCAGGCCAATCCCCCACGTGGGTATGTGCCATGTCAGCGGCCAGGCAGCGCGCGCCCATCTCCCCCCGTTGCCATGGAAGACGAGGAGATTCCTGGCCAATCCCCCACGTGGGTATGTGCCATGTCAGCGGCCAGGCAGCGCGCGCCCATCTCCCCCGTTGCCAAAGAAGACGAGGAGCGCGCGCACCCGCAGCTGTTGCGATGCGGACGGCGGCGGACGCTTCAGGCTCGCTTAAGAAGTGCATTCGCACTTAAAATCCAAACACACACGTTATGTCCATGGTTGGAACTAACACAACACTATAGATGTGAAATACCAACAGCCACACAGCTGACCGTAGCTGCACTCCCGATAATACGACGCAATACGTAGAACCGAAACGATTGTTATCTAACTGCCATTGTCCAATAAATAAATATTCATCAACCAGTTAATCATTTCCTCAGGTATGCAGATAGCTATCTTTGTTAAATTTATAAAAAGGAACTTTGTCGATTGACCTAGAAAGGCTTCTAAAAGACACGAAATGCCAGGCATTCTCAACCTCTATGGAGAATTTTAACTATTGAAAATAATTGCGTGGTAGCAGAAAATATTTGGGCAAGTCATGTTGCATGCTCTGGATTACAATATTGTAATCGGGCTTCCCTTTAGGGGCCCGCCTGGCTTGTTGCCGTAGCTTGTCCGCGGTGACGGCGTGACAAACCTCAAGCAGAGGCTTCGAGTACAGAATCGGTCCCTCTTGTCGAGATTGATCCTGACCCCCACGCGTTCGAAGATGATGCCTGTTCCAGGGCGCTAGAAAAGCGCAGGTTACATGTCTCCAATGTGTTGGTGGTGACCTTTGCCTTGCACTGTTCCCAGTAAGGTGTCCATGGTTAGACATCCAATAAGTACGCAATTATATACAATATGAAAAACATCATAGATTACGCATTAGCTCCAACTAATAAAATATAAATCCCGTGTCTTTTTATGGTCCTTTACAGGGGCACCCTCGTTTGTAGCTTGACTACTTTTACAATCAACGCCAAACTGTTACTCAAACTACACAAAAGAGAACGCCAAAGCCTCTATGGCAAACCACTGGTCAGCACTTCGATATCAATCAGGTCGAGCGGGACTGTTTATTTTTTTATTACAATCATTTGGATGCTGAACTCAAGTATGTTCAAGTAGATTACAACAAATACATAATGGAAATCGGTCGTAATTTGCTATGTAATAATCTGCTAGCTTTCATAAATAACGGAATCACACGAGCTTTTGGCAAATCGTCGGGTACTTCACTGGCTTTAACCAAAACAGCACCTATTACTACAAGAGACCTAGCTAATCCCTCCGCATACCTTTTCAGATACCTCAGAGCAAGTCGATTTTTTCCTTTGTAGTCGCAGTATAGGTTTTATCACCCATTCAAACGATGCTCGGCAGGTGATGATTGTTAAGGTTGAATGACCTGATACCTTCATAAGACTCGAATTTCGTCACCTCCATCAAACGTTCCTAAAGTAGATGCACAAACGGAGTGGCAAGGGAAAAATAAAGTGTTTGTTGTCTGGCTTGGGTTTTTGTCAGAACAAAATGTAAGGAATGGGGGATAGGGAGAGAAGAATGAAGGCGCCCGCATGCGTAGACAGGTAGCGCTTGTGTAGCGGTGGAAAACAGTTCGTGGCATTTCTCCTTCCTTAGAATCTATAACGTTCCACTGGCTTCTTGATATGTGTGGAACGTCGTAGCTCTGGAAGCGGGTGGTGCGGAATGCCGGGGAAGTAGTCGTTGGCACTTCGCGGTGTTGTACAGGTGAGTCCGGGCTTACCTGGGGGCTAGCGGAATCCTCTGATGCTGAAGGTTCTTCGATGCTTCTCAGCCTGATCCTTTCCCTGTGTCGGTGAACAAGCCAATTCTTCCTATCGACAGACACGATGCGTGCCCCTGAGGTTGACCGGAGCTTCCTAGGTGTTCATTTGTCACCGCGCCCGTATTTGCGGAGGTACACAGGATCTACGGGTGCTAAGTTCCAGCCGGCGCTGTTAGCAGAATTGAGATCCCTTGTTGTTCGGCTCCTGGGAGGAAAACGCATGTCTAGTTGGGTGCGCAGCCTGTAACGCAACAACATTTCCGATGGTGAGCGTCCTGACGGAACCGGCTTGTTTCTGTAGCAGTGCAGGGTTCTAGCCAGCGTCTTTGACAAGTCTGCGTCCCCACACTTTTTTAGTCGGTCTTTAATGGTTCGCACCACACGTTCGGTCAGTTAATTACTCTGTGGATGTTTGGGGGGAGTTTGCACGTGAACCAGCCCGTTCTGTTGCAAGAACTCATTGAACTCCCACCCGGTTAATGGCGTGCCATTATTAGACACCATTGTGTGCGGCAGACCGAATCTACTGAACAGCGTTCACAGGGCATCAACTGTGCTTCGCGAGGTTGCATGAGTCAGAAGATTGGCCTCAATTCATTTACTGTGGGAGTCCAGGACGACAAGCAGAATTTTGTTCTCGATTGCTCCAGCAAAGTCGACATGCAGTCGCGACCATCTTCCCTGGTCTGCCCAGCTGATGGGTGCTTGCGTGGGTGGCATGGGCAATGCCTCAAAAGAATTCTCACATACAGTGGCTAAGCGCTCAATATTGTGGTCCAAGCCAGGCCACCAAATGTTTGACCGTGCAGCTGCCTCCATTGCGGAGACTCCTTGATGAGCTCCATATAATAACTTCATAAGCTTCTTCCTGGCTTCCGCCGGAACCCAACACACTGGCACCAGTGCTGCAAGGTATACTGCACGGACAGCTCGTGCCGAATTTTGTGGTACTCTGCATCTCTGTGCATTCCTCAGCAGTGCGTTGCGGCCAACCTTGGGTGACGTACCTGCCCACGCTTGACAATACACCGTCTGACTGCGTGAGGGCTTGAAGCTCTTCCACAGCCACCACAGGCTCGTCCCACTGGTACACGACGAGGACGTACTCGGTATATCCTTGGCGTCCTGCAGCTCCTGTTTAAGAGATTTGGGTAACCGGCTTAATGCAGCGTTGAGCATAAATTTTCTGGGCTTGTACAGGAGTATATTCTTGTATGCACCAAGTACTAGGGCCCATCTTTGGATTCTGGCTGCCGCCATGACGGGTGTTCGACGGTCGTGCCATAATAGGGCCAGCAAAGGCTGGAGATCCGTAACCAGAGTGAACTCTGGCGCCAAGAGGGAGTCCCGAAACCTAGTAACACCACATATCAAGGCCAACGCCTCGCGGGCGTCCTGAGAGTACTTTCTTTCGGCAGTTGTCAGCGTTCTCGATCGAAACCCTACCGGTGGCATCTCGCGTTCAGTGTGACGAAAATGTGCAGCGCCAACCCCGTATGGAGAAGCATCACACTGTAAGAAGAGCTCACGGTTCGGGTCAAAATGAGTCAGTACGGGTGCCGCGAACAACCCATTTTTAACCTAACGAAGGGTTTCTTTTCCTTCGCGTTCCACGTCCATTTCGCGTCCTTTTTAAGCAGTTTGTGCAACACTGCAACAATAATAGACAATTCGGGCATACACTTGTATAAAAAGGTATCATTCCCAGAAATGAGCGTAGCTCGCAGGCGTTCTGTGGAGAGGGGGCTAACCTGATAGCATCTACATTCTTTTCCATGGGATGCAGTCCGTTCGCGTTGATACGGTGACCGAGATATGTAACCGTGGACTCGGTAAGGCGGATTTTATCAGCACGTAAGTTAATGTCATGTGTCGCGACTACAACGCCTCCGGTAAAGGAAAAGAACTATATTTACATGATATTACACACATAAAATGCCCGTCGCCGCCATCGCTCTTCGTCGTTCTCTTCTACTACCATCGGCGATCACTTCTTTGTCCTCACGGGAAGAAGTTCCAACAACCTCCCCCCCCCCCACGGCGAAAAAAAAAACTGATGCGTAGGGGATAGTGGTAGCCCCCGTCTTTGCACTTGTGCTTCCACCAGCGCTGTGGTTTGCTGTATGGTCCATTTCTAGTCGTTCCGAGCAAACGGTAGCATCGCTGACAGTTCTTGCGCCTGTATTTCCAGGTATGCCAAACAGCAGGAGAAGCCTTCATTCAGTGGCTGTTGCCCTGCTCTTTTCTTCGTGATTGGAACGTGTCACGTGACGATGACCCCGTAGTTTTCCAAGCACTCCATGAGCGACGCGACTCGTTTGTTCCACGTTTGTGCATCGGTACTGAGAGAGCTTATAGGCAAATCTTGCGATGGCGCGAATGTCGTTTTCCATTTAATTATTTACCACATTCTGCAGGCCATGTTCGGCGTTTGCAAGAAAGGATAATGGAGTTGTGAAATCCCATCTATATGCACAGCGCTAAGCATTATAGTCATAATTGAAAAAGACTCCCTGTACAAAACAAGCAACAAGAATATACACAAATATCACAGACCAAGCGGCAAAAGTACCTTATGTACACAGTTTCACCTCGGCATGTCAAGCATGCAGAAATCTTGGGGCAGATCCTTCGACTCGGAAACTTTTTCTGAAAAAAAGGACTACTTGTAATTGTTAGTACGTGCAGATATGGGAATAATTGTATGACTATGTTTTTGACGTGACTCCCTGCTTGTGTCTCTTTTACGTAATTTGGAGCCTGCAAGCCTAACATAAAAAAGCACGAAGCGAAAGGTAGCAAGTCATGCACTATTTCTAGAATGAGCCACAAATTCGCCATTCGCACATTGATCATGCTCGACGGCGAATTTACTCTTCTGTATTGGTTATATAGAAATCTGGCAGCTACTAATTGTATTTTTTTCTAATTCTTTGGTATTAGCAAGTGTTTGCGGCTGCCACAAAATGCTGACGTAAACAGAAGAGGAACTACAGCTTTATACGGTCTAAGTTTTAGGAAACGAGAAAACGATACAATGTGCGCATTTAAAAGCGTAATTTCCTCCGGGCAGTGGAATATACGCTGTTAATATGTATTCTGCGGGTGAGCATTGTTGAGTTCGCTACAACCCAGTACTGACTTTGGTAACTAACCTGTTGTTGTAACCGCATACGCTATAAGTAAATGCGAACTTTCAGATTTTATTACTCAGGCATAAATATGCTTCACGAATTCCGACTCTTTTCACACTCTTTACCCAGTTGATTCTGTCCCACGAGTAAAGCTGGTCAGCGGTAAAATATCCGGCATTAAAAGTGCTGGAGTCGTTCAATAATAACCTAACAGACATGCCATGTGTATGGTTCGAACTAGGACAATAGATGAAACTACCACCGGCCATACAGCTGATAGTAGCGGCACTCCAGAAAAAACGACGCAATGAGCCGAGCCGACACCGTTTTTACTTATCTGCTATTATATATATCAATAAATTTGCTATCAGCCAGTTAATTATTTCCAGAGGTATGTAGATAGATACATGTTTGTTAAATATTTTCAAAAAAGGGACTTTGGCGAATGACTTCGAAGAGACCACAAAAAGACACCAATCTGCAATCATTTTCAAGGTCTTTGAAAAACTCTAACTGTGAATAATTGCGCGGTAGCCGACAATCCGTGGGGGAAGTCATATTGCATGCTGTGAGTTACAATATTGTAACCATGGGACCCTTTTGGAGCCAGGCGTGTGGCTGTAGCTCGTCCGGGGTCACCGCTTTGCCCACCCAAACAGAGGCTTCCAATGCATAATCGCTTCCCTTGGTACAGACCGATCCTGAGCCCGTCGCTTTACGAAGGTGATGCCTATTCCATTGTGTCACAGTTACTTATCTACAAAGTGTTGGGGGTGACCTTTGCGTTGTGCTGGTGCGACTAAGGCGGCCGTTGTACTCCGCAAATAAGTACACCATAATATACAACAGAAAAAACATTAGGCATTACGCATTACCATGAAATAAATAAAATCTCCATCGTGTGTCTTGGTATGCACCATTAAAGGGGCGGGGGCACCCTCGCTTTTCTAGTTTCAATATCAACGCCTGGCTGATACCGAAACTACTCAAAAGAGAAGCTACAGCCTCTATGGCAAATCACTGCTCAGCATAACGGCAGCATTCACGCTGAGTGGAAAAGCTTTAATTTTTTTTCAAGAAGAGCTTCTAAATATTCTATTCAAAATTTTTACGGTAACTTACATCAAATACAAGTAATGAAAATTGGTCGATATTTGCTAAGTAATATCCTGCTACCTTTACTAAAAGCCGGAATCACACGAGTTTTTGGCTAATCGTCGGTGTTGGAACTTCATCTTCTGCGCCATAACAGACGACGCTGATCATCATCATCTTCACCAGCATGAACCGAGCGGTAGCACGCGCTCGCGCTCCATGCGACCAGTTCCATTACAGCCCTCATTCTCATCAGACGTGCGCTCTCCGCTCTCTCTCGACGGCTTGGCAGCCGGGGGACCTCGAGGTCTATTACATGGTGCCGGAAACCAGGGATCTCGCGACAAGGCCTACCTCATCGACGCCCGGAGCCGCGCAAGCCCTTTGAACCGACGAGGCGCCGGCGACCTTGGCCCTAGAATCCCCGGCCGCCAGCTGACCGCCATGGAACGGCTACTCCGACGTCGCCAGAGCCTCCGCTCTCAGCTGGACGGCGTAATTACCGAAGCGGAATCAGCGCTGCGAGGGCAGCCTGGACTTTCGGCGTCCGAGGTGAGCGTTCTGGTTGAACGAATCGAAGCGCTCCACCAGGAGATAAGGAAGCTCGACGACCGTATTTTCGACGAGACGCCAGACGACCTGCTGGATAATGAGACGTCGGACGCTGGGAGATACGGCGATAAGGTCGTGAACACGACAGCGAGCCTGCGTTTCGACCTGCAGAACGCCCTGGAATCCAGACTGCCCACACGACCGATGAGCTGCCCTACTCCGGCCACCAGCAAGGCTAAGCTGTCTCAGCCTGACTTAATCAAGTTTGGCGGGAACCGGAAGAACTGGCAGCGTTTCTGGGCGCAGTTTGCATCTTCTGTGCACAACAACAGCGAACTGAGCGCTGCGGACAAATTTAACTATCTGAACACCCTCGTGACCGGAGCTGCTGCATCGGCCATCTCTGGACTCCAGGCCAGCGAGGAGTGTTACAAAGACGCCATCGACATCCTAAAGAAGCGCTTCGGTGACGAAAGGCTCATCGTTCAAGATCACCTCAGAGGCCTTCTGGACTTAAAATCAGTTTCGTCGTATTCGAACGTGCAGCAACTTCGACGGCTATACGACGAGGTTAAAGTACACGTACGAAGTTTAAAGGCACTTGGCATTAGTACTGGTAAATACTGCCTAATGCTACGGGAGATCCTCCTCAGAGTACTGCCATGCGACATGGTTCTGAAGTTTCACGAGCGCTTTAGCCCACCGACACCTTCAACAACGGCATCCACCTCAACTGAAGTAATAAGGGACCGTCAAAACCAGACAGCACAGCCCGAACAAAAGCTTCAGCAGCTTCTCCAAATCATCGACCATCAAGTTCAGTGTCGAGAAGCCGTGGAGCACCATACAGGAGTAAGGACCTCGGACGTCACTGTGACCCCAGAAGAGCAACCTAGAAAGCAGCGACGCTGTGACGTACACACCATGTGGGCTCTACACCTTTCAGCGAACAACACTCAGCGGTGCCTGTTCTGCCAGTCCAGAAAGCATCGTTCAGAGGTCGCGACTTTGATGAATGGAACCTCACGCGAAAAAAACAGCTACTTACAAAGGAAGGTCGATGCTTCCGATGTCTGAGAAAAGGCCACTTATCCAAGGACTGCGGAGGTCGACTATGGTGCGGCAAGTGCGTTCGAAAACATGCCACCACCATGTGCACGGCAGACGCCCAGAGCACCCGCAACGCTGCCTTTACACCGGGCAGCCGGGTTTCTCGGCAAACTGGCCCCACGGTCCTCCTCCAAACTTTGACAGCAACAGCCGCGGGCTCCGCATCCTCGGGACGCCACCGAATTCTTTCGATGGCGGAAGCCAACGCAGTTTCATCACTGCAGAAGCGTCCAAGAAACTGGGGTGCGAGTTTTTAGAAGAGAAGACCTTGACTGTTGGTGTCTTTGGAGGTCCAAAGAGACAAAAAGCTTCCGTAAAGTACGTCTGTCCATAAATAGCGGAAAAACAGAGAGGCCCGTACAGATTGAGGTGCTCGAAATCGACACAATATGCAACGAGCACATTCCCGTACCGGAAGACGAAATCATCACGAAGACGAAAGAAATGCACTTGGACACAAGGGCACTCAGAGCACACCGATTCAGTGAAATCAAAATATCGATCCTGGTTGGTGCGGACCACTACTGGGATCTAGTGACCGGCACTGTAAAACCACTGACCACTGCGCTCAAAGCAGTGGAAACGTTGCTAGGCTGGACTGTACAGGGTCTCTTGGCAGTAGGAGCAAATGTCACGCACTGTGCCAACGTTATCGTGCTCCGTGCGTGCGTGGGAGCCAACGAGGTGTCGCAGGTTCAGAACCGTTCGTCGCAAGTTGGAGGCATTGGCGCCAAATGCAAGAACAAACAAAGCTGGGGCACCACCAAACTGGCTATGACACGAGTAAAAAAGGCCGTCGAAGCGACGAATGAGCGACAAGAGGTTGTTTCCCCGTGGAAACCAAGCTTCGACCTAGGAAACAGCCTTGCTATTGCGACGATGTGGATCCCCAGCTCAACGGAAAAGCTAGAAAAAGGTGTCAAGCTTGTGAGAAGGTATGACGCAACGACTCTAGATCACCTGAAAAAAGGAACGAAGAAAGAACTGAACATCTCTCGTCATCCAGCACACCCACGCACAGGTCCTCCATGGGGGAGTACGAGACATTCTGACCAAAGTGCGCAAGAGGTGCTGGGTACCAGTCGCCGACTAAAAAAGAGACGACATTGGCGATGCTTCGTCGGCCGAAATTCGCTCAAGCAAGAATTACACCCGCTCTGCAAAGACCATTCAAATGTAGCGCACCTGCGTCATCTGTCGGCGGGGGAGAGTGTTGGAACTTCTTCCTCTTCTGCGCCATAACAGACGACGCTGATCATCATCATCTTCACCAGAACGGACCGAGCGATGCACGCGCTCGCGCTCCATGCGACCAGTTCCATTAAAGCCCTCATTCTCATCAGACGTGCGCTCTCCGCTCTCTCTCGACGGCTTGGCAGCCGGAGGACCTCGAGGTCCATTACAGTCGGGTACTTCACTACCTTTAATAAACCATCAAATATAATTACAAAAGATGTAGCTAATACTTACGCATACCTTTTTTACAAAAAAGATGAACTTGAATACATCAGAGCAGGTTGATTTTTCCCGTGTAATCGCGATATAGGTTCTATCACCCATTCGTGCGATGCTCACCAGGTTATGATTCTTAAGTTCCAATGACCTGATACCGTCACAAGACACATATTTGGTCACTTTGATCAGACGTTCCTAAGTAACAATAATCGGGTTTGCCATTTTATTTTATTTGTGACAAAGGTTTTTCTATTGAATAGTTCATCAGGAGTATGGTTGTCTTCATTTTTTTGACTGGACAAATTTTCGTGAACTCCGTTTCGCAAAGCGGCCTAGCTTCACGGCGTAATATTGGTCCCTAGCATGCCTTATTTAAATGCTAAAGTATCTATTACAATGTCTAGAACTAAATCATAAGCAAAATATCGCTGTCTTCACGATTTATTATGCATTTTATATGAACAGATCTCGAGTTATCCAGGAGTGCGTGCGGGCAACTTTTAAATTTCATCTGCATATAAAGTGCGAATAAGCAAAGTGGCAGTAAAACTTGAACCTCGTTGATAGAGAGACAGAACTGGCATCGTAAAATTATAGGCAAGATTCAGGTTTAAATTTTCAGAATCCCTGGCGGCTGAATGAAGTGATACACAGAAGGCAAAAAGACAAATTATTCTATGTTCGGAGGACTGGAAATTTTGTATTATTTACAACCTGCCAGCTATCGCGATTTAAGCTCTAAGATTTGGCCAGTTCATGTGCGCCTGCAACTGGAATGTGTGGGATGTCTGTCCGAATGGTAGAAGTGCGCGCGTGCGCCTTGGTGGTGTAATCGTACTGTCTCTTCTGACAGCGAAAGCTTGTAAGCTCACGATGTTTTATTGCGTGATATTATTCCACTTCTTGCTACTACAATTGCAGTGTTGCCTGCTATGCGTCGTACGCAACTTCTTGTGACCATGCTGAAAAGAAGGTCATGGAAATGATTTCGCGCCTGCGCAGTGTAACTCAATAATACAATCTGCTACCACTATAGAAGAGTAAGAGCTACAGGCATTTTTATTGTAGGCTTGATGGAAAAGCACAAGTATACCTTACCTTCCTTTCACAACCAGAGCAGTAATTTCGAAAGCGCCTAAATCGTCGTTAGATGAAAGGTAGTCTGGCGCGATTAATGAGTCTCAATATGAGAAAGCATTACTTAACTAAGTCTTTCAAAAATAGGGCACTAATGAGACAGGAAATGGCGTACTAATAAAAGTGGCTACTGATTTTCCCAGACAATGGACCACTGCAAAAAGATAAAACCTGTCTATGAATGCTCGCAACAGCACCAAATTTCACAACAAAACCTACATAAAGAACAAATTTTATTATATTTACTAGAAAACCGCGCAACTGTCTGCTGGCTGGTATTCGAAGGAGGGGCCTCCGGGATGCGAGACAAGCAACGAAGAAAACTGCACAAAGCTTTTTGTATGTGTAAAGGAGTCGTTGTATTGTATGTGTAAAGGAGTTGGGGCCCTCGACATTTAAATTTGTTAGAAAGATATACGCAGCGCTTCAGGAGGCATTTCATCGTGTTAATGCAGACATAGGGATTAAAATAGTAATGGAGCATCGTCCCGCTAATATCCCACAGCATGCATGTCAAAAAGTGAAAGCGGAAGGAAACGCCGGGAAAGGAAAAAGACGATTATATTTAAAGGACGTATGTTTAAGAATGGAGGCATGCCAGTCTATGCACAGCGCATTTCCGCGCTTAACCACAATAATTCCTTAACAAATTTCCACGCTGCGGTGTACGGAGCGATGGGCGGTGTACGCGGCGATAGATGGAAGGGCTGCTGTGAAAACAATGGCGTACACAATACCAACGCGTCTGTTGGACAACTTACAAAAATGCACTGTATTCCTGCAGCAAAAGCATCGGTAAGGTATGAGAGAATTTATACTGTACTTGATTTATACAGTATAAACAACTTAACTGCAAATAGGCACCAGGAGCCGCTCCTGCGGATTTGGTGGTTTCCAGCGTCGTCGCAATCCCTCGATGTAAATGGTCCAAAAGAAGGATATTTTAGAAGCAAAATTGATTTACAAGGATCTGTAACTTGTTAAAGGCAAGATAAATACATGCTACACGTTCTAGAAGTGCTAGAAGTACACGTTCTAGAAGAATTTAGGAGACATAAAATGCGTTGCGAACATTTCCACTCGGTGTTATATTTTGGAGAAGAGTTTTCACGTGCAAATAAGTTCAATTATACTAAAATTTAGGAAATTGCTTACTAGTGAGAGCCAAATGCCGGCTGCTATTTCTACTACGAATATACCTTCCAATGGGAAGCTTACGTACTCTTACTGAGGTATGAAATCAACCACCTAGGTTGACTCTACAGACCCCGTTTCCCATGTTATTAAGCATTAGGGAAAATGGATAATGAATTTACTGAGGGAAGAAACTGGAGCTCTGTCTTTCGTAAAAAAACCTGCAGTGCTGCCTCAGCATGATTGTGCTCCTAAGCCCAAGAACGCGAGTAAAATCCTCGGTCGAGGCGGCAGCTTCTTTGATTGCGTCGAAAAGTAAACGGGCGTGCGTGTCGATATTTCGGAGCACGTTAATGATCCCCGGGTGGTCGAAATTAATCCCTAGCCAACAACTACCGCGCGCCTTACAGCCTAGGTGTAGCGGCAGCGTCTAACTCCACAAAAAACCAATATTTTGCCAAAAAAAGAAAAGTTGGCTCAGTTTAAGTTTTTTTTTTAAATCCGCATTCTTGAAATGCACTGTGTGAAATACCTTTTGCTTACAATCTTGTATAACACAAACAGCTTCAACATAGTAAACGGCTTTTGACATCTTCCCTCAGCTAACCCAACTTTGAATTGTTTTTTTTATCCATGCGGAGCGGCGCAATTTAAACTAAAGCTTGTCCGTACCTTCTTCCAGCTTGAGCCAGCTTTCAAATTTGAGAATGTGTTTCAAATCCTGTTGCCTTCTTACCACCGAAAACCACAGAATATATTTAATGTGAGCGCTTGTTTCTCCTTGCAGACGGCAAATCCGCACTGTGATAATTGTGGTTGTGTCGAAACAATTGAACACATTTTATTAGACTGTACGGCCTACATGGAGTAGACATCCCACTTCCTTGATAACATTGAAACTCTAGAAGAGGGACCAATAACCCTCAGGTATATTATAGGACCATGGATTTGTCCCCTAAGCAGCGCCAAGCTCTGCGTTGTTTGTCCTTTTATTTGGATGTAATTGGCTTAATATCAAAATTGTAAATTATGTGGCCCAACCTCAGAAGAAAGATTACATGCACACAAGTCTGTTATAACGCCAAGTTGACGACAATTTTTTTTTCTTTTTCTTTCATGCCCAGCTCTTTCTTGGGCCTTTTCTTTCCCTATCCCCAAAACACCGCAAAGAAGCATGTAGGCGCCTGTATATGCCGGCAGACCTCTCTGCATTTCCAATGAAGAGCCTACTCTCTCTCTCTCTCTCTCTCTCTCTCTCTCTCTCTATATATATATATATATATATATATATATATATATATATATATATATTATCCTCGAACACATGACAATACTTTTTCTTGTTTTGAAGAAAAGTATTTATTCAAAAATTGCATTATCACCCATTATTTATGTCGCGTCTTTTACAAATATGCCAAGGAGAGTATTAAAACAATTTATTTTACAGATCGAATGCTGGGTGTTCACTGCACCATGTCTATGTTTATATGCTTGTGTTTACGATATCAGCAATGTAAACCATCGGATACTGCTCCGGGATCCGTTTTCTACATTTCCCTGTCCGGCAATTGGCATAACTGAATTGCGTTTATTAAAATGTTTATTTGTCTAGGCTTAAATTTTATTATTATTTGCTCAAGTTAGTTGTGCTTAGCATCGGCATGTTAAACAGTTCTGTTGTCTGTCTGCAACTGCAATGCCCAGCCGGCGGGGTGAGCTGTGCCGGAAGTCATTGCCATAACAATTTGTAAATCCTTTCACAATGTGGATTTCCTTGTTGTACTAAATCGGCTGTACTGAGGATGATTAAAATCTTTTAAACTTCCTCAATATCTCCTATTGCTTACACTAACGTTCTTTGGAATGGATATCCACGGGAAAGACTGTTTCCAAATCATTTAGCTCTGTTATCACCTAAATCAATCTGTTTTATCCGCGCTAAACTTCAGAAATATATTGCGGACCGAAGAAAGCCTGTGAACGTTTGTACTGACGGACACCATTCCTTCCAGGTTGCGTAAACTGGCCGGACTAATATTTGCGTGTTTTCGGCCGTCTCATCCAAGGCCGTCCTTATTGCACATGTTCCGATGGAAATCCCCTAAACTGTCTCGTCAAACATTTGCTTAGGTGCGCATCAGCCACAACTGATGAACGCACTCAATCCTTGAAAAATCTTCGCGTATAATCGTAGTAATGCGTAATGCGGCTTCGCTTCCTAAAGACGGCCGATAAACAACGCCATGGTCTCCGCACCGTTCGTTAAGATCACGGTTCTGCATTTCATATCCATACGAACCTAAGTTTTCCTCACGTGTAACGACTTCGTAAGCAATTTTTCTTTCATTCACGCCAAATGATTCCTTGTGCGCTAATTCATTATCGAGCTCACTAGAATGGCCTCTCCTCCGAAGAGCTTTGTATGCATTTGGCTTCGGTCAGATTTCGCTATTACGTTTTACCATGTCGGAACACGCGAACAAGGGTTGCTCGGTACCTCGACCAGTCAACAGACTGTTCCCGTGGGCAGGTGAATTTTTGGAGAACTCAAGGGGGTGTTTAAAAGTGTTTTACAAAGCAAAGTTTTACCTCTGCCACAGAACACATGCAACACAAAACGTTTTTTTTAAATCAGTTCCTGTTTTCACGGCACAACAAAAACTGTGACGAATAATGGTGTGTAAAACAATCAGCTTGCTTGCGTGCAATGAGCAATTGCTCCTTGTAGAACATTACGTGACCACTGCGTGTAAGTGTCATTGGAGCAGTTGAAGTACGCAAGTTTGCAACGCCGGCTGAAAGTGCCAGAGCCTATGTACACCGTACGGCAATAAACACTCGCGCATTAGCGAAACCGCCGAGCTTCTTACCTTGGACACATATAGAACGGCCGAGACACAGCCACAATACAATAACCGACATTCGCCAGCTTAACAAAGTGACATCTCTAACGCTGTGTAGATATTGAAGTGAAATGTGGTTTCTAAACTTGCGTTTGAAACAAAACAGGCACAGTGTTTGGCATTCGAACCGTTCGAGACAGCAAGGTTTTATTTCGCACGTTTTAAATAAGGGACATGTGAATAGATAACCAGCTTGGATAGGAAGCCCTTCCAGAGCTCTGTTTACTCAACGGCTGCTGTCAGCAGGCGCTGGATCGGTTGTGGCCGTGTAGCCCTGCGGCCACTGCGTGGTCAGCGTTGTTGGCTTCCCATATAGCTCTTCCCCGTCGTCAGCCACGTTGTAAGCCGAGACCGAAAAAATGCATTCCTGGGGATCTGTTGGGAGGTCTGTTGGAAGCACAAAAATGAAACACGAGTGAATCCAGCACGGAAGCATCCAAATCGCATTCATTGTTTTACTTCAACTGCATCCTCTAAGAGATAGACATGCACTGGTGAAACTAAGCAGATGTGCCACAATAGTTTTGTTCTTGTGTTTTCTTCTCATGGTTTCTCTTCTCATGGTTTCCACACGTTTCCCGATTAATTATTCGCTACAAACTTCCCTCAACAGAATCGCGGCTACTCGTTCTTTTTGCGTTCGTATTCCTGTGATATAAAATGTGACATACCGTGACGTTGTCTTCCAGTAGACAGAACAATTCGTTGCTGCCCCACACGTAGCACTGATTACACGCCATCACTTTGGCACTGTACCGGGGGGGGGGGGGGGAGGGGGGCGAAGGCAGGGGGCGGTGCAACTCATAGATGCCGTTTTAGAATACAAAAGTAAACGCTGGCTTCAGTTTCAAAGACGAATGCGGCAGTACTCGAAGCACTCACCGGAGTCTTTAACCTCTACCGTTTATTATTTAACTAGCCTGTAACCGCTATATTCAATGATTTTTGCAAATGATCTGCTGCAATGCTATCCGAATTTACCACCTTAAGAATTTATATTTTTTCTTACAGGAAGAATAAAGCATGTGTACCGAGACCCCCTCGAATAAAGTAATTGTGTCACTTGTGACTGAAAAATACCGTTACACTTGTACCCATTTTTGCTCATTTGGCACAGTGTTTCCTCCTTGTGTAAAAAAAATTTTCCTTGGGGTGTTTTTGAACAAAACATTTTCTCACAGTTGCACAAGCCCCACATCTCTTTTTACCCTCATAAAAATTTTACCAACATTGAATTCAATGTTTGTTGACAAAAGTCGACAAAAGCTACCAACATTGAGTAGACTGTCTACTTACTGTCTATAGACCTCCTAGCAATAGCCTACCAACTTTTTGTCAACCATTGGCCAACGTGTTTGAACTGAAAAGTTTCTGTAAACTTTCTACAGAAAGTTTTGTGTAGTCTTTATACCCAGTCGCTGTCGCTAACCGAAGCCTTTTTGACAGAACATTAAAAATGTGATGTAGTAGGAAATTCCGACCGTTCGTAGACCCTGCTGTCAATACCGCTTAATTGAAGGTCGTCATCATTTCTTTCTAAAAGATCGTGTAGTGGCAGCAAAAACGAAAACAAAAGACACCAGCAACAGGTTAGGCTGATCGGGTTCTTCAAAGGATAACAACCGTTCACATTTTTCGGAGGCAACCATTCACACGCTCACTTTCTGAAATGTCACATAACAACACAACTTTACCTCAGAAACGCCAAGAAGTACGACACCGCCACTGCACACTTTCTAGCAGTGCACTTCATGAATGTATAGTCGCCATCCGCGGGATGCCGATGCCGCGGTGAGGCGTGTCTCTCATTGCATGTTTACAAAACTGGGCGTTATTATTTCCAAAATACAATACCGGGAAACACTGGGACGTAAACGATTGCACATATCTTCTTGTTTACTTTATAGTTGCAAGCTGTAACCAAACTAAACGGAAAACTGGAATGGGTTGCAAGAAAGCGCGCCGCGCGCCGCGTGTTGGCTGCCTCTGGTGATTGACGCGTTTCTCCCGGAGGTACGCACGGAGGAAGGGGCGCCGGTTGCGGTTGGTCGAGAGCGGTCAAAGCATCTGCGCCAGCCGGATAACGTTAGCATAGCGGGCGATTTTCGATTATCGCTGTTGTTAGAGATGCGTCCAGCAGTCTGTTGCGAAATTTTTACGCAAATAATTCGTTCCTTTCAACCATGTAGCACTTAGGTTGCGTAAATCAAAACACAGTGACGAGCGGTTGCGAGTGGTTGATGCCGCTGGCTGGCGCTTGTTCGGAAGCCCTGATTAGCCATGAAAGCGAACAAGTCGTGAAGGGCCAACCCGTGCAGCTGAGGGATGAACTGGTTGTTCCGAGGAAGAAACTGCGCGACTCGAGGTACGAAGACTGAAAGTTGCTCCCTTTTGCCAGTTGTTTTCCTTGGAGTGCACAAGTGTGCAGATATATGCAGAGAGAGAGGGAGACATAAAGATACGTGTTTGTGTGTCTGTGTCTCTGTGTGTGTGTGTGTGTGTGTGTGCGCGCGCGCGCGCGTGTGTGTGTGTTTGTTTAAAACCTGATTCAAACAAAGTAACGTAATTTGGTTAAAATCAAGTAAATAGTTTGTTCCCAAATATTGTGAACCTTTTTAGGTATTTAGAAAAAAAAACAATTTAAAATAATTTAAATCGGACTCCAGGACGACGGATTTTGGTGTTTGCCTTCAACTTAACTTGCGACAAAGGGTCTCAAAAAACTTTCAGTCGTCTTCCTACAGAAGCCCGTCAACAGACCAATGTCAACAAAAATTTGACAGACTTTCTATAAACCACCGTCAACAGAGAAATGTCAGCGTAAATTAAGTACACTTTCTATATGCAACAGTCAATAGACAAGTGTCAACTTATATTCAATAGACTTTACAGACAGCTGTCAATAGAATTTAAGAGTATGTAGCATAGCAATAAAGTTGGTAGGATGTCAACAGAACGTCTACAGAATGTAAAGAAGAATTTTTGTAAGGGTAGAAACTACAGTGTTTGAACATTTCCTCTATGCGTGTAAGCACTGGTTTTATCGGTATTCCAATGTTTGAAAAAAAGATGCATTACGTCTTGTGTCTTTGATGCAACCCTTTCCTGCTCACGCCTATTCAAGACGAAAGAAGTTTATTGACGGGTTCATGTTTACATATTTTGATGTTTTTCAATTCCGAATTAGCGCTTTCTGATTCCGCTCTAGGTTGTCGCGCCATCAGCGAAGTAGCAGAGACAATTACATCTATTTTGCTTTTTTTGTTCCCAGCGGTGCCGATTTTTAAAGCACCGCCGGAGACGAGTGACGGGCCCTGCGAAAATATGGCCAAAGCCCGTGATTAAGAGCGCTTTTGCTCTCACAAAGCGGCCGTGAAACCACGATGGAATGGGCATCGCCTGCTAAAGCGCGGCAGAACCGCCGCATTGCTGGTGATTTAAACGTGCCCGCATGCGCATTCGTGGACGATATTAGCAGCCTTGTCCCAGATGAAAACTTTCGTCAATGTGAGTTTAGTATGTAAAGCGAAAGTGCACAAAACCAGCATCGTCCTTATACCCCTGTTCAACGCAAACCCCACAAAATGCAAATTTGTTGAAGCTCAAATTTGTGCTACTAACCAAAAAGAGCCGAGCAGAAAACCAATGTTTTCTGCGATGCATGTTCGGCCAACCTATATTTCACAAGGTAGACGAACTTCTTTATCCTGTCGCACGTCTTCGTAAGATATTTTACAGTTGGACATTTCGTACAAGCTAATATGTCTACAAAATGTAAATTTTCTGCTTTTTTTCGTTTTTTTCTCTGTTTGCCAGAACATACGTGTTCGCTTATTTTTTAATTCTCACATTTTCATTTTTTCGGCGTAGGTACTCTTGTTTGGAAAAATTAATGCTGTGAAGAAAGCTTACGCTTCTACATTTCACCCCATACACGTATATATTGCATATTTATTGCGACAGGAAAAAAGTATTTCCCTGGCTACATCAGATCGCTACGTTTTACGTGGGAAGAAGAACAAAACAGCCAACGTCAATCCCTAGCATACATATCTCGCATGCGTGACATAAGGTGCAAAAGACGGTAAATGTCCCAACACTAAACGCGTGCGTCTTACAAAACTCTGTAGGCAGAGAGGGAGTACCACTTAAAAAGCAGCGGTGAATAATAGGGTAAAGGTAGCGTAGCGCCAGTGCATTGCGCTCGCTAAAGGCTGTGTAGAGGGGAAGAAGACGCGGAGTAGAAGCAACGACATCACGCGGAGGGTGTCAAAAGGTGGTGAACAACGCGGCCCAGCCCTCCTCTTTCTGCTTAGCGGCTGTCACCGCTGCACGGAAAGAACTCACAGGCTTGGCAGCGCCAGTTCACCCGCCTGCTCACACTGTCCTGCAATAGAGACACTCGCGCATGCGCTGTCCGAGTGTCCACATCAATCGCAGGCTCGATCAGCGCTGAGAGCGCGTATGGGAAACTGGGACTGCCTTCATGCACCTCATCAAACCTGTTGTTCCGGATTGTCACAAATAAATTCGGGAAGAAGCGTTCCGAGCCCTGTTGGACTTTTTAAAGGACACGAGTCTCTCGGACCGGCTGTGATGCCGCCAGTACAATCCATGCTGCGCGGCTTGTGAACCGTTATCTTATTCTCCCTTTCTATCTTTTTTCTGTCCACCCTCTTTCCTGTCTATCACCCTCCTAGACTCAGTCTTGATTGAGGTGCCCTCAACTAGCGAGGCAATTATCGGCAGTGTCGACTTTCGTTTCTCTTCTAATAAAGCATCTCTCTCTCTCTCTCTCTCTCTCTTTCCCCCACCTTTCCTTGCAAATTCTGTGGATATCGCCTTCTGTAACATGGACACACCTGATCATATTCCTGTGGCTTACGAATTCATGACCCAAGGGCTTAAAAACTGCCGTGTTCCGACACAAAACGTTCTACAGATAAAAATGTTCTTAACTGCCTAATTTGCTTCTTTTAAAAATGTGTCACTTTTTGCTGAAATAAAAATTACAGAAAAAACACATTCTGGTTTATCGATTTTTCACTACATGTCTCTAGATGTTTTGCAAACCAGCTTTTTTTCAGGCATTAGGAAAACGCGCGAGTACCACAGGAGGCGGCACTATAGAAAACGTAAAGGGGCAGATTCTGAAGGGAGAGGAAGCACTGGCATACCTAGACAAAATCATCACTGAGAATTACGGTAAGGTAGATGAACAGGCCCCGGAGCGACACAGAGATGTGGCGACGGGTAGACCAGAATCTCTGGAGGTAGATGGGGACAAGCTGAAATAAAAAATGGCATGGGAAAAGGCCCCAAAAATACCGCGGTAGGCACGGATGGAATGCCGATGAGGTTGAATAACCAATTAGGCCCGAGCCGCAAGGAAAAGCCCCTACAAGCCATCATAAAAAGGATAGAAAAAAGGCAATACCGGCCGCGTGGCAAATGCGTAGGATGAACTTAGTCTACAAGGGAAAAGGAGACAGGGCCAACGCAAGTTCGTATAGGCACGTAACCGTCACGTCAGTGCTGTACAGGTTAGCAATGGAGGCCGTGAAGTTCGAACTAGAGCAATGGGTAGAAGAAAAAAGTATATTAGAGAACTTCAAAATGGGTTTTGAAAGGACAGAAGACTAGAATACAACTTATTTTTTGTAAACCAATGCAAAGAGTTGGCGAAGATGAGTTTCGAAAGGACAGAAGACTAGAAGACGACTTAGTTGTTGTAAGCCAATGCAAAGAGTTCGCGAAGATGCAAAACCGACCTTTGTGGCTAGCCTTTCTGGACATTAAAGCGGCGTATGATAATGTAGACAGCGAGTGGTATAAAGTATCTTGGAGGACGAGGGATTGGTAGCAGTATTCATTAGCTTACTCAGGGAGCTATACCGGGAGAACCAAGTGCAAATGGTGTGGGAGGGGATGACATATATTAGGCCTGTATAAATCTACAAATGTTTGAAACAAGAATGTCTCTTTTGCTCTCCACTGCTGTTTATGGTCTACATGGCGGGGTTAGAAAGGAAGCTAGAGGTCAGTATGCTTAGGTTCGACTTATCATACATGAAAAATTGGCAGGTGGTTGAACAATGGATTCCAGGACAAATGTATGCAGACGACATATTGTTGATGGCGGACAACCGGATAAATATGCAGGGCTTCATGGTTATATCTGGCGAAGAAACGACGCAGCTAGGGCTATCCTTTAGCAGAGAAAAATGGGCGATCATTGTCTTTAACAACGGCGCGGAGGACAAAACAGTATCAGTGCAACAAGTAGAAGTACCACGGTTGAAAGAGTACAAATATTAAAGGGACACTGAAGTGAATTTGTCAAGCTCCCGTTTTTGCTTGCACTGTGTAGACTGGCTCAAATTAACACACTATTCATCGTTTATCCGGTTGACAAATCGGTAATTATTTTACAAAGCGCGAAAGAAGAAAAACTACTATGCGCGGTTTAAGGCGGCCGCACCAACTAAAGGCGCTGACGTCAGGAGGGGGGGCACCGTGATTGGACGATGCCCAAGGTTAGCAATCAAAAGTTTCGGTTTCGGTTTCGGTTCTGTAAAACATGCTTGACATCTGATGGCGTTGTTGGATGGGCATTCTCGATTTCTCAATTATTGCCGTACCGCGCTTCTGCCATGTTGTCGGCTGTCAAATGTCTAAGATAAACCTCCCAGGGTGGCTTGGAATCGTAGAAATCACTAGACGAGGCCTACGCAGTGGATGAACCCCCTCCGCGTCACCGCAGAATTTCAAATGCCATGCGCTTTTCCCGCATATTCGGAGCTTGCCTCACTCATGTCTGTTCGTAAAATGCTAGTTCGCACCAGGCCAAGGGTGTGCTGATTCAGGCCTGGGCCCACTGCCCGCAAGCAGTCGGTGCTTGTGGCAACAGCACGCCAACGAGAACTCTCTAGCGCGTCATTGTCAGTATGCGCGCGTTCTGCGATCTCGCTCGTGGAGCAGTGAACGTTACGGCCAAAAAATGGTGAACTCAGTTCAGAAAACATCGGCCGCATACGAAAAAATCAACTAAAAAAAAAATACATGTACCCTCGGGGATTCGAACTCGCGACTTTCAAACAAATTCCAGGGCCTCAAACCGCTAGGCCACAAGCCGGCGGTGGGCCAGTTGGATATATAAGGTTTATAATGTATGACCAGTTTACACTTTTATTTATTTTAAGCATTTTAAGTACTTTATGTTACTATTTGTTGTATATCACTCCTGCAGTAAGTGTCCCCCAAACTTCCACAATATCTCACGTCTAGCAATTGCATTTCTTTGACGGAAAAGCGTTCGCACATGTGCGGTCGTGCTGCTGACCGCTGTGCTTGTTTACCCAGCGCAAAAAGTGCTTCCTGCTCCCTAGTTTTGCGCTGTACGGTAAAAGTTTCAGGTGACGGCAAAGATGTGCTGGCGTCATTTCCGTGACGGATATGATGTCAGTGAAATTTCGGTGTATCCCAGAATAAAACACTTTCGTGTTAAAATAGATAACCAGAAAACACACAACCCTAAGTATAACGTACTCTATAGCACTAAATGTTGCTTCCCCGCAAGAAGACCCTGTGTGCGGGGGTGCACCCTTTTCAGACCGCTTGCTTCGTTGTACCGGCGTTATTTCCAACAGATATGGCGTCTGTATTATGTGGATGTATCCGGGAATAAAACACTTTCCTGCTAAAACAATTTTGTCTCGAGCTTTATGACAAATCTGACCACTTGAACACGCACCCCCTCGAATGGGGTCCACAAAGACGCGGCATTAGATAAATCTATCGTGGTGGCGCAACTGCTCAGTCAGCAAGCGGTAGCAGTGTAGGCTCACCACGTATATAGAACATAGGTTAATAAAAGTTCGACAGAGAAAACGGGAACAACACTCACTGGCTGCAGTGACACACCAGTCAGTTGTAGTTGCTGCTGTTGTAAAGCCATTTTCGCATTTCCAAGAAACCAGGTAGCCCGTGACCTTTCCTCCGGTCTCCGCTGGTTGTTGCCAGCAGAGGTGGGCTGTGGCATTGTTTATAGCGCTCAGCTGAAGTAAAAGGGGCGCACTTGCTTCTGGAAAAACCAAGAATAGAATGTTAAGCAAAGAATATTGATAATCGTTTGAAAATAAAGTCACAGTGGTCGTTGTGGCTATTCCATCTCACAGAATTTCACAGTCAAAGCAATTCAACCAAAACTGTTTTATTGCGTTGCTAGGAAGAATTGTCGTGACGGATTTTCCAATGAAAGTTTGTTCCTCCTCCTAGTTGACTTTCGTCAAAAGTACTACTACTATACGCCCGAAGGAGTTTAAATGCCTTCAAGTGCCTTATGTTCGCTAATACCACAACGGTCAGGTAACTTCGCACGTTAATTTTTTAGGGGCGAAGCTCCTAAAGCAATGGGTCTGTCCATCCCTTGTGTCTCGTGGTACGTGACCGCCGCATGCTTTAGGAGATGTCGCAAAGTGGGCCGCGTTGCACGCGCAAGAACCGGCTGCAACCGGCCGCGCAAACTCGGCACCGGGAGCGCGAGCTTGTCTGTGTTCGCCAATGGAGGCGCGAGCGCACGTGCACTGCGAGGGGGATATCACGCAAGAGATCACGCCACGAACGCAGGCAGTCGTTCTCGGAGATCGAACGAGACGCAAGGACCTTTGCTCGTTTTCTCTCGTCTTGTTCGGGCACAAGTTCGCCCTAAATAAAAGTTCTTTCTTTACCGTTGTGTCCCATCCTACGTGACAAATTGCGGTTGAGGTGCGGGGTAGTCCTCGATGGCGCGGGGTCTTTCACCAGGTCTGGGCATGGGAGCATTGACTCCGAAAATAAAAGTTGATTTGTACAATGTACGCACACAGTCTTACGTCTTTCTTAATGATGTAATGGGCGAACTTTCACGGATGAGTTACGGTTACCGATGATCTCCCGCTCTCGAGCTTCGCACCACTTATCATCATTCATTCCGTGGATATGGCGTGATTTTTTTTCTCTTGCTGGCACCATCTCTTTTGTTGCCCTTGCCTTTTACGCTGGACATTAGAGTGAAAGCTCTTTAGATAGAACTTCAATATTTCAAATTTTTGAATAATTAAAACTATAGGATTCTTCAAGCCAAGCTCCCGGAGAGGCCAGTCAATAAAACAAGTCCGTTAATTTGAATGTGAGTGGACTCCGTCACGGATAATTCCATCTCCGCGCATCAGGCGCCGGTGGCGTGGTGCCAGGGGTTGGGGCCAAGGAAGGTGTGGTGACTGCCACAGAAACGCTTCTGGTGCCTCCCCGCGACGCTGCGTCGTTTCTGTAACGTGGCGAAAAACGGAGAGAGATGGACATATTCTATAGGACCAAATACGACGGCCTGTCAGATGGTTATGAAGACGTCTTCTCCGCTTCGACGTGGACTAGGCTGGTGAGAACGCTAGTGCAGGGCTTTGAGGAGCGCTGACAGGTCAGGACAATTTTTTTTACGCCAGAAACACACAACCCGTCGCTCGCAGTGACGATGAAGAGGAGGGGGACGCCGCGCTAGTGCGGCCCTACGCTCGCAAGTCGCGGTCGTATGGAATACTGCTCATCTCTTCATTAATTTCTTAAGAGGCCAAGACGAGGCCTCCCGCCCTATCCTCTACTTTGAAAAAAAGTGCTTGCGGACACCTTATAGGGCAAATGGCGGAAGCCAATTAAGAAGTTTTTCAAGGAATATATTATTGAAATGCCTTACTGCTTCCTTATTAACCGTATACAGTTGTTACTGTTCCCATTCCTAAGTTCAAACTGTCAATAATTCGAACTGAGACGCAGTGCCCTTGCATTTAAAATAAGGTATCGTTTACTGTATAGTAGGGTGGACATGGTTCAAGACACAAGAAGATGGCATGCAGCTATGGTGCAATGAACGCGGCCACATCCCGAGGCACGTAGATCCATGCCTGCACTTTATGTGAACCTTGCCTCTCTGATTACTTTTTACCATTGTTTAAACGGCCCACCCATGTTTGCCCGAGTAATGCGGTTTACTACGTAGCTCGGAAAAATATCTAGCACGTAGGACGCGCGTGCAAGCGGGCTCGGCACGACCGTCTTCTGGCATCCGCACCGGTTCTCCGAGGCAGATATGCGTACGCAGATGGATCGTTTTCCGCACTTGCGTTTCGTACTTCAACGTTTACGCTAATGACCTGTGACAATTTTGTAATTTAAATATTCGCAATTCCATTGTGAGATTTATTTATTGTTAACTGTATTGCAGCTGATTAGATAGCTTTCTTGTCAACTCCGCTTGCATGTGCTTTTTTTTCTCATTTAAGGGCACGTAATACCGCTGATTTTTTTCATGTGTTCCGCAAGGCACTTAGCTGCGCGTTTACATTTGTTAATAATTATTTACAATACATTAGTTAATATCACTTTTCAGATAAAGCTTCTTGATTGACCGAGCGGACAGAGCCATGACAGCCCACGAAGTTCCGGACTAGGAACCACCCCACAATTTATTTTTGCTCATTAAAGTTTTCTCTCTCTCTCTCTCTCTCTCTCTCTCTCTCTCTCTCTCTCTCTCTCTCTCTCTCTCTCTCTCTCTCTCTCTCTCTCTCTCTCTCTCTCTCTCTCTCTCTCTCTCTCTCTCTCTCTCTCTCTATCTCTCTCTCTCACTTCGGTGACTGCGTAATCTGCCCCAAACTGATTTCTGGTAAGGATCGCGCTAACCTGACCAATTTGTTTTCTACATTTTCTGCACCAGGAGAGATATAGCATATGAACGCAAACATAAACTCTGTCCGCGGCATCTTTAGCTGATTTATTCCTTTACTGAAACAAAGGCTTCCCTTACAAGCAAAGTGAAATTGTCAGTGTATTGATTTAGACAGCTCATCGGGAAAATCCCCAGGAACGATTTTCAGCCATATATTTAAGTCGAGGTCAAAGATTACTTACATACAAAAAAGATTGCCCTTGAGGTATGACGAAGTACACTGTGCCGCCGAGAGCTAAATGTCAGCATCATGATATTGAAGTGATAGGAACTCTAGACAAACTTATACACAACAAAGATGGTATGTAGGGTTGATTATGCGCTAGAAAAATAGTGGTGTTCCACTGATTCTTCGTAGGCGTTTTAAAGCACATAATAGTAATTACCGCTATAAATCTTATGAAAACAAATTTTCACAAAATGAACGACTAAGTAGCTGAGAATTCGCAAGTTACCGGCACAACAACCGCAAGATCTATCTCCCTAGCTGCCTACTAAATGTCCTTTACTGGCTCGTTATTCTCTAGGCATCAAAGATGCAATTGTCTTACCCAAAGTTCAAGTACATACATGGTTCCCGTAATTTTTGATGCTAAAAAAAATTGTGAGTCACTGGTACAATAGCAACCATCTTTCTGTATGGTGCTAGTTTTTCGGCTGAAAACGTTGCCGTTTATTTGTATGGGTATATTTATGTGTTTATTTTCCACCAATATTGCAAGGCCTGAGCTAGATTTCGACCTTGTGGGTTTATAACAACGACTGAACAGTATTTTTATGTGATTGCAGGATTCTAGTTTTAGTTATTAGGAAAGAAATACTTTGAATTTCACATTTTTGTATTGAACTGCACAAGTGGTCTTTTGCGAAGCACGAAACTCGTCGTATTAGTTATGAACCTCGATCCGGCAGCTCGGTGAATGACTCTCGTTTTCTGGGCAAACTTATCAGAAGATGCCCTCGAACTATTATGCCTACTGCATCTCAAATTACAAATTGCTTTCATACTTAGCTTAATTGAAACCACACCAAAAATCCTAGTAGCGGCTATCGGCGTAGCTGAAAGCACGAGACCTGCCGAAGAAAATACTGACATGGCTAGCAGCTGTTTGTTATTGCCATCGGCGGGATGTCGTCCGGACCAGGCAATTTTCAGTGGTTCACGGGCATGAGTCACCCAAAAATTGCAATGTTTCAATAAAGCTTAAAATTATCAAGCGAACATTTCAAAGAAAACTACACTCTGGTAGATCTTTGAAATTATTGCGCTCTAAAGATGTGGTCTTCACTGCCCCTAGAGGTACCATTGGTATTTTGCTACTCAATATGTTTCTCGAAACACCCAAAACACCTTTAAAAGTATCCGAAGATCTATATTTAATGAATTCCCGTTAGGCAATATCTTGTATCGGGCCCTCCAAACCTGTTTAGTGGAAAGAGTGATACCTGAGACGCCCGCAGGAAGGTGGACTCTGGTTGAATTACCGCACCCATGTTCGTTGCACCCTCGCAGATCGACGGCGTAGGCTTCGTAAGGATTTAGCCCGGATATTTTGAGGAAGCCAGCTTTGAATGACGCGTTCGAGCTCTGCAGCCTTACTACATCGCAGGACGGTAGGTCTTCGCAGTTTACGAAGTCGGAGCTGTTCGTAGATACCTGTAGGGATAAAATAGGTAGCCGGTGTTGAACACTTCACGCCGTATCTCAACTCGCAGGGTTTGCGAGTGCACATTGTGACTTACGAGGTCCACTTATCGTTTATGCCCAGCTCGGATGTGTCTGAAAGGATCAACGTTTAATAAAAAGCACCAGTTGCTGCATACCTAATCATTCTTGAAATATAATGTCACGGCAGCCTTTTCCTCGTTAGTAAACCAGAGTTGATCGTTTATACACGTATTTGTGCCCCGAGTTGTGCCTCAGAAAACCTCACAAGGTTCATCTATGGTGACTCAGTTCAAGTCACTTTCACGTTTCCAAGGCTTTCTTCTTTCACATTTTTATGAATGCGTTTAAGAGCAGTGTCTTTACTGAGAACTGCAGATTATGATTGGTTATCTAAATAAATCCTTTTCGTTCCCCAACTTGGTTTCAGCATTAACATGTAAAACAATGCTTTGCCAGCGTATTTGTAACTACATTTTATGTAATTGCTATTAATATTAGGAAATTATAAGGCTAAAGCAATTGAGATATTTCGTATGTTCAACAAACTTACCAATTTCCGCAACATGTTTAGAAAACCAGCGGGATTTCTTTTATCAAAACGCCTGAAGAATAAATAAGCCGTAAATAATGAACGGAATAGCGGTAGCTCGAGGTGTTTGCCAAATCCGGACGAGGTGGTATCCTTGCACTTTTGCTTGGTGAAGACAAGACAACTTAGCGTACCTCAGAAGTACGTACAGTTTTGCACAAATCAGGTCAGTTCTTACACCTGTTCTAAAACATTCTAACTAGATTTCTTGCGAATAATTATGAGCTGCTACATGTCAGCAGTTTTTCGTATCTCGGCGACGTGTTGCAAAAAAATAATCATACCGCCAAAATTTACATTGGACACGCACAATGTATACCTGTGGACATCAAAACTCATGACGGGGCACCCGAAATAGACATATAGCTCAACACCGTTATAAGCTTCGAAATTGAAGCAAGCCAGGTGCTCACTGCAACTTCGCGATAAGCAAATCCCCGCACGAGGGAAAACGAAAACTCGCAAGCACAACAAAACATCGTAACACATCTTCAGTGTTTTTACGAAAAGTTGTTTCAAGTTCAGTGCCTCTAAATGCTAAATAAACAAGTCGAAAGAATAAGTAAATCTTAAAACTCTCCGCGAAGCATGGGTGCTCAATGGATAAGGGGCACGTAACGATACAACAGCAGGGTACTAGCAGATATTGCGATAGAAATACTCGTAACCTATTAATAAAGATTGCGATAAACATTTGTGGTTTTAAAATGCTTAACGAGATTGTATCCTCCCCATTCATGTTTCTGAGCATTCACACTTAGAAGATGACAACTGCCATAATACGTAAAAAATACAGGTATTTGAGACTAAAGTTCTAGTCCAAGTAAATTGAACATACAGGAAAGGTGGAAAAACGCAAAATTGCTTTCTCAAGGTAAATTTGTGACCAGACGGACAGTCGGGGGTCTTAAAAATGTAAAATCATCTGTCAAAATGCAAATTAACAAATCACCCTAGCACCATATTCAACGATTGGGAAGCCGAATTATCAGCAGAGAAGGCAATCGGCAACAAATTGGTCTCACTAAATCCAGCTTCTTTTCAAATAAATACCACATTCACCACAAAAACGCTAAATGAATTATATGAGCTCTATTGTATACACTGATTTCCAGAAACGTGACCTCAGATGAGAAGCAACTATAAGCGGATGTAAAATATATACTACTCGGGCAAACTGATCTCGCTCTTGCGGGCTTCTGGTAGTTGGTGTGTGAAACATTTCTTTTTTGTTTGGAACAACGCAAGGAAGACTGTATACGCTGAAAGGTAAAGCCTTGAGACAGTTCTCTTCATATTACGAGAAGAGGGGACCTGCAAAAATAGCACTACCTAAAAAACCTCTTCTGGTAAAACTGCACAACACCGTGAGTTTCGTCAATTGATTCAGCAATAAATAACAAGAAATCACTACAGCTTAGCGTGTCTAACCCTGGATACGCAAAGCGAGAGCTTAGTTTACCCTGTTTAAGGGTTAGTTTCATTTGGTGAACCATTTTTTTTGCGTTTAATATACTCAGATATACAATCATTCTTAGGCCAGTTATGACGGCTTGGTCATTTGCTAGACATTCTGTGATTAGTCTCGGATAGACACGCATCGTTGGGCACAAGCGGAATGTTCAATAGCCGCTGGCCAAGCTCGCTCAAAGCCATTCGTTTCCGTGCAACGTTTACAGAAGAAGGCCCGGCCTCGCTTTCATTCAGGGCGAACGCATCACCGAAACGCTCACTTTTCCCTAGTGTGCGACGCCAGCGTTGCTTGTTTGGCATTTCGCTTCCTCTAGGACAGCAGCTCGCCGAGCCATATCCGCCAAGTGGGAAGATGGCACTTGACGAGCTCGGCTTAACGCTATTCGGTCCCGTGCAAAGCTCACAGAAGGAGGCCCCGCCACGCTTTTATTCATGTTGAACGCGGGGTTCCTCTTTGGCGGGCGCGAGACGAGTCGCGTAGACCGAGACGACCCAGCGCCGCATGCGTGTGCTAGCAGCTACGGGTGAGCGAAGCAGAAGGGAATGTCGGCTACGTATGAGCTAGGCGGCAGTTTGCTTGAGCAGAACTGCTGAAAACGGTATATTGCGCGCAGCACTGAAATCGGGCTGGGCGGGACACCTGATGCGCTGCAATAGGGGTGTGGCGGAGCTGCGGCCAAATAAAGGTCAAATGGCGGGAGACGGTGAAACTCCTGACCGAGATTTGTAAAGCTTTGCTCAAAACTTCACAGTAGGTTTTGACTGAAAACAGAAGCTTACCTCCACATGCAGGATAGTACTGTTGGAAAAACTCCACGAGAGAGCAAGTACAGTAAGCGCCGTTTTGAACCGCTTGGCTGATAATGTCGGGGCCAGAGGAACTGAAAAAGAAGGGGGAATTTTGACTGGCTCGTCGGTTTGTAAAAGAACTCAAGGGAAGCAGTTGTGTTTAGTAGACACTGCGGTTTTAAACACAAGCCAAACCTTGTTCCTCGAGTGTGCGAAAAAACTAACGCACCTTGCTTCTAATTGTGAAATCAAACTTGAACGGCAAATCTCGGATAAGTGTACGTGCTCCAAGAAGGTACTACATTATTTAAATTTCTAAGGCATGATGACATTTTAGTAGCTCATTCATATACGACACCGAACTTAACACTGTTTATTCCTGAATGACGTTATTTTAGTCGTTAGAAAGCGCCCTCTTTAAAACAACAATTGCAAAGTACTGCAACCAGAATAGTAACGCCGACTATTTTAGGCAGTATTTAACTCTTAATAGCAATCAACAAACTGGAATTTGTAACACCTCAGTCTGTGTCACCCCATTTGCGAGCTTCAAGGAAGGCTGGTTTTCCTAAAAAACAACTCGCCCAAGGCCAACCAGGCAAACTGGAAGCTGTTTGCACTCGCATTGACCGAATTAGGTTTTTTGTTGTTTTTAATGATTCTTTATATGTAGTATTGCCGCTCACGCAGTAAATTCCCGAAACTACGCCCGTGTTCGGAGGTGTAATGAAGGCGTTTTGTGATGAGATAAACCTATAAGTGGAGGAAAACCTATGTATATTGAGCTGAAGTTCATCTCGTTCTTTTGATATCGAGAGCTTTATACGAATTACCTACAACATACCCAGAATTCACTCTTGCTGAAAATCGCCGAGGCATGGGCATTCTCTAAAAAAATGTTGCTTACCTAGTGGCCACGTGCTTACAACGGCTCTGGCCGGGTAGCCGTATTTCTGCTTATCCGGGGCCACTTCCAAGAAAGGCCGCAACTCGATCGTGTATTCCGTGCCCGAAGTGAGGTTAGTGATCGTGAGTGCCGTCTCAGCCGTTGTAATGAGGCGAAAAAACTTCTTATCGTAGGTCCGAACTTGAAACAGGAGGCCAAGGCGTAGCCATTGTTCGTGGTGCGGGAATCTCCATTCCAAGTAGATAGAGGTTGTGTCAGAAGATAATGTTAAGATTGATGGTGTATAGATTACTGTAATACAAGACAAAAAAGAGAAGAGGATGAATTAGGCTGAATGGTGACACAAAATATATCAGACACATGAGCCAAAAAAACAGGGCTGATGTTTTTCAACACGAGCTGTAGTTTTGCAAGCTCGCAGTGAGGTGGACGCCGGACGATAATACGGACGTGCGGAGCGCAGCTGCGACACCGACAACAAAAGCGGATAAGTGTTTGAATTTTGTTTTTCCGTTTTAAGATTGGTAATGTGTCAGAGAAAACAAGTTTAGTCATTTGGGTTAGGTGGAAAGGAGCAGGAGTAGTTAGCGTAGGGAAACGAACGAACCAAATCTGACAAGGGGTTGTTACTTGTGGCTTTCCTTTGAGAGTAACGTGGACTGCGTGGGAAAACGGAGCAGTTCATAGGTTATAGTTGGGTATGCCTGTGCAAGTGAAGTACACTGCCACCAAGAGAAGAAGCCTGGTGCGGTGTGCATGTGGTAGGAGCGCGAATACCCGCTTGAAGATACGAGGTTCGAGTAGGTCATGGAGGCGGACGGACAGGACTGTATGTGCAGAGTGTTTGTGCTCGCCTCGCGCCACGACCGGCTCGAGGCAGAAAAGCAGCCGCTCCGGGTGCACGTTGGAGAGTTACAATAGGAGCTTAAAAGTGAGCGGAGGCAGCGGGAGGCGCTCGAACAAAAGGTAGCACAGATGGAGGGTGACCTAGAGACGAGGGACGCCATTACCGCCAAGAATGGCGTACGCAGCAACAAAAGCGCGCTGAGTGTGCTTGGCGTCAAGGAAAACAATGGCGGACTGCGCAGCGCTAGTCCTGATGGAGTACCTATGCGGCCATACCAATGGAGGGTAGCCGTAACAAAGGGTCCGAGCGATAAGGAGGTCACGCTGACTCAGACGCAGCCGGAGCAGGCAGGTGGCCACGGCGGCGGGGAGGTAAAAGAAAGGATATGGGCGCATGGTGAACGTGGCATACGATTCGAAGATGCATTACCACGAGGGGGCGATTAGATGACGGGTGAGGAGGTTGGAGAGGCTGCAGGTTGGTGTGTTCTTGGGACAGACGGTCAGGGTAGATTTGAAAAAGGCGAAGGACAAGATGTGGCAGAAAATGCGAGGGCAGAACCTCATGGTTATAGCCCGAGGGCAGTGCTGACAACAAGCGAAACCACTTTTCCCGGCCGCGGCGGCCGCTTTTCTGATGGAGGCGAAAAGCAAAAACGCCCGTGTGTACGAGATTTCGGCGCACGATAAAGATCCCCAGGTGGTCAAAATTAATCCGGAGCCCTCCACTACGGCGCGCCTCATCGCCTGCGTTGCGTCGGCGCGTTAAAACCTACAATCAATCAATCACTTTTCCCCTCGTTCGGATGAATAAATTCCCGAGATTTATCTATATTTTTGCTGAATGCGGTTAATAAATGTTTTCTCTCAGATAATGTGCTTAGCAGTGACCACATGGGAGCAATTTTTGTGAGCGATGCGACGAACGATGCGACGGGAATTCGCAATCGCTAGTCCCATTCACTGGCTGATGCAGCCACATGACAGCGATCGCCCGAGCGATGGCGAAGCGCTATCGCAGGAATGCCGCACAGCGCCCAATACTATTATTGAAGTACACACGACCTCAAGTTGTTTTCATTTGGTTATTTGTCAAGAAAACAGAAAATCTTGCCCTACACAACATTTGACACAAACATTTTGCACTACGAAACAGTGCACTTGTAATAGCACGCAAGTATATAAAAAAGTGCGCATTAGGCGACACAGAAGCATAAAATTACACCACTTTCCCGTAGGCGAAGCCTGGGTAGTATGCGAAGCAGCCATGAGGTTGACTGAAGTTCCCATTAGTTTTCAGTTCGTCGTTTTCGTTTCCGTTGATGTTCAGCTTCGCGTGCCTTTGTTGTATTAGTAGCTTCTTGACATATTTTGAATGAGTGAAGGACATAAGGTGCGTTCGTAGCACATGCTACCGTCTCGCTTTGTAGCGCAGCATTCCCCTTCCCGAGGAACTGAGGGCCGAGGGTTAGTTGGCGTATTCATGTCAGGTTGTGGCCGGTACTCGGGACAGCACAGCAGTTTGAGATAGATGGCGAGGCAGTGGAAGTGGTAAGCGAATATATATACTTAGGCCAAGTTGTGACCCCAGATCCCAACCATGACGCAGAGATAATTAGAAGGATCAGAATGGGGTGGGGTGCATATGGCAGACATTATCAGATAATGAATAGCAGCCTACCATTGTCGTTGAAGAAGAAAGTGTATGACAGCTGCATCTTACCGGTACTCACCTACGGGGCAGAAACTTGGAGGCTCACTAAGAGGGTTCAACTTAAATTGAAAACGACTCAGCGGGCAATGGAGCGGAAAATGATAGGTGTAACATTAAGGGACAAGAAGAGAGCGGAGTGGGTCAGGGAGCAAACTGTTTCTTGTTTCTCTTGTTTCTCTTGTTTCTTGTTTCTCTTGTTTCTCCACATACCCAACTTGGGGGATAGCCGCTGATAACTTGTGGAGACGACGACGACGAAGAAAGGGACCCGGAGAAGAAGAGAAGGAAGAGGAGCTCGAGAGTGCGGCCAAGGCTAGACGTCCGCAGCTTGCTTGAGGGCACAAGTTCGCCTGTATAAATAAACCATCCCGCTAGTAGTTTTGTTTATACCGTGACAGAAGTGGTGGAGGTGCTGGGTACATGATACCCGGTTCATCAAGGGCTTCGAGTAAGCTCCAGGACACCCCGATCACGCCTGTTCACGAGAGGACCAGCCGCCGTCTACTTGGTCTGCCGGTGGAGTACGGGCTGCTTCCAGATCGCAGAGCCAGGATGACGGGACGGGACAACAGCGCACCGGTCCCGCCTGAGACTCCCATGACACTTGGGTACGTGGTCCAGCAGCAACGGGTGCCGAAGTCCTTTTATGGCGAACCTTTCGAAGATGCGGAGGACTGGCTCGACCAGTTTGAACGTGTCGCCAGATTCAACGGTTGGAATGAGCAGCGTAAGCTTCACAATGCCTACTATGCTCTGGAAGAATCCGCGCGTACCTGGTTTGAGAACAACGAAGCTGCAATGACCTCCTGGGAGGCTTTTCGCCAGCGGCTACTCGCTACCTATGTGAGCATGGACCGCAAAGAAAAGGCTGAGATTGCGCTGCAGGCGAGGAACCAACGTCCGAATGAGAGCGTTGCCATGTACGTCGAAGACATGGTTAGCTTATTTCGGCGCGCAGATCCATCCATGCCCGAGGACAAGAAGTTGCGGCATTTGATGCGCGGCGTGAAGCAAGAGATCTTCGCCGGACTGATGAGGGGTCCTCCAAAAACAGTCCCCGAATTTGTTGAAGAGGCCACCGCGATAGAGAGGGCGCTTCAACAAAGGGCACGGCAGTATAGCCGCCGGGAAACTGCCGTCTCTGGTACGAACGTTCTGACAGCGCTGGAAGGCAACGTCGACGGCCTTTGTGAACTGGTCAGGAGGATAGTCCGGGAGGAGCTGCAGGCAGTGCTTCATGGTGAGGTGCGCCGTCCCACTGTGTCAGTTACTGAGCTCGTTAGGGACGAAATCAGGAGGGCTGTGCAGGTTCCCGAACCAGCTGACCAGTGTGCACGGCCAGCGCTGCCCAGATCTACGTATGCAGAGACCCTGCGTCAGTCCCACTACTATCCTCCGCCTACTATCGCCACCGTTGAACCGCAACCAACCGCCGTAAACTTCATGCCGCGTCCCGCCGCGCCACGTCCCGCCGTGCTGTACTCAGAAGAGAGAAACTCCCGGAAAAGTGATATCTGGCGCACCCCTGACCGCACACCCCTTTGCTTCCACTGCGGGGAGGCTGGTCACGTGTATCGCGCGTGCCCATACCGCCAGGCCGGTTTGCGTAGGTTCGCACTCAATGCACCGCGTCCACGAAACGGAGAACGTCCGCCTGAGATAGCAAGATACCTCGCCGAACGTCACGACATGTTCCCCCACCGACGCTCTGAGTCCCGTTCACCGTCCCCGAACCGACGCCGCTCCTTCAGTCCTCGCTTCGCGCCCAACTCCACCAACCGCCTATCGTGCAGCCCCGAAAGCCGGGAAAACTGAAGTCAGCGACCCCTGGAGGTGAGGCCGCTGATGACGAATCGCTCGAAGATCCTCCATTGCGACGACGACGACGGGAGCGACCGGATACCAACGACGAGACGCCCAGTGACAACAAAATCTGCACCACCCAACCGGCTTCCTGCGACCTACTTGTACGAATCGACGACTTTCCGACGACTGCGTTGGCCGACACGGGTGCAGATTACTCCGTTATTAGCAAGGCTCTAGCGATTTCACTTAAGAAAGTTATCACCCCTTGGACAGGCCTACAAATTCGCACAGCTGGGGGTCATCTACTTACACCTGCCGGTATATGCACTGCGCGGGTCGAGATCCGCGGCTTCACGTACATCGGCACCTTCGTAGTACTTCCCGATTGTTCGAGGGATTTGATACTGGGCATGGACTTTCTCAACTCGTATGGGGCCGTTATTGACTTACCGAAGTCCACAATCACCTTCTCCACAAAGAAAGCTATAGCCGAAAGCATCACCGACCGACATGACACGGCCCTTCGCATTGTCGACGACAACGTAACGCTTCCCGCCCGCACAAGCGTACTTGTCGACGTTAGAAGTGACGCATTCGCCGACTACGAAGGTATAGCCGAACGGAATATCCGGTTGCTACTGGACAAGGGTATCTGTATTGCAAGAGGGTTTGTACACCTTCAGAATGGGTGCACACCCGTCTTGCTTACCAACTTCACAAATGAGCGTCGCCACCTCTCGAAAGGTACCACTGTTGCATTCATCGAGGAAGTCGGCGAAGTGACCAATTTAACCACATTGGGGACACCTTCGGATGAGTCCCCGACCGCTGACATACACATACCCGTGGAAATCGACCAGAAACTCTCTACCACAGAGAAGGATGCTTTAATACGCCTTGTGCGCGAATTCTCCGATTGCTTTGCCACGACATCTAAAGTGCGCCGTACGCCGGTCGCGAAGCACCGAATAATTACGGACGAGTCCGCCAGGCCTGTGCGGCAGCACCCGTACAGTGTCGCCTAAGGAGCGGGAGGCAATCAAGACGCAAGTGGAAGAGATGCTGGCAGATGATGTTATCCAACCGTCGAGAAGCGCATGGGCCTCACCTGTCGTGCTGGTAAGGAAAAAGGACAACACCCTCCGTTTCTGTGTTGATTACCGCAGATTGAACAGCGTTACAAAGCGAGACGTCTATCCCCTGCCCAGAATTGATGACACATTAGACCGCCTGCGTGATGCTAAATTCTTTTCTTCATTGGACCTGAAATCTGGCTATTGGCAGATCGAAGTCGACGAGCGAGATCGCGAGAAGACGGCGTTCGTGACACCGGACGGCCTGTACGAATTCAAGGTCCTTCCCTTCGGCCTATACTCTGCGCCGGCTACGTTCCAGCGCATGATGGACACTGTTCTGGCTGGACTCAAATGGCAGACGTGCCTCGTGTATTTGGATGACGTGGTTGTGTTTTCTCGCACGTTCGCAGAGCATTTGTCCCGCCTGAAAAGTGTCCTGGAAGCTATTCGTGCAGCGCAGTTAACTATCAAGCCGGAGAAATGTCACCTTGGTTTTCAAGAGCTTAAATTTCTGGGCCATGTTGTGAGTGCTAATGGCGTTCGACCAGACCCCGAAAAAACGACTGCTGTAGCCTCGTTTCCTCGACCCAGTGATAAGAAGGCTGTCAGACGCTTCTTGGGACTTTGCGCATACTACAGACGCTTTGTGGAAGGCTTTCTCACATAGCGGAGCCCCTCACGCGACTTATGAAAGATAGCGTAGCCTTCGAATGGAGTGAGGAACAGCAGAATGCGTTTGACACACTCCGTGAGCGCTTGCAAACTGCACCCGTGCTGGCTCACTTCGACGACGCTTCGGACACTGAAATTCGTACTGACGCCAGCAACGTTGGCATCGGTGCCATCCTCGTACAGTGGCAGAACGGTGTAGAAAAAGTGATAGCATACGCTAGCCGCGCCCTTTCCAAAGCGGAAAGTAACTATTCCGCGACAGAAAAAGAATGCCTAGCAGTAGTGTGGGCTATCAGCAAGTTCCGCCCGTACTTGTACGGTAGGCCGTTCCGTGCTGTTAGCGACCACCATTCCCTCTGCTGGCTCGCAAACCTCAAAGACCCGTCCGGACGGCTTGCTCGATGGAGCTTACGGCTACAAGAATACGACATCACGGTCGTATACAAATCGGGTAAGAAACACTGTGACGCTGACTGCTTGTCCCGAGCACCGCTTCCGGCCGGATCGTCCGACGCCGACGAGGAATATCCGTTCATCGGAGTCGTTCATACTGCGGATATGGCAGCACATCAATTGGCCGACGCAGAATTGCGACCACTCATTGAATACCTTCGCGGAAACGTTACCAAGGCTCCACGTGCCTTTCTTCGGGGACTAAATTCTTATTGCCTACTAGACGACGTACTGTACAAAAGGAATTACGACCATAGCAAGGAGAAGTTTCTCCTCGTCATTCCGTCAGCTTTACGAACTGAAATTTTACAGGCCTGCCATGATGAACCAACCGCTGGGCACCTAGGAGTCAGCCGCACGTTTGCAAGAATCCATCAGAAATACTACTGGCCCAAACTACTAACCTCAGTGCAGCAGTATGTGAAGACCTGCCGTGACTGCCAGCGACGCAAGGCACCAACCGTCAAACCCGCAGGACTACTACATCCGCTGGATCCGCCGGACGCACCATTTCGCCAAATTGGGATGGATCTACTTGGCCCATTCCCGAGGTCGTCATCGGGGAACAAGTGGATTATTGTTGCTACGGATTATTTGACGCGGTACGCTGAGACGGCATCGCTTCCACGTGCAACTGCTGCAGAGGTGGCCAAATTTTTTCTCTACAACATCGTTCTCCGACATGGCGCGCCTGCTGTTATTATAACAGACCGCGGCACAGCATTCACCGCAGACTTAGTGCAGGACGTCCTCCGGTTGACGCACAGCGCTCATCGGAAAAGTACCGCTTACCATCCCCAAACAAACGGTTTGACGGAGCGACTAAACCGAACATTGGCAGATATGCTGTCTATGTACATTGATCTTCACCACAAGACCTGGGACGAAATTCTTCCCTACGCCACCTTCGCTTACAATACGGCTGTGCAGGAAACTACTCGCTTCACTCCGTTTGAACTTGTGTACGGTCGCGAGGTCACTACGACGTTAGACGCAATGCTGCCTGTTGACAACGGTGCAATAACCAACGACAATATCGAAAACCTGACGCAGAGAGCTGAAGAGGCTCGCCAGCTGGCCCGCTTTCGAATCCGCACACAGCAAGAAACTGATACCCGACGGTACAATACCGGACGTCGCGATGTGGAGTACCGACCCGGCGATCTCGTATGGGTATGGACACCCGTTCGCCGTCGCGGCCTTTCAGAGAAGCTACTGCGGCGTTACTTCAGGCCTTATAAGGTTCTGTCGCGTCTATCGGACGTTACCTACGTCGTGGTTCCAGAAGGAAACGCGTTTTCCTCTCCAAGGCGACAACCTTGCCCAGACGTTGTACATGTCGTACGCCTGAAACCGTATCACGCCCGATGACAAGGTGATGACGGTTCGTGCGCGTTGGCATCCCCGGCGCATGCTGACGTTGTAACCCAGTGGTTATGATTATCCTCTTGTTTTGAACGAGTGGCATCGGGTCGATGCCATCCAGGAGGGGGGGCAATGCCACGGCTGGTAATGAGTTTGAACTTTGACGCCATGCCCTGGGCAGGCATTCACCAACCGCTCTTGTTTCTCCACATACCCAACTTGGGGGATAGCCGCTGATAACTTGTGGAGACGACGACGACGAAGAAAGGGACCCGGAGAAGAAGAGAAGGAAGAGGAGCTCGAGAGTGCGGCCAAGGCTAGACGTCCGCAGCTTGCTTGAGGGCACAAGTTCGCCTGTATAAATAAACCATCCCGCTAGTAGTTTTGTTTATACCGTGACAATATACTTAGGCCAAGTTGTGACCCCAGATCCCAACCATGACGCAGAGATAATTAGAAGGATCAGAATGGGGTGGGGTGCATATGGCAGACATTATCAGATAATGAATAGCAGCCTACCATTGTCGTTGAAGAAGAAAGTGTATGACAGCTGCATCTTACCGGTACTCACCTACGGGGCAGAAACTTGGAGGCTCACTAAGAGGGTTCAACTTAAATTGAAAACGACTCAGCGGGCAATGGAGCGGAAAATGATAGGTGTAACATTAAGGGACAAGAAGAGAGCGGAGTGGGTCAGGGAGCAAACTGTTGTTAAAGACATATTAGTAGAAATTAAGAAGAAGAAATGGACTTGGGCAGGGCATGTAATGCGAAGGCAAGATAACCGCTGGTCATTAAGAGTAACAGAGTGGATCCCTAGACAAGGCAAGCGCTGCAGGGGGCGGCAGAAAGTTAGATGGGCAGATGAGATCAAGAAGTTTGCGGGGATAAATTGGTCACAGTTGGCACAGGACCGAGGTAATTGGAGAATAATGGGAGAGGCCTTTGCCCTGCAGTGGGCGTAGACAGGCTGGTGATGATGATGATGATGATGATTCCCCTTCCAGCCATCGAAGCGTGCTGACGCCGAATCATAAGCTCCCTTGGAGTGGCGTTCGCGGCCCAGTCTGGCCGCGGTAACAGGATTGAAGTGAACAGCGATGACGTGTACCAAGCTATTTTGCCCCAACTGCCGACAGGGCGTATCGTGTTGAATACTGTGTTTCTTAAGGGGGTGTGAAAGCCAGACCGTTCTGCGTCGAGGACTTCAGAGACACGCTTGCACGTGTTGGTATGCTCTCCGACGTGATAGCGTTGGGGGCGTACCAGATCAACCACGTGTGGGCGGTGACCTTCAAAAGTGCCGAGGCTACATAGAAGATGCTGGCGGCCGGCGAGCAGGAATTGAAGGGCGCCGGTGCCTCGTCGTGGATCCGCAGGACCAGCAGGTGAGGCTTAAGCTCCACTGGCTGCTGCACGGCGATGAAGTCGAGGATGTGAGTACCGCCCTTGATTCTTATGGCAAGGTCATTTAAGTCAACAAGGAAAGATGGCGCGTCATTGGAATGCAGGACAAGGGGTCCACGACGCGGGCGGTAACGCTTAAGCTCAAGGCCACGTTGACGGTGGAAGATTTGCCAGATCAAATCAGGGTCGCAGGCGAGTTCGCCCTCTTGGTGGCGCCAGGCAGGCCCATGCAATGTTTGCGCTCCCAAGGGAGTGGTCACGTTCGCCGTGACTGCAAGGTGCTTCGCTGCTCGAAATGCCGTTGGTTCGGCCATGCAGACGCGGAATGCTTCTGCACTTACACCCACGTGCCGGGGCCTGCAGGTAGAGAAGAGTTTTCAGAGCACTTGATGGACGTGGCCGAGGCGGAAGCAGCAGCACAAGGCACGGGAAACCTTGAACAGTTGGAGGTGACCCCTGCAAGTTCGTCCCAAGACGCGGAGCCAAAGAACCAGGAGGAGGCGGCAGCTTGTGTTACTGCGATTACAACGGACGGCTTAAAGAACCAACAGGCCGCTGAAGTCGAGCCCGAACCATGCGCGGATGAGACGATGGAGGTGGGCAAGCGAGAAGCGCTGGGAACAACGCCAAACGCGGCCTTGAAAAGACGTACGAGGGAGAGGAAGATAGGGACACGGCCAGCAGGGAGGAGCCGCCGCTGAAAATAAACCCGGGGTGACGCTCTTCCTCTGTGAAACCGTGTCCCAATGTCGTGACCAGAGGCGGACGCCTAGAACGCCGGCAACGCAGCAACCGGCACAAGCAACGCCGTCGACGCAGCAGCCACCCCCTGTCTTCACGGCGGAGAAGGGTTGCGTCTTGCGAAAGCAGGACGCGAAAGGGCGAGCACCATGCCGGCGGTCTCTAATATTTAGAGGCACGCGAAATGGAAGGTTCTCTGAATGTAGCAACACTAAACGTCTGGAGTTTGGCTGCAAAAAGAAAACAAAACCAGGTATATCGCCTTTTAATAGATCAGGACATCCATGTGCTAGCAGTGCAGGAGGCGAAGGTGGACGGGGAGGAAGAGACCCAGGGCATGATGCGCCGTTTCACGTCGAGTTACTGCACTTCTGTAAGTCACGCTGTGGGGACGTCGGCGGGTGGTGTGTTGGTAGTAAAAAAGTTGCCGGGCCTATAAATGCAAGCAGTCACTGCATGTCTTTCTGGCCGCCTTGTTGTGTGCGATTGCCAGTAAAACTCTGTCGAATACAGAATTTTTTGTGTGTACGCGCGAAATGCATAGGAAGCCAGGTTAGATTATTTTGATAGCCTCAAGAACACTTAAACACCGAAAGGCGGCTTATGTTATTGGGGGATTTTAACTGTGTAGTGTCTAGCCGCGATAAAACAAGCGAAACAACCTACAGCGACGCTAGCAATAGTTTGCTGGCTGAGATAGTAGACGAATTCGGCTTGATTGATGTCGGGGAATGCCTTGAGGGTACGAGATACGTGAGATTCACACATTTTCAGGGGTGCAGCCACGCACGGCTAGATAGGTTTTATTTTTGCTAAATTTATTCCAACAATGTCATGGCTAAGATATACAGCCGATTTCTTTCTCGGACCACTGTTTGGGTAAATGCAGACTGGGTAGGGAAAAACTGAACACACCTTTATCGTGGTATCTGTGGAGACTGAATGAAAAGCTGTTACAAGACGAAATGTTCATGGGTTTTGTACTGGCACAAATTACGGAAATAGCTGAATGCCATAACGGTAAAATCGGGGAGAAGTGGGAGATGTATAAGCAAGACGCTAAAATAAAAGCCTTAGAAAGGTCTAGCTGTATAAAATATGAGGAAAAAAGACAAGAAAACCTAATGCGAGTGAACCTACACAGTTAATTGTACTGGTGAACAAAAAATTCCGCCACCTTCTCACGAGGGGAACCCTGGGGTGATGCAAGGCATCGCACGGGGTTCAATTCGCGTCTCCGTTATGTTGGTTACCCAAATGTGGTTGAAGTGTAGTGAACCTTAGATTATGCTCAATCACCCGTAGAGTTCCAAGTACGTAAAGACCGTCTTCATCTGAAGATTCAACGGAGTCGTCGTCGTCAAGCCAAGAGCGAGCAAAGACAAGCGGAGTTGAGCAACTGTGTCAAGCGAAAGCGCGTGCTTAACTGAACGGGCGCCGAGCGCTCACCGCTTTATGTGCGCGCTTGAAGGAGCGGAGACAGCGGAGGAAAGTTGCGCATGCGCACACATGCGCGCACAAGCACGCCGAAGCACATGCGAACGTAGGCGAAGCGCGCTAGCTGTTGTTATGATAATGAGCCGGAGAGAGCGCAGAACGCAAAGCTGTCGGAGAGAAGAACGGAGGAGAGTTTGCGCATGCGTAATGAGGAGTGCGGACTAAGCCCGTCAACGAGGGACAGGCCGAGTGTAAGAGATGCTTTGCATCTAAACTCCAGGAACGTTCAAAGACGACATGGGGCAGATTAGGCACAAACTCGAAGCCATTGATCAAGACCGCTATCGCGGAACGTTAGTACGCGCGAGCGCGGAACATTGGACGAACGGGGAGGCACCGACAAAAGAGACATTAAGAATAGAAAAGACGCAAGCCCGGCGGAATACGATTAAAGAAATTGAACCAAACGGTTAAGTTACTTCGGAAAAAGAAGAAGTGGTGCGCGCATTTTTTTATTACGATAAGGCAGTGTTCGCATTCAGACAAATTGATTTAGAAAACTTCAAGCGAGATTTTGTCGGTGCGTTGCCAGGCTTGGATGACGACACAAAGGAATAGCTTGAACAACCCTTCTCGGTCGAGGAAGTTAAGGGGGCATTCAAAAACCTGAATTCGGGCAAGCCACCGGGTCCTGACGGGCTTAGTGTGGTGCTCTATAAACATCTGAAATCTTTGATATCTGCTGTATTTGCCGACATGTACAATCAAACCTACGGTATGGAAGCGCTTCCTCCATCTTATTTCTACCTCCCGTACAATACTAATCTGAAAACAGAGGACAAGCAAAAACTGCGGGATGTTAAATCATACCGACCAATCTCGCTAACAAACGTTGATTACAAAATATTTATGAAGGTTCTGGGGAAAAGGTTAGAAATGGTAATCCAGAAATGTGTAGGTCCGCCACAGACGTGAGGCATCAGGGGTCGCAACATATTTACGAATATCCACAAGAAGAGGTGCGTGCTGGAACGTTGCGATGCGATGGGCTCGTACATCGCGATTCTCCAGCTCCACCTGGAGAAAGCCTTTGACTGCGTCTCCCACAAGATCCTGTTTTATGTTTTAGAGCAGGTCAACCTTGCTTCTGTCATTGCACGGGGATTGGCGATGGCGTACCGGAACTGCACTAAACGGTTGATAGTGAATAAGGAATTGGGAGCGGTCATCGAGGTGCAGCGTTAGGTGCGCCAGGGCTGCCCCCTCAGCCCTATATTGTTTTGTGTATACATTGAAGCGCTGTGCCTGAGCATCATTCATAATGGTAAAATAAGCGAATTTAAACTACAGGACACAGAGGTCAAACATCTCGCCTATGCTGACGACATTGCTATTGTTTGCTCGAACAAAGAAAGCGTGATGTTCCTGGTGGAAACGGAGAAGCGATTGGGGGAGGTCTCGGGGAGTCTGGTAAATTGAGCAAAATGCCTAGGGTTTCTGGCCCGGTGAATGGATATCAACGCCAGCGATATTTGCCAATGTAACTTGGGTACCAACACCAGTAAAGTACTTGGGATCCCGCTGGAATACTATCGCGACAGTGAGCCCTACTGGCAGGGGCAGGTGCAAACACTGAAAGAAAAAGCGGAAAAAGTGAAAGAAACTGGGCTGTCAGTGGTCGCGAGTGCCACGACTTGTAATATTTTCTTCGTATCAAAGCTTTGGTTCGTCATGCAAGTGCTGCATTGTTCGCGTTTGGCGTTTGAATGTTCAGAAGCTACATTGCGTATTTGCTGTTTTTGTGTGGTGGTCCACATGGCAGAAGAGCAGTAGGACGAATAGGTTTCGGCGACTCCACTAGGGCAGATTAGGCCTGACTCATCTGTTTGTACAGCAACTCGTACACCGATTTTTGTTTCTACGCGGTGTACAGGAACCTTTTCTACGCACTGTAATGCAAGTTTGGTTAATGCGTGCTTTGCCAGAATTTGTGGTTTCTTCAAGTTGCATGCCAGGTGGTGTCAATGGATATTTAAAAAAAAACTTTTTTGTCATTCCGATTTTTAGCAACGCGTTTTTCAATGAAATATCTGGCCAATGTAACAAGAAAAAAATTATATAAGGATATACGTGACTTAGTCTTCCCAGTGGCACTGTATAGAGCTCTGTACAGCAATGGTCCAGGACAAGATGTGTTAAAACGAGTGAAGTGAATGGAAGTGTCACCTGGGGCCAAATCTTTCTTTTTTAAACTGCACAGGGGTACACTTTCAGTCGCAATTCGAGTGAAAGAAAGGGGGCTCTCAGTGCCATGGGGAACCGACTGTCCTATTTGCAAACAACCTGAGAGTGCGGAGCATGTTTTTCTTCATTGTTGGGCCGCAGTGTTCCTTTGGGATGTCCTTCAACGGTCACTCCAGAAAGATTTTCCACCTAGCCCACACGGCGTACGTTTTTTGTGCATTGATAGAGAGGACGGTGTGCCATTTGACAGTGTAATGTTGTTAGGTCTGCACAGCATTTAGCCTTCGCGCATGGCTTGGCTGAAATTTGATGTAGACGCACGACCAACGAGACAGAATTTTAGAGAAAGTGTGTCACAGTTTGTTGAAGTTCAGACAGCAAAGAACTCTCCACCAGAGTGGTTGTCTAAAATTGAACCACTAACTACGCTTAGGGAATTTTAAATGACAACACCGGCCCTCGGGGGCATGGTGGCATTACTGTGATTTTTTTTTCGTCATTGTAGCTGGTACTTGGTGTTGCTGTCCGAGATTGGCAATAAAGAAAAAAAATGTAGCGCAGTGGGAAGAGCGCCACGTAAGTCCCGTTGCGGCCAGAGAGTCGTGGGATCGAAACCGGCCGCCGCCTAACTATTTCTTTTGATAGTGGACTGCGTTGACATCAGGCCAAACGCTGACGGGGCTGAAGAGACGCGCATGCGCAGTAGAGTGCTGGCGGCGGACAGCGACCACGACAACGAGGGAGGGAGGGACACAGCCCGGGGCATTAGATGCTTCGCATCTAAAAGAATAATAGACTGAGCACAGGTGATGCGTAGTGCATATGATATTCGGGCAAGCAAGTTTATAAAAATAATCAGGCATGTTTTTATATTTACACCGATGTTGTCAACTGTAGGAGCTATAGCTTTGCTGACTGCACATTTATGTGAAATAGATATCTGCGCTTCAGCGAGAAAGTGAAATGCAGACTCATGTAAAAAATGAATGCAAAATTTAATGAAGGGCAGCATTGTACGACCGAAAGCATCAGACCACGTAGACGCAAAAAAGTCCCTAGATATTGAAAAAATTTTCTTTGTCCTTAAAGACGACCCAAATCCGCCAGATCTAAGGAAATTTCCCTAGAGTTGGCAGCACTGCCGGAGGGACACTAGCGACGTTCTGCAAGGAAACGGGGGTGGGAGTGCGAAAGCATTAGGAGAAAGGAGTGAGCGAGCTTATGACGCTGTGCCAAAATGTGCAGGTCGTCGTGAGCACAGCACCCAATAATATTAGGAGAGGGGTGCATGTGGATAGGGAGGATGGCTCTAAACAGAGACATACGAGAACTAGGTAAGGCGATAAATTTCGCAGTCGTCGACGTAAGCACTAATATCCAACAAGTGGGCTGGAAGAGGGTGTTCCTGCAGTATGGAGTTCACTTCGGCGGGAAGGTGGGAGATGCTATCTGGCGCTGTCACGCGGCGCGAACAATGACTATTTCAAGGGGGCCGCAACCCTTTGGGAGGAGGAAGTAAACGGGGAGCGAAGACAGAGAGCTAGGTCGGTAAAGGTAGTTGCAGGTAGAAGAGAAGAAATAGGACGGCGTGTAAATAAGAGAGGGGCGAGCACTGAAGATCTCGTACATAAATCAGGAGAATGGCAGAAAACAATAAAAATTCATAGAAATTTGTAAGCAGCTAAAAGAGGAAAATATCGGTGTATATGCAGGGACCGAGACGCACTAAGGGACATGGAAGCAGCGCCGGTAATCGGAGGGTAGTATAGGAAGGTTGAAATGGGACGCTTGGGTAGAGAAAAGGCGGATGAGTAGGTATGCTTATACTACCTAGGGAAAACTGGGAAAGAGTGAAAGAACACCTTAAAGAGCATGTGTTGGTGAAACGGATTGTAGGGTGTAGGAAGGTGTCTTTAGAAGGGCCGTACTTGTGGAAGTAAGGAATAGTACAGGAAAGGCAGGGAGGTTAACCAGAATACTGTCCGGTTGGCTACCCTACTCAGGGGGGAGGGGATACGGGAAATGAAATGGAAAGAAAGGACAGCGGTACATATTAAAGGAGAAAATGAGAGAAATAAAAGAAAGAAAAAACACAAGGCGTGACCAGGCAACTAGAAAGGCGGTACAAACAACGCACACAACCAGAAAATGCACAAAACTAATACGGTCCACTGATAAAATGGGCGAACTAAGGGCACTGCACTACAGTAATGTCCCTACAATCGTTCAGACAGGCCCGTGTCCTTCAAAAAAAGCAGTAGGGCTTTTATAGCCTTTTCGGCCTGTGTCGAACAGCGCCTGGTAAGGAGAGGAAGGAGCAAAATGAAAACATGGTGGCATGCCTAAAATGCACATTGAGGATTTGATATGATCAGGGGAAGTTGTATTTATAGGGGGAATGAACGGCAACATTCAAGATCTAGGCAGGTACACGGCAAACAACGTACATCTAATGCTGGATATGTGTGAGGAACAGAACCTGAATACAGAAAAAGGGAACAAAAATGCGAGGATGAAATCACGTTCGAATTTGGTTGGAGACAGTCGAGTATTGACAACTGCCTCCTCTCGCAGGCACTTTATGCATGGTTCAGTAGAATGAGCTTACACGAGGAAGAGGGTCACAGTCGTGGCAGTGACCACAAACATCTTGACCATAAACAGTTATTACTAGGCTTGCACGGAAAGCGAGGTTAACGCGGTGATCAGCAATCCTTAATGAAGTGCTTTATTTGTCGCCTGGTTGCCACTCTACGGCACAATTGCATTAGAAAGTCATCTACTTGGCGTGTACATTGATATTAGTAATAATGTCGCTCAAAAAGTCTATCCGCAGGAGAACGTGGGCAGGAGCAGTACGAGATTGCCTCCTGCTGTGCGTATGTGCGGACCGTGAAAATTTGTCGCATTTTTTATTCTTCCACGCAAATGCTCCGCTCATCTCTGAATAGTCAGCTACCATGTCTATTAGGGGGACTACGTCAGGGCTGCCGGTGGATAGCTGTAAATGAAAACTAGTTCTTTTTGAGGTTCAGGCTCATCGGGGCATCGTACCACGGCTGTACCGCAATGAAGGCCGGTGGCTACGCGGTGTCTTGTTGTTCGTGGCGTTGTAAACTGCGGGTTTAGTTACGTCGGGTAAGCGTCGCGCCATGTGGCTGTTGTGTGTGGGGTCAAGTCAAGAAAACATTGGAGCGTCGGTCTGCGGCCACGTTGTGAATCTTGATCTTCGAGCGTCACGTGCCCTTGGAACATTCCTTGATTTTCTTTCACTGCAACTTAACCACCAAAAGCTGGTCCTTCTAGTTTCAACTTCTTGGTCTCGCGGACTTTCCACGTGCGAAATTGTCATTGCTGCACGTCTCATTCATCGGTATTTATAAGGCAATGGTAAACGGTAGAACCGCGGCGGGTTTCGGCTGGTCTGGGACCGGCACTCCTCGATCTGATTTCGTCGTTGGCTGGCATGGTACTTCGTGCGTCGGCGGAGACGCCTGCCAGGCTGAGTTGTTTGCAAGACCAGTGGTGGTAACTGTCGTAATACAGCAGTTGTACTGCAGAGGACGACGCTCGGCGGTTCGCTTTACTTCGGTCTACCGTAATAGCACGCTTTCATCCGAAGTGGTCGGCCGGGCCACAGTAGACGGCGGTGCGGTGAGGCCTCCTGACGGAGAGTTTGAGGTGGGCGGAGCTATGGCAAATTTGTGGAGGTGGCCGTAGCTTGTGCTGTGCGGAGTTGTACAAACGCGTAGAGGTCCTAAAGCGGGGTGACCTTTGTAGGTAACGTCGCTCAGAAGGGCGACTTACCGTAGCGCCATCGTTGGGAAAAGTTTCCGGAGCTCTTCACTTACTATTTTATGGATCGTATCGCATAGTGCGTTGGAGTTAATTGTCCTGCCACCGATTGTCTCTAAAACCAGTGCATTCATCGGGTGGTGGCACTGCCTCACACAAATTACAAACGTCTTTTCTATTGCGGCCGCCTCAAACGTGAATTCGGACTCCCTCTTAGGTGGGTTACGGACAAAGCAAGCAAGGAGCTTTTGCTTTACTTCTTGCTTTACCCCTTGCTTTTCCCCTCGCTTTTCTTCCGACAATTCTGTGTTCGCACGGCGAAAAAGTCGGTTCATTTTATGAAGGAACCTGAGTATGCTTTTATTAGGGTGCTGGTGGCGTGTCTCCGGCAACTGGTCGACCGGTTCTTTGCGCAACAGAGTCGTAACATTTTCTAAAAGTATACCTTCAATTACTCCCACGTGGCAATTGTTGGTTCGTGGTCCTCGAACCTAATGCGAGCACACTCTCCATCAGTGCAGAGTTATCAAGACAAACGAACACTTGCTTCAGGGGTTCGTAGTCGTCCCACGGGTCCGGGCCTGCTAGATATGTTCTAGCCACCCTTCAAGACCTTCTGAAAGTGACGTGTGAAATGATTGGGGCTATTGGGGTTGCTGCAGAGCTATGTGAGTCCTGTCACGGATAGTCATCGTGACTGCGTTGTTCACGGTGCCGCTCGTGACATCTTCTTGCTGCGCTTTATCTGGTAGCGGCCTAAATTCAGGTTGGAAGCCTTGACGTTGGCGGCTGGCATGAGTTAGACTTGGTAAGGTGACTTCAAGAAGTATTAGGATGCATCTAACGTGGAACTCCACCCGACGTCACATAACCAAGGACGACGCATGTTTGCTTTCATGATGAAACATTTATTGGAGTAACCTTGCGGTCCGCGAACTCTCAAAGAATAGACACGCAGCGAAAGAGAAGTCAACTAATTGAATTTTGCCGGCGAGGTCCGCACAATCGAATACAGCAATGCTTGCCTTGCGAGCACTCATCTTTCGGGGTTAATGCTTCGAGCACCATCAAATGATACCTAGAACATTGGTGGTCAAAGACGAACATTTCCTTCGAGTGACGAGAGGGTGATACCCTGTTTCTATGGAATAAGATAGCCTACCGGGCATGCAAAAGAAACTGACAGGAACACTCACTTCACATTTAACGTATATAAGACAGCTACGATTGGCCAGACGCAGGAGACAGCGCAAGAAGTAGGTTCGCCACACACCAAGCAGAAGTCCTGGTGTGTGGCAAAATATAGTGATCCTATAAGTGTAGGTGTACAAATGCTGTAATAACTAGCAAAAACAACAACATTGACTCGAACGTTAATGCCTGCCTTTGAGACCTTACACGCACAAACACTATAGCCAAGGAGCTGTGAAGTTTCAGTGAGAACATTGAAATTAAAGAGGGTTGTCCGTGGGTTTGCACGAGAAGTTATTGTTGAACATAACCACATTTTAAACCTGTAATTGAAATTATTTAAAAGGTCAGATTTACGTTTATTTCGTTGAACGATGCGAAAAATCCTTACACACTCCTAATTTATTCACACCTCTGTAGAAAACTAAGCCATTTGTATCATAAGAAAACACCCTTTCAGGGTGTGTTGTTATTCAGAACACCCTTCCACCCTTCCAAAATAATACACCGGGTTAAAGGGTATTAAGAAAGTGCCCCATTTCGAAGTTTCTCTTTATGCGTTGTTTGCCAAGAGTAAGGGCATTGTAAACAAAACGAGTGTAGATTTGTTTGCAGTGTGCAATCAATACGCAAGAATTGGGTTCTATGTTTATAAAATTGCTCTGGAGTACAAATAATGACTTTTTTGCATCAAACCGGGATAACAACCGCCTATAAAGACACAGCATGTCCCGTAGCTCTCGCAATCCCCTTATTACGGCACAAAAACGTTCAGTGATTTCCCTGGACGTAAGTCTACCGCAAGAAATTATACAAATATAAAAAATACAGACAACTTGACAGTTTCGGTGACCTATTATGAGACAATCCATTTCCTGGTAATATCTGTGGTGTGACTTTTTATGTCTGTGTTAAGCATCAAGGTATTTTTGCGTATATTGCCCCTTTACTCTGCGCCATGATATGCCACAATATTATTTGGGCCGCACACCTGGTGAAGGTTTATTTTAAAAAAAGAGACAAAAGAAACGCAATCGGTGAATGCTCCCTTCGTTATACTGAAAAATTGCTGTTACAAAAACTTTTAAAACGTTCTGCTTGGCTCAAGAAAGAATAAGTATCACGTGAGTATCAATTACCACCTAATGGGTATGGTTTCGTCCCGTGTAGTGTGCAAAGGTTCAGGGGTATTTAAGTGAATATTTCGGTGCACTGCAAAATTCATGCTTCTCAGGATAAAGACTGGGGCGAATTCTACATAAGGCTCGCCCCGTACTGTCATGGTGAGGCTGAGCTGCCTTTCTTGATTGGGGGGTTTAACGCGCCGACGCAACGCAGGCGATGAGGCGCGCCGTAGTGGAGGGCTCCGGATTAATTTTGACCGCCTGGGGATCTTTAACGTGCGCCGAAATCTCGCACACATGGGCGTTTTTGCTTTTCGCCTCCATCAGAAAAGCGGCCGCCGCGGCCAGAAAAGCTGCCTTTCTTATTGTGTTATTTTAAACTAAATTGGTTTCAAGTTTCTTGCGAGAAGGTTGACCGTTAAGATTCTTTTTCCGCCATATTGCCCAGAAATTACGCATTCTATTTGCTATGACATTTTGAAAAGAATTCTAGCGCGGACGGAATGTTTAAATATTGCTACATGAAAGGCGGAATTTTTTGAAAAAGGGAGTTCACCTTCGAAGAAAAAAATTTGACCGCCACCTTTATATAAGGGAAATTTGTTTTGATGTCGGCTGAATTGGCGGGATAAATAGAGAGGAGTAAATATTGCTGTATGTCCCACATTCGTTTGTGTGGGAAGTACCTTACCCACTTTGTAACAAGAACCATGTTATGGCCGTGTTAATAAAAAGAACCTGAAAAAATTCAACTAATTGGTGCAATGAGCAAAACAGATGTCCTTACAGGATGGTGATGTACTGAAAGTCGTAGAAACATCTCCGCTACAGGAGTTGGCCGCGCACGCCCGAATGTGTACTTCGTAGTCCTTGTATGGCACCAGGCCAAAAACAGGAAGGCTATGCGACGACGAGTTCAGTCTGCTGCCATCCAACAGAATTGTAACATTTCGAATGTTGCTGTCCATGGTCCATATTTCCATCGACGAAGGTGCTTGCTGGACAAAGAATTAATTTTTGTATCTTAGATTCAAAGCCGCATGTTTTCGTTCAAAGGACTCCGAATTTCATTCGGCACTGTTTAAACAAGATCAAATAATCTTGAAATTGTTTTTTTTCTTCTTAATGGGTATAGTAAAAGTACAGAGGTGATATTATCGTATTTGCTTTGCCTTACCAATCGCCCGTCCACTTCTCCTACACTTACAAAAAAACAAAGAACATACCGGGAAAAAGCGCCAAGGTTATGTCAAGAAAATGGATTCTATAAAATTTTGCCAGTTCTAAACCAGAACGCCAGCACTATTTAAATAAGGTACATTGATTTAACAAACAAGCGCAGCCTAAAATCTGCAAATTGAAAGCCGTCAGGTGATATCAGGGTATATGCTTCTTGTAACAATCACCCACCCACTCTTACTGCTAATACAGAAAAGAAAAAGGACACCCGGCAAGTCGTGGCATGAAGTGATGTCCTACAAGAAAGATACTATCAAATTTTTTGGTGCGTAAACCACAGCTGGTGCGAAAGCCACTCCTGCTTTTAGGCATGAAGCTGTGGCAATCTTCATGACAGTAACAATACCTCTATGCCGCAGGGTCAATCGGGCATCAAGAAAAGATGTGGCGCTGAACACACCTGGACGAGGGAGACAAGTCCCTTCCGATACAAGCACGTACATCTGTCGTATCTCGTCTTCTTCGTCTAGGCCTGTCTAACGCCACGCTTTTGTTTCTTGAAGTAAGAAGAAACGTTCTGGGCAACCCGTTGTGTTGTAACCGGGCAGACGCATAGCTTTATTGGTCACCGAAAAAACTCGGAAGCTCGAGCTGGACGTGGATTTTGATGCCCGGCTTCTAAGATTAAGATGCCATTGCTGCTACAACCCACATTGATTATAGCGTAAGTTCATACGCGTATTAAAATTTTTAAGTTTACAAGTGGCGTCACAACCAATGTTTGTTTTCTGCAGCCGTAATATGGAATAGCCTTTAAAAATTTGGTTACGTACACACGCAATAAAATAAACTTACCAAGTTAAATGGAGTGGTAAAAAGGGCTTCTTCTGGGTTGTCCCCTCGGCTGAAGTTTCCCCGGATCAAAGTTACCTGAAATCATTTTCGTAACGAGAGTTAGAGCATAAGGTACGGTAGCATATCAAACTGCAGTGCTGCATTGCCTGTCGCACAGGTGGTACATAGGTGACTTAGCAGCTAAACCAGATTTCTTCGTGGTTTTGTAATACCTCCATTTCTTTTATTCCAGTCATTTCCAACATATAAATGTGAACGCAGAATCAAGTGCACTTGTATGTTTCTGTCTTCTTTCGCAAACTTAAACGAGGTATTTTATACGCAAAGAATTTTATGGTAAATTATCTTGTCGCCTGCATTTCTCACCTACAAGCTACGAATGTTCTCACCAGTGCATGGTTTCAAATAAATGCTCGTTATAAGCCTCAGCTTTCTGATGCAGCACAATTTCATTCTTAGCGTGTCGTAGTGACTTCAATAAAAGTGGAATTAGTTGAGGGGGGAAGCAACATGCAAACAAAACTTTCTTTCAGCAAGCTCATTTATATAAAAGTATATGTCAGAACTCACTCCCATCACACTATAGCCTTCGTGAGGTTGAGCAAGATCGCATTTCAAAGACATTTGCGCCCATAATTTTTCCCTCAAAGATTTCATGAAAATAACATGAAAGTTTTAGAACTTGGTGTGACGCTATCATGGCAATGTTTCTTTTCTGTCGGTGCCTAAACGCATACATTGACAACCCACTAAATATTATTATCGCTGTACTTTCTATACAGTGTTTTGCTATCAAAGCTTGAAGGCGCATGACAGGTGCGATTTAATTTCTCTAATGCAATTGCACGTGTACTTTGCTCTCGGCTGCAGAAATTTATGTTGCTTGTAATTGTATTGTAAAAGAAAAAATTACGTATTATTCAGGTTGTTCTTCTACCACTTTGGCTGCAATCGATTACATGGTTACAATTAGTCACACGACGAACAATTAAAAAGCGCAAGGTTCACTTACGAGCAAGCGCTCATGGAAGAGAGTATGACGTAGCGTAGAAATAGATAGGCTAAATATCGAAGGCGGTCTATCAAACACAATCTCAAAAACGGAATGATGATGTCTTCTCTTTTGCCAATTAGTTCAGCAGCACAAGAGTGCTCTTCTACATTAGAGAGAAGGTATCGGGTCAGCAGATGTTCTATTTCCTGCGGTATTTTAATGCCTCAAAGCATTAACTTTTGCGCCATGCCCCTTCTCTTTTTCCCATTCAATCTTCTTGCCATCACGGGGACAATTTCCCCAACGCTGAGGTTTCCCAAATGTATAGTCGATAACAAGCGGTAAAAGAGGTCTCAAACGCAAAACAAAATGAGAGAATTGAGCCTTGGAAAGCTGCATCAGGTGAATTGAGCAAGATGCCAGTTGATGCCGCTTGTAGAATTAAAAGTACGTGCACCAGGAAACACACTGAAATATCGGGTGCACTAGATTTGGAGGTTGAACCAACGTTGTTAGAGAACTACAGATATTGAAAACCTAATGCGCCCAGGGTTATACTAGTAATATAATCCTCTTTTCTGTTCTTGCGATTTCCTACGGCTCTCTGGAAAGACTAATAGGAAGGAATATAATTGTAAAATATTTGCGTTTGATTGAAAGCAATTGACACTCCTTCTGTGTACACCCGAGCCATTTTGTTTTGTGCGGTCATTCGTGTTACGGATAAAAGGTGTACCGTTGTGCGCTGGGTGTTCTACGGAAAGTCATCTAGTCAATTGCTAGAAAAGGCCCCCAAATAATCGAGTACTGGCGCCGAACACTGCACACGTCTTGTACTCAACACAAGGAGGGTATATAACTTGTCAATAAGTTTGGTAAACTGAGGCTAATGTCCCAAATTCGCGACATGGCGGGCGTCACCATTTATTACTTATTTAACGGGAACACCAACAAACAATTCCTAATTAGGATGGACAATATTCGATTGAACTACGTTTCATACAGGTAACCGTACCTTCGCGCTTCTTGCTGATAGACGTGGACAAGGAGCGTTTTTGAGGTACCATTGCCTCATTCCTAGTATTTGGCTTAGCAGGACTCTGGTTCGAGTTAGATGGTTCGTGTTCATGAAGAAACCCAAACAGCGCGAACAAAATAGGACTAGTATTGGGAAGTGCCTAAACTCATTCGGCTATTCGTATAGACGTATACATGAGTTAAAAAACAAGAAGTGAAAAGTGAATTTCATTTATTGCTTTATTTTCAAATGCACGTGCTCGAAATTCGACCTTTCCCTCAGCGAAAGAGAAGAAGCATCGTCTAGCGGCAGCAATACGCCCTTGTAGCTTTTAGCGCATTGTATTGTTTCTTTTTCGAGGCCCTGTTACTTTGAATATTTGTTATATTCCCCTCGGCTATTACAAGCATCTGATCAATTGAATTATTGCAGTATTTGTTAATTTATTGCGATAAAGTTCATGCATAGGCTCTGTCTCATTTTTAGAATGAAAAAAAAGCCTGAAACTGAAGTGTATTCTTACTCGCACTTCATCAGATGGCATTCAGTGCCTCGCCATATAAATAAATATATGTTAATACTGTTGAGGTACTGTACGTTTCCTTTTTATTCCATCTCTATCTAGATTGCATAGAGCGGTCGTCAGAAATTGATGAAAAGAACGCGTGCGGTGAATACTCGGTTATTTCAATATGCGACTTGATACTGGTTTTACCCAAAGAGGCCGCGTGGAACATTTGGTAATCGATTCGATACCACTTTACCACAGGATCAATTGCGAGAGCGATGCACGTTTTCAGCTTGCGTGGGTAGTAGCACCAGTAACTGGTGTCGTAGCAGCAAAGTTTTAATGCATTCAGTGGCATACTTAAATAAACAATCCGCGGGCTCCCCTTAACTATAGCAGAAACAACAATACTGCACAACTTTCTTTTTTGGTCGTTTGATTCGAGCACTGCGTAAATATTTTCACAGCAAAGCCCTCACGGCACACATCAGTTTTTTTTTATTTCCTTTGCGCCAATTCGACCATAATCGTCAGCAATAAAATTTGTTGTGCCAAAACCTATTCACTCGTTTAAAAGGGCCCGTTCTTTAAGATTGCATATCTCTAGGCAAAAAAATGCATGTCTCTTTGGAGAATTTAGGGGGTAAGTTTTATTCAAGTATCCCAAGATATGGCATACAGCTTCAAAGAGCTGCGGCATAAATTCTAGGTATTAAGGTTAAATAAATGTAATAAAACCGAGCTTGCCGAATCATTCAAGATTTTACTTCCAGTGAATGTTGGTAAAAATGTAGATTGTTTCCCCTCACATACGCTGCACACTTCTCCCATTACACGTTCAGCTTTCCATGGGCATCGAAGTAAATCGGCTACCTTAAGTGTGCACTTAATTTTCTTTTTTGTACCTAACGGCGTTTTTGAATTCTGGAATAGTGCCCGCAAAACTGACCAGCGTCATAAGGTCTTTCTGGATTTTCAGATGCAGGCACTCACTTCTCAGCAATGACCGTTTATAGTACCTACCTCATAGGTTTGTGCTGGGCTCAGACATTGCCACGTAAGCAGAGTACTGGCCGGGTCAACTATTGCTGCTGATAGGTTGACAGGTGCTGTTAAGAAAAACAACAATCAATAACTTACCTTACTCGCTCTCATACGACGTATTCCACCAAGGTTCTAGATACAACGTTTTCTCCATACACCGGAACAAATTGACCAATATTATTTATTATTGTTAAACAGTTTTACTTACACTCATGTGGAGAAGTTTTAATTATTCTGAGCTTTTAATCTGAGCTTAATTATCAGAATGTACTACGCATCGCAGTAAATACTGTGCCATGTGATTGAATTACCAATCAGTAAACCGCGAATACGGTAAGCACAGATCGAAGCGAGTATGCAGCCACGAGTGCAACTGTGGAGGCATAGTACTGACGCTCACGAATGCCGCCAAAATTTTGTGGGGTTTGCGAATCGTGAAAAATAACCCGAAGAAGTCATGTTATAGAGCGGTCGACATTTCAATCGCTTCGCTATTTCCGGTCAATAAAGTGTCACGGCTGCTGCCCGATCTATATTGTCCACCCTTATTTCACATTTATCAGCAAACGCAATACATGTCCTGCCGATACCCATTTCTTCTTAATTTCTACTAATACGTCCTTGTCAAGCGTTTCTTCCCTGACCTATTCCGCTCTCTTTTGGATCCTTAATGGTACACCTATCAAATTTCGTTCTATTGTTCCCTTACTCGTCCTCAGTTTAAATTTAACCGTTTTATTGAGCTCTCCAAATTTCTGCCCCGTAGGTGAGTACCAGTAAGATACAGCTGTCATAAACTTTCTTCTTCAGGGATAATGGTAAGCTGGCAGTCAGTATCTTAGAATAACTGTGGAATGTATTCCACCCCATTCTTATACTGCGAATTATCTCTGCCTCATTGTGGAAATCCGGTGTCGCGATCTGACCTAAGCAGATATATTCGTTTACCACTTCCATTGCCTCACCACCTATCTCAAACCGCTGTGCTCTCCCGAGGTTATTCAGCATTGCTTTAGTTTTCTACATCATATTTTTTGGCCCACGGTCTTTTCTCTGCTTGTCCAGTGCGGTTACCACGCTTTGCGATTTGTCCCCCGAGTTACTCAGAAAGGAAAAGTCATCAGCAAATGTGAGATTTCTGAGGTATTCTCCACCAATCCTTACGCCAACCTGCTCCTCCTGCAATGTTCTGAGTAGTTTATGTAACCATGCTACGAATATTATTGGAGAGATTCTCCTCTCTTCTGACAACCTTTTTATAGGTATTTTACTGCTCTCCTTATGAAGGACGTTGGTAGCTGTAGACCCATTGTAGATATCTTCTAGCATTCTTACTTAACATGTACACGTAACAAGCTTCATTCTTCAGTGGAGTTACAAAAGATGAATTATTATGGCAGTCATTTATAAGTTCTGTGCTACTACTCGAACTTGGAATTATCACTATGTTTTATGAGCTATGACTGTACTATGTTATGACTTGAGTCTCAATGGTACTATCGTCCTGTTCCCTGCGTTGTTTGTAACTCAGTTATGTACCAATCGGCCCGCCTACAATCTGTGAAACGCGTGTTTCGGAATGAGCTCTCTGTTATGGTTATGGATTTTGATTATATATATCGAGTACACAACGGTAAAAATTTAAAAACGATTGCCAGGCATTGAAACGATTAGATTTATATGCAAACACGAGAAACAGGAACGAGTGCTTAACCTCTGTTTGGAATTCTAAATGTCATACGTTTTCACTTCTACGCTTTCGTTTATACAGCGTTCAATTAACGATTTCAGAATATGCCCATGTTGGCGTCAGCCAATATCAATTTGTGTCCCAGAAAACGGATAAAAAAATCTGTTATATGCTCTACACACCAATGGTACAACTAAAAGGATGCATGGGAACGTTTGATGCCACTGCTTCGCCTCGAATTATAGAACAGAACCTATAGTCAGTTACAGTACACCGAATCCCACAATCATATAAGCTATTAAATTGGACGCATGTTTTTCTTTACTGTTGTTTCTAACGGGTTTCTGGAGCAGCTCACCTTTACTTCTATGCTCGGTGAGTGCTAGCCGCTAAGACGTAAGTTTGAAACGGAAGGTTCAAACCTTCAATGAATACAGCAATTGTGCCACTAATACGGTGCAGCATAGCAGCCACCTTGTGTAATAAATACTACGTAGCTTACCTGAAACAGCCACATAACCGTTAATTCGTTACTGCAGTGTCGACGCGTAAAATACTGCCACAAATTAGGAAGAGCCTTGCAGCTTTGAGCAAGCAAGCTTTTCTTTGCAGGAAAAGGTAACCAAACGTTTCACAAATTTATTGCTCCCGCTGAATCCCATTCAGAGTTTCACGAATGCATTTCTCCGGCTAAATCCAGATATTAACAATGGTGTTCAAGGTAAGTACCAAAATGGGTGCTTCTATGATGAATATAACGAACGTTTAAACGCTGCAATTCAATGTGAACCGGAACTGTGACACGCGATGCCGCCTCAACTGAATGTTACTTTTCGCCTTACTACTTCGTACAATAGGCCTCCAAAGAAACTGTGGGCGCCCCAGCCTAAGCGACCACTGTTCACACACTGTCAAGACATCTGATTAAAACTTTAGGTGCCGCATCTTCTTCAGTTTCGTATTTTGTGTTGAATCAATTTAGCTTATGCTTCTAGAAAAGGGTGATGTACAGTCTTTGTCAAAATTTTGTGGGCCACGGCGACCGTGGCCGGAGCAGGCTCGCGGCCAGACAGGGGCGCTGCGCTTGCCGCTGTCGGCTGGTTGCGCGGCTAAAGAGAGCGAGGGGAACTTTTGTTCTCGCTTTTGTATTGTGTCCGGTGCGACAAGAGCTGCGCAAAGTGCCTGCGCTGAAGCGAAGTGCGCCTGCTCTGAGAAACCGGCCTCGCTGCACTTATCGCGCTTCCAAGGGAAGCGAGAAATTTCCCCTTACTCTCTTTAGCCGCGTAACCAGCCGGCAGTGGCAAGCGCAGCGCCCCTGCTCGGCTGCGCGCCTGCTCCGGCCACGGTCGCCGTGGCCCACAAAATTTTGACAAAGACTGTACCTGGCACCCTCGCTTTTTTCAATGCGCAGGTGTTGTGGCAGGCACGCCAAATGCACCCTAACTTTTTTTCTCGACGGCGGTGTTCCGTAGCGTCTCGCTAGTTTATTGCAGTATGCAGAGCGCACATGTTTTGGCAAGTGCTATGGAAGGTTTTTTTATTTATTCCAGAGTTTTATTATACAGAGTTCTTAACGCAATAAAACCATATGTACTACGTTTCAAGTGAGAATACTTGCGCATCCGTGTTTTCATTCTCCTTCTAACATCCGCATGACTGTTTGTAACTAATCCCTATAATGCCTTTCTATAAAGTTCTCTAATGCCTTTCCACGTAAGTGGGGAAAAGAAACTGTTAGTCTGAGTATTGTCTGTTTTCTTAATTGTTTAGTGCATCGGAGTAAATTTTTCCGTAATTAGGGTTTTATGTGTTATTTAGGTATTTTATTCGTTCCACTCAGCTAGGTCACAATTTGTTCGCGGATTTATTATTTTCGAGCGGAAATCGTTGTTACTTGCCCACGATAGATTACCGGTACTTTAACAAAACAACAGCGTTTTTTGCAGCGCCAGAAGAATTCCTAAGAGAAAAATTGCACTTAGAATTATCAAGCAGAGATATTTGTCCTGTGTTTTTTGCCTTGTGTCAGAACACCAATTATTCTATACATAAACATTTGTATGCTCTTCAGGTTGTTTATTAAACACAGAATTAATAAACGAATTTTATGTAGAAAAATACTTATCTTTGTACAGTTTAGTGTCAATGAAAATATTTTTCGCTCATATTCAGGCAGCAGAATTAATAAACGAATTTTATGTAGAAAAATACTTATCTTTGTACAATTCAGTGTCAATGAAAATATTTTTCGCTCATATTCAAGCGGCAAATAAAAAACAAACCGATCACACACGTGCCACGTGCCACAGCCGCTGCGTATGGGCTACTAAATCGCTCTCTGTTTGCTGGCTGGAAAATCACATTTTGTGTGATGATGAGCTCGGCAAATATTTAAAACGCAAGGAAAACGCAATGGGTTCGACTTACCCAAAGGAGTAGTTCCAAGGGCTACTGAAGTTTCGGGTCCTACAAGAGTTTCCCCTGCGTCTCCAAGACCGCAGGCGCTGGCGAAAACGGTGTAACCATGTCCAGGCTTTAACGTCACAGTCACGTTCAAGTCATAAATCCTCCGCGCCGCAATTCCACTGAACTCTGAGAATTTGACGACCAGTTCCTTTTGGTCACCAGAATCTCTGGGCTTCCAGCGCAAACGGTAACCGACTGGCTTCGAGTTCCACTCCATCGGCGCGTAGATTGCCAGGACGCGCACGCCCGGTTCTGCCAGGTTCGATTCAGGCCATGGTGTTACGGCAGTCGGTGCACTGGGGGCTGCGAGGTTTCGGAGGGTGTTAGGACCCAAACGAACTGCATTGTTGGCTTGCATACAAAACATTTAGCTAAGGTGTTTGTGGAAGCTTTTTTTTAAATACAGATAAAGATTTTCCTCTTACACACCTTTAGAGCAGTAGCAAAATCCTGAAATGTCCAAAATCGTTTATTTTATTGACAATATAAAAACAAATATTTACGGTGCGTGATACTATCGTCTGTTTCACCAAATGTTTCTTGGTGAAAAAGAAAACGGTATGTCGCCTTCATTTCCTTTTTTTTAAAGCCCACCAATTTTGTGACCAGTTATTTGTGTATAAGCTTGAATGTACGTAAGGGCAGTGTATATGTTCTCGGGCGTGATGGATGCGATAAAAAGCAAACGGCTTTTTTCGATGCACATTTTCCATAATATTGAATATTGGGAGTTCGAAAAATATCCCATAAAAATTGAACACAAGAAGGTTAACATCAAAAATTTTACTTTCTTCGTTTTTAACTGAGAATTTCTGTTTACGGCAGTTTCCCCGTTCCAGTTGGTGATTGTTTGTTGGATACTAAGGAGAAAAAATGGTCCTGAATCTATAATGCTGAAATCTAAAGTATTACCTTCCCCTTGGAATAAATATGTAATGAATTCCTATGGCAAAATATAATACTGATGTCCCTTTTCCATCGTGCCTTACATTTGGTAGCACGATTTCTCGTCTTCCAGTGCTTGCATGCGTTGTAAAAAGTTATGTTTCGGGGAAAATGACTTTTGCTTCACAGATTAGATATCAAGCGCAAACTCCTCACACAAAATAAATAATGAATCTCACGTCTTATATCTTTGGACATCCCAAAATAAAGCCTCTACATCAATAAAACTGTGTTTAGGGCACAGTAAATCTTTATGTAGTCCTGCTTTCTGTATGCGGTGCGAAACATTCCAAAAAATGCAGTTACTGCATAACTTTCTCTTTAGGTAATGCCCTAGCGACTATTAGCTCTGTTCTTGTGAATGCAAAGGTATTTAGATGACGATATGGGGTTTTTACTACTCCTCATGAACCCTACTACCGATCGTGCATAAATCACATGCATTTTGAAATTTATATACGTGTTAGGCTTTCCATGAGAGGGATACTTTGAAAGACGTATTTTATGATCACCATCAAACCGCGCTGCTGAGAACCGGTGCATCATGCAATCCGAGTGGCGGATTGAACGAAAACGTATTGCATGCTTTGTACAACGGGAAACATTCGCTACAGTAATTTGGAGAAATGTGCTTCAGGGACAGTGTAGTGCACGTACGTCTTGCACATTTCTGCTAAGGAAACATCGAGGTTCTTCATCATGCTGCAACCAAAGCATCCCACCTGAAGCGGGCGTGCGTACGCTGAGTTTGAGTGGGGTTCCAAGTTTTTCGGACGAAGCATCATCTTCCTGCTTGAAGAAAGGCCACAGCGTGACGTCATACTCTGTGTACACACGCAGCTGGTCAAAGGTAACGTTTGTTAATGAGGGTGGTAAGGTTATCAGGAACGTATGATTTGGTGAAGTTCCCTCAAAATAAAATCCTGTTAGTTCGCTGGGCACCAGGCCGTTCCGCCATTTCCAGGAAAATATCAGTGACCCATTCGGATGTGTCAAGCTGGTGAGCTGTACTATCTTTCCTGTAGATGACTCTGGGGCATAGAGAAAAGAGAAAGATAAACATATTAGGTTTCAAAGTAAAGCCGGTATTATCAATAACTCAATCAAATTTTTTTTATATTCACCAGTACAGCATTCAGTGAAAAAAGGGTGTGGCCGGAAAAAAAGCCACTTGTTTACGGCTTGAAAAAGCTCCAGGCTCCCACACGATCGTGACCGGTCGACGCTCAAAGGAAGTAAAATTATTACAATAAAATGTACAATCAGAAACGCACGCTTCTTCATGACGGGTCCTTAAAATAAAAACAGATACAGGTTGACTGCATAAGGGTGCATAATTTTTTTTTTGCGATAGAATGCCCATTGGCATAAAAGTAACCTATTTACAAATATACATGGGTACCCGTCTCTCGACGGAAGTCAAGAAGGGAGCGGTGGTGGGGTCCCCAGAGCCACCGCTGAAGGTCGGGGGGTCTTCCATAAGGGTGCATAATGAAATGTATAAGACGTAAGATTGTAAGACGTAAGACGTATAAAGGTGCATAAAGACGTTATATTCACATCAACAATTCAAAATGCTACTTCTATCGCTAGTACAAAAATATTACTACCAATAAAATCTTTTCATTATATAAATCTTTTCATAGACTTTATTGAACGTGTCGTAAATAAGAACACATTGTGGCAGTGGCAGCCGTTCGGCGTTTTACAATAGCTGTATTATATTCAGGAACAACGAATACTGCTGCCTTGGTTATTGCCAGTCAGACGTAGTGAGAAAATTGGATACTCTGGCATATTATCCGCAAAATATAGTACAAACTTGAGCAAACCGGGTTTCATTGAAACTACACTGTAAACGCAAACTAGCCGGAAATGGAGTTTTAATCAAGTAATGTGCCCTGAAGAGTACCTATAGCAAAAAATGTACTCCCTAGGCATGATCTAAAGAAGTGGACGAACCTCCACGGTAGTACCGTTGCCCATCCGGGTAGCAAAAGGGAGGATTTAGAACGACTTAACACCATTTGTGAGATGCCGTTCGGTTCCTTGTATACTACCACGTCCACAATAAACGCCCTATCTGAGGTAATCATCTCAAGCGGGCGGTCGCCATGTTAGTCTTCTGTTGTCTCCGTGCACCAGCACTTCAACCGTGGCCTAATGCTAATTAGAACGAGTAAGCAGGACGCAACGGTTGCACGCAGCTACAAAACCAATACCGTACGTATACCCGTATAGATGCTTCAACCAGCGCGATCACAGGCAGAGAGCGCGGCCGTGTTGTCTCAATCTGTTTATTTTGGCGATAGGTGGTGTCAAACTCTGCTGCTAACGAAGAGGCAGTTCTCGCCGTTGCAAACAATTGCAAGGTTCATCTGCTTCGCTTGCTTGCGCATTCATAGACGATTTAAATTCTCGTGCCAGCGCCCCAACGCACCCGACTGCAGCGACTCAACTTGCCCTGGCGGCAGGACTTGCTGCCCGGATGTAAACAACCTCCGTGCTATGCAGCGCGGCCGGTGACTCGGCGCGGCCGGAGTTTCAAGCCTCGCCTTGTGCGGTCGTTTTTTCTTATTTGTGAAGGACTAGTAGTGCCATTTGGTGGAAAGATTTTCATGTGCCCCTGTCACACGAGGAACGGCCGCAAACAGCATTTGGATACGGCGACAGGTGTGGACAGCTCGCTGGTAAGTGGTCTTTCATCAGTCGATGCGTTTGTCAAACGTTTGGATAGGGTTAACAGCGAAGTACCCGGGTACCCGTGCCGCTCACCGCTCGTACGCGCACGGGCAAAGAAAAAAGCGCACACTCGTATTATTTTACTTGTTTGTGGGTTTTGGGGTATGCGTTCGCATTCTTTTGTAGGCTGGTTTGTAACAGGGCATTCGAGGTAAAATCGTTTGTCGCGCGCGGCGTCGTTTCAAAGCAACGTGACGGTTACTTCGTGCTGGCGAAAATCAGCGCAGTCAGACGGAAGCGGTAAGGAAGGTTGAGAGGTCGGGGAAGAGGGCGCTAATATATAAAAGAAAGCGTAATGCAAGACGAGAAATATAACACAACCCGCCTGCATTTCTCCGAACTTCAGGACAGAGCCGCACACGGGTACGTTGTCACAAACTCGAGCGTACGACTTCTAAAAGTACCGTATATTTTTTTTTTTTTTTTTCATTTTTCAACGTGACCTGAGCCACTTATCTTCTCATTGCCGCGCATGCAGACCTGATTGTGTCCCTGTGTTTGAGTGCACAGCCATCCTTTTGCGACATAAGAACCAGCAAACGCGAGAAATTGTAGAAGCCAGCCACATCAGAAAAGCTGGTTCCGAATGTGTCAGTCATCCCTCTATCGCCCTGCTTAATCGAGAAGTCGCATATTTAGACGCACATTGAGCGCTATTTCGGTGCTTCTGGGAATGCGTGTTGGGGGTGGGAGGGGGGTCTTAATCCATGTATGATGCGGTTATCTTTGCTGATTTTTCGCCTTTCGTGCGCCTCAAAGTTCGTTTTGTGGTTTTGTTGTTACGGTTTTTTAGTATTTTCGGCTGAGTGCGCCGAGAACTGTGACGCATTGGGGGCGCGGCAATTGGGCGCTTGGGCATATAAAGCTTTGAATTGTGCAATAATAAACTAGTTGCGAGTGTGCGCTTGTGCCGTCTTTATGTGTTCTTGTCCTCGTTAATTTGCGCGCAGTTTATTTTTCGCAATGCATAACTACCAACTCGCCCAACTCGCAACCCTTTTACAGATCCTATACTCCGTAAAAATGAGTTGCCTGTCCTTTTAGGTATCATTCTCTCGCGCAGCGCATCATCTGCCAGGGGGCCATATGCTAATGTCAATGCACACACTATGAAAGCAGCTTGCACTTAATGCGTCACATTGTCTGCTGATAAGCATTTTAGATTCGCCCCTCTCATCATCTTTCACTTCGTGGAGATGGTGGGATTTTCTTTCATAGCTTGTTGTCACTGCAGTAATTAATAGCAGAATCAGTCCTACAAATCACAGAAACGGTTCGTTTCACGTTACACACTAACACACTTTGCACCACACGGAGGAACAATCGGTTGCAGTGATGAGGCATAAGGGTAACTTGTTGTTAAGGGGTCATTGAAGACAACCAGCAAGTTGATTTCAAACGGAAGTCGGACCTCCGCATAGCCATTTCAGCATTGATTTAGTGCCAAGATGCCTTAAGTGCTGAGAAATCGCTGTTCAACTGCTCATCAAGCGTGACGCAAACACGACTGCAGTCGCTGTTTGCATCAGGATAAACCGGAAGCAAGTGAAGCAGCGGTGATTAATAGCAGTATACAAGCAACTGAATACAACATTACCACGTACCAAGCAGTTTGGTCAGTTCCGGTCAAATCGCTCATGCTTCCCCAAACTCCCCTGTCATTTGCCGTTCGAGACCACTAAGCAAAATGTTTCTCCATTGGACCTGTGATCAGTATTTACGCTTCACTGAAGAAGAACATTGGCCTTTTGAGGCCTCGCAAGTTTTGGCGTCGAACGATTTTCTCATGCGTAGCTCGCATGCTCCCTTGGAAAGCGGTACTGCCACCCCAAGTATGGACGAGTAGCACCATCCAGCGGCAGCCAAGAAAGAAGTTGTGCGCGTCAGGCCACTTAAGCCCTTCCGGTGAAAACGTGTTTTTGCTAGTTTCAACCTTATTTAAAAAAAAATGCCGGGTGTAAGAGGGGTATAATAGTGTTCCCCGTGAGCTAATCTATCAACCTAGAGAGACTTGCATTTAACTTCACTGTCATATAAAGTTGTGCGCGAGTATATTGTGCGGAAGTAATATCTTTTTTATTGCTGCAAAAGCCACGATGGTTAATGTACTGTCACTTGGTTTTATGAAGCCTTTGCATTCCTAATTTAAGTACTGAAATGCGCAGGGAATTTGGCATAACTATTTTATTACTGTGCCGAATTATTAAGTTCGTTTAACCATAGTGTCTGTTTTGAATTTTACATGTGGGGCATTTTTTTTTCTTTTTTGCTTTTTCAGGTAGATGTTCCTTTGACTCCCTGCCTGCATTCCGCGAAAGGGGAAATTAGCCTCCGCATCGATGGCCAGAGTGTCTTGACTGCATCATCTTTACTGGGAGGACTGTGTAGTCTGTTTGCATCGTTAAGGGTTTTCAACATTCAATATCCCAAGAAGGCACACAGAGCTCTAACGTTTGTGGAACATGCCTTTTTGGACCTTGCCAGCACCAAACCACGTGTGAAGGATTTAGAACTAATTAACTTATATCGCATCAATATCCCTCACCAATATTTTATTTGTTTTCAATCCTGTAATCATTGGATAGTAGTTTAAAGAATTTCGTATTATGTTTCTGACGTTTTCTTTTTTTTACTGAACAGGGGATATTTCATGGGCCCTTCTGTATGCTGATAATACAGCTATCTTTTAGTGAAGCAATAATATTAACCAACTAATATAACTTGAAACAATTATCTAAATAATGTTGGCAACTGGTGCCAAATGAATCAACTCGAAATTATCGGAAAAACACGAATTACATGGCTTTTTCTTCTCACTCTGAAGAAGCTGTCGCGATACCACCCATTCTGTTCTATATCCTTGCAATTAACCCCTCAGACTGAGTCACTTTTCTTGGCGCATTTGTGTCTTTATCAAAACGCACTGGTATTTTCCGCATCACATTTCTCGTTCTTTATATTACTCATTTATCCATAGCCATCTCATTGCTGTCTGTCTCCTACATCATTTATCTCTTGTGCCTTTACCATCTACAAAATGCTCGTTACCTTTCAATATCAAATTGTTACACAGCTCTCGCACATTTCACCACCAATTGAAAAAACATTTTGTTGTTGTAAACCACTGCAATCATTTTTTTCACTTTGTGTACTGAGTACTGATGCGTACTGATAAGTACTCACGCGTTCTCAATCCTCTAGTATTATATAATGATGTCACTTACCATGCCGTTGTGTTTGTGCCTATATGTTTTTCGCGTATTTCCAGTTCTTGTAGTAATATTGTTTCTACAGTTTGTTCAACTAGCACACAGATCGCTCATTTCACCACCAACTGAAATTTTTTTGTTGTGGTAAACCACTGCAACCATTTTTTTCACTTTGTGTACTGAGTGCTGATGCGTTCTGATAAGTTCTGATAAGTACTGACGCGTTCTTGATCCGCTATTATTATATAATGATTTCACTTACCATGTGGTTGTGTTTGTGCCTATCTTTGTTTTTCGCGTATTTCCAGTTCTTGTAGTAATATTAATTCTACGGTTTGTTCAACTAGCATTCTATTGATGTCTTCCATTCCTAACTGGCGTGTTTTTAGCAATTTACCATTTTTGCTTTCTTATAGGAGGTCGCCTTAAGTTTTTATTTCGGAGCCTCCTTGTGTACACCATGTACCATGTAAACTTGTATGCGAAAGTTCGTTTGAAATAAACCTGAAACCGAGCAAAACCGTGTGAAATCAGTACTCCCGCAGGGAACTAGAAACTCTCCCTTGTGGCCTTGAAAAAACTCCTTTCGGAAGGCCTACAAAACCGCCCCAGCTTTGCAAAACTTCATTAAAAAGAAATATATGCTTCCCTTGAACCTCCTAAAAACTCCCCTCGCGAGGCCTACAAAACGTAAAACTCCATGCAAAAGAAGTAAATGCTTTCCTTGAACCTCCTCAAAACGCCCCTAAAATAACATAAGTACTTCCCAAGGGAGCCATAATAAGCTCCTATTCAACCGCCTAAAAAGTCTATAAACATCACTTAAAAACGCCCTGAGGAAGGAAAGAATACTCCATTTTGATCTCCTTAAATTCTCCCTAACATTTCTTAACACTCCCTAACTACCTCCTTTCTATCACCTAAAAACACCCTGTTTTGAGGAGGTAAACAAAACCTCCCTGTTCCATGTAGTAAAAAAACTCCTACAAGGAGGATCACTAGAGGACAGGCGAAAAAGAACCTCTAGGGAGTATATGGGTGGAAAAAAAGTTTAGAGTGTACCAAGTTGGATTGCTTTGCACGCTAAAAAGGGCAGTAAAATAAAGACTGGAAATTAGGAGAGAAATCAAACGGTAAACCAAGAACTTGGGGGCTTGCTAAAGATGCCTTAAGGTATGGAAGAAAAGGCCCTGAAGGTTTGCGCGCCAGCTGCGCGAAAGCAAAAAATGAATTATTCGCACAATCACTGTGTTCATATTAGGAACAGCATTATAAGGGGCGGGGTGCACCACCAAACGTAGGGGAAATGGGAAATAATGTAACCTTGCAAAGGAGGAACTGACTTTTGCCTGCACCTTGTATTTAAACTAAACCAAAAAGATACGTGGTTAATTATTTTAAAGCTGCTTTTTATTAGTTTATCCAGTGGCAGGGCTGCGGCTTTCGAACTTAGGTATACGTTTCCCCTAACTTGGTTGTAGTGGTGCCGTTAATCGGGAGCCTAATTCGCAAAAAGTCGGCCTAAATCATTATCAAAGACGAACACTTTCTGACTAGAAGGCTGCTCCGTATTGCCTACGCACCTAATGTATGTCAAAAATTACTGCTAGACAATAAAGAACCGAGAGAAGTCCTCTACAGATAAGGTTGTTAAGACAGTCACTTGTTTTGCAACTAGCGGCCAACTACGCTGTCCTCGCACAGCCGATGGAGCAACGTGAACAATTTACCATTTTCTAAAACATAGATCAACGCTCGGATAGAAAGCAGTTACTTGACCGGCTTCACAGTGCTTAACGTCAATCGAACCAAGCTGCTTCTGTAATTTTCTACGACAGCCTTTATTTTCCCTACTATATTCTACCACCCTAGCAATCTTATTAAGATAGAATGCTTTTACAGCATTTACAATCTGCCCTCTTCGTTGGAGAATATATATTTCGGCTGTATTATTTTACTGGCGCGTATGTCTGGGGCTCTTGTGTTCCCGATTAAGGTCCAAGCTGCAGATGGCTGGGCAAGCAGACCAATATTCAGTTGCTCTAGAGGCATGGTTATGAGCAAAGCCGTTTTCTTTTGGAAAAATATTTTTTGAACACAAGATAAACTGAAAGTAGAATGGGTGTCTTGGGTATGTGATTGCTAGGGTGCATCAAAATTTGCACAGCTATATGCACAACCTCCCACACTATTCCTCCCAAAATAGCCCCGAAAGCTACAGGTTTCCCAATGACTGAACCCAGACGGTTCCCTCGCTTTTAGGCCCGTCTTTCGTGCCAAATCTTAGGCTGAGAATCACTAATCTATAAACGGCTGACACCAGCAAGAGAAGTTTGGCAACACTGTTTGCTTCCCATCACCATCATTGGCGCTATCATTAGTCCCAGAAGAAACATTAACTACAGCGGCAATTTCCGGAAGCATCACTGAGCACAAGACTAAAATTGAAGATTTATTCGGGCCTATTACCTACTATGGAAGAATGCAAAAACAAGCGTGAAATAACTGTTGGCTCAAGAAATAGGTTTTCACGTGCGCATGAGGCCTCCATGACCATTCGCGTATGCGGTACTGTCTGTAAACTGACAATATAATTAGTCATGTCCGCTAACCGCCGTCCTATTGTACTCCAGATCTATGGCAGAAATGGACACCAGCCACAAATTCTGTCTTTTGTAACGAGCCGTGCAATTCACTACTAGTGAATTCAGTGCACAGAAGAAAATCTCTCGGGCTTCTCCAGAAAACCAAGCAGAGTATATTATCCTGCAAATCTTCCGAATGGCAGCGGTATTTCTAATGGGGGTGGTAATTGTTCAGCGGATCTGGCTTCCTTTCATAGAATCCAAGCCAGTATCAAAACCATTCAATGCCACGTGCACCTGTAGGGGAAGAAAAAACTCACGCAGAAAAAGTGAATTTCTCTTCCACTTTATATTTTCAAGGTAAGCTAAACTTTATCAAACGTTGTGCATTGTTTTTCTGGGGATATGCCTGCGAGTAAAAAACGTACTCTCTTCTCATCCCCCCACCTCGCCGTCTACTTTCACCGAGAAGTACATTGTTTGCTTGAGCTCACCTTCCTTGCAGTCGTGTCCATCAGGATGAAGCACATATCCGGCATGGCAGGCGCACGTGTGCTTTCCCTCGGCATTAGATTGGCAGATGTGCTTACAGCCGGCCTTATTAACAGAGCATTCCGCGTACACTGCAAAATAAGTAGTTCAAATTACAATACAAAGCTTTATTTGGATATTAAATTTTCTAAATTAAATAAATGAAATAAATTTGGTATAATCACAGTTTCAACGAGCTGTGTACACTGAGACAAAATCTTCCACGCACTTTGTTGCTTGAGTTCTTATAAAAGAAATATGAATTGTATATGAAATCTAAGCACTGGAGAATATTGCAAGCAATACTTAGACAACATGCTTATGCATTTATTTCTTTGTCTTCGCGAGCATCGAAAACAGACCATAGATGTCCATACAAATACATCTGTCACGGTGTATGAATACCCTTAATCATGCAGTCTGACGGTACTTATAGATACACCAAGTATGGGGAAACTGACAGAATGTCAGACATGCCTATTGTAATAGCATACAGGGGTCAGTTGTAGCGCCCCATAGAACAGCCTCAAGAGAAAAAACTAGTCCGCCCATTTCCTCCGTACACTATAAGAAATATATAAGTATCAAAGGGTCACACCGCTTATTCTTCGTTCTATTCAGAAGTTCAGAATGTTTATACGGCCAAAATGTGGAAAGATAATTTATATCACCTTTTAGAGGTACTGGGAAAAAGAGTTGAAAGTTCAAGAAAAAGGAGCCGACTTCTTCGCTCGGGAAATTAGCCCACTACGTTCGTGTATCGCGCGCGGTACCCAACCCAGGTATTTACAATAGCTTATGCGAGGAAACAACCCAGAACCTCCGTATAACTACAAATTTTTTTGTTCTTGCCGTAACTTCGTACCCAATATTTCCAGGTCTCTTCCTCTATCTCTCTGTGAAATGATTTATACATGAGTAAAGTAAATAGTCGGAAACACGGAAATACCAAGAAAATTTTGTTTCCTCACGCGCGGGAAAGGACCTTGGCTTCATTATTTTACCACGTTATCCTATATGGCATCGCGGTGATAGAACCCTTACTCAGTTATCGGCCAAGTACCTTGCCGATAACTGAGCAAACGTTTTTGTGATTGTTGTTGCCTTGTCTCCGACTATTTAATCACCGTACTTCTCCGCACTCTTTCTGAGTTTTTTTTCCTGCAAGATATTTACATATTTGTACATAAGTGATTGTACGCACGTATGTACGCATGTGTGCATGAGTCGATAAAATGACAGTATGAACGAAATAATTTAGGACTCTATAAATACACCTTATTTTTAAGACTAGCAAAATATATATATTTGGGGCTAGTATCTTCTTGCTAGACAATTAGCTAGTTTAGTTACGCACAGCGTAGTTACATGATTCCACAACACCCTTGAATGTGTCAGTGACTTTCTACTGTATGATATCTTCAGTGCCAGGCGTCTCACTATTTATTTTCAGGCAATGGGCTTTTGGCGATCGGCTTATAAGTTTGAGCGATCGGGCTCTTCGAGTGGAGGAGCAACACGTAACATTGAACCTATTTCTGGTTTTCTGATATCTATCGTTCAGGGTGAGGTGCGGCAAGGTTGTGTTTAGTGCATTTACCATTTGTATGAATGTTTGCAGTCACCGTAGTATTACTTATTTTCCGCACATTTCACAACATGAAAATTACTATTTTGGGCTTCAAATGACTACGTTTTACGAGTCCACCCTTGCCAAAGTTTCGTGTCAGGTTGGTTGGCTATTTTGGATGATGGTATAAAAGTACATTGAGAAAATGTTCTGTTCCACGCTTACGGAGGTTCGCGAACTCATGCTTGAAACATTTTTTTCTATACAGGTTTTCCTGTTATTTCCAATGACCCTGTCAGTCTGTCCTTTTGGTGGCTTTTTTTTCTGAAGAAGATTGCCCAATTTATTCTTATTCAGATTTCAGTGCGAAATGCCTCTAAACTTGTGACCTGATTGAAGTATTTCCAAACGAGCCAACAGCGGTAGTTCAGAAACAATTCAATATAGGTGCAGTGCATGGCAATCGTATACTGAATACTATTAGAGCAAAAACATCAATGCTCCATCAAACGTGAAATGTAACTGTAGTTGTCACCCTCGTCTTACACGAATCAACCAATATTACTGTCGCTCCAAAGAGAAACGAAATTATTAACAAAGTGTTTGTGAGGTTTCAACCCTCGTCAACAAAGTCGCACCGAAACGGCAAAAGCGCGTCGCTAACGTTTTTATTTTATTGCCTGATGATACAGTTTACAACTAATAGCGGGTAAACCAGGTGGTTAATGTCATTAAATACGGTGTCTTTGCTTTGGGAAGGCACGGCTTCGAGGAAATACCATTTGCTTCACAATATGTTATATGTGCCTCATACAATGTACTCGACACCAAAACATAAATTATATGCAAAGAAATTCATGTGATAATAAATAACATGCTTTGGATGGCCGGCTTGAAATCTTCATGTTCTGCAACTGCAGTTGGAACAAAAAGTCTTATTGATTCTTTACCATAACAGTTACAGTTATGACCGAGAAAATGACCAACAGAACTTTCTACTCTCACTATTTTCTTGATGACAGTAGAGCTCGTAATTTTATATTTTCGGAGATTTTAAGTGCGAATGCACTTTATAAGCGACCCCAAACCATCCACCGCCGGCGTCGGCGGCGGCGGCGGCGTCCGCAGTGCTCCTCTGTAAAGAAACAGCATCCGGCGCCAGGTTTCGATCCGCGGACTTTGCGGCCGCAGCGCGACGCTCTACCGACCAAGCCACGGACGCGACGTGATATCAGCGTTAGTGACGCGCCTTATATCTTTAACGCATTCAAACTACGTCGTCAGCGGCGTGCGTTGGCGACTCAGCGGCGTTATAGCGGCTTGATAACTGCGTGGTGTACACGTGATACTACAAACCCGATGGAAGAGATGGAAGAGAAGGCGGCGAGGCGGTGGGCTGCGGGGGCCGAGCGCAAGCGCCGCAAGCGGGCCGACAACCGTGCATTCGCACTTTCACATTCTCCCCCTCGGGGAAATGCGGGGGAATTTTTTTCGATAGAGGCAATGTTATTGTAATGAAATATTTTGCCATATATTTTTTGTTATGTTTTCAAGAAGTGGTGGGCCTGCTGCTGTTTCTTAGAATACTCTTTGGTGGTCCACCTGTCACTTTGGAGATATTTCTAGCTTTTACGCTACCTCCCACAGGTGCATAAACACTACTTTCCTACGAGTGGAGGTAGGATTTCTTTGGTCCGGAGATATTTCTAGCTTTTACGCTACCTCCCACAGGTGCATAAACACTACTTTCCTACCAGTGGAGGTAGGATTTCTTTGGTCCATTTCGTCACTAAGGGATGATGTTCACTTCATTTGATCTTATTGTTTATTTTCGACGCTGTTTTTTCTCACAAACGTTTCTTATGAATAATGTTTCACAAGAAACCTTCAGTGCAAAGATAGTTCTAAAGGTACGCAAGTACTGCACCTACGTTTCGTAAACAGTGCTGAGCTTCTTTCTCGCAGTTTGTAGCTTGAAACAATGGCGGCCTAAACATCCCTCCTCAAAGGCTTGCACGCTAGTTTTACCTTTGTGTTCTTTCTCGCGAGTTGAATCATACGAAGCCTGATATATTAAAAAGCCTTTTTTAGGTACAATTATTGGGTTAACCGCCATTTCACAAGCCTTTTTTAGAAGTTCCTTGACAATTTCGTTGATATTCGAACCAGTTTTTTAACTTAAACCATACGTTTGCGCTGGTGAACAAATTTACCGAATGAAGTATTCGACGTTCACGATAACTTCAGAAATGTCCGGATGCAGGATATTCTTGCCTATTGAATCTCTTAAATTTCAGAGCTCGTCATTTGGTTATTATTGTTTCGTGTTTATTTTGTCCCTTCATTAGGACGTCGAAGTCGTTGTTTACTAGCAATATAACCTAAAATATTGGCTTTTTCCACAGCCACAGGGGCGGAAATTCTATTCACAGCATTGGTATCACCCACTGAAAGCTCCTTCTTATTGTAATGGGGATAAAAAGACGAACAGTATGCAAGAGTGCGGTTTAGGCTGCCCTCTCACTATGGTATTTAGGTCCCAAATTCAGCAAATGTTTTTTAGATATACCACTTCTTAAGAGTACAGATATTTTGTGGTTTGATTTTATAACATAATTTTGGTCGTTCCAAGCGATTGGTTTTATTGTATTAGCTCTTTAAAAAAAGCTATTGATCGGTCGACAATATGGCGAAACAAAACCACAATGTGTAGTATTTGTTGCCACTCTGCGGTGCATAAATATTATTGAGGGGTCTAGATAAAACAAATGTTTTGTAGAGAGAGAATCGCACTTCTACTGACCCCACAAGACTTCAGTCCGGCATGATCTCCCAAAACCCCAAGTGGTTGATGCAGCCGGTGAGATAATTTCTGTTTAATTTTTCAGGATTGATACTGGGTTTTTCTGTCAACACAATATTGATCCGCGTCATTTGCTAGCATACACAAATATTATAAACAAGTCTGCATGACCCCGGTTCCTTTGCTTCTAACACAATGTTTTACCGAGAGATGTGTACTTGTTTGTATTCTTTTTTTACTGTCATCTATTTTTATCAGTTTTGAACCGTCATGAAATATCGGAAGTATAAATTTACTGCTGCACGCCTGTAAAGTTCTGGTATTGCAATGCATGCGAAGGTTGTTTATTGTGACGCTGAAACTTCCCGATGATTTTTATACAAAACATCAATTACCCGAATCTCCCTTTCGTTTTTGTGTTTGCAGAAGTTAAACAGCAACCAAATGTGTTTAAAATTTTGAGAACTGAATGAGGCACAATTACACCTGGGATGAAAGCAGCGTCATAGGGGGGGGGGGGGGGGGGGCTTAGGATTACTTTTGACTTTCTAGGTAGTCACAAGGTTGCCCAGAAATCGTAAAATACGGGATATTTCATTCTGTGTCTCCACCTGCAAAGCACCCGTGGTGGAGGGGATAAAGCTCACGTCATTAAGCTCAGCAGGAGAATGCCGTCGCCAGTGAGCCCCGGTGAGGCTGGCCATGCAATATTGAGAGTGGCGATAAATATAACCAACGTTGCAAAAGATTACTTACCCATGCGATACACAGCAGTAAAGCCAGGATACGAGACGGAGCCATCTGATTTGAACTCTAGGCGGAGATATTTGCCTTCGCAGGTTATATTGTTGGGCGCTCTGTTACCACAAGCGCGGCCATACTGGTGGACTGATCCATCGTGCCTTGTGCTGTTGATTTGTACACTGTCGTAGGTACATTCAGACTGCAAACGAAAGAAAAATGACATACGACACAAGCAATCCCCAGACTGTAATTTCTCGACACTGCGGTGAAGTTTGTTTTCAGGTGCTTCAGCGGCTGTTGAACTCTAACAACTCAAGCTTGGCTAGAAACATGGCTGACAGAAGCTAGTTTTAATTTTTTTCTCAACTGTTCCATTCTCAGCAGACAAAAAAATCACGAAGCCAGCCCCTAATGATGGCTCTCATATGTGTCCATTTACCTCTTTAAACATCTTTTTTTTTCAGATGCTCTTCATGAACATTTTTTTCCAACTCCTTCATCCACATTTGAAGTTGTTTGGAAAAGGCTCTTCTTATCGTCTACAGTCAAAGGAGTTTTCTTTCTTTGGAAAAAGCTCTCCTTATTGTCTACAGACAAAGGAATTTTCTTTTTCAAAGTTTCACAGTAGGGGGGAAAATAGCATCCTTTGCAGCGTTCTTCATTCCTTTTAGTCTAAAACTATTGGTAGCCTTCTACGTTTAGGGCGAGGCCTGATCTTTTGCATATTTTATTCCGTTAGCGCAAATTAGCTACCGCGTTTAAAACTGAGGCTGCTATTGCTACCGCAAGCGCAACAAAAATGAGAACAAATTTGCATACACCAAGCGAAAGCTAATTTATACACCACGTATAAATTTTCACTAAGCCGGAGCTGTATCAATATGAGATGCCGTGAAAATTTACAAATCAAAAACCAAATATGCTACACAAACTTCTCTCAGTTGGTGTTTTTCCACATTGTGAGATGGTATACAAAGCGGATATGGAATGCTCCAACTGCGTTGACATTCCAGACATTAGAGGCATCCAGGGCCTGCTCTGTATTCTCCACAATTGGTGGGCAAGGAATGAGGACACTTAATATCGTGATTTTTCATTATGCGTTTTATAATACTGGGAAAAGCCCTAACATCACCACGAACGCCGCCTTCGGTCGTCACTTCTTCGCCAGCTACCACCAATACTGCCTTTTGAGGCGACACGCTCTTTTTATCTCCACTGTCGTGGTTTATTAATCAATATCAAGTCCTCTTCAATCACGATGAGATGATGGGCGACTAATTAAACGTCTTACGGATTAGGCAAGTGCATGGAAGCTGCACGCCTTCCAGCCAGTTCGTGCCCTAAAGACCACGGTTATAACATTCAACTCCCTAGGTTCACAGTATCGTCTTTAAGACTATGATGCTCCATGAGTTTTTTCTTGTTTTGCCTGTGCACGCCTCCTCTGGGAGAAGTAAGTTCTCTGGAGAATGTATTTTCTGAAGGAGTATAGAACATCTGAGGATTTATGTCGCGGAAATGTTTTCCAACTGAAGATGAACATTGCCTAAAATCTGAAGTCGGTTTTTGCTCTCGTTACTGGCCTTACACGTGCACCTAGGAACATTTCTGGAAGGTCTGGAAGGATATGAAAGGACATAAAAAAAGGAAATAAAAAAAGGACAGCGCCCACCAAGCCACTGAGCGACCAATTGGATTGGAAAACGTTTTTGTGTGAGCGCTTCGAAAGAGAATAGGCAAGTCGCATAATAAAACAAACAAGTCTGATGTACTCGTCGCAAATGGAGGTGAAACACAAACGAAAGTCTTCGGAATATCTAAAAACGCAGCAAATAAATTTTGAGTAGTTATACTTCTGCATTTAAATCAACTGCCCGTTTTGTTCTTGTTGAGAAGCTTGATAAAAAATAATATGTATATTTGCCGTTCTCAATGAAGACTTGCATCAGGAGTACGTTGGAGTTCTAAACGTAAACGTCGTGCCAATGAAAGGCAGGGCCCCGCTTGGTAATAGATTTGTGCATTGTGGGTACTGAAAAACAATAACCCTACGAGCCATCTTACTCGAGCAAGGTATGTTTTATGCAGTACGGTGCACAGATGTGATCCCAAAGTTACTGTTCGACGGTAATAGGCACCCTGTGTCTCCATGTACGCCAGTGACAGTCCGTCAGCGGCACGTGGAAAAGCGGCGTAGGCCATTTTACTACAGCCCTGTTTCACATTCTGTATTACACACATTTACAGTATAGGTTTCGCTATTGTAATTGTGGAACAATATGGCTTTTATGGCAAAAGGCTGGCGTGTGAGTTTTTGTTTCCGATACTGCAATTACTTTAGATTTAACTTTCACTGTAGTGCAATCGGTTCATACACGAGCCAGTTGTGGATCAATGCCACGTATAGTGTAATCTGGCCATGCAACGTCAAATATGCCCCTTACTTTGCTTAGACAGGTTGAGACAATGCAGTAATTAGGCACTTTTCGTTAGATACCACGGCTTTGCTATAAACTGTAATAGCGTTTGCGCTGATAAATTGGTAATGTACGTCAAACGTGTTACCTCATGGCCAATCGGCTATTTTTGCCAGTGTCTTAGATTGCACGGAGAATGACACTTTCATGTTAATCACAATGTGTAGTCTGCATTTATGTGTAATGCAACAAGTCAGCGAATATTTTACAATAATTATGTGTTAGGCTAAATAAGTAATATCCTGAATGTCACAGCTTTAAACATTCTTTGGCCAGGTCTTTGTGTCCTGAGGCGAGTGGCAGCCAAGACGCTGAAGCTTTTTTTGTGCATACACCGTGGCAACAAGAGTGTACAGGAATATTAATAAGTGCCTTCAGTGGAATTTATTTCCGTCGGGCACGGCATTTATTTATGTGCCTGGTCCGTCACCTTTCTTCCTAAACAGCCATCTATTAGAGATCAAATGTTAGTTGCTGCGAAAGCGGCGAGAAATTTGGGACCTACTTCAGCTGATTATTATATATTTGAATCCTCATTTTTGTTGAACATTGGCACGCAGCGGCAATGCAATATACGCGACCAGATAAAACGTTTTGTCGCCACTAACTTTTACTTCAAGCTGCGAACCTTCTCATATCAAGTATTTGCGAAAATTAGCATTGTTTAACAGGTAACGTTTTTTTTTCAGCCCGTAGGCGACCTCGGGCCGAGGACGTCGCCGTAATTGCAGATGTCGCCATCGCAACAGCTTCGTACTTAGGTTGATAAAGATATTGTTTAATTTTTTTGACGGTCGATACTAATGTCGCAACACCTTTTCACTTACGCAGCTTGATCGGATTGCGCTCGAACTGCACAAGGTCTGCTTACGGGGTGGGATTTTGTAGGGGGCGTCGTCAAAGAGCTGCTGATTCGTTTGGCCAGCTGGAGGGCATCCTCTGCGTGTTGCATGTATCGTTGGAAGTCAGCTGCTAGGGCGCCGGCTTCTACGTCCGGCACCATTCCGTTGAGCCCTTTGCCGTCTACCTCGCACAATCTCGAGCGGTATATATCCACTGTTTTCAGGACCGCAGTATATAGAACTATCGAGTGTTCCCAACATGCAGAGGAGCCGAGTAGGCGGTAGAAGACGATGTGGGTGTTTCCGGTGACACATTTTGGTATGAAGGTGATAACCAGTAACGGCAGGCTTTTCGTTTCACTCGCGAAGCGGCAGTAAAGAGCAATGAGACTATTGTAACGGTAAGCGGGGGTTTCCTGCCTTGCGAGGGGAGTGCAAGAAGCCCGTAGTTTTGGGCTTCTATATCTGAAGAAAGGCATGCGCTTGAGGATAGTCCCCATGTGAGGAAGAGAGGGAATAAATAGTGCCAAATCGCGGGGAATTGCAGACGATTAACTACGCAGGAATCATCCGTACCTTATTTTAATTAGGGAATCCGCGGAACAAGCAATGGATGTATGTGTTTGCTAACTTGTAAAATATCTGCAAACTGAGTTCCTTCTGGCCGAACAGACCACCTCTCGAAGTTTAACTTGGCAACCTTCCACGACCGAACTCTCGGCGCAAGTAAAGGAGGTCTCGGACGAGAGGGGGGACCATTGAACAGCGTGTGGTTAGAGCCGGAAAGTACTGTGTATATTCTGTGCTACCACATACACCAAAGTGTGAATACACCATGTTTCCTTCTCGATGCACTAGGACGGAGCAGGTAATGTGGAGGAATTCTGCTGCCTAAAAGGGAGTCGCCGCTATGTGATCAAGCTAAGCAAGCAATTCACGTTAAAGATAGCGGAGGCCTAGGCACCAACTTGTAGGCACGATGATGAGGCCATATAGAGTTTTTAGGAAGAGGTCGAAGACGAAAAGAAAATACGACGGCGCATAATTTTAAATAGAGCATGTACCATGAACGTACGTAGGAAGCAGGCGGCAGCGAAATTGTTGATAATGTTTCGAATTTTTTATACCAGCACACTCGAAGGTAAAGGGTATTACAAAGTTTTTACCTACTAAATATAAATAAAAAAATACAGAAGCAGAAAAATCACAACCTAATAACCCCGCCAGAATAAACATATGAACAAGGGGCAGCTTACAATAGCGTTAATGAGAGTAATTTTGAATAAATTTGAATCGGTTGTGTCAAGAATTTCTGTAAAACCACGATTTAAACAATCTGATGTGGTGGCCGCAAATGAGTAGTGGAAATACTTCGTTATAGCTGAAAGAATACCTACATTCTCACAATTATGACTGACGCTCCAAAAATATACTGCGGGAAAATATATTCCTATTCCTAAGAAACGCCTTGTTCTAGCCAATTTCGTAAAACCGAAACATCAGAATGTATTGTCTGCGAAAAAACTAGAAGCAGATATTTATTGTTTTCATGAATGTGATCTAAGATGCGCTTTAGGAATTACAAAAATGTCACACAGTGCTTGATTTGACGCTCTTCGTTTTTTGTAGATACGTTATTCGAGATGAGGACTCAAGCAGAGGCTGCATATTCCACTTTGCTACCTACAAATTCTTCATAAGGTATGTAGTTTCAGTAATATATAATATCGCAGTGGCCGAGTAGCTACAGTGGTTGGTTTTGCAGACAAAACTATTATTCGCAAAGGAACGAATACAAAATAAACACAGAAAAGATCATTCACTTTGACTCAAACAATAGTTGCTTCACTCTAACTAATAACTTGGTTAGCACAAGTCGTAGAGGTGCCTGGCAAGATTACGAGCAATGGCCTACGAGAAGTAGCATATGCCGACTGAATACCTAGGAAATATAATCGAAATGCCCAAAAAGTATTTGTAGAATAAGAAGTCGAAAAATTAAGCAGCTCAGTGCAAAATAGATGAATACAGATTTATCCCATATTGTGGAATAATTTCAACTCGCAGAGCCTTGAACATTGGTGGAGACAAAAAAAGCTAACGACAATTGTGGTTTCTAACATGGCCAGAATGTAGGCAGCGTTTGGGCCTGCAAGAAGCGATATCCAAGAAAATGTTATGGGCAAAAACACAAAGTACGGAGTAGAAGGAGAAAAAGTAACAGTACAATCAGCAATAAGGTTATAATTAAAGTCACATAGGGGTTCGTTACAAGCATTTACGCTAGGAAAGCTGTAACGGAGGAGGAAACTTAGCCTACAAACTTAAATTTTGACTACTGCCTAATAACTCTAGGGCTAGTAGAAAACAAGAAGAAAAAGACCTGCAGGTGATGGGAGAAAACAAATGATTTTTTTTTAAGTAGAGGAGGCCAAATTGAGTAGATAAGCTTGATGTACTATGTCTAAAATGCCTGAAGGGTCCAAAGTTCACAATGGGATAGAGAAAGCGAGATTAGGGCACATTCACATAAATGAGCCGTCAGTGAGCTTAAAAAAATGAGCCCACCAGCCTACTCTTAGTTACATCATCATTATCAGTGTCATCACCATGATTATCATCATAATAACAATGACCATCATCATCATCTTACCTACTCCCACTGCAAGGCAGAGGCCTCTCCCATGCATCTCCAATTATACCGGTCCTGAGCTAACTGCGAACAATTTATCACCGCAAGGTTCTTGATCTCATCTGGCCATCTATCTTTCTGCCGCCCCCTGCCGCGTTTCTTTCTCTAGGGATCGACTCTGCTACCTTGATAGACCAACGGCTACCTTGGCTTTGCAATACAGGCCCTTCCCACACCCATTTCTTCTTAATTTCAACTAATACTTACTTAACACGAGTTTGTTACCTGACCCACTCCGCTTTCTTCTTGTCCCTTAAAGTTACATATGTCATCTCCCGTTCCGTTGCTCGATGAATCGTGCTTAACGTAAGTTGAACCCTTTAGCGAGCCTCCAAGTTTGTGCCCCGTAGGGGCGTAACGGTAAGATGCAGCTCTCATACACTTTCTTCTTCAGGGACAATGCTAGGCTGCCATTCATTATCGGAGAATGCCTGACGAATGAACTCCACCGCATTCTTATGCTATCTTGTAATTATCTCGGTCTCATGGTGATAATACGGGGTCACAGCTTGGCCTAAGAAGATGTATTCGCTTACCCCTTGCACTGTTTGCCACATATCTCAAGCCGCTGTGCTATCATGAGGTTATTGATCACTACTTTTGTTTTCTGCACACTAATTTTCAGGCCCACGGTTCTACTCTGCTTGTCCAGTGCGGTAAGCATGGTTTGCAATTCGTCCCCCCAGTTACTTAGCAAGGCAACGTCATCAGCAAAGCTGAGGTTACTGAGGTACTCTACATTAAGGCTCACGCCCACCTGTTCCTAATGCAATGTTCTGAATATTTCTTGTAAGCATGCTGTGACTAATATTGGAAAGGTGCCTTTGTGTCTGACGCCGTTCCTTATAGGTATTTTACTGTTCTCTTAATGGAGGACGATTGTTGCTGAGAACCCATTGTGGGTATTCTCTAATATTCTAAAGTAACGCTCGTCTGCACAATTATTCCGCAGTGCCTGAATGACTGATCATAAGTCGACCGAGACAAATGCTTTCTCATAATCTGACTGCTTTATATAGGGGTGGAGTATACTCCGCGCACTTTAATATCACCTCACTAATTATGTCAGGTGATGCTTGTCATTAGGTTGACTGAAATCAAAGTTGGCAGACATTTTATTAGCTATTACCTTGGTAAGTGCCTCTGTTACATTTAACACGCTAAGTTGAGAGATAAGCCTACTAGCGACGGCCTATATTCCCAAGTTCCTTGGAAACGTCGCTTGATTTTGCACGGTTGGAATAAAAAAGATACCAAACGATTCATCGCATTCATGTTCGTTTTCAACTATTCGAAAAAACCACAGCCCATCTACCGAGCCACAGACGTGTAAACGTCTTGTCATGACATTCGCAGACGCGAAAAGAGCTTGGAAGTAATTGAGGCACTTGAGGTTCGAGGTCGAGGACAATCAAGCGTCTTGGATCACGGATCAACACGCTTGGAAGATATCAAAGCCCAATTTTCGAAAACGAACTAGAGAGCAGTTGTCTATGCAGTGAAACTGCATGGCAAGTGATAGAGCACAGGTAAAGAAGAGGATAATGATAGACGGGACAACACGTATGATAAGTGGGATGAATACAAATACGGGGAAATAATCGGGCTGGATCACAGCAGGGGATGAGCTTTGGTAATAGTTGGGAGCGGCCTTTGTCTTGCAGTGTACTGAATTACACTGAGCCGTATTGAGGAGTTCTTCAGAGCATTTTTTCATAATTGCTTTATCTGGAGATAGAACGTGTCCACAAACGTTTAGTCGCACAACCCCGGACAAAGAGCACAAGGAACGAGACGATAAAACCTTCTTTAGGCGTAAACCCCTGAATCTTCTTTAAAAGTGTATAAAAAAATATCAGATTTTTATTCCTTAAACGCGTGGGGTAGCAAAAATATTGTAAAGCACACAAAAATCTACATAGCGTGTGAACGTTAGCACTTGAGAAGGGTATTGCGAAAAGGTGACTGCGAGTGCAGGAGAATGCGATAGCGAGTATTGTACCACCGCACGTGCACAATGAACCGCCATGAAATGTTAAGGAAGCGACGGCGGCACTAAGAAGTCTCTTGGCGATTGCGTGCGAATGGAACAAGCTTTGAAGGTTGCTGTCCACAGGCGGAACTTGCGCTGGCGGGCGTGGTCGCAAAATTGAAGTAGCAGTTCAAGGCTGATCAATAAAAGGTTTTAGTAGCTTTGTAGTTTTACATTATTTCTTAGAACGTACCCACGCGATGTAAGAACAAAGAGTATTTTAATGGAAAGCTTGCGTTGGAGGACTTGTCCCGTGGGCGGGGGACTAGGGCAAAACGCCTGCTCTAAAGCGCAATTTATGCACACTTTAATCATAAATATGAATACAGTGATGATGGCCGTGAAGTATTTGGCATGCACCCACTCGAGGCATTGGCCACGACAAAGTGTTTACTCAGCTGCTTTTGGAGCTTTTAGTATAAATTGTGGATTGAATCTCTGCCGATGATTTCCTTTCTCAAATGCAGCTATCGCTCGCGGTTCGCAGCTGCTGCTGGCGGGCGCGCATGAGTGTCGTGCTATATCAAGGCGCAGTGGTAGCCACATAGTATCGCCGGTCGCAAAAAGACACATCGCAGCTGCGGTTGTTCGCCCTCGTCGGGAAGTTCACCTTCTATTGTGGCATGAGTAAGCTACTCGTGGATTTCTTCAAGGAAGGTTAGGTTAGCACTGAACAACGTGAACGGTCCGAGTAATCGCAGAAGAGTGATTTAAAATAGCGTATACCAAACTGTTGCATTCGGTGAAAATCAGCGACATGAGCGGGCTTCGTTTCCTCAGATCACTGGTTTTGCGTTTTTTGGGTCGTTGCATTTTAATTTTGGCGGAATTATTCTTCTTGCTTTTCTTAAGTAGTATTTTGGCTGCTTTTAGTTTCACTATGGCGGAGTTTCGCTTCCACCTTTGAGTCCGCATCGACATAGAATCGTCTTTTGAGAAAAATCGTGTTTCCGAAAATTCTTAACATTCTGAATTCTGAATTCTGAATTTGGATGTGAACAGAACCAAATTTCTTAGACTGCCCCGAGTTGCTCACACGCAAAGAAAAGCAGGAGGTAATTCGGCGGCGGGCTACATAAAAGCCCGCGATTTGGGCGATAACAATAATACTAAACAAATGTTAATATTCCGAGACGCCGTTATAGGGGTTTAATTCGGTTCTGTTTAGGCGCTGTCGTGTTTGATGCAGCAGTAGTCAAATCAAACTTCCAAGTATTGGCTGGGGTTCGACCATAAATAAAAGCATTGTGAACTGTTTTCGATGGACCCTAGAACACAACATTTTTAGTAAATACATTCACAAATACAATAGCCCGCATTTTCTTGAGTTAATGCAATCGAACTAGCACCAAATGAAAATGCATGGGCACATAACGACTACGCATAATACCACATAGCGACAGCAAAACTCTATACACCATTACGTGATTGCTTACTGTGATATACGCTTAATAAAGTGAGCCGTGCGCCAGAAGTGTAGCCGATTGGGCCAACTTACTACATAATTTAACAAGGTATTTTTGCAGTACGCATACCATATGTAAGGTTTAACTCTTATAATGCATTGTTGGAACATCAGTTAAAATGCAGGACTGTGATGACTGACATCCACCGGGCACGACAACACGCAAGCAGACGATGGAAACGAACCGGTGGTAAAAGATGAGAAAGAAGAAGACTTCCGGGAGCACGCGGAGCGGCGGGCACGAGAGGAGGTGTTCCGGAGGAGGCGAGCTAACAGACAGCGCTGAAGGAACGGGCGCAAGGATTCCTCTCGGGAGGCGGTTCGAGGGCAAGCCAAAAGCGTGCTTGCGCCGTGCTCCGAGAATCGTCCCGGAAGCTGTTCCGGGGCTCCTCTGCTGCAACGCGGGGTGCCTGTTCCCGCTGGCAAGATCCCGAGGCGTGTTCCGGGCCAAGATTCGGGGCGAGGCCTAGAGTGGTCAAGCACGAGCGCGGGCATCGGTGTTCTGACCTGGGGCCTCTGCGTCTCAACACACGACGTTCCACAGACGTTCAACACGTTCCAACGATGTCATTCCGCCCATCGTCGAGGAGTCTGGAACGTGAGCGTATCGCCTCCTTGGTTCCCTCCGCTCGAACTTTGGTTCGGACTTGTGTTTCAGTTTTTCCTCCGCGTTGCGCTTTTGCTCCATTTTGCTATCGTTCAAGTTTCTAGTGCATTTCTCTAGTGTTTGTGTGTCCGCCAAAGAACATATGTTTTTTAGTTGTGCTGAAACTATGGCATCACTTGTCGTTGATCCTCCTCCGCGGGCCACACGCCCGCCCGCTTAACACGCGGCCCCACAGGGACCTTTGATGTTATGAACTGCCTGGGTGGAATGGTGTCACTGAAGACATCATAATAGGATGTAAGACTACTGAAGAAAGATGGGATATATATTTATAAGCCCTCCTGTAATTTTAGGTTTTCTGCGGAGCAATGCGTTAAAAAATTTGACTCTGTTTTATGGTAAGCATTTCTGACGTAATAAGCAAAAGTGCAGCGATAAAAACAGGGTATTGTTGAAACTCCTGTGCGTAACAAAATGTTATGATATGCCTAATACAGATGGTGTATATATACAACAGTGGTACCTCTTAGCATCAAACAAAAGTATTAGTTTATGTTGCATACCTGATCCTCCAGTTTAAACAAAGTAAAATTGAGGTTGATGCAGTGCTGAGAAGGAGCAACAATTTCGTACAAACACCTCTTTTCGTGTGGGTACTTTTCCGGAAATTCTGGGCTATTGATGGTTCCGGTTGACGATGTATATTCTCCTCCACAACGCTCTGGAAGGTAATAAAAAAACATTTTGAAAATTGAGCAGGAAATCCTAGTTCCCTTTCCTGTTCACTTCAGGAAAAGGCTTCTGCCATGCACACTGCTCATGTTAGAATTTTCGCGACTTTGTTGTTGCGTAGGGAGAATATTACCTCTATTAGCGTTACACATCCTAATTTCCCTAGAAATATCCAAGATACCGTCGGCGCACAGTTGTCATCCATTAGCGAGGCTTACGTGATCGTAAAGAATATCACAATAGCAAAATGGCTATAATTCTTTTCAGGTTTATTAAACCTATTAGGCACGAAGTTAGTTCACCTACTTGTATGCAAAACACTGTGGTACTGTTGGCCCCTAAAATTTTCTTGTATATTTGTTGGTCCTTGAATATATTGTTAAGCCAAGGCAACCTAACGGCCTGTTGATCAAGGCTTACTCAGCTACTAAATCTTGGCTTAGCACGTGAGGAGAAATTCTTCAAGGCTTTTTTGGGCACCATTCCAAATGTGGTTTGCACTTTACGCTTCGAATAAAAGTTTTTGGGGATCAATAATTGGCGTTATCGAAAGTATACCAGTGCCGTAATAACGCACTTGTGGGTAATTCTACTGTTAAAATAGTTCTTTCTGGCCTTCTGATCTTCGTCCTGTCTTCAATGCAAAGTTATTCCTTCTTATGTCATGAACCACCTAGCCAGCAATAAAGTCTTATTTTGCGTATGATGGGCTGCTGAGAATTTTTCCATGGTAGGTTCTTAACTGAACATTGTCTTTTCGTGTGAGAAAGTGGTGTTAACGCATTGCGGCCGCTGTAAAGTGTTTATGCTGGTTTGGTGACAATATATCAAACAGAATTTCTGTCCGCCACAGTGTCCCGTATCCTGTCGGGGGCGGGAATTTAGGCTAGTTGAGTTTTCCTGTCGGTCGGTGCTGGTAGTTGCGGGAACGCTGTGGTGCGCTACTTGTGCAATTTGTCTTTTGATTAAGCTGTGCATATCAGATTTGTACGGGGTGATTATGTATTCATATTTATTTGCGATGATATTTGTAGTGAGAGTCTGCTCTTCTGCTGATGCACTAGATTTTGTGAATGATGTTTTCCCACGCGGGGCTCGTAATGCTTTCTCTACAAAATATATACATTGATTCGTGTGGACTTGTGCCATTATTTGTAACCTTCCAATTATTCTTCAATCTTTCAACATTCATATATAACGTAAGGCTTCCTTCAGGCACAGTGTACGACAAGTCGTCACATAAATTTAAACCAGTCTCAAACAAGCATTGCACTTCAGAAAGTATACAACATGATAGGCGTTTGTAGCGAAAAACGGTCCTCTGGAAATTATTTTAGAGTGTCTACGGACGAAGGCCGCAGTGTCCCTTTGGAGTGTACCTCTTTCTGACACATTTGTCTTCAATCTTGAACGTGAAGAAAAAACTTCAGAGATATTTTGAAAAACCTTGTTTAGGCTGTGTTGCACAAACTTAACGCAAAGCTTTTTTTATAGAAACCCGCATTCTACAGTTTTTTCTGCAAGTTCTTTAATAAGTATGATTCCGCTTTTTTTCAGTGCAGAGGCTCTTTTAACACAAAAAATTCCAAGTTATGTCTCACTGCGAAAAGGCTGAGTATACGGTTATGAATGCGTTACACGATCCCTTTTAGAGAAGAGCATACATGGCGAAAACGTTCGGGTGAGTTACACACTCCAACACCAGAACTCCACATGTTTCCTTCCCATCTTCTAGGGAACAATGGGAACATCATTTACCATGGCTACCAAAGCAAACTGTGTTGCCTGCAACGACTAGTATGTTTTGTCTGCGAGTTGTTTTGATAACACAACTGCAAGTGCCCGAAGGCTACTGCAGTACGATATCTTTGCACACTGAGTGCCAACTGGGAATTTTCTATCAATAAAAAGAAGTACTGAATCAATATATTGAATATTAGGCTTGATAAGACAACCATTTTATTAGAAAAACAGTGTGTTGCTCGCGGTATTTTTGAAGCATTTTACTTTGCTGGAAACCCAAACAAAGCTCGTTAGCAGGGTTTTCTAGCACTCCTACCAATCGCACCACGCATATCTCCAAGGTATCAGGTTTCGCATTTATCTGGCTTTTATTGTGCTTCTTTTACTTTACCCCTTTCGCATTTTGGTTTTCTTCTGTGTCTTATATATAGGTTTCACGACCTATTTATAATAAACACCTGTCAGTACCCAGTTTATACAAGAGTGTGCTTTTCTTCTTGTGTCTGTATCCGTGTTAGAACCAAGCGCATCCCGTCAAACTATGTACCACAAATAAACTGGAGATCAAGCATTACTTAAGTTTAAAAAAACCAGAAAGGCCGCTAATAAAAAGCGGTTAATGAATGTTTCTTCTTGGCAGCAGACCGTTTATATCTACTCCCCAGTCTATACAACACTCCGCAGAACTTCAGTTGTCCTGAGAAATACGACTGCCTGAGAAAATGAAAGCCTGCGCTTCCTGTGAAGCTGCGATAATACTGCAGTAGCCGTAAGGTTGTTTTATTTAATTGTAACACGGACAACGTTCTGCCTTTAGCATGAACAATAATTTTTGAATGACTAATGAGTGCATAGAGGCAGGGAATATTTTAAGCTATTACACATGATCAGTGAAATTATTTTTTGTTGTAATTATTTATGTAGCCATTGCACTGCCAGTTGTATAAAGCCGTTTTAAGGCAATTTGGCTATTTTAACGAGCACTGTGACAGTGCTCACTGTATCATAGAAATAGAACCCTTATCATACCTCGAAATCATGCTCAAAGCAGCAATAGAGTGTATTTGAAAGCACAAATCGCAAAAACTATTGTTGACATATTACCACAAATTTTATATCCACTTATTTAAATTTCTTCTTTTATACCTCTTTAGGTGAAACTGTTGTAATAAAATTCTCATTTTGTCTTGAGCTACCCTCTTCCCGCAAAAGCAGGTGAGTATTTAAAACATATATAGTTCTTAAAATGTAGCGCACGCATGGGAAATTCGTGAATAACACTACAACCTAAAAATAAAGAACCCAAATGCCCAACAACGAAAAAGCTCCTTGTTAGGATACAAAACATTCTGCGTTCATTTCTCACTACTGTTGTTAACGCAAAAATGAACGTCCCCACAAGCAATGTGTATATGCTTTCAAAGTTGATTTTACATAGTCCACTTTCGGATCAAAAGCATTTAACAGACTGGACATCAATTCTTCAAATGCAAAAGTCCAAACCACCAACAAAAAAACAATGTATTTGTAGGGCATTTACCCGCACGTGGCACCTTGAGTAATCGTGGAGACGGTATTAGCGATACCGCGGACCCCGAGCCCCGAAAATAAGCGGGAACAAACCGTGGCGATTTGTTCTATTGTGAAGGGTATACACCACAAAGAGTGGCCGTCGGAGCCAAGGTCAAGCTCCGGCGGATGGGCTCTTTGTCTAGTTACCAGGCAGGGACCTCCGGGACCTCTCAAGCTACCAGGGTAAGGTTTGAGGAGAAAGAAACCCCGTCCCCTGCTTTTAGAATATAGCATATACTATTCTCTAAACCCCCCAAAGCAAGTGATCGTGCCCTGAAAAGGGCCAGCACCGAAGTACCTTCCAAACCTCTTCTGAACATTGACCTCCGAAGCAATGGCATCTTTCCTCGCTTCCTCATTATGCAGACTCTTCACAAAGAAACCCCTGTCAGTTGAAAAGCAGTCTTTCTTGTTGCAAAGGTTTTTGAAAGTGTTTCTGGGAAAAACTACAACGCGAAAAAACTTACTTCTGGAGATCTGCTGATTGAAGTCACCCACAATGAGCACGCAGATAAGCTCCTTCAATAAACTAACATTCATGGTCTAGAAATTACAATCACACCTCACAGAACCATAAACTCTTCCCAAACCGTTATATCCGAACTCGATCTGATCAACGAAACCGAAACCGACATCCTTGAAGCACTGCGTGACCAAAGGGTAAAAACAATACTCCACACCCCAATAGGACGAGATGGCAAAAAGATCAAAACAAAGCTCGAAATTTCGAACTTTGACAGAACCCCGCCACCAGAATCCGTGATGGCAGGTTACCTGTGATGTCTCATGCGCTCGTACGTGCCAAACTCACGCCGCGGCTACAAATGCAAGCAAAATGGGCATGGTACAAACTCTCGCCGGTGGAGACCCAAATGTGCAGAGGGGGGTCAAGCTGACCATCTTAGACACAACTGCGACGCGAGAAACGTCACCTGCTCTAACTGCCATGAACCCCCCGCAGTATATTCACGATCGTGCGAAACGTTCAAACAAGAAAAAAATCATCACAATGAAGGTCAAAGAAAACAACAGGTTTCGGGAGGCCCAGAAGAGGTTCCCACTCTTCAGCTCCGGAAGATACGCCGGCGCTGCTCTCTGGGGGGCGGAGCGGTGCCTTGTTTTGTCGGCGACACAATGCAGCTTAGCTGATTTGCTCCCACCTGCGCCCCCCCCCCCCGAGGCTTCCTGTGGCAGCCGCCCCGGTCACCACGCCACTTGCTCAGCAAGCAGCGGCTGTGGGGGCAACCACGTCTGTTGGGGAAGCCGCTTCATCCACCTCTGACTCTTCACCAGCCCAAAGCACCCGCAAGGGCACGGAGGAGATGCAGGCGGAGGTAGTTGCTGCTACCCTATCTCGTGCTCACGGCCTGTGCCATCTGTGGTGCTCCCCACGCCTTCGGCACTGGCAGCGCAGGCAACGAACACCCGGAAGGGTACCATGTCAAGCGGGCGCAGTCCACTGGGCACCCCCTTGCCTTCAGATGACGGCATGGACGTCGAGCCCTTACGGCTTTCACCACAGCGAAAGGAACGGGCTGCGGCGTCCAGGTCAGTAGGAAGTTGAAAAAACCCCTTGCAAGAGTCCAAGCCCCGGAAGTTGACACATAAACACGCACATATTCAAGTCGCTCTAAACTTAAATTATGGGAAAAGAAACCATCATCCAGTGCAACTGCACGGGCCTCCTTAAAAATCTTGACGACATCTATGAAATATCTCATTCCAAACAGCCAAGTGGGATTTGCGTCCAAGTAACGCATTTAAACTCTAAACACAGAAATTTCTTAAAGAAATACATGGTATTTACGAACGACAGAGTGATCGTCCCAGTAGGTGCTCCACCCACTGCTCATAGGTAGGGTTGGTACATCCTTAGGTGGTGTGGCCATCATTGTCCGAAAATCGTTGGCGTGCCACACTGTCCAACTAAAGGCCATTCTTGAGGCTGTTGCCATCCGAACGATAATTTTCAATAGGCTTGTAACACTATAGTCGCTGTACAACCCTCCTGACTTCCAGCTTTCAAGCTAAGATTTCGAGGGCCTCGTAACTCATATACCCGAACCGTATATTTTTATAGGCCACCTGAATGCACATAACTCCTTTGGGGGTCTTCTCGCATGGATGCCAGAGGTCGCCTTATTGAGAAATTCTTAACATCGTCGGGAGCATGTCTCTTCAACTAGAAAGAGCCTACATACTATAATACAGGATACAACACGTATTCATAGCTTGACTTGTCAATTGGATCCGCAGTTCCCTTTCTTTGTCTTGAGTAAGGCATGGCCACAGACCCATACAATAGAGACCCCTGCCCCACTTCACTAACATATATAGGTAAAGGCCCGAGCATTCCATCTTCCCAGAACAGGTTTAATGAAGCAAGAGCAAACTGGAATACATTTACAGATTCATCTAAACTACACTACTCATTAATGGGACCCGTACAGGTTGAACAGGCAACCCAACTACTCACGGCACAAATCCTCGGCGCCGCCTAAAAATTCATTCCCCACGCCTCCGGTGCCCTGCGCAACTAGCGGAGGCCGTGGTGGAATGAGGACTGCAGGCGGGGGCCAGAGGACCAGAACAAGGCGTGCGGTATTCTCCGTCGGTGCCCGACGTCGGCAAACCTGTTATTATTCAAATGGGCCAAGCCGCTAGGAAAACGTGTGTGCCGTGAGGCAAAACGCGATTGTTGGCGCTCATTCCTAACATCCATAATTTCGTACACCGACAGCCCCAAGTCTGGACACGAATACGCAAACTAAAAGGATAACAGGCACCCAGCCTGCTCCTAGTTAGTACAACCGGGGACACCCTTGAAGACAAGGCTAACACGCTCGAAGAACGCTTCCAACACGTGTCCAGCTCAGCACATTACACTAACACATTCATGCAAAACAAAACATCTGCAGAGAAAAGCGCTTACGTGACAAAGACAAATCAAAACTTCTAGCAACTCTGAATTCACACTCTATGAGTTGAGGGCTGCACTGAGCACGTGCTATCCTTCAGCTCCGTGCGCAGATAAGATTACATATACCATGATACCACACCTACACCCAGACACTCTTGAGACACTCCTACAACTATACAACAAAATATGGCATTCGGGGCTGCTTCTAATGCCTAGGAGGGAGGCCATTGTAGTGGTTTTCCTGAAGGAAGGGAGGGAACCTTTCTCTCCCACTAGCTATCGACCCATTGCCCTGACCAGCTGTCTGTGCACGCTTCTCGAGAAATAGAGAGAGAGAGACAAACATTTATTGCAGTAGTGAGCAGGAGGATGTTCTTAGGGCCTCCACCCAGTGATAGGCATCTTTATTCCAAGATGCCTTGGAGCTGACTGGCCGTCCGAGCCCGCTCCACCAGTCGGCGCTGATCCGAGAGCTCGGAGATGGTCAGCTGCTCCACCCACTGCCCATAGGTAGGGTTGGTATTTGGGGTTATAGTGTGAGTCCATTGGCACTCCCATACCACGTGGTATAGGGTGCCAGGAACAGGGCCGGCGTTACAGGTCATTGGGTGGGGTACATGGCGTTTAGTAGGGTGTTACGTGGATGCAAATTGGTTTGTAGGCGCCGGAAAGTAGTTTCTTCGTCGCGTGTTAATTGTGAATGAGGTGGCGAGAAGACGGCGGTCGTTTTTGTAGTGGGATAAGATTTCGGTGTATGTGTGGAGTGGTGCTGGCTTTGACGCGGTCCTGTCGTTGTTCTCTCCCGCTGAGATAATGGCCCGGTGTGCATGAGCACACCGGGCCATTATCTCAGCGGGAGATAATGGCTGTGTCTTGTCTTTCTGTGTCTTGCGTGCTAACGACACAGGCTGCATGTGCTTTCTGATGAGGATAGGGCGACGCATCTGTGTATTGAATGCATGGTAAATGGTGATTTTCCTTTTGAATCACTCGTGCTCGTGCAGTTCCTCATTGTTTTTTGAAAACCACGTGCATAGTTCGGGGTAGGGGGGCTACGCGGATGTGTTGCCGAGTGTCTGCTGAGATTCGAATTTGATCATCTTGTCGTGGTGGGACGTTGTAGTGTAGACGGAGAAGTGTTCCTCTTCCGTGGGCGTAATCTGTAGTCGGCGTATCTGCGATGCATGGTGGGCCTTTTGTATTTCCTCCCAGGTCTAGTGGACCCCTAGCTGCAACAGTTTCTTGGTTGCCATGCTGATTGGGAGCCCAATAGCGGTCGTGTAGGCGCTGGCTTATGGTGGCGGCGAGTTTCCGTAGTTGCGGTCTGAGGGCCAAGTATAGCGGGCCATACGCTATCCTGCTGATGAGAATGCCTTCGACCATGCGTAGGGTGTCCTGTTCGCAAAGTGCGAAGCGACGATTGGAGACTCGGCGGATGATGTACAGGAGCTGGTTGAGTGTACGCTGTACGTGTGGTAAGGCTTGTAAGCCAGATCCGTCTCTAGGTATAATGAGGCCTAATATCCGAAGGTGGGGGACGTTAGAGACAGAGTGATGATTTATATATAATTCTGGTTCTGGTATTCTGTGTGCCGTCTTGCGGGTAGATCTCTTGCTGAGCGTAAGTAAACCGGACTTTTCGGAGGCGCACTCCAGTCTTCTGGATTGGAGATATCGTTGGGCGGTGTCAATTGCCATTTGAAGTGCCTGTTCCCGATCTCCGATGGATCCTGTGGGTGTCCATAGTGTGAGGTCGTCCGCATTGAAAGCTTGCCGGAGATGCGAAATATCTTGGAGCAGGGGTGGGAGGTCTTTCATAGCAAGGTAAGAGTAGGGGTGAAATAACCGAGCCTTGAGGTGTTCCTTTGGGAATTGCTGAAAAAGTGTCAGATCGCAGATGGCCGATGCGCATAATCGCGCTTTGGTTGTTAAGAAATGTCGCGACGTAGTTGTAAAGTCTGGGCCCGTAGTTGGTAGTAGCTAGTTCTTGTGGGATGTTTTGGTGTGTGACATTGTCGAATGCCCCTTTTATATCAAGTGCTACAATGGAATATTTGTGATTGTTTGATAGTTTTGATAGTATCTCTTCTTTAGGCTGTAGAAGGATGTCTTGGGTAGAGAGATGGGGCCAAAATCCATACATGGTGGTTGGGAAGTAGTTATGGTCCTCTATGTAATGCGCGAGACGATTGTGAACCATATGCTCGAGACGTTTGCCCACGCACGATGTGAGAGAAATTTGACTGAGGTTTTTGAGTGTGATGAATTTTCCGGGCTTGGGGATTAGCGTGATATCTGCAGGTTTACACTGTGGCGGGAGAGTTCCTTTGATCCAGTGTTCATTTATATATTTGAGCAGGTTTTCGATGGTGATGTGGTCCAGATTGCGTAGACGTTTGTTAGGGATCTTATCCTGTCCAGGAGTGGTGTTCCTTGCCAGGCCGTGTATCACTGCTTCAATTTCCTCAATGCTGGAAGACGTATCCAGTTCTGGGTTCGGTTGACCAGTGTACTGCAGGGACAGCTGTACCTGTGTCGTGAGCTGACTTCGAATATTTACTGTAGCTCTTGCAGGAGGTCTTCATCTGTTCCGTGGTGGTTATGGATTGATATTTTGACCTTGTGTGCAGTTGCGGCTTTTCATTCTTTGGAGAATATGAGGGAGCGGAAAAGGTGCCAAGTTCTCCAGGTGCCGAGGGTTCCCTGGAGCAAATTGCAGAATTGCTTCAAATTTTGTTGGCTATGTTGTCGATAATATTCTTCTGCTTCTTGTGGGAGCAAGGCTACACGAGTGCGTAGTTCCCAGTTAGTCTTGCGCCTTTTCCACCTCTTCAGAAGGCCGTTTCTGGCGTCCCAGAAAAGTTTGAGGTGATTGTCTATTGCCGTATTGTCTTCGGTAAGAGGAAGTTCTTTTGCGTGGTTGGCGAATGTCGTAATAATCTCCGCGGCCCAATCCACAATATTTTGGATTGACTCAGTAGGCGAGTCTTCTCTGAAGGTCTTCCAATCAGTAAATCTGGCTGTCCCAATTCTTCGCCTGGCGTTTTTGGGATGAGTGATTCAGAGTTGTATAATGTTATGGTCGCTTCCTAGTGTTTCGTCTAGACAGGCCCATTCGTCATTCTTGACGTTATAAGTTATGGTGAGGTCGGGTGAAGTAACGCGGGAGACGCTGTTTCCTATGCGCGTGGGTGTGTGTCTGTTGTTGCATAAATAAAGACGATGCTGTTGAATTGCGTCTTGAAGTTGAAGGCGTTTTTGATCGTTTCGATGGTAGCCCCACATCATGCGATGGGCATTGGAATCCGCTAGTATTATTAATTTATATCTATTAGTGGGCAGTTTCACTTCTCGGAAGAGCTTGTCTTTATGACAGAAGAACAGCGGGTGGGCTGTAGATATTTAGGACGAATAGACGTGAGTGCGTCTTTTTTCGGGGGATAACCTCCACAAAATTGCAAACGATGCTGGGGGGGGGTGTTGTTGGTCCGTTTGATCGGTGCGGACGTGGATGGCGGTGCGGGCAAGTGCGTCTGTAGTGTATGTCGTATAATCTCTGAGGGTGGCGTTGGTGGTGTCTGTTTCTTGTAGAGTGGTGATATCGGGTCGGTGTTGTTAAGGGAAAGGAAGGAGTGATGATTTCTTGCTACGGTATGAGTGACAATTACATTGGCATAGGAAGGTGGTAGGTGAGGTGGCGACTTTAGGCGGAGAGGAAGGGGGTGTCCCCATCATCTTTGAGCTGTACTGTTCTCTTGGTTGGATGTCGTGGGCGAGTGCCTTGTTTGGGTTTCTTGCGTTTTTTTCCTGTTTGTAATTTCTAGTGCGGCAACGAGCTTTTTCCTCTGATAATTTCTAGTGCGGCAACGCGTGTGTCAAACGCTTGAATTGTCGCGTTCAGTCCGAAATACGCCCATGGATGTACCGTTTGAGGTCCTCAATCATGGGTGAAACGACAGCTGGAATGGGGGTGCTTTCAGCACTTGGATTGATTGGTCTGGTTTCTTGGGTTGAAACAACCGCTTGAATGGGGCCGCTTTCAGTTGTTGGAGTGGTTGGTATTATGTCTTGGGGCGTTGTGCTGACGGTGGATTTTGTGCACGGAGCTGCGCTATGTGCTCTTCAAAGAGCGCGGATTTCTTAGTGCTTTCGGCCAGTTTCTCATGGAGTTGGGCGTTTTCCTGTTCTAGTTCAGCATATTGGGAGTCCGTGGGAGTAGTGGGGGGGGGGGGGGCTCGGTACCTGCACGGAAGGGGGGGAACATATCTGAAGCAGTGGGTAGTACAGCGGCGACTGCCGACCAGCTCATGTGCGGGGAGACCGGGCGGAGGGGTTTTGTATTTCTTGGGGCTTGCCGCTCCTGGTGGGTCGAAGAGTAGCCTGCTGTTGCGTGAGATGTGAGGCCTCGTTCCCGGACCCGGATAGGAGGAGGTGGTGGCCGCAGCTTCTTGCGGCAGTCGCGGCTCGCTGTCTGGTGGTCAAGTGCGCAGAGCTTACACTTCGGCACGCACTCGTGGTCGGCGACAGGATTCTTCACGTGACACTGCGTTCAGGTTGGTGTTTCAGGATTCGGACACACATCTTGACGTTGTCCGATCCCCCCACACACGGAGCAGCATTGAACGGTTTGCTGGTAAGAGCGGCATCGCGTGAGAATTCCGTACCCCTCAATGTAGAAGGGTACGTGCAGACCGTCAAAAGTGATGATTACGGAGCTTGAGGCGCCCAGCATTCGGGCGCTGATGATGCGTGGCCCCGTTTTAGTGATAATAGTGTGCAGTTGATCTTCTCGAGAAGATGATCAACAGGAGACATGTTTTTCTTATAGTACAATGCTCTTCTCGAGAGCTGCCAGGCTGACTTCGGGGCGGGAAGATCCGCCAACAATCAACTGGTTGCGTTGGAATCATATAAAAAGGACGCCTTCGTTCACAGACAGCTCTGTGTTAAGGTGTTATTCGACACCGAAAAGGCCTATGACACCGTTTAATGTTACGGTATACTTAGTGGCCTCACGTCATTCAGTGTTTCGGGTAACATGCTAAACCTCCTTATTAGTTACCCGTCGAAGAGAACATTTCGATTGAGAGTCGGTAGTGCACTTCAGAGGAGATAGATATCTCACCAGTAACGACCGAAGAAGTAAGGAAGGCTTTTAAAGAAATGAAAGGGGGCAAAGGGCCTGGTGAGGATCAGATAACAGCAGACCTCCTGAAGGATGGCGGAGAGATTGTTCTTGAAAAACTAGCGAACTTGTATACGCAATGCCTAATGACCGCAATGGTACCGGAATCTTGGAAGAACGCGAACATCATCCTAATCCATAAGAAAGGTGACATGAAGCACTTGAAAAATTACAGGCCGATCAGCTTGCTGTCAGTCGTCCACAAGGTACTTACCCAGTTAATCGCTAACAGAATTTCTGCAACCTTAGATTTCAGTCAATCTTAAGAACAAGCAGGGTTCCATAAAGGTTATTCAACAATAGACCATATTCACATGATCAATCAGGTGATAGAGAAGTGCGCTGAGTATACTGAACCCCTATATATAGCCTTCATAGATTAAGAGAAAGCATTTGACTCGGTCGAAACCATAGCAGTCATTCAGGCATTACGGAACCAGGAGGTAGATGAGCATTATGTAAGAATAGTAGGGGATATCTACAATAGGTCCACAGCTACCATCATCCTCCATAAGGAGAGCAGTACAATACCCATAAGGAAGGGTGTCAGACAAGGAGACACAATCTCTCGAATGTTATTCACAGCATGTTTACAAGAAGTATTCGGAACGTTGAATTGGGAACAGGTGGGAGTAAGGGTTAATGGAGAATACCTCAGTAACCTCAGATTTGCTGATGACATTGCCTTGCTAAGTAACTCGGGGGACGAATTGCTAACCATGCTTTCCGCACTGGGCGAAGAGAGTAGAACCATGGGCCTGAAAATTAATATGCAAAAAACTAAAGTAATGATCAATAACCTCGGGACAGCACAGCCGTTTGAGATAGGTGGCGAGGCAGTGGAAGTGGTAAGCTAATATATCTACTTAGGCCAAGTTGTGACCCCAGATCCCAACCATGAGGCAGAGATAATTAGAAGGATCAGAATGGGGTGGGGTGCATATGGCAGGCATTTTCTGATAATGAATAGTAGCCTACCATTGTCGCTGAAGAAGAAAGTGTATGACAGCTGCATCTTACCAGTACTCACCTACGGGGTAAAAACATGGAGGCTCACTAAGAGGGTTCAACTTAAATTGAGAACGACTCAGCGGGCAATGGAGCGTAAAATGATAGGTGTAACATTAAAGGACAAGAAGAGAGCGGAGTGGATCAGGGAACAAACACGTGTTAAGGACATATTGGTAGAGATTAAGAAGAAGAAATGGACGTGGGCAGGGCATGTAATGCGAAGGCGAGTTAACCGCTGTTCACTAAGGGTAACAGAGTGGATCCCTAGGGAAGGCAAGCGCTGCAGGGGGAGGCAGAAAGTTAGATGGGCGGATGAGATTAACAAGTTTGCGGGTCTAAATTGGTCACAGTTGGCACAGGACCGAGGTAATTGGAGAATAATGGGAAAGGCCTTTGCCCTGCAGTGGGCGTAGATATGATGATGATGATTATGATTATGATGATGATGATGATGAGTGCACTCTCAAAGGTTCACGTGCAAGAAAATGGCGTGCCGCAAGATGGCGTGTTGAGCTCCACACTTTTCATAAATAAGATGAACTCTCTTGGGGAGGCATTGCCTCCTACAATCTCTTATTCCATGTATGTAGATGGTGTCCAGATTTCCTTTAAATCTTGTAATATGTCAATCTGCGAACGTCAAGTCACGCTGGGCATCAAGAAAATTGCCGGCTGGGCAAACAAGAATAGTTTTAGCTTTAACCCTGGAAAAACCCCTTGCGTCGTGTTCTCCAGAAAGCGTGGGATCCCTTCCGACCCAGACATTAGTCTTAATATTGTGTCCATTGCTGTGAACAAGGAACACAAATTTTTAGGTGTTGTGTTAGACCACAAACTCACTTTCATTCCCCACATCAAGGAGCTTGAGCATAAATACCTGAAAACAATAAATATCTTTAAGGTTCTCCCCCACCAATCCCATGGTGCTGACAAAGACCTCCTGCTGCGCTTCTATACTGATTTGGTTGGGTCTCGTTTAGAATGTGGCAGTGTGGTCTATGGGTCGGCGACTAAAACAGCATTGCCAATTCTTGACCCAGTGCTACACTTGAGGATTCGTCTTGCGGCGGGTGTTTTCGGACTAGCCCGGTCGAAAGTTTCTATGACGACAATAGCAAGTGGTGCCTTGAGAAATAAGGGACGTACATGGGCTTGCTTTATGCCTTTAAAATTTCATGGCTGAATACCCATCCTTTTTATCCTGTCTTTACAATGCATCCACATGTCTGCTGTTTGTAAATCACCCATCCGTTCCTCTGCCCTTTTCGCTTAGAGTGAGAGAGTGAGCCTCGGATCTCAGCGCTTCGTTTTTAGCGCTGTACAGATAATCATTTTCAGAGCATTTTACCGCCTTGGCAAGGTCGCCCTTAGTCCTGTGACCTTTCTTTTATAAAACTTGGCAGAAATCGGTTTCCACGAGCTGGAATACTGGAGCACTTTCTATTTCTGGAGGTTAAATACCCACGTGCACAATTTCACAGTGACGCTTCTAAAACCTTCACTATGGCGTCCTGCGCTGCTCATGGTCCGAATTTCGATGCCGCCAGAACTATGAGCATACACGCAACCAACTTTTCAGCAGAAGCGGATAAAAGTTTACTCATTGTACAACACACCTTTGAAAATAAAATTTCTAATTCCATCATCTATACAGATTCCTTGAGAGTTGTTCTTGCACTATCATCGGCACAAGCCCCCGTCCCCCCCCCCCCCCCCCTCACCTCAGATAAAAACCAGTGACTGTTCTGTTCAACACCAATATGTAGGTCTACGTGGAAAAGCATGAGCTGCTCCTCTGCTGGGTCCCAGGACACTCCGGCATTGTTGGCCACAAGTTGGCAGACGAGAGGGCCGCTGCTACTGTACTCGGGAACATTGTAGACATAACAGCACCCTATACAGACCTCAAGCCATACATAACACAAAACTTGCGCAGAACATGGCAAACACACTGGAATGAACAGACAGACAACGAACTACATGTAATAAAGGCACACTTGGGATGGTACACTGCTGACTCACACAACAGACACACGAAAGTCGCCTTGGCTAGGCTGCGCCTGAGTCACACCAATGCAACGCAGTCGTATCTGCTCACGGGATCATCAATGTCCCAGTGCAGGAGGTGCGGAGAAGCCTTATCATTATCCGTAGTTCACGTTCTCATTCAATGCAAGGCGCTCGACCCCACACGACACAAACATTTTCCTGAACTGTACGGACAACACATCCCGCTACACCCATCAAACTTCTCGGCTGACAACCCAATGTTTTCTAACAAGCGTGTTTTTAAGTTTTTATCAGACGTCAAGCTTTTACAGCTCCTGTCATACCATGCGTAATCATCCTGGCCTATACACCAGCCACGTTCGCGGATTCGCTTCACTTTGGTCTTTACCCGACAATTTAGTAATTAACTGTGCATCTGTTCCCTTAACTAACTTTAATTTTGGCGCTCCTTGCCCTTGTTGGCATTGCGCCAGTAAACTAAAGCCATCATCATCATCAGTTTTGGGGCATTTCTACACTGCAAAAAAACGGCGTCCTCGTTCAAGTTTAAAAATTGTGGCACGGTCTACTAGGCTACCCTCTGCCCCGGCAGCTTGGTAGGATATCCTTGAGAAACGCACAGCATCACTATAAAGCTTCATATTTCTAGACTTTTTGATGGCACCGGTGCGCCGATAAACTTTCCCTGCTGTAAATAAATTCTCTACGCTTCCTACTTGACGTATGTCCGAGCCTCAGGAGAAGAAGTTTCCTTTAAAGCATGCGAAGCAAAAAAGATGAAATACTCACCTTTCCGATATAAGGCGTTGAAGCCAGACTTCTGTACACTGCCGTCGGTGTAAAAATTGACAAAAAGGCTGTTTGCGTCGGTGGTAATTATACCAGGGTAATCGGTGCCGCGAAAAGGTCCGTGCTTTCGTGATATCGCACTGTCTTTTTCTGTGTAGACCACTACGTGATCGCACTGCAACAAAAAAATTATCAGGAACAAAAATCACTCTCTTCAATAGAAATGACATTATAGGAGACACCAACAAAACCATCCGAACACTGGTTCTTTCTCCAACCCTGGGCTCTACTAAAACCGGCTATCCTTTTATAATGAAGGGTTATATTGTTTTCTCTCATGCAAGTCAACTTCGCCAAGCAAAGCTGGCAGGGTAAACGCACTTTGCTGCTCGCCTGGTTGCTACTTCAGGAATGATAAACTCGTACTGTTCTAGACCACTTCCGCAAGTCAAGCGTGAACACTCATGTTGTCAGGAGGCAGATACACGGTGTTGATTTGTCCCAAGAAAAAAAATCGATTCAACTGGAAAGAGCGCAGATGGCAGGGCAGTAAGAAGGAACAACCCCTTCTTTTCCTCAAAAGGCCGTTCGCTCTATCCCGTGGTTGTAGCGGTTTTCCCTAGAGTCACGCATACCCATTTATAGGGGTACATACCATCCCTACACTGGTAATGTATTTCCCGCCTATATAATGCAGCCTTCCAGCCGTTCGAGAAATGCCGAGGCGAGGTGGCCTTGCATCTGCCAAGCACAAGTTCGATTTATTCTCTGCCACATTTCTCTGCTCATTTAAGTCTTGCTAAATTGGGGTCGGTAATTATAACTGGTAAGCGTTTGGTAATCCCTTGGTAAACTCCTGTTAAACGATTCGTAAACACTTAACATTACAGTCGTACCTGTTTCACAAAATCCATAGGTTCTCGAGGGTTGCTAAGAGTCGAGAGCTATACTTGCAATCAGTCATGCTTGTTCTTGTGGCATAAGCATTTCTATTGCCACCCCGCTGCTGTAATAAAGTCCTCATCTTCTTCCAGTCATTCGGTCAGAGAGGTGGTGGTTGGAATATCAGCGTTGCATGGCTGTGCAGTTCTATTATAGGTGTTCTTTGCAGGTGTTGTAATCAAATTTAATGGCTCTCCGCAAATCTAAGTGTACCAAACTAAGTATACCAATCTAAGTGTACCAAATACTACGGGTACCAAACCAACGATTTTCAACAAAGGCATTCCTTTGGCCTCACGTACGCAGTTTTCAAGGGTGAAGCTCGAGAAAGACAGAAAAATTCTCTCGGTTGGCAACGCAATAATATTCCATGTACAGTTGATGTTCGCTGGATAGTCAAGTGGATAATTTGGGCTGGTTATTCGACCCGGCGAAGACCGGACGTCACCTCCACAAACACCTGTAAGGAAAATAAAAAAACACGCATGGCAATTATCTACACCAGTCTGCCAAGATGCAGAATTAGGATTTCTCAAAATGCAGTAGACTCCTTTCCCGGCAACCGGTTTGACCTTGGTTGGTTTTGAATGAGATCATGAGGAGATACACGCAGGAGACATTGTTTTGTAAAATTTCAAAGGAGAATTTGCCATAAAAACTTTATTACATCGTCTCGCAACTTCCGCATTGGAGAGAAATTAGCGGTAACGGCACGTCATGGAGAAACTGCTTTCTCTCTTTCAGAATCACGACGCGCCATAGGGAGTATGAGATGCGAATCATACGAACCACACACAAGTAAGACTAAAGACCGAGTCCATAATGGCGCTAATTTACCTACGTACTAACGTTCTGATCGCTTGTTCCTGGCGACTGTTTTAGGGTGTGTTGTGCTTCAGTTAGTCTTCCGTACTAGCTCCGGAAGTATTCTTCGGAAGTACACTGGTAAAAACTATAACGTACTATATAACAAGGAGCCCCTCGGAGCGAAGGTGCTGTTTAGACAAGAGAAATCTCAATTGGGATTTGTGATGTGATGATAACCTGAAAACGAATTAGCCCATGCTTAGGGCAATAGAAAACTGGAAACAAACCGAGTACAAATATTCACAGACAGTTTATCGGTGCCACCAATAAAATGTTTCCCGAACGCAACATGTATTCATGACTATGAAGCACTGTGAAAAATGAAAATAATTATGCTACTCCGTATTGGATGCATCACGGTGCTTATGTAACAGCAGTAACTTTCGGGTGTGCGGCGGACATTGGCAGGTTTACTAAAACATTGCAATTTGAGGTCTTTCGAAATCAATCGTTACTACTCCTTCAACAACTATTGGTGCATTAATTACATCACTCCATGGTGCACCACGTCATGGCGTTTCATCTGAGCTGACGACGTTATACCTTAATCATAGTCATCGAAAAACCGCGTCTCCACTTCCATCTTCTGCACACCTACCGTTGAGCATACGAGATATTGCTGCAAAAAAAAGGAGAGCTTACAAAACATCGCTCGGGAAGCTGTTTTCACGAAGCGGTCTGTTCGAAACAGGCTATGCAAACCTGAAGACGCCGCGGCTGGGCGTTAGAATAGCGGTAACGTATGTACGCTTCACTAGCGGAGGCATGTATCCGAATGCGCATGCGCGCGCGAGCACGGCGGAGGAGGCCACGCTCCGCAGAACGATTGCGGGGGCATGAAAGCAGGGTAGAACATCGTTGGAAGAAATGCGTGCATTCCCAGTCGGTCCCCGTTCGCGCCAACGCTTCTGTAGCGTACGCTAGCCGCTACGCTAAAACCTTTCTATTACTCTTGTACCTGCACGCCTATACATTTTTCTACCCGGTCTTTGCACGGCCACATGTTCAAGAGCTTTTGCTGAACGCCGGTGCGAAACGCTCCTGGCTGCTCTCCGAGCGTGGCGGGATCGTCAGCAGCGAGGTGCTGTTATCCAACCGATAACCGTATCCCATTCAAGCGAGACACCGTTATCCATTAGTTCAAAAACCTCTGTGCTGTGTAATCTGCCCAATCTGCGGCACGAATGAGCCGAATGTGCAGCTGGTCGTGGCCTCTGAGTATATATAACAGGACTTTTTCGAAAAGAAAATTAAGGAATGGATAATTTTCTCACTCAAAAAGCAAAATTCTATGTTTATTACCTTATTACAGCTTTTTAGAGAAATTATTCGCTAACGGTATGTGGCAGCATGTTATCGCCTAACTCAATTTCAAAGAAGGCAACGTTCCAGTTTCCAAGACAAAGCTGGCTTTCTGCGATCTGCACAAAATTAGACAGGCTTGGGGCAATCTTTACCTGCGGATATTCCACACTGTTTAGGCGTGTCACATCTTTGCTTATTTGCAAACGCTTCCTCGGTTTCGTCGGGGTGTTGCAATTGATAAAACGGAGTTTCTAGCAGCACTCGCCTCACTGGTGGCATCCATCCTGGAATTCAGCGGGGTGCGCAAGTTGACACTATGTTCCGTTCAGTGACGTTAACTGCTTCTACTTTCCTCTTGGCGAGAAAAGCGTACCATCAGGGGAGCTCTACAGCGAGCCCCGATCTTATAACGCCAATTGCGGCCATTCGTATAAAACGGAGAGGTTCATCATTACGGAACATTCGTAATACGGATACGTTAACCTCAATTACGGACATTGTCTGCGAGCTAAAATGTAAGGTTTCAGTTTTCTGCTAACAACAATAATTACGGAAGGTCACACTAACGCGTAAGACTTGATGTTATCGAAGCTGTACGCAACCTTCACAACCATCACGAAGGTTTAAGTCCACAATTCCAGCAGATTTGTTCCTTCTTCGCTGCCACAATGACCTTTACTCCGTCATGGTTGCTATAGGTTTGAGTTACTAGCATTATTTTTTTGGAAGTGATAATCATTCGGCATCACTTTGGAGGGGTGTACGCTATGACGTGTCTTCCTTGCTCCCAGCAAGTGTTGCCGAGATTATGGTTAACGCTGCAGTCTTTCTCGTTCCGAGGAAGTGTTTTCACGATTGCGGCAAACGCTGGAGTTTTTTGTTTTGGCCAATCTTGGCCGATCTCAATAGGCGGGTATGCTTGGCGTGACAAACGTGCGATGGGACGATGGGCATCCACCGCGAGGTACACACACCCACACCCGAGCGTTTGACATTTTCTTCATTTTATTAACGGCCGGCGGGTCGCAGCAATCTTGGCCAGTCCCCTTAAGTGGGAATGCTTTGCTTTACAAACCTGTGCAGGGGACACTTGGCGGTCGCCGCGAGGCGCGCACACACAAGCGCTATGCATTTTATTTGATTTGTTAAGTGCACTGCGGCCGCCGCGAAGCCTGCGCTAACATGCGCGCTCAGAAATGTCGTATTTTTATCTGCGGACACGAAAACTAACGATTTTGTAAACAGCTTCGCTGTGACAAATTCCGTAAGTAGCATTAGAACAGCGCCCCATCTGTTCAAACAGCAATTCCGTAATTCGCATACGCGGAGTCTCCGCTCTTAGACGACAATTGTGTTATTTGTCAGCATAAATCTGCGTTTCAGCCGCTAAGAAATGCAGGCTGGTGACTTCATCCAAAGGCTGCTCCTACATTTTTTACACATGGTATGGCCTTCGCAGAGACTTGAGTAGCCCCAGTGTTCAAAACGTACAGGCGTTCCATGCGAGCTAAGTGTAATAGTTCATGCAGGCTCATCATATGGACAAACGCAGGCAAAACCTGTAGATCTACGGGCAAATATTTGACACATGTGTGGGGTTGAACACAAAAACATACAATTTACGGCTCTACAAACTGAACCCCCGTTCCGTGGCATCACCTAAAGAAAAAATAAAGCAACAGCAGTTAGCCAACTTTACTAACTGAACTGTCTGTGTTGTTCCGTAATATCTTAAAAAAAACAGACGCCAAAAACAAGAGTAACTAGCCACTTAACAAACATTTTGACATAGGTATTTGTGTTAGTATTTTCATGGAGTAAATATCGCACCAATATTTGCGAGCATATTTCTTATAACACTTTAAGAGTTGATCCCTGCCAGCTGTCAAATGTGCTATAAAAATGAAAGTACATTTCTTCTGCATCAATAGACACACACACACATGGAACGGAGTGGTAGAAAAAAGCTGTAGTACACAGGTTTACAAGGCCGGAGCCTCCTTTATAGTCTACAGCAGCGTCGCGACAAAGTGAATGCATTTGTATCAAAGACAACCAGAAAAATGAGCAATAAAAACCCTAAAGTAATACATTTCTCTGAATCACATATGATCACCGATACCTTCAGCGCGAACACTCACGAGCCTGACACTCAGACGCACCAATACACTGCAAGCGGAAGAAACAGCCATTGCGCTTGCCATCTCTCAAACTGAAGCCATGACTGTAATATCAGGCTCACAGGGAGCATGCAGGAATTATATAAATGGACGAATTTCCAAAACCGCCCTTCAAATCCTCCAGCAAAACCCTCTTAGGAGAAATATGACTATCCTCTGGACACCTGCCCACTCCAGTCATCGTGGAAACCTCGTCGCTCACACGAGTGCTCGAGAATTAGCCGGCCGGGCTCCACAAGAAGACCAGCAGAGGGTTAACCAGCCTTTAGCCACGTACAGAGAGATCACTCAACATTATAGGCTTTCCCGACAGATATATCCGCCAGGCCATAAATCCCTCACAAAAGAGCAAGAAACCTCACTTAGGCAGCTACAGACCAATACTTTTCCGCACCATACCAGGCTCCACGCTATATTCCCCACGATGTATACATCCACTTTCCCGCACTGTGGAGAGCTCTCAACCTTATATCACATGGTGTGGGCTTGTCAACATAATAAGAATATAGACAGAATACGAAATCCAACTTTAGAGCTGTGGGAGCGACAGCTGGCCAGCTCAGATCCTGACCGTCAGCTTCGGCTCATCGAGAGGGCGAAGGCGGCAGCAAGCTCTTCTAGGGTCCTGGACTCCTCTGAGGACAACACTCACAGTGATCTTATTTGATATTAATAAAAGTTTCCCTCCTCGTGCTCCTCCTCAACGGCTGCACGATAATAAGCAAACAAAAAAGCAAATGAAAGACGCGGCAAAGGGCTAACCGCGCATTTTGCTACTCATTGCACATGGCAGGTGCTTGAAACACGTGTACAGCTCCTCAAAGACACTTAAAGAGGTCATGCAGACCATGTACAAGTTGGTTTTATCCGTTGGATTTGGTATTTTGTTGGGCCCCAGCTCTTGTCCTGCAGCAAACGATGCTGGAATCACTAAGAATCAATCAATTTATACTAAAATATTCATCACCGGCCAAATTGTGTGTTTCTCGATGTCGTTTGCGATGATGTCCCAAGACCAGGTCTTCAAGTGAACCTGAATGTGGCACTAGGCTTTTAGAGAACAACCAAACGTTCTGTACCGTCAATTCTCGCAGATGGCGCCAGCATATCGGAACTGACCTTTGCCCGTCTTTCTTTTGTTTTTGACCGTGCTCGCACCTGGCTTCTTTTTGTTGCGGTAGAAAGTACTCGTTTTGTGACACAAGGGGTATACCGGACAAACACGGTAGGGTAAGACGATGTCGCCTACGCCAATCGGCCGGGTCGTGTCAGACAACCCGAAAGCGCCATACTGCTGCTCAGCTATAACTAGTCTAGTGTGCGCAGTACCAACAACGTCACGCTTTGGTGCTTCTATTGTTGAGTGCACTTTCGTAACTTCTATGTTTACACCACCATTCTTGCTTCTTTAAAATGACTATATGCTTTATATTTAGGCAAAAATAGTTCGTGCTGCAAGAATATAAGAGCTGCGTAATTTGCGTTTGGTTTTGCCGGCCTCCGCCAATCGCAGAGCTGGCTCTTGTGACATCATAGGTTCTGTTGCGGGAAATGAGCTAGTGGGTAGCATTGCCATTCATTTTTCCTAATCATGCTGCTTATCTCAGCGAAGTTTGAGCTTAATGTGGTGTCAGTATGATTCTCAACAGGCAGTCTCTAGAATGAATCATACTTCTGTTTTGTCTTCATGGCCCCTTTAAACACGAAAGCAAACTAAACTGCAACAGCTCTTTTCCACTTTTCCAACAAACCGTAGTGAATGCCGAAGGATCTTTATTCCTTACAAAGTAGTTGATTTCTTTTTGTCACAGCTGAGCCAGATTTTATATGGATTATTTTAGTGTCAGTAGTGAACACCTATACCAGTGGGCGCACCTCGTGACCTGCTACGTCACAGTCAAAGGCTACTTCACCTCCTGCGTCACAGCAGTCATGATCAGGAATATCGCGCGCAGCGTGCTGGGACGTACGTGAAAAATTTGATACCGTGCGCGGTCAATCGCCGTAATCGGTTTGAGTGGCGCCATCTATAAACGAGTAGGAGAGGCTCACTGACCGGTGCACCCCCGTTGTATGGAAGTGGAGCCACCTATCCAAATGTCCAAGTGGCTCAACGAAATATGCCAGCTCAAAGATCTCGATTGGATAGCATTGATATCTCAGACAATATTGTCGTCCCATTTCTCCCTAGACGAGATGCACTTAGAATATACGTACTTAACGTATATAGCAACCCTAAAAATACTTGGCACAAATTTGGTGATATATTTTCTCTTGCGAAGCAGGAAGCCCAGCATCCCAAGCTGATTATAGCAGGAAACTTCGATGCCCCTCATACTGTTTGCGGATACTCTCTCTGTAGAAAGAAGGATCGCCTGCTATGGGAACAAATACAAGCACACAGGCTTGTCATTCAGTCAAATTCATCGATCCCCACCAGAATTGGCAATAGCGTAGAAAAGACTCGTCCCAAGACCTCACTCTCACTTACAAAATCAAGCCCTGCCGTTGGACCTGCACCGATTTATCGCTGGGCAGCGATCACTTTATTATTCAAACGGATATCTTCCTCGACAACACCAGTCCGATGCGACCCAGACAAACCTATTTTACTAATTTTGATAAATTCCGCAACGTCTGTGGGAATAACCCCTCGCCAGTAGTTGGCACTGAGAACTCCCACAACTGGGTGTACAGTATCATCTCCGATGGCCGACTTGTGAGCAATCGCTTAGACCCGGAAATTCCTTCCCATGTAGTAGACTCCCGGCTAGAGCACATGTGGGAAGCATTCAAAAGCATACAACGCCGCTGGCGCAACAGCAACACAACCGTAAACTCCGCCTGAAGCTAGCTGATTTAACCGAGTCTATAGAAAACCATGCTGCCGAATTAGCGCGACATCAATGGGGCCACATCTGAGATCAGATGAAGAGATAGTTAGGTATTACACGCACATAGTCACTTCTCAGACATCTTCTAGACACCTAGCGGTTCAAGACAACTCAGTTGAATCGACTATCTGCCATGGTTCATAATTTTCCGGGAACAAATCAGCAACTTCTCAATAAGGTACGCTTTCTTTGCATCCCGAAAAGAAATATACAGGCTCTTCCGTCCTATTCAGGGGAAGCTATTGCTGAGCTAGATGCTGAAATAACAAAAGCGGAGGTACGAGTCGCCCTCACCGACATCCACCCAGGGTCGGCCACAGGACCAGACGGCATCACAAATAAGATGCTCCGTAATCTTGACGACCAATCTTTCTCAACACTGACAAAATACTCTAACTTTTTTTGATACTCGGCGTTTTACCCCAGTCCTGGAAGCACGCACAAATTTCGCTGATATGTAAACCGGGGTAGCCGCTCAAAATTGAACATATTTGGCCTATTTCCCTCAATTCATGCGTCGAAAAAGTACTAGAGCACATGATCCATGTTCGCCTTACAAGTTACCTCAACTCTACTAATTATCTTCCCCACTTTATGATTGGATTTATTCAGGATTGTTCACTCATGATATTCTTCTGCAACTATCCGGGGAAGTAATTACCCCTCCGTCAACAATGGACACGGCCGCTGTCCGTGTCCATGGGCTTGCCCTAGTCCTCACGAAGGCATTTCACCGCGTACCACACATGGTAATCTTGCAAGGGCTGGCAACAGCCTTCCTTGTAGAACGTTCTTACAACTACGTCAGGGACTTCCTCACGTCTCGCACTGCAATTATGCAGGTCCGAGACATCACATCAGACGTTGTTGAACTCCCCTCAGTTGGCACTCTGCAGTGCGGCGTACTGTCTCCGCTGCTATTTAATCTCGCCTGCCTGAACATCCCCAAAAGGCTGGAAGGAATCCCTCACCATCGCTTTAAACTCTGCGCGGATGACATTACACTATGGGTACCGACTGGTAGTGATGCCCTCATAGAGGAAGCCTTACAAGCTGGTGCACAAGTGGTTGTCGAAGAGGCGGGTGCGGCAGAACTCAACTGTTCACCTGCGAAATCTGAACTCCTTGTTCTACCCGCGACGAGTACATCGGAAGCCCCACCGGACATAAAAATTCAGATTGGGATGAACACCGTCCCAACAGTAGGAAGTACCAAAATTCTTGGTCTTTTCAGAGATCAAACACTCAATTTATATCGCAAATTACATCGCATGTAAACCAAACCACCGACCTAATTCGACGAACAACCACCCGTTACAAAGGACTCAAGGAGAAAGAAAGTCTCCAGCTGCTACAAGCTTTCGTGATAAGCTGCATCACCTACTTCCTCCCTTATGTTCATGTAACAAAAACCGAATTCAAAAAAATTGATTGCCATAATAGAAATCCTTATAAGCCCCGTTACAAGTGCACATGTACGCATCCACGGCTGGACTCGAACGTCTGGGCTCTATATTACCGCGGAAGAACTCGAGGAAGCCCATCATATTAACTGCGGATTCTCTCACCCACCTCCACCGCAAGCCACATACTAGATCGTCTGGAGCTGCGCGCCACTTTATTTATTGATAGGAGATGGCCCATTACCCGCCATACGCATGCGTGTCTTATAGTGCGGTCCATACCGCGCAATATGCAACCCATTCATCACAAGAATCGCAGGGAGCATAGAGCACAAGAGCGGTGCAGGCGCTTTGAAACAAATCTAGGCATACTTTATGTCGAGGCGGCTGCCTATCGAAACCAAAGCGCATTCGCCGTGGCAGTGTTCGGGCGACGAAATGCGTCCCCCGTCACCTCCCTCTCCTTCCGTACCACCTGTCCCGCGACAGCGGAAGAGACTGCCATTGCAGTAGCTTTGACTGTACGGCCAGCCCCAGCCATCGTAATCTCTGATTCGAAGACGGCCATTCGAAATTTCGCCCGGGGTCTGATAACCCTTGAGGCCCTCCAAATTCTCTCCGAAAATCCACCCATCACCTAGAATAGAACTGATCAGGACCCCAGCCCACACCGGTGTGGGGAGTAACGAGGCGGCCCATGCTACTGCTCGAGAACTCACTATCCGAGCGGGCCCCAGCCTTGTCCCTTCACAGGGTACCATAGCCTCCTCAGCTATCACGACTTGGTCCTACACTACCGTCTCTCTCGCCACGCGTTTCCCCCCGCTCGTGTCAGCCTTACTAACTCCCAGGAATGCACGTCGCGGCTCTTGCAGACCGACACTCTTCCTTGTCGTGCATCATGTTGACCCACACTATCTCCCTCCACCAACTGTCCTTTGTGCGGAGCGCTAGCCACCGTGTCGCACTCCATGTGGGCATGTCGTAATGATCCCTTCCCCTCCGTAGCGTGTTACGAGCAGTGGGAGGGGGAGCTGGGTAGGTGGAATCCGGGGATCCAATTCTCCCTGGTGAACCCAGCCACCGCTGTCGCCGTCAAGCTCATGCCACCGGCCACCCTGCCCTCTTAACTGCATCGTACAATAAAGTTCCTCTCTCTCTCTCACAGAGGTTCAATTTTTGATAAAAACCGTCTTAAGTAATTGATTACTTCCGCGTTCACGTGACCGAGGAAGTAGGTGGCCTGCTCAGCGCATACAGATGCTTTGAAAAGAAAATTGCTTTCCCGTTGGGCAGGGATAAAACTGGAGGCCCTCGGCTTACGAGTGTGATGTCTGTACCAGTGGTTTACTGAGGCAGGCTGCTGGGAGACAGTCAGAAGGTTTGGGACTGTTTCAGAAATGGTACAGTTCGCTTATTAACTACCAGTGGCGTAACTAGCGAGGACGGAGCCCATGGCAAATTCGTTTTCATGCCCCTCATGATGGTAATGATAGTGATTATTATTATTATTATAATTGAGAGACAAGGGCTAGGAACGGCGTTTACTGAGGCGTTCGAGCCGCAAGCACCGGAGAACACACGATGCTGATGATCATGTCCGTAGAAGATGATGGAACAGTGCCGCATGGCTGGTGCTGATGAGTATGTACAGATGAAGACGAGGTGCGGGAATTGTCCTCTGGAGTTCTCCACCGCCGGGAGTGTGGTCGCGAATGCTCACACTAATTCCCCCCCCTCCGGCGGAAGCGGCCTCCGGGCCGCAAGTCATTGTGGGGAACGGCGCTGGAACGGTTTCAGTCGCGAGACGTGAACAATTTCCGTGCCACGACGGCGGCGATCTGGGGAAGGGTCCACTGGAGTGACGCGGTAATTCAACGGGGGGGTTTCTTCGACGATTACGTAGGGGCCCATAAATCGGTGCAGAAATTTTTCGCAAAGGCCAGGAATTCGAACAGGAGTCCAAAGAAGCACTTCTTCTCCCGGTCGAAAGCGAACAGAATGATGGGAGGAGTCGTACCGAACTTTGCGGAGTTCCTGATGAGCTTCTGTGCGGGACCGAGCCAGCTGGCGGCAATGGGCGAGCCTTGAAATATACTGCTCGTGAAGTGGTGTATCAGAGGAAACCGGTGCAGAGAAGAAAGTTGGGTCGAATATTGAGGAAGGTGAGCGACCAAATACGAGAAAGAACGGAGAGAATCCAGTTGTTCGTTGTACTGCAGGATTGTAGGAAAAGGTGACGAATGGGAGGATTAGGTCCCAATTTCGATGGTCAGGGCTGATGTACATAGAAATCATGTCCGAGAGGGTTCTATGAAATCTTTCGGTTAATCCGTTCGTCTGGGGATGATAGCCAGAGGTTGTTCTGTGAACGGTGTCGGAAGCACGTAGAAGCTCTTGGAGTACGCTGGAGAGGAAAGTCCTGCCGCGATCGCTGAGGAGGACGCGTGGTGCTCCATGGCGCAAAATTATGTGACGCAATACAAAGTCGGCCACTTCTATAGCTGTACCGGAGCGTATTGGTGCTGCTTCGGCGTACCGAGTCAAGTGGTCCACCGCCGTAACAATCCACCGGTATCCCGACTGTGTCCAAGGCAAAGGCCCGTACAAGTCAATCCCAATAGTGTCGAAGGGCGCAACCGGACAGGGCAGAGGCTGCAGCAAGCCGGCAGGTGTGGTTGTCAGTCGCTTACGGTGCTGGCAAGAAGAGCAGGTTCCAACGTATTTAGCCACACTCGCCGAGAGGCCAGGCCAAAAGTAGCGACCACGAATGCGGTCGTACGTCTTTTCGAAGCCAAGATGCCCAGCGGTTGCTGCGTCGTGATACGCTTCCAAAATTGATTGGCGGAGAGAACGAGGGACGACTGGGACCCACTTGTGTCCATTAGGGTGGTAATTGCGCCGGTAAAGCAGGCTTTGGTGTTTAGCTGGAAATTTTGCAATTGACGGCGAGCACGGCTGTTTGGAGGTGGGACGCGGCCGGTCAACCGATCAATGATGGGGCCACAATAGGGGTCCGCACGTTGCAAAGATGGCAAATCAGAAAGTCCGACGACGCTTTCAGAGGTAATGGGTGCGAGAGAACACTTTGCAGTTGGGAGCTCCGGAACAACTGAAGACGAAGGGGAGGCCAATGGACACCAATACAGGGCGTCGGCGTCAATGTGTTTCTTGCCTGACTTGTAGGTGACAGTAAAGTTATACTGCTGGAGCCGTAGTATCCAGCGGCCCAGGCGTCCAGACAAGTGTTTGAGTGAGGACAGCCAGCAAAGTGCATGATGGTCGGTCACCACTGTGAAGTGGCGACCATGCAGGTATGGCCGAAACTTTTGAATAGCCCACACGACGGCAAGACACTCCTGCTCAGTTATGGTGTAATTTCTCTCAGCCGGTGTGAGTGAGCGGCTTGCGTAAGCAACAGGCCGCTCTTTAAAGGGACACTGAAGTGAATTTGTCAAGCTCCCGTTTTTGCTTGCACTGCGTAGACTGGCTCAAATTAGCACACTTTTCATCGCTTATCCGGTTGACAAATCGGTAATTATTTTACAAAGCGCGAAAGAAGAAAAACTACCATGCGCGGTTTGCGGCGGCCGCACCAACTAAGGCTGTGACGTTGAGAGGAGGGGCGCCGTGATTGGACGATGCCCAAGGTTAGCAATCAAACAAGTTTCGGTTTCGGTTTCGGTTCTGTAAAACATAACCAATGGTGTTGTTGGATGGACATTCTCAATATCTCAGTAATCATCGTACCGCGCTTCTGCCATGTTGGCGGCTGTAAAATGCACAAGATAAACCTCCCAGGACGGCTTGTAGTCGTAGCATTCACTAGCCGAGACCTACGCAGTGCATGAACGCCCTCCGCGTACCCGCAGACGCCCAAATGTCATGCGCTTTCCCCCATATTTGGAGCTTGCCTCCCTCATGCCTGTATCGTAAAAAGCGTGTTCCCACCAGGCCAAGGGTCTGTTCATTCTGGCCTGTGCCCACTGCCTGCAAGCAGTCGGTGCTTATGGCAACAGCACGCCAACGAGAACTCGCTAGCGCGCCAGTGCCAGCCTGCGCGTGTTTTGTGAACTAGTTCGTGTAGACATGAACGTTGCGGCCCAAAAAAAGGTGAACTCAATATAGAAAACATCGGCGGAAAAACATAAAAGTTAACTTACAAAAAAAAAAAGCACGTACCCGCGGGGATTCGAACTCGTGACTTGCAAAACATTTGCGGTGAACTACATAACGCCTCAGCCCACTCGGCCACGAAGCCGAACCCGCAAGCTTTCCTAATATAGGGTATATATTGCACAACCGGTTTACACTTTTATTTAGTTTTGGCATTTCAAGCAGCTTAGGTGACTATTTGTTGTACTGCGCTCGTGCAGTAAGCGTCGCCCGAGTTTCCACAGTAGCTCACGTCTAGCAATTGCATTTCATAGACGGAAAAGCGTTCGCAGATGCGTAGTCGTGCTGCTGACCGCTGTTCTTGTTCGCCCAGCGCAAAAAAGTGCTTCCCGCGCCCTAGTTTTACGCTGTACGGTAAAAATATCAGTTGATTTTATTTATTTAGTACCTATATTAACTTCGCTGACTCTTCTCCCGCCTTCAAGAGGCCTTATATTTTCCTACTGGCGTACCAGTCAGCGAAGCGTCGCATGTGCGCTTGTGCAGCGCCTGTGTGAAGCGACCTTGACTTGGAGCTAGATACAGTGTACAAACAAACCAAGTAAAGAAAGGCACATTCTTCCATTCACAAACGTGTCCTGGCTTCGTTTCAACTAAGCGAACGAATTGCGACCAAGCAATTTTTTTTAACCTCCTTGATTGCGACGACCCGCCGGCGGCCGGCGGACGAAACGCTGGGCCGACTGACTGTCTGAAGGCCGGGGAGCCGTGCAGTAGCGCAGCCAGCCAATTGCCACCTCATCCCCTCCTAACGTCACACGAAAACGCCACAGAAAATGGGCGAGCGTAAAGAGAGGAGGACAGCATTTTCGAATTAGTTTTTCTACTAAATAAAATCGCGTAAACGCGCCTAGAGTGGTCGAAACATGGCCTGGGGACTCCGGACTACAATTTGCGCTAGTAATCCCGCAATGTTTACATATCACTTCAGTGTCCCTTTAAGATGGGCATCGCTCTGAAGCACGACAGCACCTATTCCATGCCCACTTGCGTCGGTGTGAAGTATGATTGGCTTTCTATCGTCGAAATGACTGAGCACTGGTCCAGAAGTGAGAGCGGATTTAAGCGCTTCAAAAGCATGTTGGCACTCACTCGACCAGACGTAAGCTGTGACCGCCTGTAGGAGTTGGTTCAGAGGGGATGCAATAGTAGCAAAGTTCCGGATGAACCGACGGAAATACGACGCTAGCCCCAGGAAACTCCGAAGCTCCTTAACCTGAAGCGGTCGGGGAAAGTGTAGCACTGCCGATACTTTGTCAGGGTCGGGTCGTATGCCTTCTTTGCTGACCACGTGACCAAGCACTTTGATCGTTTTACTAGCAAAGCGGCATTTTTTCGAGTTCAGCTGAAGTCCGGCTTTGGAGAGGCACGTGAGGACTGCATCGAGACGCCGTAGATGGTCATGAAACGTCGACGGAAAGACAACGATGTCGTCAAGATAACAAAAGCAAATTTTCCATTTGAGTCCTCGAAGAACCGTATCCATCATCCGCCCAAAAGTGGCGGGAGCATTGCAGAGCCCGAACGGCATGACATTAAATTCCTATAGACCGCCGGGAGTGGCAAACGCTGTCTTCTCCTTGTCGGACTCATGCATGGAAATTTGCCAATACCCTGAACGGAGGTCCAGGCTTGAAAAGTATTCGGATCCTTGTAAGCAGTCTAGTGCGTCATCTATTCGCGGCATGGGATACACATCTTTGCGGGTATTTTTGTTTAGGGGCCGATAATCCACGCAAAATCTCACGGAGCCGTCTTTTTTTTCTACCAATACAACTGGAGAGGACCATGGACTGGATGATGGCCGAATAACGTTGCGTTTGAGCATGTCTGCCACATTTTCCTCAATTATCTTCCTTTCCGAGGAAGAGACACGATACGGACGGCGGCGAACAATGGTGCCCATCCGTTTGAATTCGATGCGTGGCTGTTGTTGTTTGGGTGAAAGGCTTGGAATGGGAATCAAAGGAGCCCCGATGCTTGTTTAAAATTTCCAATACTGCGAGAGTCTCAGCTTGTGTAAGTTCGGAGCTGATAGTGTGGGCGAGAGAAGGATGAGGAGAGGTTGGTTTCGGCAAAGGGCAGGGACGAGCTGCGGCGGAAATGCTGGGAAGAATGGTGATTTCGTTGTCGGACACAGAAGCGATTGTGCAGCCTTCCGGAAGTAGAACTGGGTCTGGTGTAGTGTTTTGTACAGGAATTAGTGCGCGGCCGCGGGAAAACCGGATGAGGCAGGTAGCAACGGCGATGCCTCGAGAAAGGAGACGGCCAGAAGGGATGGCTAGCATGTCACCGTTAATAGCTGTTCCAGAAGAAACCGAAAGGACGCGCTCGTGGCGCGGAGGCACAACATAGTCGTCAGTCAACACAAGACGAAGGGAACAAGTTTCAGGGAGGGCAGAATGTTCTGTGTTCGTGAGGCTGATACTGGGCGAGCGGCAAGAAATTATCGCAGACGTCGACGACAGGAAGTCCCAGCCAAGAATAAGCAAGTAAGGGCACGGGGAAAGCACGGCACATTGGACGTGGTGACAAACTCCTTCAATAGAAACGCGAACTGTGCACTGTCCTGACGGTCGTATGGACGCCTTGTTAGCTCCATGCAATAGAGGGCCCTCGTATGGAGTTTTAACTTTTCGTAGTCTTTCACACAAATCAGAATGGATAATCGTGACACATGCCCCAGTGTCTACCAACGCGTTAACCAAAATGCCTTCAACTGATACTGACAGTAAGTTTGACGGATGCTCTGGAGGAATTTGTGTCGTCCCAATCGATGCTTTTTTCCCCAAAAAAACTACATGGTCTAGTTATCCGAGTGGCGGTTATCATCGTGCACAACGGGACATAGGGGTGAAACCGAACGGCGGAACGGAGAGGGAGATCGGCGCCGAGACTCGCGAGTATTTCGAGGAACATCAGCAGAATCAGCAGGAGGCCGGAAACGACGTGTCGGAGACAGGTAGGCTTGTTTTAGGTAACTGAAGCGGGGGTTCATTTCATCGCGCTCGTAGAAGTCATAGCCACGTCGTTCATCCTGCTGGCGCCGGCGGCAGACTCGGGCAATATGGCCCCGTATTCCACAGCAAAAACACACGTGACGATTTGCCGGCGGCTCTGGACGGGTCTGTCGCCATGTGGAGTAGTACGGTCGTGGCCCAGGAGTGGAACAGAACGCAGAAACATATCCTGGGTGATGGTGAGGGCTGACCGGTGCCAGTTGGACGGGAGGGCGTCCAGCAACTTCGGAGTAGGACGCGGGCATGGCCAACAGAGCCAGAAGACCGGGTGGTGCCTGACTGGTCACCGACGAGAGCTCTTCTTTAATGATTTCTCGCAGACCTGGCGTCTCAGTGGAGTAGGAAGAGTTGGGTGCACATGAGGGGACTTGGTTGTTGAGCTCTTCCCTGATTATGGCCCGTATAAGAGAACGAAGGTCTTCATCTCCAAGCTGCCGAACTGGTGTTTCTGGCTGAATGCGCGAAGACTGAAGGGCATCCAGGTGCTGGCAAGTGGCAGTCACAGCCGAAACGGTCGTAGGATTTTGAAGGGCCAGGGCGGTGAATGCAAACTGCTCGATACCCTTCAGAATATGATGCACTCGATCAGCCTCGATCATGTCCTTGTCAACGCGGCGGCAGAGCGCAAGGACGTCTTCAATGTATGAAGTGTACGTTTCATTCGGACGTGGCACGCGGGCCGCAAGTGTTTTCTTCGCAGCTGCGGAACGTGCAGCCGGGGACCCGAAAATCAGGCGCAACTCTGAAGTGAAGCCGTCCCAATCAGTGATGGTACTTGCGTTGTTCAAATACCATGTTTCGGCTACCTCCGTGAGGGCAAAAGCGGCGTTTCGTAGCTTAAGCCTATCGTCCCAACCGTTGAACGTACTGACCCTTGCGAAGCTGTCCAGCCAGTCTTCAACATCTTCGTTCCGACGGCCTGCGAACTTCGGAGGATCGCGCTGATGGCTCATGACGAAGCACTGCACCGGAACGGGGGACGCAGCGTTGGCTGATTCCTGCGTCATGGGCATGGCCAGGCGTGCTAAACGGCGACCCGAGCGGAGCTCCAGGAGTGTGAACGGAGAGGTACACAGCGGGACCGAGACGTACCCTCCACCACTTGAGAGACAAGGGCTAGGAACGGCGTTTACTGAGGTGTTCGAGCCGCAAGCACCGCAGAACACACGATGATGATGATCATGTCCGTAGAAGATGATGGAACAGTGCCGCATGGCTGGTGCTGATGAGTATGTACAGATGAAGACGAGGTGTGGGAATTGTCCTCTGGAGTTCTCCACCGCCGGGAGTGTGGTCGCGAATGCTCACATTATTATTATTACTATCATCTTCATCACCACCAGCATCATGACTTATGTGAAAAATAGTGATGTGGCTGTTTTGGCCAAATAAATTAGCGGTTTCTGTATTGATTATTCACTGCAGTGCACTATAGCCGCCTTCGCATATCATGCGTCGTTTATACACAATAAATCAACATTGTTAGACAGAAATTGAACTTGCCGGTAACCTGATGTCGTCTGCTTGACACGAAATAAACGAAGCTAATAAATTACGAACAACCACACGGATGAGAATGACCAAGGAAGCATTGGAACAGTTGTTGTCGTTTTTGCTGCATTACCATGAAATGTATTGCTCAAAATTATTTATTGCATAGTTCAAATCTGCATACTAGTCTTGAAATAAATGGGCGTTGCTCTGCAGGATTACCAAGAAAATTTGAAATTCAGCGACATCATTGAAGCCACTCCCACGTTGCGCGAAGAATAGCTCCAACCAGACGTTTTATAGAGAGGCGATAATTTATTGCACGCGCCTAAATCTGACACGGGTGTAGGCGCTGTGCCAGTGACGGTACTGCTGGTGGGTGAAATTTCATTGGTTTTATATAACCCCAGCAATTCTATACGAAAACTAAAGAAAAAAACATGACCAAAGACCAAGACAAAAATCTAAAAACAGAGCATCCACAACTGATTGACACCAGTTGGTTTCCCGTCGGCTTCTGAAAGCCGGCTAAATGTTTTGTTGATGCTCATCTCCAAACTTTGTTGCACCACCTGCAAATAACGTGACATTGCTCGTGGGGAAGTCCTGAAAAACCCGATCACCACAAAATGGCTACAAGTCAAATGCTGTTATTGCGTACCTAAAATTAACGATTTTTTTTCAGATTAACGAACATTGTGAGCGTCCCCTACCCAATCCCCATTCATTTAGATGAAAAGATATTTCACTACTATGGATTTCTGATCATCGATTATTTCAGAATAGCGTATCGAAATTTATCATCCTCATGTAAAACAACATTTCAAAAGAACGAATTACGAGTGTACAAAATTACTTGTATTGGTGCGAACGACGATTAATGGTGGGCATGTACAGCTCTCATCATCAGCATACTAAATTCGGGTTAGCTCTATCGCCATCGCCTGCGCTTGGGGGTCGCACCGCCATGCTAGCCAGGGGCGCGAGAAGACAGTGAAGAAGGCGATGCATAGGATGAGGTCGCAGAAAATCTCGCCGTGGACGCTGCAGTCACCTTTGAACATTACGTGCACTGCGAGTATGAAGCATGCACGTCTGCTGAACTGACGACTGAAGACATCGTCAACACCGTTCGTCGCAATGACGGAACCAGCGACGAGAACGCCGAGAGTGAGGACGACGAAGATGAGACGGGGCCCGCAAGCCAAGGCGAAGAAGCCATCTCTAACGCTGATTTTGGCAGTGCGTAGCAAACATACGCACTGTTCTTAGCAGGCGCACCAATGCCACCGAGGCAGTGCACAAGAACGTGGACAGATTCGAATCGTTCGTCTTGCTGAAATTGAGTGGCACACGTCAGGCAAAGATCACCGATTTCTTCAAATAAACGGGCATCCAGACCCGCGTTATAGGCTAACGTGATTGTGCACGTGTTCCCAGTAAACGTAGGTGGATGATTTTGTTACGTTCACCATTTTTGCCGCGCATTTTTTCTTTTTTCACTATGACGATTATTCAAAATAACGAACTATTTTTACGGGTCTCTTGAAATTCGCTGTATTGAGATATAACTATGTCACAGCGAATTTCTTCAGCAGCGAACTGCCGGTTTTAGTCGGTATGGTAGCAAGGCCACCTATATTTAGTTTGATTCAGACAGGAACAGTATGTGAATTTAATCTCCCCTCTTCGCCGCTTGAGCGCTTACCTGTCAACACAAAATCCAGAAATTTTTCCAGATGTGTTCATTGATGAAACGCATCAGATTCTTCCCTAAAATAACCCCGACTGTGCAATAAGAAATCTTTATTTCAGTTTAGAGCTAAGTGACGTAACGCAACTAAAAATAAAAGTTAACGTTGACGAGGCCCACAAAAAAGTTCCAAATCCGATGTAAGGTTAAAAATTTTGGCTGTTTAACGCGCCGAACCTATATCTAGGCTATGAGGCGCATGGTTGTAGAGGGCTGCGGATTATGCTTAAACCGCCTGGTAATCTTGAGGTACTTGCGCTTCAGCAACGTCTAGAGCGAAATATGGTTTTTTAAGACGAAAGGCTTAGATCTCTATGTAGGAGGAAGCGCATTGTGAGGTATGGAAAATTGGTGGTCAAAAAAGTTGCAGTTGCGCGAGCCACGGATCGCACGCCACGAAAGAGAAACCGCAGTGCGGAAGGAGTGTAGCCGGAGGGCTCTTAGAAAGGTTGACGCAGCGTGGGCCATGAAAGGGAAGCAAGCAGCAACGACATAGGCGGGTAGGCCGCTGGCGCAGTGCAATACCAGCCGCCATGAGAGGTGAATGGACCAACGGGAGTGAACAGGATGCTCCCGGTTATAGATACTGAGCAAAAATGACAGAGACACAGAGAGAGAGAGAGAGTAAACATTTGTTTCACTACCCACGTCGGGGTCTGCGCTCTAGGAGATTGAGATCAAACGATCTTCCCGCGGATGGTGAGCAGGTGGTCAAGAAGAGTTGTCAACGACGAGGTCGTCTTGCCCAGGTAGGCAACGAGGCGTAGAGGGTGCTGTCACGGTCACTCGATGGGAACTAGTATCTAGTTCCCATCGAGCGTCCGTGGTGCTGCCCACGGGGCTGGTGAAGTGGTGGCAGACGCCGTCGCAAAGTTCGACACAAGGTTCAACAGCATGTGCGCTGAAGGTCCAACTAGGCTTTCGCCTTCATAATTTTTGAAAGTTCTAAGCGTCCCCGTGAATTCTTTTTCATGGATAACCGCTTTTCGGGGAACTCCTCAGTTGCAGAACAAGTTGTTATTTCCAGCGTTCCAGCATGGGCTATATGCGATTTAATGATCGGAAAGTCGGCAGTGATTAGCTGACTGACCGGGTATGTGTGGAACGCACCCAGTCTGCTGCGCAACGGACCTCCCTAGCAGTCTCACTTGCTGAGAGGGGGTCTTGCTGCGAAGAGTTCATGTTGGTGTAGCCCTCTCTCCCGCTGTTACCCGGGAGTGGCCACCACGCTACCATGCCCCGTTCGTCAAGAACTGCCCCTTTTGCACGGCTCCTGGCGAAGAAGCGGACACAGAAAATTTGCTGTGGACGTACCCTTCATTGCAAGCGGCCAGAACAAGACACCTTCGAGGCATAGGCCTCCACCCTGGCAGATCACCTGACCTTCATCAGAGGATACGGATACTCCAGCACCACTCCCTCCTTGCGTATATTCGCGAAACGAGAGTTAACCTATACTTGTAGCATAGTATGTACGCCAACGGGCATGCTATCGCAATGAAAAAACTTTTGGTTCCCTCCAACGTGCTGCGAAAATTTATGCAGATGGGTGTTTCAGTGTTTAATCTTCATCAGAAAAAGAACCACTGCGGCTGCAAACATACAACCGAACGGCCAGCTCTTTTGCTTTACGCTTTCCGCTGAGCATTCGCCCCTGGTAGGTTTTGATGAAACATGACCATAAAGCTTTCGTGAGTAAATAAATCAGTATTTATACAGTGATTGTGTGCGGCTCACCTAGCCTTGTAAGAATACCGGCAAAATGTTAATAAATATATAAGGGCGCAAATTTTAAGTACCCCCCCCCCCTCTCCCGGAATTAAAACGAGACCAGATGAAAACACATGCATGCTGCACGCACGGACGCGCACTGGAGGATATAATCTGGGGTTGTCTCCTGGACTCCTTGATCGCGCGTACCTAAGTATAACACATATAGATGAGGCGCTTCAAAACAGGGAGAACAGTTTAACTACTTGAACAGCGAGATTGTAACAAAAGGATAGCGGTGAAGAAGACAAGGATGAACAGAGGAGGACACACACGGGGCGCTGTGCGGAGGATGCGCAGGACACTAGCTCCCGATGGGTCCCTCAGCATAGTATCCCGTGTGTATCCTCCTCTCTTTGTCATTGTCTACTTAATCGTAATTATTTTGTTCCAATGTCGCACCGACAGGCCAAACTAGCACTCTTTTCAATAAGAATTTTTGCGGCTGCGCCGCTCGGCTACAATTTTTCTTCTCGGGCACATGTTGGGTGGACTCGGCTGGGCGCCCCCTCCAGAGTGGCTCCCGGGGTACTTGTAGCGCCTTCCCCCACCCTATTTACGCCACTGCCAACTACCCATGAGATGGCACTTTCATATCCGTTTCGTGGCTGTAATGGTGGACGTCTTCGGCGTATCAGTCTTTTCTCTGAGGAGTAATTGTTGATTTCACTAGTCGAATGTAAGTATCCGCAGTCTCAACTGTTCCAATCTCAGAGTTAAACGGCCCTGCCTAGGCTAAAACGATTTTGTGTCTGGAAACACATATCTGGGACCGATCTCCTGCAGTAACAATTCTACAAATAACAAAAGAATTTCCCCAATGAATGTTTTTGGTCGTTGGGTGATGTAGCTAAGGATGTCTGGGACATTTGAGTTGCGGGAGAATGGGACACTGTCCCATTCCTCCTTGCAATAAGTCTGGTGCTGTGCCAAGCGAATCAGTTTCACTGTTGCAAGTCGCGGAGTCGATTCCCGGCTGCGGCGACCGCTTTTCTGATGAAGGCGACAAGCTAAAATGCCAGTGTGTGCGAGATTTCGGCGAATGGTAAAGATCCCCAGGTGGTGAAAATTATTCCGGAGCCCTCTACTACGGCACGCGTCATCGTCTGCGTTGCGTCGGCGCGTTAAACCCTACAATCAATCAATCATCAGTTTCATGGTTGCGCCGCTATAAACTTTAAAAGCGGCCATTTTTATTTTATTATTTACCTGCGTAAATACTTTCTTTCCTTAAAATTACACTGCATTGCAAAAAGCAATGTCGCAACTCTTCAAACGTTTTGAGTTCTCTACCCATTTCCATGCAGCCCGCGGTAAGCACCGGGAAAATGAAGTCGTTGAAGTACACGGCCGACCAGGCACAATCCAAAATACCGATCGCACTATCTCTAGCGTTTAGTCGTATGGCCTTCATGGACATTATTTAGTTTATTACTCTCCAGAAAATAACAAAACAGAGACGCATATCTTACGGCATCGGGGTGCAGTTCTAGCTTCTCGAAAACTTCCGGACGACGCGTCGGCCGACTTTTCGGCCTTCCCGTTTTTTCGGCGTGTTCGCGCGGCCAGTCGGTCATACAAAAGGGAATTGCGCTTTGCGACATGTTAGTGTCACGGCAGGCATCGTGCGACAACTAGGTCTGCCAACTCGGAAGACGGAGTTGCCGCCTTGTCGTCGTGTCAGCATGGTGTGAGCGGTTCTTACGTGAAGGCGTGGTAATGGAGTAAGAAGGCAAATATAGATGAAGACGATAGTGTGTAAGCATGCTGCCGGAAGCGCTACTTAAAATAAGCTACCTTCGCGGCCCGCCAATGCTAAGCAGATGACGCTTCTCTTCCCGGAAGTTCGAAGTTTCAGAAAAATGTGGTCCACTAGCTGAAAGTCAGGTTTTGAAGCGCATTGGAAAATCGATGACGCACACGTGTTTAAATGGCAATGTCCAAAAACCCACAAGAAGGCGTGGGAAAAGGGAAAAAAACCTCGCAACGGGAGTGCGAGCTTAATACAGCATGTAAAAAAATTACAGTGGCGCAGATGACTGACCATCCAATTAACGACGGCGATGGTTAATTTAGTGTGCTCAATACGCCTTTCAAGACCCGTTCAAACGAAACTGAATTTTTCATTCTCCAACTGCTACCGTCTACTTATTGGGACAGCGCGTGTCTCTTTGTTAGTATAATGTTCCTGGTTCTTCCGCGAACCTCGCCATCGGAAGCTTTGTTCTTGTTTTCCTTGCCCAATCTCGCTGAGGCTGAAACCTTTGTGCGCCATTTTTAACGCATTAATTGTGGAAACTATGCAGACGGTGTATTGAAAAACAAAAAAAGCGCTGGTATCACTTTCTAGGTAGCTACATTTTATCCCAAATGCTGCTTGTGTCTTCTTCGTGCCTAATGATGGTTACTTGCGAGACTTACGGCAGCAGCATTGGTTCTATGGAATGCGCATACGTGCCCGATTTTCACGAGTTGTTTCAGCTTTTTACAGGAACACTGAAAAAATAGGCAGAAAGGCACAGAAAGAGAGACAAACTGACAGACCGAACAAAAGTTTCGCATTTTCTGGCCATTCAGCGGATATCGCCTTTAAAAAAAGTGCCGGCCAATCCACCCTGTGGAGGTGGTTGGAAGGGCAGCTTTTTACACCACCTTCCACGGGTTACTACGGCCCGCTTGCGTTAATCACAGGTTACACTGTACGTGTAACACCTTCTTTATTATTTCACTTCACAACGACGGTATAAAAGGTGTGACAGACACTGAAACTTTGCGTTTTACACTCAGTTATATTTTGTATCAGCTCCCCAGCTGCGTAACACCGGGTGTGGTTTGCAACGCAACAGCTTATGGTTTATTTCATACGAATCGATCGTTCAGCTGTCTACTGAATATCTAAAACGCAAGTAATCCATAGATCGGCGGCAGAGATGGAGAAGTGAGATGCCATGCGTTGGTGTTAGCTCGCTTTAAATTTTACTGCTACTAGTCCATGCGCAAGGCGCGCACACGGCCACTACACGTACCGCGATCGGAACGCACAGCGGTACCAGAGGTCGCGTGACGGTATCCCGTGGCATATAGCGGGTATGTATGGGGTGAACCAGCAGCTGTGCTCGGCGAGTACACCATCTGTCTCCCCCGCCTCCGCGGGCTCTGGTAGCTCAATTGGTAACACAACGACCTCTCGCCATGCTTCTCTATTCGGTTCAAGTTCGATTCCTGGCGGTGCCAGTAAGTTATTTTATTTGTTGGCGGGTATTTTTGTCCACGCCGACGGTCGCAACACAACCTTCCGCTGCTACAGGTACAAAGTTTCGCTTTAAAAACTACTCACGTATCCAATCACTACACCATAATTGTCGTCAAAAAACGAGTATTCTGCCACCCGTGCAAAGTCAATACCTTTCTTATCTCACCGCCTACCGATCACGCTATTCCCCAACCGTTTCGCTGCTCCAGAAATTATTACTGTAGAGGTTCGCTCAACTCAATTTGATTTCACGAAGTTCCCTTGCTCACACGCAAATATAGCCTTTCGCTATTTTTGAACATTCCTCCTTGAGCACAAGGCTCGTCCGCAAGCACAATTTGTATTGGCGGGTCCAAAGAGCTTGTTTAGGGCCGTATTTTATTTTTTCTTAGTATAGGGGGTATCACGCGTAGAGTTGTATTGTCAGTTAAAATAATACTGCAAATAGCAAAATGTGCTGATATTTTCCCTGAAATGTTAGGTATGTTTGAATTTTTCTAAACGATGTTGAGAAATATATCGCAGCACGCGATCTAGTAGTTTGGAAACGTTTCGCCCATGTAAGCATTTCCTTCATAAATCTTTTTACTTTTCGGGCAGGCGGCTGAATGGAGGTACAGACACACAGACAGACAAACGGGCGGACTGGCGGACGGACGGATGGGGAGGCGGACAGACAAGCAGACAGACAGACAGACAGACAGACAGACAGACAGACAGACAGACAGACAGACAGACAGACAGACACACAGACAGACAGACAGAGGCCCCAAATGTCTCGGTTTTAGTAGCCGAAGATTCATATCGTCGGTTAAAGGAGCTCGAATATGAACTAGTGCAGTAGTAGTGATGTAACCACGGACTTTTATAGCGAATATTGTATGGCTAGGGCCACGTGCATTTTTGAGTCACAGAAAAAAAACATTTGAGTTCGGACTTCTGTCGGAAGCGCGATTCAATTTAAAGCACCAGGCGCTGAAAAACGAATAGCGCAGTGTCTTTCGCCGCATACTCCAAACAGCCTACAATTTCAATTGCGGCCACGCAGGTGTAGAACACACGGGGAAGTTGGCTTCTTTTTTTAAACTTAACCTCGTGATATGGGCTAAATATTGCCACATGCTGCGAACAGGGAGGGAACGCCTATGCATGCGCAAGAACACCTTGCTGAAAAATCATCTCTATCGCGAATGCTTATTAAAAGCACGTTAAACTGTATGTTTCTTCCTAAGGGTCAACTGCAACAAATATTCATCTGCCCGAAATTCTGTATCAATGTGTGGATACACCACAAAGTCCTTTTTGAACTCCACATGCGCGCACACGTTTATTGGAACCGTTTCACGCCATTTCAGTCGACGCCGCACCAAGCGGAGTGTTGCCACAACTAATTGCCACTGCGGCGAACTTCCGGATGTGACGTATCAGTCAGGACTCCTTTACTACCGTGGTTCCTCCTCAGTCGTCATTTGAAGTGGGGCCTTGCGCAAGTGATCAGTGTAATTTGTGCATCTCGCGTGAATAATTGCGTTCCCGCGTTTCCAAAATGCTAGAAATGAAGCAGCTCAGGGTTGTCAAGACAAAAAAGTCACGCATCTCCATGAAGCAAATCATGAGGAGTGCACGAAGCACTGGGGATCATTCTTACTGTAAATCACCCGTGACATTGCCCACTCGCGCATGTAAATGAGCGACAAAGCGTGTGTACTGTATATACAATTCCAATACAATCCAATCCAATCCAATCCCATACAATCCCATCCAATCAATTTGTGTCCACTTCAATTGAACCCAAACGCAAATTCAGACCAATCCATTTCAATCCAAATCCAACACAATACAATACAATCTAATCCAATACAATCCAATCTAAATCCCATCCAATTCTATACAATCCAATTCAATTCAATGTTCCTCGCGCATGAGCAACACTGTGTACACGGACGCCAAGGGACAAGCCACAGCAAAAGCGAGGCTAAAAGGTCGAGATAAGGTCGCGTAGCGATACGCCGTCGCGTCGCGATACGTCGCGTCGCGTATCGTGTATAAGGTCGCGTCGCAATACGCCGTCGACGCGCGAGTACAGCTGTTTCAGAAGGGCTGATTTCGCGGTTGCGACGGCGGCAGCAGGCTCTCGGTTGACTTTATGACCCCCGTGATACACGAGTACGACCTAAGCAAGACGATATGCTCTTGCCGCGGCTGCTGGTTGCACAGGGAGCGCGGACGGGTGAGGCAGCAGTTCGCCACAGTGCAGGCTCCCGGCCGGCCAGCTCTACGAGTGCACAATAAGCAAGAATGGCCGACGCGACACAGTTCGCTGTTGACGCGGCCGGTTGGTGCGGGAACAGGTACGGCAGCTATCTGCGCGGTACACTGCAAAATCGCGGTCAGTCGGCTCTTTGCGAGCTCAAGTTGCGTGAGTAGGGCTGACGCGAGGCCGATGCTGTTGCCACTGTCGTTGCAGCTGGTCGTGACGCGATCAAGTAGCGCACGTGACACTGCACGCAACCGATTCAGTTCAAACCAACTTGTCAAAAAATAAATAAGAACTATCCGCGGTTGACACCATTTCGCTCACCGATTAGAAAAATAAAAGATCCGGCAGAATCGGTCTTGGGTAACGTCACAGTTTAACGTCGCCAGCGATGACACTGCCGTGAATTCATCGCTGCATGGCATTTTATATGGGCGGGCATCATTATCTAAAGCTTTGTGCAGGGCGCACTGCTAAGAGGAACAGCATTATACCGTGTAAACAAAAATTGTAAAATTCTAGAATTGAACTTTGATAATAGGCGCTGAAACCGAATTCTTACTCGCTAGCCGTCGTGCTTCTGCGCTATCCTCCCACGGGAGTGTTTTTTTTATTTTCTGCTGTCACAAACGCAGGATGGTTCGATTAACACAGCCAACATGCCCTGTAAAAGCGCCCATCAAGCGCTCAATACTTCCTTTTGTATACCTATTTCGTAGCTGTCAGCATCGCCATGACGCCTCGCTATACCTGTGTTTATATTTTACAGGACGACTATAGGCGCGTGTCAGCCGCTCACACTAGAGCAATAATGGTTGAACGAACTCGCCAACCACTACTCGCGCATGTTTTGGGTTTTGAAGAAACGGATGACCCGAAACACATTGAATGCGCGCCGTGTACTCGGAGGCAGACGTGGGAGAATCCGGCGGCTGCGCCCACTTGATTGCTGAGTGGAACGTCACTTCCGGCCGGTCGTAATTACGGATCATTTTTAACGGTTTCAGTTTTCAAAATAGCTTTTTTTATTCCTCGTCTATAAGGCAGGGACACATACCCGGGCATCTACATTTTACACGCAGGACCTTCTAAAGTAATATTACCGGAAAACAGAGGATTTAGGCGGCCTAGAATTTTGTTGCAGATGTCCGTTAATAAAAAATGACAACCGGCCACGCTTAAAGATAAAAAATTGCCCCAAATCCTTTCCAGAATATCATGTATGCCGTATGCAATGCACTTAAAAACTCGCTGGCCCTACACTTTCACAGGGAAGAATGGGCCATGACGTTTTTGTTAAGCGGTTTTGTATGCGATGGGGTTTATTTATGCGAATTAATAAAAAGAAGATTTATATAGCTAAGCTAAAAGAAAATACGGTGTTTTTATATACGGAGAATACTCCTTTCGTGCAACCCTGCAAGCGTGCGAAGAAAAGAAAACAGGTTGGAGAGGAGTTAGAAGTAAGAAGACACCGAATGGGTGAGATACGCAGCGGACCGCGCAAGCAGCGAAAAATTGCGCTAAGCACAGCTCGAAAGATAACGGCCTGCCTTGGGGCGGGAGCAGCCCACACGTGGTAAGGCCACGGGGCAGGCAACTTTATTTCGAAATGGGTAGGCCACACATCATAAGCAATACATGGCCGGTGCGCCATGGTTGAGCCGGCTAACCATCTTCATGGAAGGCCTTAGTGACTGTAACGGCTATTTATAACAATCTGACACATTTTACGGGAAACTGATGGGCTATTTATAACGATCTTTGATAAAATTAACAAGGTTCCCTTAGGAGAGCACAGGTTTGTTATATTCCTTTGAAATAAAGACCTATGTTGTAAACTCTTGCCATTTACAGAAAGTAGTATATAAAAAGCAGTCAAACCTTACTTCGTTTTACTCTACTGGTGGAGTACGGTTGATGGCCGGTGTTTGACCACGGAGTTACACCTTTGCTGTAGAGTTGGATTTCTTCATTGTTTCCAGCGGAGTTCCTGACTGTCGAAAAATCAACAAAAGAGCGGCGAAAGAGAAACAACAACGTATATTTATTTGTTCCTTTGTAATTTAATTAACCAACTATACAGTCACAAATGCTTCCTGTTACTTTGAGTGTGAAGATATGTAAGCGGCGAATAAAAATGAGGTCATTATTTGCTACCACTCTACCACTCTTCTAAACTTGATAATGCTTGAAACTTAATTGTGACTCGTGTTGTGTGTATCATATATATATATATATATATATATATATATATATATATATACACACATCGCGAAGCAGAATAGGAAATGAGGGGCTCGTAGAAATAACACAGAAATAAGAGTTGGTAACCAAGAAAACCTCGGAAAGCAAAGGGGATGTTGTGGTAGGTCATTGAAAACAGATAAAGAATTTGGAACGAAAGAAAGAAAGCGGAGAAAAAATGCCCGCCAGGTGGGATCGGAACCCACGAACTCCAGAATACAGTGGGTTCGAATTCGTCGGTTGGGATCCCACCTGGCGGGCATTTTTTCTCCGCTTTCTTTCTTTCTTTCCAAATTCTTTATCTGTTTCAATGACCTACCACAACCTCCCCTTTGCTTTCCGAGGTGTTCTTGGCTGCCAACCCTTATTTCTGTGTTATTTCTACGAGCCCCTCATCTCCTATTCTGATTCGCTACATGCATAGCGAGGGCCTCTGTTCTGGCAGTCTTGGTGCCATAGGGAGCTAAAGAGTGTTTAACGCTGGTTCACCACTCTTGACATGTTGTAGACACTCGAGTCACGGGGCGGGGATTAAAAAGAAGGTCCCCATCACCCCGAGAAGTCAGAGTGGCACTGGCTACCAACCCCAAGCACAGGAAAAAATTACATTGACATAAATACCCCAGAAAGTGGGGGAGCAAATCGCCCCGCCGGTAGCGTAGTGGTTATCGCACCAGACCGGTATTCTGGAGGTCGTGGGTTCGGATCCCACCTGGCGGGCATTTTTTCTCCGCTTTCTTTCTTTCTTTCTTTCTTTCCACATTCTTGATCTGTTTTCAATGACCTACCACAACCTCCCCTTTGCTTTCCGAGGTTTTCTTGACTGCCAACCCTTATTGCTGTGTTATATATATATATATATAGTGAAAAATGGGTATAGCTTCTAACAAAACTGTTTATTGGTCGATGTTTCGATCGGATGCCGATCTTTCTCAAGACAACATTTCGTATTTCTGTGTACGTGTTTATAAGCTCGTCGTCCAACGACGCCGAAACAAGAAAAGCAGCAACAAACACACACTCCCGGCGAGGTGAGGTGAGGGTTTGCAAAAAAGATAGAGAGAGAGAAGAGAAAAAAAAGAGGAAACGAAAGAAAACACAAAACCAAAACAAACCTAAACATGCAGAAAAGAGAGAGGAGTACACAACTCTTTCAAAACGCTGTCCTCCCTCGTTCATGAGCTTGTAGAAAGGAAACTCTGGTAGACCAATAATTTCGGGAAGAGGCACTCTCACCGAACCAATATCAAGATACATAGACTCCCTGATTAAGAAAATACCCGCTACCCATTCGGCATATCTTCGTGTTACTAACCACTTCCTACGGGAAATCGACAACATAAAAATCCCTGATGGCGCCTTCCTTGTAACTCTAGATGTAACTTCTCTGTAGACAAATATACCTCACCGAGATGGGATTGAAGCCCTCGTTGAATCCTATAGCATACGTCGAGATCACGAGTCGCCAAGCCCACAAGTCATTGAAACTTTGACCAAGCTAGTGCTGGGATTCAATAGCTTTGAATTCCACAATCAGTGTTACCTACAAATAAACGGCACTGCGATGGGTACTCGAATGGCACCCAACTACGCTAATATATTCATGAACGATCTCGAAACGAAATGCCTATCAACCCCGTGAAATTAAGCCATTTTTTTAACAAACGCTTTCTGGACGATGTATTCCTTATTTGGACGGGTACGGAGGAAGACTTAATCGACTTCATCGAATGTTTCAGCAAGGCCCATCCAAGGATCGCAGTCACTTATACCTATTCAATCACGGAAATCAATTTACTTGACGTGCATATAAATACAGACAAAGGAGAACTGAAACTACCGTGTGCTAAAAACCTTTCGATAGGCACCAGTATCTGCACTTCGAAAGTTGTCATCCGCGCCACTGCACAACGAGTATCCCATACTCGCAGGCCCACCGATTTAGGAGAGTTTGTTCCCGCACCGAGGACTTCGAGGCAAACGCAGAAAACTTGCGCAATGTACTCGCGAAGCAACAATACGCACCACCCATAGTCAACGAAGCTATTTGCAAAGCGGTCAACCTTGATCGCCAAGAGCTGCTGCACCATGAAAAAGAACTAAACCAGAAAGGGAGAGGCAACCTAGTTTTGACGTTCGGGGACAATTCCCCAAACATAAACAAAATCTTGAAAAAGCACTTCAACATTCTACAACAGAGTGAATGGCTTTCGAAAATCTTCCCCACCCCTCCTCGGGTCGTATACAGGCGCTTCAAAAATATTAAAGATTACCTTGTACACGCCAAAACAGAGAGGACACCCAAGGGTGGGTGTCGACCATGCGGAAAGGCACGGTGCCGCGTATGTAAACACATGCAGACAACCACGGTGGCAGAAAGCACCAACTCCCATTTCAAGCATCTAATTCACGCGACACTCGACTGCGACTCTTCTAATGTGGTGTACCTTCTGGAGTGCGGTGTTTGTGGCATCCAATACATTGGCCAGACGGACACGGCATTCCGCATGCGCTTCAACAACCATCGCGCACATGTTCGTTCACTCCCGGATTTACCCTTATCACGACATATTAACTCCGAAAACCACCCGTTCTACTCCATCAAATCACACTTTTACAGAGTGGATTTTCTACCACAAGAGAACGCGAACAACGTGAATCTTACATTATTTACAAATTCAATACAGTATAGGCAGGAATGTATGTTAGCCCGGGCATTATGTCGTCTATACATGCTGTTGATAATCTGGCTGCAGAATAATACCCTATCTAAATTGTAAGTCTCTGTGTTGTTTAAACAAGTAATCAAGCTATTCTTATTTTATTTATTGCCTTCCTGGGGTTTCCGCAAAGGCGGCATATGCCACAAACAACATCGAGGCGCCCGCCGCCGTTTACTCCAACAAAGGACCCGCGCCACTCCCGCGTGCCGGTAGAGGATTAGTTAAGCTCATTTTCCCTGGTTCATGGTCAGGGACGACCCTGTCGGCTGTTCGGACAGGGCAGAAGAATAGAGCTAAGAATGATGAATGGCGCTCGCCAGTCCTGCCGGTAGGCGGAATCGTGCATGCTTTGAGCCGCAGTGCGGAGATCGTACCTACACTCTTAACGAGCCTTCCTGTTTGTTTGTAGGGTTGGCGTCACTGAGACATGTGTGCGGCTGCGACCGCTTCCTGTCAACTCTTCCCGTAATGTCAGTGACCATTGGAATTCTGTGCCCCCCAGTGATGGTGTGAGAGCGTCCCTGTTACTGCTTTGCGCTTTCGCTTCTTGAGCAGAGCGGCCCCCCTCTGAAGCGGGCGCTACCTGTCACTCTTTCTACAAGCTGACGAACGATGGAGGACAGCGTTTTAAAAGAGTTGTGTACTCCTCTCTCTTTTCACATGTTTAGGTTTGTTTTGGGTTTGTGTTTTCTTTCATTTGCTGTCTTTTTTCTCTTCTTTCTCCCTGTTTTTTGCAAACCTTCACCTCACCTCGCCGGGAGTGTGTGTTTGTTGCTGCTTTTCTCCCCAAATCCCCCCTCTCTCTTTTTCCGGCGTCGTTGGACGACGAGCTTATAAACACGTGCACAGAAATACGAAATGTTGTCTTGAGAATGATCGGCATCCGATCGAAACGTCGACCAATAAACAGTTTTCTTAGAAGCTATACCCATTTTTTACTATTTGCTACTGCAACCAAAGAGAGCCCTTCTCCAAAGTGTATATATATATATATATATATATATATATTTATGCTGATTTTTGGCGTGTTTCCAGAAGAGATGGAACCTCTCTTTATTTGCAGATGTTTGTGTGTAGGATATGGGCTTTGTTTGGAACAGAGGTATTTTTGAAGAACCTCAAGAAACATATATTCAAGAAAGAGTGCATGAGTCGAAAATCTCCAATTTAAGCCTTCGACTCGAAACCTTCTCTGTGTGAGAATAACCTACAATGAAAATATTGGTGCACTATACATTACTCACTTATCACGGTGTTTTGAAAAGGGCTGGTGCCACTACTGTCATAGATGAAATCGGCGAACGGTTTTTATGCTCGCGCTTCAACTGCAGATACGCTTTTTTGGGGGGGAAGTGAAGCAATCCTCCTTCGATTATTATATTTAAAAGAAAGATGACTTGCGAAAGAGGAACTCAAATTGAATGGCTTTTTTGTAGCAGTAGGTTCTAAGCAGTAAGGAAATACGTTTTTATAAGATGTGTTTCTTCGTTTGAACCAATAACTTTAACAGGTCCTGCAATATTACAGAAGGGATAACAATGCCCGATAGTGCAGGTTGGTTCAAGCGTCATGTATGCGTGTTTTTTGCGTGTTTTTTAGACTATATTTTATAAAGATACATAGTTTTGTTCCAATTTGTTGTAAGTAATAGGTCTTCACACAACAGGGAGGTCTTTCTGGCTGATTTAACCTGCGAGCGAAGGTTAATGTTGTTTATATACAAAAAATTACGGTAATATGTTAATTCTCCTCCAATTAAAGCAATGCACATTTTCTACTGAGTCACTTTCTGACAGTTGGCTTTTGTTAAACGTAAGTGTAAGAAAATATTCATTCCGCTGAAAACTAAATCGTTCCCCTGCTCAACAGATGTACAGTGTATAATTAAAAAGTTTGTGGCAGCTGGGTTTTGTTGAACCTGCTTGACAGGACTGTGCATCCGAATGAATACACGGGTATATAATCTTGAAGCAGCGTTCATGCAAAAAATTGACGAAAAAGATGAGGAGTGACGTCTTACCTCTGACTAATAGAACGAGTGTGACGAACCACAAGTTACCCATTCTTCACGGTGGACAGCGTCGTTCTCCGGTCATGAGGTCTCGCAGCTCTCTGGAATACTTATGCCTCGAGGAGAGTTGTGTGGCAAGAGCGTAACGCCTAAAAACACAACATGAGACCTTCCGTTGCGGCGCCGTCCGGTAGACGATATCAAGTTACACGGTGCGGCTCTTTGCGCTCCAGTAATCAGATCCACTGAAGAAAAAACGCCTAGATTTCGTATAAATTGCATCCACGTCCTTAAAAATGGGCGTAATCTCGTTCTTCGTTTCACGGTTTTATTCGCTGGATCATTTTTAAGCATACCATTGAGAACTGTTTCTCAATGCGCTGCTACAATTGGGGTCACGACATTCTGCAAAGTGCAGTACCTCGAATCAAATAATTTTGGCTAGAGTTTTTTTCCAGACCCTTAGCAATACATTGAAGACTGGTATAACCGCCACTAAGCGCAATAATTTACACTTTTAAAACAACGGAGGGAGACTTGATATGCCACAACGATTAACTCTGGACTGCAAATTCATCCGCAAATATTTCAAGGCGCGGTTCAATATTATCTCGTCCGTATTATTTTTATCTCATATTATCTCATCGGACGGAGTATTATCTCGTCCGTGTCAGCTAGCAAGCTTTGAGAAATGGAAGAACATGATAGCGCATTGCACACGATTTGTCTCTTTTAACACGTCCTTGACCCTGACCCTCTATAACCGAGTTCAATGAAAGGCTACGAACGAATTCTAATAAATCTACGAGTGCATAAAAAATCCGTCTTTGTGCTGGGATGGTATAACCGGGAAAAACATTTCTTAACTTCATCTTTAGTTCTTCTAAAAACACATAAGGCAATGTGATTACCATATTATTGAACATTAATCCGGTCTTTAAAGGTTGAGCACAGCTTCGCTACCTTAAAGTCTTACGCGTTAGTGTGGGCTTCCTTCCTTTTCTTCCTCCATAATATCGCGATGTATCAAAGTATTCAAAAGCCGGATAGTAGTTATCACATGTCTAATATGCCTACTAAAAATCTAAGATATGTTGCAGCCAACCATGGAACCAAATTACAATGTACCATACATTAACCTCCTGGTGAGATATACGAGTGTTGCTCCACTTGAGTGACCTTCACCCGGCGACTGTTCCAGGGAAGCCAAATTAAAGCGACTGCTCCTGACACTACTCATCTTGGCAGGATGTTTAAGCAGGTAGGGTAACCACCTGTCCGCTTCTCCCCGCCGCTCTCGGTTATCAGCAGACTAGAACCACAATCGATGGGTTTTAGGGTAGCAACGGAAGCGGCACGCACACTGCAGACGGTTACCGAAAACGGCAGAAAAATAAGAATCAAGTATTTTCCGACTGACGCTGGCAACGCGTCGGACCGCAACGACAACCATAACGAGACGGCGCATGCCGAGACGCAAGCACTCCCGGACCGCACCTCGGCAGAGCTTCAGACGTGGTTCTGTACGAAATATCATATGACCGAGTACAGCTAAATAATGAAGGATTTCCGCTTGGCTCACTGAACTCTCCCGCCAACGTGACCGCAGAACAAGTCGTTTTATTTAGACAGCCCCAAAACTGCTCGCTACCCAGCCCGTCAGTGATGCATCGCATGTACCCTGAGACGCACCTGACCAACAAGTGCAAAGTCTGCCGAGGAGAGACGGCAAGCTTCACGCACGTATCCTGTGGGGTTGCACCAAACACTCGGAAGAAGCCAACTGAAGAAGGATCCCACCGCGACTGGAAGTAGCCGCAGGGTGCGAAACCCCGAAGATCAGCACTGGGCCGTTCAGCAGGCCATCGAGGCGCTAGCACGGCAGAGACCCAGCGAGCCGGCAAAGGCGAGTGGGGACCAGTCCGCGCGGCAGGCGCCCCGAAGACGACGTAGACCCCGTGGGAGCACGTGATAGCTCACTGCATACACAAAGAAATGTTTTCAAATCCAAAACAAATCATCCGTACAACTGCACAAAAAGATACGACATGATCGAATAATTGCTTGTTTCTGACACAAAGGTTGGCTTGGAAGAAAGTGAGTTTAATTCGCGTGAGTTAGTCAACTCATACAGCAACAGCCATCACAGCGCGTATATTTTGCCAAAATATCGCTTTTGTGGCATCATTAACGTATTTTCTTAAGAATGACTCTTGTGAAATGCAAAGTTTTAACAAAACGTTTTATACAAGCTCACCAGTAGTGTCATGGCCGCAGCGCTAGTTAAAAAAGAAGGCAAAATGCCTAGTTGTACTGTGACCACAAATAATAGCAATAACGGCGCAAGCTATATTTCCTTGAACGCGTTGGCTTGTTACGTGTTATTTGTGTTAGTTTCACAAACTACGATGTACGTGTAGGAATTATGCAAAGGATATTGTTATAGTTTCTTCGGGTTAAAGTTGAGCAGTGTATATTGATTGATTGAAAATATCTTTATTCAAAGGAAAAAAAGAGGGAGGAAAGGAGGTGGCTATCCCAATTCCGGGATTCCACTGGCCTCCATCGCTACTATGGCTCTCTTAACCAGCCATCGCTGGCAGGCAGGGTCATCGCCGCGGCGGATGGCTTCCCACTGCTCTCTTGACGTCTTTGTGAGTGGGTGTACTGTTCGTATGTACTGGCATGCCCACACTGTGCGGTACGCGTCTTGCCTCTCCCGGCAGTGCGGGCAAAAAGGAGAATATAACTTGGGGTACCAGCAGTGTAGTCTAGCCAGTGTGGGTAATGTGTCTGTCTGTAATCTCCTGAGATGCTGCTCTTCTTCTTCAGTGACGCTTTTGTAAGGTGGTAAAAATGTTCTTCTTTGAGCCTCAATATGCTCAAAAATATTCAGCGAAGGTTATGCTCACCATGTCCAAGAACGAGTATTGGTGCAAGGGGGCGGGGATAAGACCTCGGGCTATGGCTTCGGCGGCCTCATTCCATTTGTGACCCGTATGTCCTGGCATCCGTATGATGAGCACATTTGCCGGTGGGCGTGGGACATTGGATGCGGGCATAAGACTTACCGCTCCATCAGCACATTTCTCACAACGCGACAAGCTACTATATTTCTGGGGAACATCAAATCGGACCCGATAACTCTATGTTCCAGGGGTACTCCTCAAGGAGCGGTTCTCTCGCCCCTTCTGTTCAACTCGGCGATGAGAGACCTGCCAACTACGCTGGACAGCATTCCTGGAATTCGTCACGCCTTATATGCAGACTATATCACGGTATGGTGCGGAACAGAGAGCGACACAGAAGTGGAGGTTAGCCTGCAGAGGCCCGCCGCTGTAGTTGATGCCTATGCTAAAAGCAGGGGTCAGCAATGCGCTCCAGAGAAGTCTATCTACTGATCTTAAAGGACCCCAGAAGAGGAGCAAGCGATAACATCGCAGCTCACATCAATGGCGAGCTGGTTCCTCGACCCAACTGTATCAAAATACTGGGACAACACATTCCACAAGGCATGGGAAATGCCACTACACTAAAAAAACTCGGGGCAGCAACAAAACAAGTCATCAGGATGATAAGAAAAATTAGAAATATACGCCACGAACTCGGTGAACGGGAGGCTACACGGCTAGTACAAGATTTTATTGCATCGCGTATCATCTATGGGACGGCGTACCTCCGACTCGCCAAGAGCGAGGTAGAAAAACTAAACAGTGTATGAAATGAAGTGTAATTCAGTTGGGTAAATGGGATTTTTGTGTGTGCATTCGGATCCGCGCCAGCACTATGTAATTGAGCATTTTTTTATTTTGAGCATGTAATCTATGTTTATTTTTATTATGTTTCCCGACAAAAGAAAGTACTAATTCCGGTGAGACATAACTAACACGACGTAGATATTCATTTGAAAAGCAGCCAGTAAAATACCTATGTTTGGGTAGAAAATTAGGTTTTTGATATAAGAGTGATTACGACGTATATTGACCATTAGAAGACATAAATAGGAGAAAAAGTAAACCATCTGTCTTTACTGAAGCCACTAGTCGTATAGTATTGTTATAAGAGCTAAATTTGTGTTTGGGAGTGCATGTGATGCTTTAGAGAACAAAGCAACCTCTTTTTGTTGCTACTACTCTATAATTATCCCCACTTACATCTTTGAAGTCTATCACTGTTTTGTTAATCTCAGATTCATGGGTTTAGCAATTAAAGATAAAAAAATTATATTGTCTTTTTTGTATAAGACGTACCGCGAAGTTTAGCTAATACTAATAATATCATTGATATAGCAGCTGATTCTAGTGACCCAGATAACGGCCCCTTATTGGACACTAGTATGCAACTGCTCAGAATCCGACAAAAATACATATTCCAACTTCTTACGTATGACCCACGATTTCAATGAATCCAGTGGAACGTCTCGTACGCCGTGTAATCTCAGTTTTCTATGTATAGATGCATCGTTTAGGCAAAACAAACTCTTTTAAAGATACGAGTTTCATCCGCAACTAACTTTTGTCTTGAAGTACTTCTAAACTTCAGTTTCGCGAAGGAAGAACGAGGGCGAGCGCTGCAGATCTGCGAATAACAAAACCGCAACGTTCCAGATACCCAAACTAAGCTTACTCTATAGTCGACTATTTTCCCCCCTTTAAGTACACTAGAACAATGCAAGTTTGACAGTAATTGCATAGAGAATTTTCATTGTCACGTTTATTTATTTATTCATTCATTTACTTATTTCAATACCTCAAAGGTCTGGCAAACAGGCCTTACATAAGAGGCGAGCTGAGAAAGGACAAAGAAATCTCAGGTGAAAACCACACAAGACATGAACAAAACTTGAAAGACAATTTATTAGGCAAAGTTGGGGAAGGGTGGTTAGCAAGGGGAAAATAAAATACAAAATATAGATTTAAAGCAGAGGAAATTAGAAAAAAACGTCTAATACACCAAACTAAGGATGAAAACAATTTTGAACAAATGATTCTAAAAAACGTGTGAGAGGGCACGAAGGAGAGATAGTTGATCTAAGAATCCATGCAGAGCTAGTTATGTTATTCAGTCGGTAGTTTTGATCGCGATTGTCGGGGTTTAGCTTGTTTCTAGTATATTCAATATTTACGCGCAGAAAGAAAGAAAAACATGCGCCACACGCCTGTTGTTCTGTCTTTCTTACGTATATTTTAAAAAATGGAACTGCAAGAACTGTACTATAGAACAGCCTAACGACATTCCTATGCCTTCTTTGGTGTTGTAGACTGCCGACCTATCTGTCAGTATATATATGTATACATATATATATATTCATATATATATAATTATATATATATATATATACAGAAAGATAGGTCAGCAGTCTACAACGCAAAAGCAGGCATAGGGGTATGGTTAGGCTCTTTTCTTTTTCACTACGGTTACTTAAGTAAACTTTTTTTTTAATTATACAGAAGAAAGAAAGAAAGAAAAACACGCGCCCAGAGTGGGGACCGAACCCACGCCTTTCGATTACTTATCGAATGCCTTACCAATTCGGCTATCTGGGCGACTGTGTTCTCCTTCACTTTCTGGGCTATTTATATTTACTAGAAGTGTATCTGACGCTTGAGGGTGGTAGCCAGCGCCACTCTGACTACGCGGGGAAAAGGGGACCTTCTTTTTAACCCCCGGGGCGTGACTCGAACGTCTACAGCCTGTCATGAGCGGGTTACTGGCGGGAAGCCCTCTTATGCTACCTAGGCATCAAGGCTGCCAGAACCGAGACCCTCGCTAGGCTTTCGCAGAATAATTTAGTAAGGAAATGAGGGGCTCGTTGAGGAAATACAGAAAGATAGGTCAGCAGTCTACAACGCCAAAGGAGGCATAGGGGTATGGTTAGTCTCTTTTCTTTTTCACTACGGTTATTAAGTAAACTTTTTTTTAAAATTATACAGAAGAAAGAAAGCAAGAAAAACACGCGCCCAGAGTGGGGACCGAACCCACGCCTTTCGATTACATGTCGAATGCCTTACCAATTCGGCTATCTGGGCGACTGTGTTCTCCTTCACTTTCTGGGCTATTTATATTTACTAGAAGTGTATCTGACGCTTGAGGGTGGTAGCCAGCGCCACTCTGACTGCGCGGGGAGAAGGGGACATTCTTTTTAACCCCCGGGGCGTGACTCGAACGTCTACAGCCTGTCATGAGCGGGTTACTGGCGGGAAGCCCTGTTATGCTACCTAGGCATCAAGGCCGCCAGAACCGAGACCCTCGCTAGGCTTTCGCAGAATAATTTAGTAAGGAAATGAGGGGCTCGTTGAGGAAATACAGAAAGATAGGTCAGCAGTCTACAACGCCAAAGGAGGCATAGGGATATGATTAGGCTCTTTTCTTTTTCACTACGGTTAATTAAGTAAATTTTTTTTAATTATACAGAAGAAAGAAAGAAAGAAAAACACGCGCCCAGAGTGGGGACCGAACCCACGCCTTTCGATTACATGTCGAATGCCTTACCAATTCGGCTATCTGGGCGACTGTGTTCTCCTTCACTTTCTGGGCTATTTATATTTACTAGAAGTGTATTTGACGCTTGAGGGTGGTAGCCAGCGCCACTCTGACTACGCGGGGAGAAGGGGACCTTCTTTGTAACCCCCGGGGCGTGACTCGAACGTCTACAGCCTGTCATGAGCGGGTTACTGGCGGGAAGCCCTCTTATGCTACCTAGGCATCAAGGCTGCCAGAACCGAGACCCTCGCTAGGCTTTCGCAGAATAATTTAGTAAGGAAATGAGGGGCTCGTTGAGGAAATACATAAAGATAGGTCAGCAGTCTACAACGCCAAAGGAGGCATAGGGGTATGGTTAGGCTCTTTTTTTTTCACTACGGTTAATGAAGTAAACTTTTTTTTAATTATACCGAAGAAAGAAAGAAAGAAAAACACGCGCCCAGAGTGGGGACCGAACCCACGCCTTTCGATTACATGTCGAATGCCTTGCCAATTCCGCTATCTGGGCGATTGTGTTCTCCTTCACTTTCTGGGCTATTTATATTTACTAGAAGTGTATCTGACGCTTGAGGGTGGTAGCCAGCGCCACTCTGACTACGCGGGGAGAAGGGGACCTTTTTAACCCCCGGGGCGTGACTCGAACGTCTACAGCCTGTCATGAGCAAGTTACTGGCGGGAAGCCCTCTTATGCTACCTAGGCATCAAGGCTGCCAGAGCCGAGACCCTCGCTAGGCTTTCGCAGAATAATTTAGTAAGGAAATGAGGGGCTCGTTGAAGAAATACAGAAAGATATGTCAGTAGTCTACAACGCCAAAGGAGGCATAGGGGTATGGTTAGGCTCTTTTGTTTTTCACTACGGTAAATAAGTAAACTTTTTTTTTAATTATACTGAAGAAAGAAAGAAAGAAAAACACGCGCCCAGAGTGGGGACCGAACCCACGTCTTTCGATTACATGTCGAATGCCTTACAAATTCGGCTATCTGGGCGACTGTGTTCTCCTTCACTTTCTGGGCTATTTATATTTACTAGAAGTGTATCTGACGCTTGAGGGTGGTAGCCGGCGCCACTCTGACTACGCGGGGAGAAGGGGACCTTCTTTTTAGCCCCCGGGGCGTGACTCGAACGTCTACAGCCTGTCATGAGCGGGTTACTGGCGGGAAGCCCTCTTATGCTACCTAGGCATCAAGGCTGCCAGAACCGAGACCCTCGCTAGGCTTTCGCAGAATAATTTAGTAAGGAAATGAGGGGCTCGTTGAGGAAATACAGAAAGGTAGGTCAGCAGTCTACAACGCCAAAGGAGGCATAGGGGTATGGTTAGGCTCTTTTCTTTTTCACTACGGTTAATGAAGTAAACTTTTTTTTAATTATACCGAAGAAAGAAAGAAAGAAAAACACGCGCAGAAAGAAAGAAAAACATGTCGAAGGCTGTAGACGTTCGAGTCACGCCCCGGGGGTTAAAAAGAAGGTCCCCTTCTCCCCGCGTAGTCAGAGTGGCGCTGGCTACCACCCTCAAGCGTCAGATACACTTCTAGTAATAATAAATAGCCCAGAAAGTGAAGGAGAACACAGTCGCCCAGATAGCCGAATTGGTAAGGCATTCGACATGTAATCAAAAGGCGTGGGTTCGGTCCCCACTCTGGACGCGTGTTTTCCTTTCTTTCTTTCTTCTGTATAATTAAAAAAAAGTTTACTTAATTAAGCGGAGTGAAAAAGAAAAGAGCCTAACCATACCCCTATGCCTCCTTTGGTGTTGTAGATTGCTGACCTATCTTTCTGTATTTCCTCAACGAGCCCCTCATTTCCTTACTATATATATATATATATATATATATATACGTGTTTCCGAATTTCTTATCGGTTTCAATGCAGTACCACATCCTCCCCTTTGCCTTCCAAGGTTTTTTTGACTGCCAACCTTTATTTCTGTCTTAATTCAACAAGCCCCTCATTTCCCATTCTGATTCGCTACATGCATAGCGAGGACCTCTGTTCTGGCAGTCTTGGTGCCAAAAGGAGCTTAAGAGGGTTCAAAGCTGGTTGACCACTCTCGACATGTCGTAGACACTCGTATCACGGCCCGGGGATTAGAAAGAACCCGATTAGTCCAAATGGCGCAGCTACCACCCCCAAGCGCAGGAAACAAATACCTTAACATAAATACCCAAGAAAGTGGAGGGGTGAATACCGAAGCCGACATCGTCGCGGTTATCGCACCAGACGCGTATTCTGGACGTTGCGGGCTCGGATCTCACCCGGCGGTCATTTTTGCTCCACTCTCTTTCTATTTTTCAAACATCCGCACCTGTTTAAACGATAAAAAATGATGTATGCATTTTTCTCTTTGCTTTCCTTGGCATTCTTGACCGCGAACCCTTATTTCTGCCTTAATTAACAGAGCCCCTCATTTCCCGTTCTCATTCGCTACCTGCATAGCGAGGGTCTCTGTTCTGAAGTCTTGGTACCACGGTTAGATAAAGAGGGTTCAACGCTGGTCGACCACTCTCGACATGTCGTAGACGCTGGAGTCATGGGCCTGGGGTTTTCTTGTACATTTTTGTGTACATGTTCTTGTACAGCCTATCTTTCTGTTTTTTTATATGGAAGTAAGCGGTTAAAATCTGGTTTTACGCCTTCGTAGTCTTTGTAAATTCTAATAATGAAAAAGATTTAAGGTTTGCTGCAAAGGCAGAACAAAATCTCATTTTCCACAACTAGGTGTCTAAGTGTATACACCAAATTCACTGCAACGATATCCCAAACAAAGGGTTATAATAGCACACTGTATTATTTGAAATTTTTTATGTTTTGGTATTGAACTCTTTGTTTGCTTTAACGAATTTGTAAAAAAACAATTCTTACCAACTGATCACTGATGCTTGATTCAAGCACAACACCTGTGAGTGCTCCTTTAGTGGGTAAGTTCCAAGTGAAACGTTCAAGGAACATTTGTGTATTCGTAGTAATACGCGTAGCGGTTTTAATCTCATTTTTGGTGATGCTTTTGCGAAAGTGTTTTGAGAATCTCTGTAAACGTCGGTATAAATATGTGTGTGCTATGAACTGTGTGTTTTATTAGTTTGAGCGGATGACCTGATATACAATAAAGGCGAACGCAATGAAGTCTAAAATTGGTCAGATAATGACGTTTTTCAAGTGTTAACCATCGCGATGCCCATTGCAACTGGTAAGGTATATACAGATAATGACTATGAAAGTAAAAAAAAAAGGACGCTAACAAATCTGTTTTAGTATTAACGTTATTTCAAGGACTTGGTAATTGTTGTGCAGTCTTAATTCTATATAGCATGGCGATGTAAGATGTTGACACACAGGCTACAAGTTTTCGAACCTTCTTCCCCTTCCCCAACTACGGCCATGTGGCCTCCCCCATCTTAATAAATGCCATTCATTCATTCATTTCAAACCTAAAAAAACAATTTGGTGTTTGGCTCATTCAAATAATTCCTGTGGTAATGACATAGCTAAGAAATGAATTTGTGATGATAATGGGTGAACCCTGTCTCTGCTGAGATCACCCTCTGTTATCTTCTAGAATTGTAAACGTTCTTTTTGTGCGTCTTTTTTTCTTCAAGCTAATTAAATAATAACTGCATCACGTATTATAAGAGAACAAAAACGGAATATTCATAATTGCCTTGTTTTTCTGAACAACAAGGTCAATTCTTCAGTGCAGCGCCACTCTTAGCGCGCTCACATAAGGTCTTTTCCAACCGCCATGAACAAGCAGAACCCACACACACATTCCCCTCTATGAGACGTAATCGCTCGACTGCGAGTGGTGGTCTGGAACCCGGCGCCAGACCACTGGAAAATTGCCGTCGGATATACCAGGGCCGCTTGGGCTGTTGCGTAAACACGACACACGGTGCAGCAAGCCACAGGAAAAGACTGTGTGAAAATGTGCACCATGTCAGGCGCACCGAACTCATCAAATGTAAACACTATGCTGCTGAAGGCAAAAAAAAGACACAAAGAAGACGAAAAAGTGATTTAATCGTTCGCCACATTTGGAGATGCTGACAAATAAGGTGGTAATATAGGGGCGTATCATTTTACAGGCAGATACACAAGAAAGTTTCCCAAACCCTGAATACACAAGGTATACGGAACTAGAAAACAAAATAAGGCACCCAACCAGAACAAAAACAAATAAGACAACGTTGGTTTGGCAGTAACATTCAACATTAAGTACTCTTTAACAATAGACCCAAGGAACATACAGTACAGCCCATGCAATCCTTGCGGCCCATGCGAAATTGCCGTTTCGGCCATCAGATTGAAACACCTGCTTTTAAGTACTGAAATGCACACAGTACCGTGATTCTTACTGCAAATAAAAGTACAATGGCAAGAAGAAAAAAAGAATTAGACACATCAGCAAAATTTTTCAAGTTTCACAGTGCATTACGTAGCGCGTAAATGAGCATAACGCATACAGCTTGAACAACAACAAGACGAATGACAAAGTAGGGTGGTACGGACCAGCTCTGACCTGAAAAACAATTTTTTTTGCAAGAAACGTATTTTAGTATTGCCGCATCAGCCAAGCTGCGGGAACAAGCCGGCAAACTACCTGCCACTGCACATAATGAAAATAAAACAACTTATCTCTTACGAAGGTCCCAAAACAAAAAAAATCAAAAAGGATTGCGTGATTAGGCGCGTGCGAGGCACCGCCGTAGGGAACACATCAAACCGTTCTTCTTCTCAAAGGCTGAGGGACGACATACTGATGCTTCCTTCGCTAAAACCTGCCACTTTGGCGGCTTCTACAATTCTCCGTGTTAACAGATTATTGCTCCTAAATATGACCGCACACTGATTAGAAACATCGGAATAATTGTTTATCGGCGGTGAAGTGTCCTGTGTTGGCACTCTGTACAATCCTAATATGTTCACGTTGGCGGATGTTGCGGCCCCTTGAAGTGGGACCGCCGTACGTACTTCCGCAAGAGAGCGGAATGACGTAGATGACGTTGGCAACACAATGCACACACTTACATTATGTTAAGTCTGGCAGCATTTCTTCTCGCTATTAGTGGGAGACTTCTAGTTGCATTTTTTGGAAATTTTGGGTGTGCGGAAAAAAAAACTTTACTTACTTTTGGACTCGCCCTGATTACCTTAAGCCTGTGAGGCTCCGGGTCGATGCAAGTGACTACGGACAGATTTCCGGCATTCTTCCTACCTTCACCACGGTCGTCATGAGACGTACGTTGGGCGTTCTTTAACAGTTTATTGGCGATGGAAGCAGCTAAATGCCGCGGGTAGCCGGTCTGCGTAACCCTCAAAACGGTTTCCGCACCTCTGGAAGCAAGAGCTACTGAGGAAGTTGGTGAGGCAAAGTCTGGCAATGCTGCGCTCAAAGGGACATTAAAGGCTGAGTAAACTTTTGTTTTAACTGAAAGATCATGCGTTTCGAATCTAATCGGATTTTGTTCAGCGAGTAACGATGCCTTATTTGCTGAGAAATAAGTAAACAAAGCTGGCGTTTATCTCACCCGTTTCTCTATCATTTTTTGTGACGTAACCTTTGCGTGACAAAATAGGAGCTGGGGAGTTGGGCGGCGGCGCAGAGCGGTGCGAGAAAAGCAGCATCCGGAGGCGGCTCGGTGGCGCGGCGCACAGGTCTCCCTGGGAAAAGAGGCAGGCTTGGCCTATTGATTTTTCACGGAGTGAATGAGAAACGTGTTTAGATACTAAAGCGGCTGGGGGCTCCCGGGTGGCTTCCGGCTTGCTGATAACCTCTTCTGGCAATCACCGCCATCTGATATTATCTTCCCTCGCGCAGCGCGAACCTAGCATGACATAAACACTCCTCGCTGCAGCCATGTCCAGCGGCCCTCGCCGCCCGCGGGGAGTGCCGCACGCTTTACAGATTATCAACAGCTGCTCGGAGCGAACAGGCGTATGGGTCAGATAACCACTCACGAGAGCTCATTTCAGGGCGATTAGGTTCGATTCGGGTGCACTTTTCCGAGAGCTTCTCCTACTCCATCTCCTCCGCACGCGGAGACCGGGAGATTGGCAGTTCGGGTGGCTCGCTTAACCACCCATTGTGCGACTGGTTCCTTTGCCGATTACAATGAAGAAACTTTAGCTGCTCCCTGCCAAGTATATTAGTTGGGGAACCTCGGGCGCTCAGCGGCGTTGGTTGATTTCGCTACTTGCGCACAAACTCTTTTCGAAAGGAAACTGAACGCATGATAGCTGACCTAATTGTGAGGAAAGCAGCCTGCCTCCAAGTGTATAAAACCTGTAGTCGGTGTTTTTAGATACGATGAGCTCCCGAAAAGCTATAATTTACGTTTATTTCAGGTTCCAGCAACCTTGGAACTGTTTATTTCAGGAAAACATCTATACATGATTCTCCAATGACCTCTAGCCGTTCGCCACTTTTGTGACGTCTCACACCGTGGTACATGAAAACGTATGGGGCGTCTTCCCCTTTTTTTACGTTTCTGGCAATTTCTGTCTTATTAAACCCCTGCTTGTTGTGAGAATGGTCTATTAAGATTCTAGGCACCGTAATTTATTGATACAGGCCAATGTGTTTCCACCCTTTAGTTCCGCTTTCACTACTTTGGCGTAACCCGAAAAATACTGAGCAGTGTTTTTTGGCGGGGGGCTTGTACAACGAATAAAATTGTCGGTTCCGAAGTGTAGCCGAGTATCCAAGATGCGGATCGTGCGGCCGTACTGTGCATCATGGCTAATCACCAGCGCGCGTGTAGTCCACTGAAAGAAATTAAGGATTTGGGATACCGCTGAGTCGAAGGACTGAACCGATGAGTGGATGACTAATGGGTAGTCGTCCACATAACGGAACACCCGAAGCACATTTGCCCCTTCTAAATGCACCGACAACTTTCCATCAGTGGGTCTATAAACTGCTCACTCATGAACGGAGCGACGCACAAGCCGAAGCATGCATATTGCTTGTGAATAAACATGTTTTCGTTCTAGTCCACAAACGTCATCCTCAAGTAGAAAGAGGCGAAACTCCAAGCAGTGGCGTAACTAGACAGGACGGCGCCCATGGCACATATATAACCACGCCCCTGATGATGATAATGATGGTGACTATATTATTATAATATTATTATATTATTATTATTTTTATTATTAATATTATTATTATTGTTGTTGTTGTTGTTGCTGTTGTGGTTGTTGTCGTCGTCATCATCATCATCTATGTGAAACAAACGACCTCTGGATGTTTTGGGCAAACAAATGAGCAAATTCTTTGTTGATTGTTCACTACAGTGGACTATAGCCACCTTACCACATCTATGCATCGTACCAGGTACCAGAAGTCCACGAGGATAGAAAAACATTGCGCCCACATCCCCGCGAGGGGAACCCTGTGTAGATGCGACGCATCGTGGGGTTCACTTGGTGTTTCCGTTGGATTGATTCTGAAATCGCTTGAAACGTGTCAGGAACGCGTATGATTTTTATGTTTTAATATTAATACTATGTTTCATTGGCCAATCTTTGTCAATCTCTCTAAGTGGTATGCTTGGGGCCTTGCTGTCGCAACTACTTTTACTCAATCATTGTTGCTGTAAGTGGGAGCTTCTTTTCTTTTATTGCAAGTGTTAATCATTGCCCCATCATGCGTTGTACCAGTAGCATCTTGACGCAGTTTGAATGAGTCAAGGATATAAGGCGCGTTCGTAGCATTTGATTCTGTCTCGGTTTTGTGGCGCAGTGGGAAGAGCACCATGTACCTCGCGTTCTGCCCACAGGGTCGTGGGATCGAAACCGGGTGCCGCTAACTATTATTTCTTTTATAGTGTAGGGGGAGGGGTGTGGACGGACAACGCCGTATGGAGGGACAAGGCGACTGAATGAGATGCAGTCGCATCTAAAATATGAAAGAAGAAATCCACCTGTCCTGTTGTCGTCTGCTTGAAATAATAAAATAAACGATATAAATGAATAAATGCAGCTCATAAATTACGCATAACCGCACGTAGCAAAATGATTAAGGAGACAGGTAAACAGTTGCTCTCGTTTTTTGAGAAGTTAGCATAGAATGTATTGCTCAAAACTATTTATTGCATGCTTAAAGTCTGCAGATTAGCATTGAAATAAAGGGCCGATGCCCTGCAGGATCACCAAGAAAGTCTGAAATTTACCAACACCATTGAAGTCATTCCCTCATGTCGCGAAGAACAGCTGCAACCAGCAATTTCATAGACAGGCGGGAATTTCTTGTACATGATTAAATCTGACACGGATGGAGACGATGTGCCAGTTCCGGCACGGCCGGTAAATGAAAGTTCATCGGTGAAAGATAACGCTAACAATTTTAGAAGAAAACGAAAGAAAAAAACAAACATCAAGAAAAAAAACGGCAAACCAAGCACCCACAACTGATACTGATTGACTCGAGTTGGTTCCCCGTGGGCTTCTGAAAGCTGGCTAAATGCTTTGTTGAGGCTCATTCCGAATTTTTTCGCACCACCTCCAAATAACCTGACATTTTTTGTGTGGAGGCGCGGAAAAATTCACCACTCGAAAATACCTATGTTAGGGGAAACGCCTCCAGCGAACTGGTGGTTTTAGAGATTATGATAGGAAGGCAACCGAAATTTAAGTTGATTCAGATAGAACAATGTTCGATCTTAATCTCCCTTCCCTTCGCCGTACAGAACTTCCCTGTCAACACAACAACGTCTAGAAATTTTTTCCAGTTGTGTTTGGTGATGAACCACATCAAGTGCCTTTCAGGTTGTTCCGTAAACCAACCTTCACTCCACAATGGCAACCGCTATGATAATTTAGGGCTAACTGAAATTTCTCACCTACAAATAAAAGGTGACGTTGACCAGGCTTTACAAAAAGTTCGAAATCCCCTTCAGGGTGAAAATTTTGACTTGTTAACGCGCCGAAGCTATATCTGGGCTATGAGGCTCGCCGTAGGAGAAGCCTCGGATTATATTTAAACCATTTGGAAATCTTTCCAGCTAAAAAAACCATTGGTGGTGGACTTGCCGTAAACACCCATAGACCATTTGGAACCATTTTAAAATGCAATGGGTTCCAATTGGTCCAATGATGTTTTCGGGAAGTGAGATTGGACCTCCAAAGACTTTTTCCGGGTGGGTTTAGGTGCTTGCGCTTCAGCAACATCCAGAGCAAATTTTGTTTATTTTAAGACGAAAGCCTTAAGTCTACATGTTGGAGCATGCGCGTTGTGAGGTACACATAATAGGTGGTTGAAAAAAGTTGCATTTGCGTGAGCCGGACATCGCGGGCATTTAAGGGAAACAGCAGTGCGGCTTGAGGGTAGAAGGAGGGCTCTGAAAAAGAGCGACGCAGCCCGGGCCGTGAACGGGAAACAGGAATGCCAGAGGATGGTGGGCCGCTACCGCAGTGGAATAGCATGTGAGGTGACGGTACGAACCGGAGTGAACAGAATGCTCCCCGCGATGGCTAGCGAGTGGAACGAGGGAGACAGAGTAAATATTTATTTTGCAACCCACGTCGGCGCTCAAACGATCTCCCCGCGGAAGGTGATCAGGTGGTTAAGAAGGGTTGTCTACGACGAGATCGTCTTTGCCAGGTGGGCAACGAGGTTCGGAGGGTGCTGTCTACGGGGAAATGGTGACAGACGCGGCCGCAAATTGGTACAGCAAGTTCAACAGCCGATCAACCGGATTCTTCTGGCGATAGCTTGCGAGTGGAACGGAACCCGCGGAAAGACTGGTCAAGCGGTCACGCACGTGGCCGGAAAGTTCGACAGAAGGTTAAACAGCATGTCAACGGAAGGTCCACTTCTGCCTTCACATTCTTAGAAAGTTATAAGCGTCCCCCGTAGTTTTTTCTGTAGATAATGAGTTTTGTTGTTACTGTTCAGTTGCAAAACGACTGAGCACCACCGTTGCAGCATGGGCTACATGCGATTGAATGATCAAACAGTTCAAACCTAAACAGTGATCCGCTGCCTTACTGGTTTATTAATAAATGTTAAACACTTTTGATTCTCTTTAACGTGCCGCGAAATTTAATGCAGATAGGTGTATCAACGTTTCATCGCCATCAAGCAAATAACCGTTGCGGCTGGAAACATAGAACCAACCGGGAGCTCCGCCACGCAACTCTTCCCACTGAGCATTCGCCGCGGGTAGTTTTTGAAGAAACATGACCATAAAGCTTTCGTGAGTAAATAAACCAGGATCCATGCAGTGCACTGCACGGGGATCATCTCTCCTGTAAGAATACCTGCAAAGTGTTATTCGAAATATAGAGGCGGACATTTTATGCACCCCTCTTATCCTCTGCCCCCCCCCCCCTGGTGCTCTAATACAAACGAGAACAGATTAAAACATGCATGCAGCACGCACGCACGCCCACTTAATATCATCTGGGGTGCCTCCTGCACTCTTTGATCCGGTCGTACCTAAGTATTCACACATATAGGTGAGGCGCTTCACGACAAGGAGAGCAGTTCAACCACTTGAACAGCGACGTTGTAACAAAGTAATAGCACTGAACAAGACAGGAACGAAGAGAGGGCCACGCTAACGAGAGGATTCGCAGGGCGCAAGCGCCCAATCTGTGTCAGTACCCCGCATTGCGTACCGTGTGTGTTCCCCTCTCTTTGCCCTTGTCTTTTACAGTGCTACTATTTTGTGACAATGTCGTACCCCCAAGCGAAAAGTGGCACTCTCTCCAATAGCGGCTTTTGCGGCTACGCCGCCCTGGTGCATTTTTCCCCTCGGGCACATGTTGGGCGGACTCGGCTGGATGCCTCCTCACAAGTGGCGCCCGGGCACTTGTACCCTCATGCCCCACCGTAATTACGCCACTGACTCCAGGATACCTCCAGTAGTCTCCCCCGCTGTATTCTTGAAATTTACCCGCCCTGTTTAGTCTATGCGCTCTTCTAGGCACCTCATGGCCTCGCTTGGAGGCAGCGAATAGCATAAGTCCTTGACAGCGACACTGAACGCCTTCAACCCTAATCGAAGCCAGGAGACGGAAGGCTGACGCAGAGTCTTCGCAAAGAAACGCATCATCGGCCGTAAGGAGGCCGTACTTGTATTGCAAAAACAAAGCAACGCACTTCCGCAAGTTCTCGTTCTGAGAAGCTTACTCGAAATGTGGCCCCGGGTTTTTGTGGCTTAGACGCTCCCAGCAAGGCTTTTATAGGCGGAGCTGCTCATAAAGCTGCTTCGCTCGTTTTTTATGCCAGACAAAGGAAGGTCGTCGCGCAACTGAAACGTCACATTCTGTGCCGCGCGTGCCTTTTAGTGAAGAACGTAAATAAGGAGCTCCATAAACCACCTTCCCTGTCTGGGCTACGACTGACACGCAAGTTACCCTTTCTGAGGAAGGCGTCCACTTGATTCATCGGTGCGGTAGTTCGTAGCGGCATGTGACGTGAAACAACGTCGACACACGCATAGACACACTGGTCGCTGTCGTCAGTGGTGCAGCGCCGAGTAGTTGCTGACGAGTATGATAACCCCTGTGGCCGCCAACCGGAGTTCTATTGCGAACTTTGTGCTGAGGCATACAGTGTGTTCGACGTACTGCGGCAGGGCATACGTCCCCTCTCGTGTGGACAATGTTGCTGGAATCCTTGAACTTGTCCATACGACGGGCGTTACTTGTAGGGGCCACGACTTCGCCAAGAAGAAATAGACGGAACTCTGGACAATGGCCGAAAACACCGTGAAACAGCTTTGGAGGATCACCATTTCACCTCTACGTGCCCGTCGTGTGGACAATGTTGCTGGAATCCTTGAACTTGTCCATACGACGGGCACGTAGAGGTGAAATGGTGATCCTCCAAATCTGTTTAACGGTGTTTTCGGCCGTTGTCCAGAGTTCCGTCTATTTCTTCTTGGCGAAGTCGTGGCCCCTACAAGTAACACCTGAGCAAGCAAGGCATTCTTTGAAACGTGCTTACCAATGACACTTAGAACACAGAAATATGTAATTCCTTCGCAGGCATCCTCTGAGACGGTGTGAGCTCGGCGAACAACCCAAGCACTGCAGGGGAAGCATGGTTGACCCCACGGCGTACAAAAGTGGCGCGCTCAGCACTCCGCAAATGCTACTAGTGTCACGAGAGGGGGGGGGATTTAATCTTGGTAGCTGCACGTTACTTTCCTCTTCTACAGAGAGATTTGGTCCTTCTGATGACGATTGTTCGCCTTCCAAGTACCGTTTCCTTCTTTTATCATGGCATACTCTGGGTCCCTCTGTAGCCCAATCGAAAAAAGAACTTCCATATTTGGTTCGCGCATGACCGCCATGTGTCTCGGTTAACGTAGTCGTCGGTTCTACCTGGTTTTAACGCTTCTTATTCCTCTTTGTCTTTCCGGAGATGCACACCACAAGTATGGCTGTTTTCCTTCATTACCCATTTCAGCCGCCGAATTTTTTTTATTTTTAAGAAAAAATACTTATTAAGAAAAAAATATTTCGGTGCGTTTCCCTAAAACTGTTCAACGCAATGAGCTTAGAAATCAAAACTTCAGCTTTTGCTGGACGTAATTAGCCATTTACAGGCCCGATATTTCATTAGGTCACCAGGTCATAAAAGTCTTATTTCCCAGCCCAAAAATGTTTTTATCTTGTTTTAGTAAATTTTGAAAAGCACTATCCGGCCTACAAAAAATGAAGCTGGTAGTGCAAGTATTTTTTGTTTTACAGCCACGTCATCAAACTAGGATTTCAGTCCATCTGTCACCCTGGCGTCAGTCTGGTCTTCACTGCAACGTCATCCTTTTTCTTGCCCTCGGCTATATAAAAATCTAATAATGTGGACATGCGTCGGAAGAGGTGTCCTCAAAGAGAAGAAATTTTGCAAGAAAACTAGCTGTTTTGGTTTTGTTCTCTAGGTGCTAGGGAAATTTTTTGGCAAGACTTTTCATAAACTGACAGCCATATAATACATTGACAGTCAGACGTCCCTGTCGATGCCGAGGCCAGTCAGGGAGATTTATAAGCAAAGAGTCATTATGTAACATGGAGTTTCTGATAATGCAGTAGGCCATTTCAGCTGAGACGCACTGCAGCCAATTTGCAGGTTACACACGCATGAGTAAATTTTGTGTACTTCTAAAAGATCGACACACATTTTTCAGTTGTAACGGCAATTGTATTATGTGGTTTCGTAAAGATTCGACTTTCGTCATTTACAGTTAAACAAAATCTTAAAAAGAACAAGGTTGACATTGTTGATAAGCACGGGCACTTTACTAAGTTCAGTCCATTATTGAGCTGATTGAATCTAAAGGCACTGGTTTAGATTACATACGGGAGGCTTGCCTTAAATCCTATTTCTCATGCGCGTAGTCACATTTTTATCTTTGTTTTTTGACTGGTGTGTTTCCAACGCAGTTTAAATTGGCTAAAATAAATCGAGTATTCAAAAAAAGGGATCGCAGCTTCATTGAAAACTACAGGTCATTTTGCCTATTTTCGGTTTCACAGAAAGTGTTCGAAAAACTTATTCAAAAACTACTCTTCCGGTATTTTACAAAATTTAAATACCTCAGCAGTTGCCAGTTCACGTTTCGCTGTGAGTTGCCTACTGAACACGAAATTTTATGTTTTAGAGATAAAACAAATGGTATTCATTGAGGTAATCAAGCCATTTAGTTTTTCATCTATCGAAAGCTTTCGAACGCATTCCAAATATTTTGATGTGATTGATGATAACGTAGTTTTGAGTATACTGCAACTTTATGAACTTGTTGCACCATTATTACTATTTTGAAAACCTTTGTTACAAATAGGCGCCTGGGTGAGCGCGATAATGGTCACTTATCACACCCTGTTATTATAGAAAAAAGTGTGCCCCCAGATCTGTTGCACATAATAATTTGCCCACTGTTTAACAAGTTGAAAATGCATTGATTGTAGTTTTTAGCGAGCCGACGCAACTCAGGCGATGAGGCGCGCCGTAGGTTAGGGCTCCGGACTAATTTTGACCATCTGGAGATCTTTAATCTGCGCCGAAATCTCGTACACACTGGTGTTTTTGCTTTTAGCCTCCATCAGAAAAGCGGCTGCCGCGGCCTGGAATTGAACCCACAACCCCGTGCTCAGTAGAGCAACGCCTTAGCCACTGAGTGACCGCGGTGGGTAAGTTCCCAATGTAGTCTGCATTATGACGATCAAAGTATTTTTCCTTGTGGCAACAATATTAGCAACGTATTCTCTAAAAACAAACTTAATTTCTCTTACTTCACAGATGGGGCTCAATAAATTGTGTGTTAACATTAGCAAAACCTCCTTTACGCTCCATCACTCCCATAACAAATACTAACCCGCCTTTCCAAAGATTTAGTTATCTTCTAAAAACCTTTCGGTGTGCAACAGTGCTAATTTTTGCCGTTGTCGTCGACTCTAATTTGAAGTTTAACGAGCATGTGATTTCCGTTGCTAAAAGGCGTCCTTCGGTCTCAGCGCGTTGATTGGCGCATGCCCATATTTGAGTTTCCAACTGCTTCGTGGCTTGTATTTCGCGTTCTTTTGCTCTCATTTAAAGTACTCTATAACATCGTGGGGCTTTTCGTACTCCATAAATTACAGAAACAAGCCATTCACGTTATTAGCACTGCTTCCTTTCAATCACCATCATTGCTGTTCTTCCAGTAACTTCAGATCCTGCCTGTAACTCAACTTTATCACTACAGCCTTGGTATTCGGTTTCGTCGAAATTCTTCATCGTAAACTGTACTAGACATCTTTCTGCGTCACTTAATCACTAGTACAAATGTTATGCATTTTTTGAGCCAAAACATTCCTTTCTTCCTAACATTCTAAACAAGTACGGCAAACAGAAAAAGCAATTTTTATCTATATTACTTTATAATTCCTTCCCTTCAACTGAAAAACCGAATAATTCCACAAGCTCGAAACTTTACGAGAAACTACCTGCTTGAAGTCAAATCTTTCATTTACCGCAACATGTAGGTAAGTGTTTAGGATTGTAGCTTGTTGTTTACACTTCCGTTGACCTCAATATGTGTCGAATATTGTTGTTGTAGCTATGGTTTTGTGTAGTTTATGATTACCGCTATATAGTAATGTTCAGTACTATATTAAGGTACACGTTTTTGTTGCAATGTCGGTCGTAATCTTTATTTTGTGTATTTCAAATGGAAGACCGGCGAGCGGCTTCCGTCTTGGTACCTTTTTTGGTACTACAAACCAGCTGTAACCAAGCATATATTACCACAAAAACAATATTACCACAAAAAAACACAGGGAAACATTTCAATCTGATTGCATATGATAACACGTGAACACTTGAAAAACAAAACACTTGAGTAATAAAGGCCCAGTATTGAGGTTTTGCTTTTAGTGCCTTAAGAATTAAAACGCTTTTCCTTAAAAGGGAGAAAGTTTTACAAATGTAACGCGGAAAACTGGCACAGGTCAGAATCAATTTTGCAACGGTATAGTGTTATAAAACTTACCACGCGACGGAAAATTTGGCACAGCAGAAACGTACAGACTTAAAAATATTAGATAATTATACAACTCTTCCACAAAGACAACCAAATTAATCAGTTTGATTGTTTCAATAAACGATGATAAATGCAGTTGCTTTTAGGGTATTAATCCGGAACGGAGACTCCCTTAAAGAACAAAGGTATTTGATATATTTCTGATGCAAATACTGCCCACATCACCTAACGCTCAGATTACGTTCATCCCTCGATTGTAGTGCCGATTAGGACAATGGAACTTTCACACGCTCTTTCTCAAACAACGAAGAGCTGAGCTTTTATTTTTTTATTTTGCCAAAGGAAGGCTACATGTCTGTCAAGTGTACATGGGTTTTCCGTAGGGTGTACAGAACACATTTCGGAAGCGCCTAGCACACGTGCTTTGTTATTACACAAAGCAATAACACCCAGAATGACAGTTATTTAAATCGTGGTGCCACAGGTTAGCGTTGCGGTTTTCCCATAGAGCTCTCCACCGTCTTCTTCTTCATTGTACGCGCAGACAGAGAACGAGCATTCATCGAGCTGCGGCGGTAGGTCTGGTGAAGAAAAAACAAAATTATGAATAGTGGCAAACATTTTGGAAAAAAATAATTAGGCACTGAAATTTTTACGTTCATCAATGGTACATTTTTACAGAGCATGGAGTTTGTAACTCAGGAACCAAGGTTTTGCTCTCCTGTCGTGAAGAAATTGTTCAACTGGAGGAGTACGTTTTCGCGCTAGCACTCATGCGATGAAGATGATTGCTACAGGCTTCCCTTGTAAACGAGGTTATGCAAAATTCATTGGTGAAGATGGTCTTTACTGGCAGCACTTCAAAACTCAGGCTAGGAGAAAAGTCAACGCGCCTAGATACCTTGTACATTTTTGCTCTTCCAGCTATTTAAATTCTGTGCTAGTATTCCTCTAAACATTGCCTAAAATGTCCTACAAAAGCAACGGCACTACAACGGCGATTCAACGCTCATGTCACATCCAACGCTGCACTGCGCTAAAACTTTACAGTTATGCCTAGTGTTGCATTCGACCTTCTTCTGCTGGCACTAGGCTGGTCCTTTTTTGATCACTTCACTTGCTCTGAGCATCGCTACTGCTCCACCACGTGACCATACCTGGGCAAAACGGCTGCATCGAATGCACCCAATCGCTAAGCGCCATTGGCCACCTGTACGTACGCTTCAGAGCAAGCAAAGCACGTGACTAGTCGAGTGTTTACGGCACCTCGCAAGCGCTTCGTCCCTGAGTCTCACAATCTGCGGTGCACCGCCTGGGGTGCCTGTGCACGGCCTTCAACGCAAGCGAAAGGGTGAACCCAATAATCCGGCTTCATACAGCTGCACAGCGGGCTGCGAAATCTAAAGAACAGGCAAAAAAACGTAACACTGTGTTCATAGTATTTGCGGTCGCTCGTTAAGAATACGTTGATTAGTGTAAAGCGAACCAATTTCCCCTGTTTGTTAGCCCTACATCCAAGCCAACATTCAAAGCCCAGTGTGTAAGTGAAATCAACGTTCCCTTTATTTTATGTGAGAATAATGCTTTGTGGCGTAAGATGTCTCCGTAATATTTTCAGCAGCAAGCAGTAATGGCCTACTGTTTCGGCAATTAGGTTACGTAGGTTATAAAAACGTGATTCATTCATAGGGGTCATTTGGACTACTTCGGCATCGTTAATGGGTGCACATATATGAATACCCAGTCCTTTTTTTTCTGTTACAGCAGAGAAACGGCACCGGCGGCCAGCCTTGCAGGCCAGTGCCTTAGCTCCTCACGCATCAAAGTTCAACCGGTATCTTGCAGATGTGAAAATATATTTTGTATTTTAACAGTTTTATCAAATTTTACAAATTGAAGTCACAGGTGCAACTGGTTGTTGTAGGTCCCAATTGCGATGTTCCTAGATATTTGTTTTAACCTGTTTTTGAGAGCCCTACTGTGGGTAGCCATAATATTCAGAATATTCTGTGATGAACTGACTTGAGTACAACGCGGCTATTATGATTAAGAAGCAGAGTACTTACATCCAACGCTGAACAGCCACAGATTCTAAGAAACGTAAACAAACCACTGGGCCCAAATCCTGGCCCTCGATTATCAAAATGCCAAAGCTGCGCAAAAACAGTAAATGGTTTAAGGACCGCCACTAATTTCTAGTATGACCCTTAGTTTTGTGGTGCAGTGTTGCTGCGCTTTGTTTTACTGTGGTGAAGCTAAGGAAACACGCGTAATTTTCGCGATTTTGTTAATCCAAGAAACGCTTGTTGCACAGCAAAGCTGCTACATGCTCAGTAGTATTTTCTAACGTTAGAAACATCTCAGAATGTTATTCATTGCTGAAGCATAATGACGACTAAGTAATAGAGCTCAACTTTAGGCTGAGGAGCCGCTCTTTATATTTATTGCTCTGTTTTTTATCGGTAAAGGTAATAGTAAACGAGCAAAATAAAGCTCGTTTACCATTCTTGCATATTGCTCAGTAGATTATCTTACAAACGGTTTTTACTCTAGTGTAAACTTTTGCCACTAGCTTGTCAAACCCATTAACCCACAATTTTTACTGCTCTAATTGCCGAGAATTGCAACATTCCCGGCGCTTTTTCGGCTGGCTGCTATTTCTCTAGAATGAGACTGCGCCTTGCAATAATAGATTTTTTGGGTAAATCACGACGAGATTGATTTGCCTTTCCTTATACCAAGTTTAATTCACAAATAAGGATGACAGGCCCTTGGTTGGCTCCATTTCATCTGGGACAGGAATACCATTACTAGGTGCTGTAGGTCCTTTCGCAGTGCCTGGAAGCAGCCCGAAAGCGGTAGCTATCGCCAAAAAAAAATTGCAGCATCTCCACGCCATGGATGATGGCGAGGGTGTCGAGTACGGGTACTCGAAATGACATACAAGTTGCGCCAATAGTGACATCCCATTTGCGCCCCGACCGTCATTCTATTTGACACGTGAGTTCCACCTTCATTATTCCTAAAATGAAACTGCAACACACCGCTCAAATCGAATGTGGCTTTATTTTCGATTGATGGTGGTGTGCGCGGATGGAGGCGGTCGGGCATTGGGAGGTCCTAAGGTACTCCGCACCGTTACAGGCGAGCGCGTAAGCCGTTTGACTCTCGGGTACTAACTCACGGTCGTAGCCCGATGGGTCAGACGAGTGACACTAACTCTGTCTGGTCTACCAGACACAGGCGCGAATCCTGCCGGTGCCTGTGTGATTTTTTGCCATTGTAAATGCTACGCGCACGAATGCGGACCGACATTGTGTGGTCCTAAAGTACTCTACACCCAAAAAGGGCGGCACTGCGTGCTTCGCTCGTCACAGAAGATATAACCTTTTAGATAACGCTTTGTTGTGTTGCAGTTTTTTTATGTGACTAATAACAGCATTACGGCTGTAAATGATAAAATGCCGACCTAAACCCGCCTGACGGTTCTACTAACAGCAGTGGAGCGTGCAGACAATCACTAAACCGGGAAAGAGCAAGAATCCCTCGTCAGTTTTCTAATTACAAGATTGGGCATGAAACAGTAAATGTAGGCTGAAATTGCTTGTGATCGCCTGTTAGAGGTAGTGGACGCGATTTCTGGCATTCACTTTTGAAAAGATAAAAAAAATCGAAAGTGAAAAAGGTGTTTCGGTACCACTCAGGAATGTGTTCTAGCTTTGCAATCGCTGGCTGACCGTCACGTTCTCTAACCAATGAGCCCTTCTGAATCTCTGGAGAAAACCGCAAACTTTATCAATATACCCAAACCTGTTATATAAGGCATTCTTCGCACGGTGTAAAATTTAGTGAAAGATTGTTCGGGAGATGGCGACCTCTTTTTGTAAAAAGTTATGGCTTATGCCTGATTTAGCCTCAGGTGTGTCGCGTGCCGCATTATAACGACGGGATCGTACTTCAAGCGTAATTCAGCACCCGCCTGCGGTCACTGTGTTCCCCTCTCTCAGCAAACCAAGGAGGAGTAACGGGTCACGAACGATTAGGTTTAGCATTGAAGCAAGTTTTTGCCGTCACACGAGGTCCTACTGAGGCATAAGAGTTATATTTTCAGCCTTAGCCAATATTCGAGACCCTAGCTTTTTGCCTAATGCTTGTACTGGGTACCCAAACTTAGTATAACCCGCCGCGGTAGCTCAGTGGCTAAGGCGTTGCGCTGCTGAGCACGAGGTCGCGGTTTCGATTCCCGGACGCGGCGGCCGCTTTTCTGATGGTGGCGCAAAGCAAAAACACCCGTTTTTACGAGATTACGGTGCACGTTAAAGATCCCCAGTTGGTCGAAATTCATCCGGAGCCCTCCACTACGGCGCGCCTCATCACCGCCCTCCATCACGGCGCGTTAAACCCTACAACCAATCAATCAATCTAACTTTGTATAGTGTTCTTAGACTCCCCCCCCCCCAAAAAAAAAGAGTCAACGGCACAAGTTTTAGCTGTACTTCATCCTATGCGTTTAAGTCACAATAACACCGTGTTGCCGTACTCTTAACAAAACATTGTGAGATACCAGGCACACAACTGATGTAGGCTGCAGCGGTCTCGTGAGATTGTCCACTGTTGAGTATAAAAATGATTTCTGACATTGCATTTAATGAGAAGGAGGGTAGCGTTCTCACCGGGTATTGTGAGAAAGCACTGAAACGTTGTGGCAGCCATGATGGGGCCATTTTCACACTGCCATGAAACCAGGTAGCCCGTGAGTGGCCCGGCGGGCTCAATCGGTGGCTGCCACTCGAAGGTTACTGTCGAATTGTCAACCGGGCTCACCTGCAGGTCAAACGGCTCACTCGGCTCTAGAAAGAAAGAGGGGAAGTACAGTGATCAAAGAAAATCATTAGGATAAGAATACTAAAACCAGAAACTATTTTCTGGTTGGCTGTTACACGGTATGACGTCGCTTGTAATTAGCCCTTCTCTGTTGATAAAGATAAATATCACCCCCTTACAGTGAATGCCAATCTTCGGTTGCTTGTGTTTCTAGCGTTTCCAATCCCCTGTAGTTCAACTGTAGAAATATGAAAGAATATTCGAAAACTGATACCCAGCAAACGCCTGTAAGGCATGTTTAATACAAAACATGTACCTACAACTAAAAATTCGAAGAAATATATCCTAACTCCCAAATAAAATGTTTTACAAGGGCCCTTCTAACGAAGGAACTTTTTTCTGGATAGTCAGGCAAGCTGTATACAAGGTGATCGAAGTTAGGTCGACAGGTATTTTTAAAATGACACGCTTAGGTGTAAGTGAAAACCACCACTACATTGAGGTTATGAGACAAGGGGGACACACAGTGAGGTGGTAGCTATTGATGTCGGTGGCTTAATTAACTAAAATTGAATAATTAACCTTTAGCGGTTGCAGTAAACAGGTATGTTTGTATGCAAAAGATAGAGGCAATCATGTTTCGACGCATTTACAAATGGCAGATTTCTAGCGCATCGGTACTCCTAGATATCGAACTGAGAAGTTTAATTGCCGTTCGCAATATTACGCCTGAAAGACAGTGAACACCGGCGCAATGCTCCTCCCCTTTGTGACGCGCCTGCTGTGTATGGCGTTTAGTTCGACAACGGGGTGGAGGCATAGGAAAAAGTTATAACTAGCACCCTTTCAGTCTTGGCTGGCGTTATCGCAATCTGCAGCACTGGAAACGGCTATCGAAACAGAACAAAGGGGAGGAGCTTTGCACCGGTCGTCACTGTCTGGCATGCGGAATCATGCGAACGGCAAGTAAACTTCGCATTCGAAATGTCGGAGTACGGATGGGCTAAAAGAATTCTGCCAAATGAAACTGAATGGAGGCATTGTTGCCTCTAACTTTCCAATACAAGCTTGCCTGCTTATTTCAGCCAAGAAAAAGTAATTATTCAATGGTAGTAATTAAGTGACCAACATCATTAATTAGCACCGCATCCTGTTTCCCTCTGGCCGCTAAACGTACCTGTAGAGGTGGTCTTCACATATTATTACACGCCTAATTTAAAAAAAAAAAAAACCTGCCGACTTAACTTTGATCACCCTGTACGATTGATGTGTGTAAAACGGTTCCTATTTGTCCCATGTGTTTTTGTACAATTGTCAAAATAACTACATAAAATTAAGAATCAAGCACTGGCAAAGTCAAAAAATATTTTTCTCAACAAATGATTCTTAGAAGGTTCTCTAATAGTGAGTGTGTTTTTTTATAAAGAATGTGATGTGCCTTCCACATATCTCTTAGAACGGAAGGAATACCACTGCGCAACCTTTGCGTAAGGGTTTCCCTTATGTATTGCGGAAACATTATCCAGAAAGTGAGTGTTTGGCAAGTTTTACTGAAGGATATAAAAAGGGCTTCTTTTCTCAATCATCGTTCACGAGCATGATATGTTCACCGCCGCTCTAAACCTTGTTTCCATCGAGAAGCCGTGCTGTGTTCGTTCATAACATTTCCATACAGGGCGCAGTGCGGCTGCCGCAGTGAATGCATTTTTATAGAGGTACGTTACGTTTACAAGAGAGCATTACAACGTCGCTTTATCTGAACTTCATTACATTCGACCGATATTTGTGTGTGCCATTGTACAAGGTTTTAAGTGGTCGGAATTAAGTGCTCGTATGGCAAAGATACGTTACAGATTGGTTTTCAGGGCGGGAGAGCAAAATGTAGGGCCCACATACAGACATCTAGCGGCTACAGAAACGCTACTTTTGGGCACTGCTTGCCACGAATCGGACCACGTTTTTTAAATCTGTGACTAACAATTCGGTTGTGTTTTAACAAGTATTAGTAAATGCGAAAGGAGCAACTGAATCTGATAAGTAGGAATTATAAAATTTCCGTGAGCTTTCTCGCAATTCTCAAAATTACTAAAATAACTAGTTTGAATTTGCATAAAGTGGAATCACTAAGCTCACATGCCAAATTGTTTCGTTGTGTGCACTTCTGTCGCGCAGTGGTGTACCCCGAGCTAGCACATCAGGATGGCTAGGTTCCGCTGTGTCGCCCTTGGAAAGAAGCTCCTCTCTGTTTTCTTTCCCCCGGCGCACGGTCGGACTGCAGCTGCGCCATCGTCCGCCGCTCCAGCTCGGTCTTGGCCGACGCTACTGCTGCGTTCGGGACGCCACCCCCGCGAATTCCAGGTAACGGCTTGAATAATCTCTGGTTTCGTCTTTGGAGATTCACGTGTGTGAATTCAAGTGACGTTGCATGGTGAATTTTAGTGGGTTTCTTTTAAAGCTTTGCCTTCCAACCACCTTCACACTGTGGATTGGAGCCATTTTTTTCACACAGTGGATTGGAGCCATTTTTTTTCTGGTGTACTCAGGATAAAAAGTCGTCTATGTGGATTTCGGCTTACGTGAAAAATCACCAGCTGGTTTAGTTATTTTACCGGCATGATATATACGGTGCGGGCCATACCACAGCCCTAAGTAACTTTTGTGTATGAAACAAACCAACATTTTTGGTAGGTGGGTTTCTACGGGGAATAAAAAAGATAGCGCCCACCACGTGGTTGTGAATTACTTCGCGCCGCCTTGCCACATATCTCATTTTCCCTCTTTTTGGGCTGCCTTTGGCCACTTAATAACCAAAACACCCAAGCGTGGACTTTTCCGTAGACATCCCTTCCTTTGTATGACCTTTCACAATAGAACTTGTCATCAATGCGAAGGCAGCGAGCGCTGCGCTGCCTGGTATAATCGTCAGTGTTTCAAGAGACATAGAGCGGACAAGTTCCGTTTTTTAACGTATCCGAATATGGTAATAGCCGTATAATCTTACGATATCCTTCGAACTTCATGCAAGAACCTCCATCCCCCAACTTGCAGGTACTACGTTTTTTTTTGTTTCGCAAAAGAAAAACAGCACTACAGTAGATGGCCCATGCGGAAAGGCAGGCCCTGCCCGCGCTGTCCCATTGGCCCAACGCTCATCCTTACTGCTTATTCTGATGTTTGGTCTCTTTCAGCCCAGCTTTGTTTTGGAATGCTCCCTGTTCCTGACTAGTTTAACCTGCTACTTTGATGCTCCCGCTACATGTTCCAAAGGAGAGGGTGGAGTTTAAGAGCGCCTTCTCAAAAGAGATTATATTGTGATTCACGCGTCGAATCACCTTTCCAGTTTGAAATCGCGTAATCTGTAATAAAATTCCGCAACTTAATAGACGGAACGACGGTGGTGGTCAGTCGGAACACAGACAAATTCACGGTTACGGACACTTCCGTACTAGCAGCTTTCTCGAAATGCAATCCATTGATCACAGCAATAGGCAGCCACTGAGCGTTACAGAAGCTTACTTTTAAAACATATTTGGGGTTTTGGCTCACACCGTTGAGAAGGACATTGCTACAGAGTTATCCCAGGTGGTCTAGGAATCAAATTCACAGGAAAAATATAGGTGGTCGCTGTAGTATTTCTAATATGCAATAGCATACAAAAAAAGTACACCGGTGGTATTTAAACGTGTCCCCTCTTTATGTATGGAGGTGACTCGCCCGTACGAAGGCCTGTCTCAGAGTTTCTCGTTAAGGGAGTTACAAATTTAGAAGAGAAGATTGAGATTCCAGCAAAAACAGTTAAAAGGAAGAAAGTGTCTTCCATTGCCTAGAACAACGCAATCGTTGGATAAAAAAGTAGGTGCAAAATCACCACTTCCGTACCTGTTTTCCGTTGTATCTTCCTTATTTCTTACTGTTGCCTTTATAATGGCACAGGTTTTGTTGCGAAAAAGGAGAACTTTGAATGAACCACAATCTATTTCAGTCGTTGTCGTCGCTCTTAACTACGAGGTACTTTTCCGCCTTCCTTATTATTTGACTCACCAAACCAATTCGCGTACATGTTAAGGTGGTGACTTAGTAGACGTCAAACTGACCCGAGACAAAATAAGTTCACCCGAACCCGAACCGTAACCGCAACGCTATTTTTTGTTCTGTTCGACACACTGAAATATATTGATAATTACTAGCGCAAGGTATGAAATAATGTTGAGGATATGTAAAACACGCACATTCAGTAACTTATCGTAAAACAGAACATATTTCTCTATCATTTTACAGGGGAGTATCTCAGCAGCTTGTCCTTGAATGTGGCAAAAATCACATTTTGATCATTTATATATTTTATGTTTTTATACCTTCCTATAGCAGGTCTTTCCCCGTGCAGGGGGGTGTCGCTGAAAGCACCTATATCAGCGTTAATATCTGTGGGTATTTTATTCTACGGTTTTACTCTTTATGCGCTCCTCAGCGTGAGTGTTTAAATTTTTCTGTTCTAGAAACTCGCTGGTGCCCTTACAAACGATGACCACCACGGTTTAATTGTGCACGGGACTCATAAGCTAAAAGTATTCATTAATGTATTTTAATTGCTTAAGTATTCGGCCACTTCGTTACATGAGTGACTCCTGCTACGTACTGGAACAGGATAAACGCCTTTTTAATAGCAGACCTCTTTAGGCAGAGCTTTGTTCGTTCGCCACACAAACTCCGACCATAAAAAAACGTGGTTAGGAAGCTCTGGGTGATCAAACCCCACAAAACCACGAAACCGGCAACTCCACGATACCGGCAACCAAAGCACTGGGCCACCCGAATTGTTTGAGAGGCACGTGGTTAGCCGGGCGGTGAACAATAACATGTGCAGCCAATTGGAAAGAACTCTCTCCCGATGGAACTCTTCCCGTTTCCGGAATCCAACCCATGTCCCTCGCGTTAGGAAACTCCTGTCTATCAGATTGAGCTAGCATCAAATACAGGGCGCACGAAATTTTCTTTTGGTTAGAAGCGCAAGCGTTCGCTTCGGACTTAGCCGTGAGTTCCAGTGCATGCTAACGCCGTAGACCGGAAAAAACGATCCGGGCATGCCGGTCTCGGAGACATTTGAGCGACTACTTTGGAAATAAATGTCAGGTGAATAGCCAGGTCTCCAACAAAGGGAGAGGGGCCGCCAGCCCGGCTCATTCTCCGGCCTGATAGCACTTGCGCAAGCTGTACCAATGTTTCTTTTAGTCTTTATTTTACACCCCACAATCTGCGAAATTGAGTTGACATTTTTATGGAAGAATCGTGTCGGCGGTGCTTTGTTTTCTTTGGTTGTACCTCACTCAGTAGAGGCACGTTATCTATTAGCCAATATTTAGTGATATTTAAGGAATATGGTATTTGTATATTTCAGAACAGTTAAGTGAGAACACCGTATTTTCCGCGATCCGAATCATTTAACAATACCGTTTCAATAGCATATATTTTCAAACACACCTAGTGCGATATGTGATCTCTGGAAAGCAGGCGCGCAATAAAGCTCCTGCTTAGGAAATACGTAGCCTCCACACAGGATCCTTTTTGGTTTCGTTGGTTACCCCTTAAAACTACAACTTTCTTTTACAACCTACACTTTTTTGTGAAGTAGCTACAACAAGCGATATCTATGCTGAAGTTCCGCGCTTCTGCTGGTATATGTAAGCCGCCGTTACCTGAGATCCCAGTGGTGACATCAACAGTTGTCGCCTCACCACACCCGTGGTAGTTACAACCTCTGAGGGAGAGAATGTAAGTTTGGTATGGGCTTAGTCCCGATATCTTGACGAAGCCAGCTATCAGAGATGAGTTCCAGCCGTGCAGCACGACTAGGTCACAGGTGGAGGATGTCTTGCAGTTGATGAAGCTGCTCCCGTTCGTGGCGACCTAGAAGGAAAAATTGAAGCACCATCAGCCGGCAACACATTATAGGAGTGTAAGAACTATTGTATGTTTTGAGTGCCCCCCGACACCGTAATATGCGTATGAATGAGTGGTTTCTTGGGCGAGTTGGTCATTCATCGTGTAAGTAAGCGCAAAACGGACAAGGACGAACGAAGTGAACGGAACACGGCGCTCTCTGTCTTCTGTCTTCTGTCTCTGTCTTCTCTGCTCCCAACAAACTGTCGAAGTTAATGAACAGAGTCAATGGAAAAGAAAAAAAGAAAAGCAAGTGCGCAACGCAGCATCGGGACCTGTTCGTGAATTGCTCAGTAGGCACAGTTTATTCTATTCCTCTACCGTGTGGCAGGCAGTACGTCGGACAGTCGGGTCGTTGCTTAAACGATCGGCTTAGAGAACACAGGAATAATGTAGATAAGATTAAAGGACATCTGGGCATACACTGCAGAGACTGTAGAAATTGTGAGTGCAAGCCATTTTTTGATAAGACTAGAGTTGTAGCTTGTCACGAGGATCAGTTGACACGAGCGATCATCGAGGCCCACCAGATAGTTTCCTTAAAAGACAACTGCGTTAGCACAGCTTCTTTAGCATTGACAAAGAAAGAACTTCAATACTTATCAAATCATTAGAATTTACCGTGCAAAAGTGCATTTGTAACGCGACCTTTGAAATGTCATCCTTCACTTTTTTGTTTTTTTGTACTTGCTTGTGCTCCTCCCCCTTTCCTCCTTTCTTTCTTTAGCTGTGTATCTTCCGGTATAAAATCGGACATCATAGTGAAAATAAAATGAGTTGATAGAGCGCCGTGTCCCATTCACTTCGTTCGTCCTTGTCCATTTTGCGCTTACTTACACGATGCGTATGAACCTTATCTTCGTGTAGTAAAACGGCTTTTTTGTTGGAACTTCCCCTTAGTTTAACGCTCCCACTATTTTGGTATGAAGCCCGTGCCACACGAATTTATTCTTTTCAGCACGACCTGCTTTGGTTGCCTAGCGTGTGCGACAGCTGCAATTAAATTCCCCTTCTCCCCTGACATCAAACTCCCATATTACGCCTCCGCATCACCCCACTACGGCAGCTTTGCCACACGATTGCTCAGGCCGCGTGCGGAACGAGATACCCAAGGTTTTTACCTTTTATGCAAACACATAATTCATGGCAAAGACATAATTCTCAAAGTATCTACAAGTACTCGTCTCTCAAAGGTTATTCAAACATTATTTCTGTTCGACAAGATTTTGTGTGTTGCGGAAGTCCATACCATAACATTGGTTTATGGAAGAGTACTGCCTGCTCTCCTTAGGATCACCTTGGCCATTTAAATTCTTGCATTCAGAAGACATGACCGTGGAATAATAATATTTTACCGTCACATTTTTTGCGCCTCAGACGATGACTGTTCGAAAATTACAAAGTAAAGTCATTGTTATTACCTTCGCCTCAATTGCAGTACCATTGCCAATCGCACAGTTGTTAGTACCTAAACAGTATTACATAAAAGTTAAAAAAATGTTTGACGTGAGTGCTGAACGCAGTAAACAAACATTCTACCTCCAAGAATAAATCAGATCGACAAACCTACATAATATAATGCCACGGTAACCATCGAAAAGTGTTAATTTGCCTCAATAAATTGGCGCCTACATGACCGTTGCAGTGCTTGTACGTGAGTGCAATTACGCAGTGAGGAGTGTGCTTTTGTAGCCTTCTGCGCATTGAAAATTTTTTACAGCTTCTTTGTTTGGAAGCTTGCGTCCTTCCCGTGTAGTTGAGGCTCAATCAAAAAAGCAATTGCGGAGTTTCGGAACATGGTATTTTTGCGGGAAGCATGCTGTGTAGGCGAGAATCACACCATATGAGGATAAATTTGTTCAGCCGGACTTATAGCCGCCTAGGTTGTTTTTACCTCAAGGCTAGAAAGTTGAACGCTGTGATCCCTTGTGGGGGACAGAATAGTCACCAAACCATTATTTGCTAGCTTTCCCACTTAAAGCGCCTCTTATGCAACTCCCTCTGTGCACGCACGACGGGAACGTCTCCCATGCATATCACTCGCACCGGGTTCTTTCAGTCTGGAAGCAACATCAATGAAGCGGCTCCTATACCCGCGCCAACAGTAGCGGAGTCTTGACGAATACTTTCGACGAAAGTCACAGGTTGGCCTTTTTTGAGCTTACTTCGCAACTTGCATGAGGTTTCCGAGAGCGTTTCGTCTCCTGAGGTAACCTCTCTCCGCCCTAGGTGGTGCCCAACTCCACGGGAATTGATCTACGAGTCCTAAATTCAGTCAGGGCTAGATGTCAATTAGATGGCGGTACGTCGATTGGCATAAATCAAGTTAAGTTGAAGTTCATTCCTCAAAAGTAAACGGTTAGAAAGAATTTTACAGACAAGGGTCCCGAAGTCAGCGACTGCACTGGGAGCCTCGATGGTGAAGTAGACGACAAATGTTTCAGAAGCAGCAGTGGAAGCAAAAACAAGTACAATAAAACATTAGTGAAGGAAATAAATAAGCAAAAACATGTTGTGAATGGTTTTCATGTAGCTTTTAATAAATATTGTAAGAAGCCCACAGTAAAACAACAAATAAGTCAGTGCAGGGAGGCGCGGAGTAGGCCTCCGTTTAAGTGGCAGAACCGCAGACCGAAATATGTTTTGACGAACTACTTAGAAATATTTATGACCAGAGATGGCTTGCCAGACTGTTACGGTATCTCAACATGAAAAGCGTAGGAACACATTGGGGAAAAGGAATCAGAACGCTTAGGACAACGCATGGGAAACCTGGAAGCACAGGGAAAACACACAACACAATAAAATGAAGGGGAAGAATCAGAAAAAAACGATTTGGGAAAAAAAGAATGAACACAAAAAGTGCGCAGATATCTACATAATCGTGAAGCGGGAGATACGATGGAAAAGTTCTTCCAAAATACCAAAGGGAGAGCATTGCTTTTTGAAACACGGGCGCGTTGCTTGCGAACAACAACGATTATCCGCAAGCATGCACAGGGAAAGCTGTGCGCAGGTTGCTGCAGGGAGCCAGAAACCATGCGACATATTGTGACGCAGTGCTAAGGTATCTGTCCAGTCCTAAGAGAGGGAGACACCTAGCCTCCGCAACCCGCAACCCCTCGGCTTTAATATTAACGGAAAAATGAATTGGACAGCAGTAAAGGTTAGTAGAAGAAGGTTAGAATGATGGCGGGAAAAGAGCAGGGAAGAAGCTAGGAACAATTGAGAACTAAGACATCAGACTAGCACAACAATACAATAAAAGTTTTTAATTGCGCGATAATTGTACAGTCGTCTTACGACTAAAGGCTCTGTGCAATGCCACCACGTTACTAAAGGGAAGCCGCTAAGCATCAACATAATATATCGCCACCATTCAACTGGTGAGTCGAACGATTTCGATGGCGGGAAAGCTGTTAATTCCTCACTAGCACGGATGTATTTTCGTATATTCAGTCGTACATATAGGCACAGGGCGCTAATCATTGATTGCAACATCCTGCCACTCATTATCTGTGTACCTGGGGAACGAACACACTGCAATCTGTACTCGGATGGCCTGTTTACGCAGCATGGACAGGTCAGCTGCGAAAAAAAACTAATGTGAATAAATACCCAATTGTTGCGCACAGCTTTCGGCCTAGTTAGCATAGACGAAGGTGGCCTGGCTACTTCTTTTAACACGGAAGTGTTTTATGCCGGGGTCCAGCAAGATCTCACGACGTCATATCCGTCACGGAAATTACATTGCCGAAAAACGTCGACTGACGTGGCAGAGCCGGGATTCGAACCATGAACTCTTTCGCCGCAACAGGAGGTACAAAATGCGCTCCCGACTGCACTACGAACACTTTTTTTCTTTATTGCATATTAAGAAACAGTCACGTGACTCTCTCTGATGATCGTCTACAACACGTCAGTGTCGGTTTAAAACCCGCTCACCAAACTTTGGTAGGCGAAAACTATCATAAACATCGAAAGAAGACAATTCCTTCAAAATGGGTAACCACGCAAGCTCAGTGCACTGCATAACAATTACTTCCTTCAGCCTACTGACTTTTTGAGCAAAGTACTTGCTGACAGTCTTGGTGTCAACATCACAGTGGCGCACCACCACACGACTCAGCCAGATGGCGTGTCGGCCGGAAAGCATTATCAGGTCATACGGCACACTGTCATCTTTGCCTACTGGAATGAAGCAGATTCCATTTGGTGTCACAGGCAAGTCTTTTTTCAGGGTACGCTGATGGACGCCCGCCCCCCCCCCCCCCCCCCAAAAAAAAAAAAAAAGATGGCATCCCATCGGTGTAAGAAAACGTGGTCTATTGTTTCGGGTTTCTTACACGAAAAAAATTCTGTTGTCCATGGCACAAACAACCATTTTTCCGCCATTCATGTTTGAATAGAGGAGGTCCCGAATTAAGCTTAAAAAGAACGTTTTAATACATGCTGGGACTGCAATCTTTTTGACGCGACAAAGTATATGTTGCCCTGGCCCAATGTGGTACACAGTTCGTACAGCGGTACTGGAAAAAGAATATCTCCTGGATCTTCTGACAGACGTTTTCCCGAAACACATGAAAGGTATTCAAGAGAAAACCTTACAGAGAGGAATCTCAAAGATTCAACAGTTTCCTTCAGGTTTCCTTTTCCTTTCAACGTGTAAGTTGAAAGTTTCCTTTCAACGTGTAACGTCCATCAACACTAGAAACAGCAAACTGCGGAAGTGAACCCGCCAAAACACATTGCATAAATGCGCGGAGAAAGGCATCACTCGCATCGCGAAGAAACATAGATCTGCTGACAGGTTGTCACAAAAACAATTGTGATGCGCCCACCCCTCCCGCCGCACTTTACGAAAAAGATTCGTACGGCTGGTTCTTTCCCATTAGGAACCCCAGATAAATACAGAAAATATAAGGTACAGTTTCGGCACATGTACCCCCGAACAGTGTATTACTTGCATGGCATACCATAGCTTGGCCAGGAAGAACATGTTGCAGACAGTGGCACGAGCGAACATCGATAGGTTGCGGCCTCCCCATCTGGTTGCCTTTTCACGCAATCTTACTGCTCCTTCCTGACAATGCTTTGTACTACCTTGGTAGCACTCAAGCGGTGCGCCAAGATATCTTTTCGGCACCTGAAACCTGGGTGTTTTCCAAAAACTCGGGTTCGGTGGCTATGCTCAGTGCCACAGTGCTGAACATTTTTCCCAGTTTACTGCCCTACAAGTTTCTGCGCAGAAATCTTTTGTAATATCCGTCACTTTTTGCACGCTCTCCTTATCTGTAACAAAGACTGCCACGTCGTCCGCATAATTCAACAACTGCACTTCACTTGAGTTCAAACTAAATTCCCCAACTCCAAAACTTTGGATTATTTTTAAACAAAAAGCCTCTAAAAACATGCAAAAAAGGAGGGGCAGCATAGGGGAACCTTGCCTAACTGGCGATAACACAGAAACGCATTTTCTGCCCTTCGTATTCATAACTAACTGCGTGGTGCGTCCCTGAACACACGCGCGAATAGGACGACAAACGCGCCTTATATCTCTCATTTCAGAAGGTGCTGCCATCTAGGAGAGGTGAAGCGAAGTAGCGCGCCATGATGCTAAGGAGCGCCGACAGTTGCAGCCTCGATGCCAGCGCCTACGTGTACGGGGAACACGCAGCTTTAGCTGCGGAGAAGCCGACTTGCAGGTGGCGCGCTCGTGACCTGGTCCGCGGCTCATTTACGGTCCGCTGCTCATTTCGCTGTAGCGGACCGTGTGTTCACAAAATGATTCGGTGACAACTCGTTTGGTTTTGTTCGCACGGATGGTTTGCGAGCGCATGTGGTTTCAGTCGGATTTACGCAATGCTCCGGCGCGTGCAATCCAGTGTCTAACGTTGATGCGTATAACGATTCCATACCGACGAAATATAAATAGCGGTGTGCAAGTTTATATCGATGCACAATCGACATTTAACAGCTCCTGTGAGGGCCCATTGTACTTTGGGGTTTTACCGGTTCCTGTAGAAGAGGAAACAACCACATTTTTTCTAGGTGCCATGGACAATTGGCAGCGCAAGTATGACAGACTTCAGGAGCAAGCGATTAGAGCCAGGGAATAGCTCGAACGAAGCATGGCTTCGGGCTAGTTAATAAAGCAGTGTTGAGGGTTGCGGTGAAACTTATCATGGAGACAGATAACTTCAAGGAGTACACGCTGGCGTCCAGGCATTTGATATTACGCGCTAGCTTCGTGCCAAGTGTACGTTTTTGTATGGCGTCTCTCTACGTATTACGTTGGCGCACCGCCCCCTAAAAGATGCAAAGCGGAGGTGGAATTTCATATTACTGAGACGTAATGGTTTGCCTTGAACTTCTAAATTTCTTAAGCGGCAGTTTTAAAACAATCATGCACGTGCAGGGAGAGACATTGTCTGTGCATGACATTTTTCTGAAATTTCAACACAGCCGAGTAACTCGCAAAAGCGAATATATTAAGTTGACTCCCGGACCTGCGCTGTTGGGACCACTCGAATTGATTGTCTGTAAGTTTTATTTACGGGCCCAGTTTGTCAAATAACTTTTCTGTCCCGCAAAATTACCCAATTCGGTAGATTTATTTCTGGTAGCCCGATGTACGACCACGTATGTTGCGGAACGTTACATGGTATTACAGTTCGACACGGGTGTTTTGTTACATGAAAGGGTCTAGGTACCGCGCTCTTTACCATGGAAGTTTTGCGAACAACAGTTTGAGTGTGTTAGAAGAAGCAGATATGTCTAGCCTGCACGTGCAAGCGTGGTCGGGACTCTTGTTCGTTTGCACGCTATTATGTTTTGTGGTTTTCAACAGGCGTCGTTGCCCGAAGAGTTACCTAACGGCTTCGGCAGCTGTTTCTCAACTGAGATCGGGGATGGTACGGCTTCACAGACAAAAACAGGGCAGCGCGGCCGGTTCCTTGCTGTTATCGGCGAATAATAAAGATACAGAAAAGAACCTCTACCACATCTGCATCTGCTAATATTTGTTGTATTCCTAGCGTCATGAAACTTCTTTAGCAATGCAGATGTTTTACGGCAGCCCACCGCTGCCGACGAATTTGTAAATGCCGACCCAGCCCTGTTTTCAACTGATTCAGATAGCCACGTGGCACAAACGTTTCGGCCCTCCTGCGACATTCTCTACCGGCCCTGTGTTTCAGTTTCACAGAGGACTCTCCTTCTCAGTTAAGCTTGCGCAAGGTGGCAGGAGCCGTACTTCAAAAGTTTGACTACGAAGAGGGCAGAACCTGTTTTTCAAAGATTTGCGACTGCAATTATGTGCATTATGAGCATGTCACCATTGCGATCAAATACTATTACGGAATTGAGGTAGTGCAGCAAGCCGCCAGAATGTCAATGGGATTGCGCGTGTTCTTCATGGGCTGGACACTCCAGGGTAACAGCGACTTGTTCGGCTCTACTTACTTCCCCAGAGCGCTAGGTCAGCCGGTGATCTTCCAGGTGCGCCACGCGAATTCGGAACACAGTATTTCCCATCAAGCGTGTAGTTTTAATCAATTCTCTGCGTCAAAACTCGTGTACAGGGGATCACATACGGCATTTTTTTTCTATTATGAATGGATTACTGCGAATTGTGGAGAAAGAATGCTCATAGATTAAGCCATGCTGCCGAAACTATTGAGCCCGGGTAACGAAGGCCAAGCGCCTTCGCATAACTCACCGCATGGCTGACGGAAAGTAAACTCTCCGGCACTATTCCGCTAAAATGTTTTTCTATTTACCTCCTTTTCTAGGAAGGCCTATTTTTGCATCACTACTTTGATAAAAAGAGCATTTGCATGCTGTCGAAAAAGTTTAATCTAGCCACAGCTATTGGCGTTTATTTGCCCCAAATCTGCCTAAATATCTTTCGCGGCACAAGGTTGCATGAGAACCACTGTCACCGGTGGTGCCCGCTGGGAAACACGTTTTCTATAGTATAGCGGGCCTTATCATTCCCATTGCTACACCTGAAAGGTTTCTGCAGCAGGATATGTTTTCCTGGAAACTGAAAACGGATAAAAATGTAAACTATACCGATTGAACGACAGAAAAAGTAAGCGTCTTCGAAGAGAAACTGCGACTTTCGAATATGTTCTACAAATATAAAATATTATCAAGTTACTTCGGAGGGCGCGTAGCACATGTTGTAATTGTTTTTTTTTTTCGGTGTGTTTTGTATAGGTGTTTATTTTTTCTACATACGTCTTTACTAGTTTACTGAGTTTAAGTAGTACCATGGGTTTCTCCACCACTTGTCTGTATACAAGAAGAGGCCCTGTATTCTGATCGTAGTAGAATACTTCCTTGATATGGAGTCCATACCCACTCGAGAAGAAGTTTTACGATCCCTTCTTAAAAAAATTTTAGACACGCGCGAAAGCTTTCTGACACCCAACCTGCCTCAAAAGTCTATCACAACATTCGGTCAAGAGTGTGGAATCTTCGCTTAAACTGCTTCCATTGGATCGTCAAATCCTCGAGGGCCCAAATCCCAAACGACGAAAGAACCTCTGCGACAATTGTTCGCGCAATAATTAAACGTATCAACGAACGATTGAAAAGTATACCAATACGTAGTTTAATAGGAGGTAAATGTATACAATTGCACTGCTTTGTAGTCGATGGGTGTACGGTCTTATCTGAGAGCGTTTCTTTCCCACGATTTTGAAGTAACCGTTTTCCCACAATGGAAAGTGAAGTTTCGCGCACGTGCCGGTTGTCCAGGGATCTTATCATAGCTTTTCAGTCGACTAACTGCTCTATGGACAAAGCTTTAGTTTTTAGGACAGGACGGCATCGGTTTCACTAAGAAAGCTTTCTCTTCAAAATTATATCAGTTGAAGAGAGGAAACCAAAAAATCGGCTGGCACTTTTTTTCTTTCAGACGACGTGCTTGTCACACAAAGAATACTTTTTCGGCAACAAAGCAACAACCAGAAAAACACCACGAAATCCTTAAAATAAAGCAATCCAGTTACCTCCACGTTCTCCACGCTGCTATTGACAAAACTCCAGGACACAGCAATAACATCCGGCGCAGTCTCGAAGCCCTTGGTCGATAATGTTGGGGGCAAGGCAACTGTTCCAAGAAGGAAAATAAATGTTAAAAAGGCCTACGGGTGCATACATATTCATTAAAAAAAAGGTGGTGATAAGTAAAAAATACCTCAAATATGTTTAGAACATGTAAGCAATGTGTGCACTACGGACAAAACGATTGACGGATGTGCACGTTTTTGGCTTTATTTTTTTCAAGCTAGAAACTACAGCATTACCGAAGCTTTGTGTTTTTAAAATCCCCTACTCCAGAATGATCGCGTACAACAGAAACGTAGAAAAAAGGGTCATGGTTTTAAAGCAAAGCTTTCTGGCTCTACCAGACAACGGTTCTTTTGTGGTGCGCGGGACAACAAACGTCCAACGGGGCGGAGGCAGCGGCGATGGGAAGGGGGGGGGGAAAGGGGGGTTGCCTAGGCACGGCTTGATTCACTTGTACGACAGCACCTCCAGGGTTACCCATACCCGAAGGAATTACGTGGTCGTACGGCAAACATAGGTTTAGGATTGGTTTTCAGGGCGGGAAAATAATTTGTATAAGCCACATACAGACACAAGGGCGCTTGAGAAACGCCACCTTTTGCGCACTGCTTGCCAGGAATGGTACCATATTTTCTAAATTGGGGAATACCAATTTAATTATGTTTTAAGACGTAATAAAGAAGGCGAAAGTATCAGCTGGTTCTGGTAAATTGCGATTAAAAAAGTTTCCTCAGCTTTCTCGCAATTCTCAATATTACTAAACTAACTAGCTTAAATGGGCATAAACTGGAAATACTATGCTCAGAAGCCGACTTTTTTCCGTGTCTGCGCTTGTGTCGCGAGGTGGCTTAGCCGCAGGCTGTGACATCAGGGTGGCTACGTTCCGCCGTCTCACACTTCGAAAGACGCTCGTCTCTGTTTTCTTTCTTTACACTCACAGCCGGGCTACAGTAGCGGCGTCCGCCGCTCTAGCCCGGCCGTGGCCGATGCTGCTGCTGCGTTAGGGACGCCGCCATCGGGAATTCTATGTAACGGCTGTTAGAACCTCTTGTTTCACTCCTTGTAGAGCCACGTGTGTGAATTCAAGTGACGTCATACGGGCGATTGTTTTGGGTACCGCTTAAAGCTTTGCTTTCCAACCACCTTCACAGCATGGATTGGATCCAGTATTTTTATTGTGACATTATTTGGATGGGTTTCCGACAGAGCCTCAAAATTATTTCCAGAAAAACCGCGTATCAAAATAAAGGACGCATGTAAAATTAGTAAATTTAAAGGGCATACCCCAGTACTGCACAACTAACAATGATACTTTCTTAGCCAAGTACTACTCCCTGTACCATATCCTATATTTCAAGACACCTCTGCACATTTATACCGCACTTCTTTAATGTCCATAATACTGGAGCCCCAATGATATCTATGCAATAAAAGCCAGTAATTATGCCGCTGAATTTAATATAGGTGAATCTCATGTTTTTATATTACTTTCAGCTGGGACAAGACAGTAAGGTTGAGTTTCCATCCAACATCCCGGCAGGAAATCGCTCAGAACTTTTACTACTCTGTCAGGTCGCAACAGTATTTTTCAATTCCACCGTTTTGCTACAGAACGTGGGCCTGTATGATCTAAAATAAATTATAGGCCCTGTAAGCTGCGACGTTTATTCTTAACCTGAATAATACAATTAAGGAATTTTTTAGTTACTAAACAGCAGTTAGACATTAAAATAATTCCACAAGGCGGCTCTTGTTTGTTTTAAAAATCAGTGTGCTAACATCCGCCGGTAATGGTTAAAACCGGAATTCTTACAGTTTTCGAGAAGTTGTACAGCCTAGATTTTTCGCAGTGCTCCACACAATCAAAATAAAAGAGAAAGCAGGTTCTCTCCAGGGCAGCTGCCTTCATTGTATCAGCCGAGCTTTAGAACAAAATAGAGGCCATAATGTTGTAAAGTCGAAGTCTCCCCAGTACAATTCGCCGTTTACAGACGCGAGTACGTGGGAAATAAGAACGAAAACCCGTTATTGATACCAATTTCGGATACTCTGACGCATTACCTAATGGAGACATCGGTGTGGTCTTAAAATTCTTCAGTGGCCCCTTATGCAATGGTTTCTATGAATCCTAATAACAGCGCCTATTTTGCGACCGTGAACGTTCCGAAAATAGCTAAAATCAGCTCTTAAGGCCTTCAAGTAAGAAGGAACACATGGATTTGTAATTTTAAAGACAACCTTTTATTATCATTATTTAAAAGAAATCAATACGCGTGGGGCGAGCTTCTCAGAGTGTCCTTGTTTGATAATATGTTTTATGTGTTGTTGTTTGCGATCTTGTACTATGCGCTATTTGTTTACAAATGATATTCATAAAATTGGATTGGAAACTGATGGAAGTAAGGGCTAATGGAAAATACCCCAGTAACTTCAGATACGCTGATGACATTGCTTTGCGAAGTAACCCTGAAAGCGAAATGCAAAGCATGATTTCCGCAATGGACAGAGTGAAACCTTGGGTCTGAAAATTAATATCCAGAAAACTAAAGTAATCATCAAAAACCTCGGGACAGCACGGCGGTTTGAGATAGGTGGTGAGGCAGTGGAAGTGGTAAGCGAATATATCAAGTTAGGCCAAGCTGTGACCCCGGAGCCCAATCTTGAGGCAGAGATAATTCGAAGAATAAGAATGGAGTGGAGTGCATACGACAGACATTCTCCAATAAAGAATGGCAGCCTACCATTGTCCCTGAAGAAGAAAGTGTATGACAGCTGCATCTAACCGGTACTCACCTACGGCGCAGAAACTTGAAGGATCTCTAAGAGGGTTCAAGTTAAATTGAGAACGACTCAGCGGGCAACGGAGCGGAAGGTGATAGGTGTAGCGTTAAGGGACAAGAAGAGAGCGGAGTGGGTCAGAGAATAAACGCGTGTTAAGGACATTTTAGTAGATTTTAGAAATAATAAATGGACGTAGGCAGGGCATGTAATGCGAAGCGAAGATAACCGTTTGTCATTAGGGGTAACAGAGTGGATCCCTAGGGAAGGCAAGCGTTGCAAAGGGCGGCAGAAAGTTAGATGGAATGCTGAGATCAAGAAGTTTGCTGGGATAAATTAGTAGCAGTAAGCACAGGGCCGTAATAATTAGAGATTATAGCCCGGCAGTGGGCGTAGATAGGCTGGTGATGACGGAGACGATGACGATGACGACTATGATAATACCGACTTTGCGCTATCGCTCAAGTCTTGGGATACCGACCAGTTGAACACACACAGATAACATTTTACTGCGAGTGTAGCCGTGTGCATGTGTGAAATTCACCCTCACACCTCTGCCTGTGAAAAACCGCAGCAAAAACACACGTTTGAGAAACAAACACATAAACGCACGATAATACAATGTTATGCTTACCAAGTGGCCGAGTGGTTATAACTGTTTTGGCCGGTTTGCTGTATTTCCTCCTTTCCGGCGCCACCAATAAGGAAGCTCGTACCTCAACTGTGTACTCTGTGCTCGAACCGAGGTTGCTGATTGTGATTGCAGATTGTGTCGTTTGAATCAGTTGAAAAAAGTTGTCCTTGTACACCCGTACTTGAAACTCAAGGTCAGCGTTTAGCATTACTTGCGGGTTCAGAGAGCTCCATTCCAGGCTGATAGAATTGGAGGTGTTAGAAAAAATATTTGTTATGATCGGCGCTGGAATGGCTGCAAAACAAAAAAACAGAACTTTATCAGTCTTAAAAAGCAATACAGAGAAATATTGCAATATATTGCAATACAGAGCAATATTTCAAAAAGCAATACACAGAGCAATACAGCAATATTACAGAGTATCTGTATAACATTAACCCCAGGCACAGGCGGAAAATATCAATTAAATGCTGTAAGCGCTTACAAACTGGAAAAGAACTGTTATGTTCCTTTAAATAATGTCGTAATAGTGAAATACTTTCTTTCGTGGCCCCAGTAAACGAACCAGTTACGGGGCTGCATGTCTGAGAATTGATAGCATAAAAAACGCAAAATGACACGAATACAAGCCCTTGAAGTCTTGGTTCAGACCCGCGATTGCTTGATCAAACTTTTATTTCTCGCTTTCCAGAAGAAAAGAACAAGAGACACTATACAAGCCTAACGTTCGCGAAAGGCTCAAATATTAGCCGACCTTGGTAGAGCGCATTCATCGCCGAGGAGAGAGCAACGTTCATTTAAAGAAAATATTCCTGTGCGAACAGCTTGGACAGTTTGTCGTGTTGGACTAAGGCGGCACTTTCAATTCGTACTTCCAGGTTATCAAAAACGTATCTGCATCTTAAAACCAATCATCGTTTGAAATGTACACACTGTGACTCTAAGGATGGTTTGGTTTTGTAGTGTACAAATTACCGCCTTCAAGGACATGGCATTGCGGCATTGTAGACTCCTAAGATTATTTAATCACTCACTGAAACAAGCCACATCGCAGGTTGTCTTTGGCCACTTAAGCCAATACGTCGTACAGGGGCATGTATGTATACATGTATGTATGTATGTATGTACAGAAAATAAGGGTTGGCAGTGAAGAAAACCTCGGAAAGCAAAGGGGAGGTTGTGGTGGGTCATAGAAAGAGATGAAGAATTTTTTTTATTCGAAAAGAAAGTGGTGAAAAAATGCCACCCGGCGGGCATTTTTTCACCACTTTCTTTTCGAATAAAAAAAATTATTCATCTTTCTAGGATCCACCACAACCTCCCCTTTGCTTTCCGAGGTTTTCTTGACTGCCAACCCTTATTTTCTGTGTTATTTCTCGGAGCCCCTCATTTTCCCATTTTCTGATTCGCTGTATGTATGTATGTATGTATGTATGTATATATGTATGTATGTATGTATGTATGTATGTATGTATGTATGTATGTATGTATGTATGTATGTATGTATGTATGTATGTATGTATGTATGTATGTATGTATGTATGTGTGTATGTGTGTGTGTGTATGTATGTATGTATGTATGTATGTATGTATGTATGTATGTATGTATGTATGTATGTATGTATGCATGCATGCATGTATGTATGTATGTATGTATTTATGGATGTATGTGTGTGTGTATGTATGTATGTATGTACGAATGTGTATATGTATGTGTGTATGTATGTATGCTGATTCATCCCTTTATCCCTCTCAGTGTTGAGTACGTTTGAAAGACGTCTCAAGAAATCAGCTCTTCATACGTGCCGCGGTATAGTAGATTTATTTATTTATTTATTTTAGTAATTATTTTATTCTTATTTATTTATGTATTTATTTATTTATTACAGGGAGCACGTAGGGAGCACGTAGGAATTATCGCAAGGGTAATGATTACAGATCATACCTAGCAGTCATTAAAGAAAGGAAGAGTGACAAGAACAAATGATTAATCGAAGCCTTTTCAATATCACCTGCTAAAAGCTAAAGATGTTCTGAACGCGAATATACTGGCGAATAAATGCTAAACTGAGAGTTATATAAACTTGTAATTTTTCGTATTATGATTGGAATGGTGGTTCGCAATTAAGTTCACATTGTTGTGAAAGTGCGAAAACAGACGTAGGCTTTCATTCGTGACAAAGTTGGTTATAACTCCCAAAGGCTCACTCCAAAGGCAGAGCCTTTTTTTCTAATCAGACTGTTTGTATCGCCGCCTACGAAGTTTACCTCACACTACAGTTTACTTTCGAATGGATAGAATGGCTCAGCTATCTTAGTAGCATGTAATTGCGTTTTTTTATGCTTTTGGAGTTATATATTTACCATATTGTGTATTTACACATAAGAGGGACATAGTGTCACTTGTTGTTTGGCAACTTCAGAAGCCTTGTAACAACTACATGATATTCTGGAAGGGCAACACTGCACAGAAGTTCAAGAAAGTCATGTCCACTATTTCTGAAGAGTGATTTGGCACATGTATTGAAATATAAACTAATGGGCACACAGAAATGTAAGGTGAGCAACACTGATATGTGCCCCTCAAAGAATATGACGTTTTTTTTTTAAATTATAACTATAATCCATTCGGTTGTGTAATTTTCTGCATGCGCAAATAAACCGAATGCGCTTTGTTCGCTCAAAGCGGGATTATTGTACCCTGCGCAGGTGAAGTCCTAGAGACCATTTTAAGCCGATTAACAACGTTAATGGGTCCCTGGGTACATAGTACTTCTACCTTTTTGCGTTTCAATAAATACTTCAAACTTCAAACATATTTGCAAGACTTCTTGCGCTTCATTAACATCAGATCTATTTCGGGAAAAAACGTTTGTTAGAAGTGTGCCCCAATTTCAGAAGCTGATGTTTGTCTTCCCTAAAAATCCTGTATTTATAGCGGAAATACGAATAATCACAACAGCATTGGATACAAGTTTCAAGGGCAACTGGTTTCGAAGCTGCAATTTTATCCACCTTTTCAAACTGTTTTTTTTGTCATTGTCAGATGCTAAAGTTACTGATAATTAGCAGCTTTCTTCAGAGTATTCGCCATTTACCATAATCAGGTCTCTGCAACCCGCACTCCATTGCGCGAGAGACGGGAAGGTAAAAGACGACAAACATATCTTTAATTGTTTGTCCTTCGTAATTGAATTCCTGGGTGACAGTGTGAATGTTTGCGCTCCCCTCTGGAACACTGGCAATGTTTCGCTGTTATTAAGGAACGATAAAGATGTCACGAATCCTGCAAACTTGTATCTAAAACGTGCATGAGGTTCCGGATTCGGCCAGTAAATTACAATCGTTTATACAATCTACATTTTGGAACAATGGCACCCGAGGGAGTGGTTATTGTGAGGCAGTTAGGGGAAATCATTTAATATCAATTAAATACAAACAATGACGCCCACCCGCACGTACGGTACATGCGCTACAGGAAATAAGGCACCAAGGATATAGGGTGATGAGGACGCAAAACCAATACGTTTAATCGGCCACGGAGGAAACAAGCTAATGACGAATCCTGATCCGAAGGTACCATTCAAACACAGAAAACAAACAACATACATAAATTTCGCCACTAATTAAAAAACGCGTAATCGTGGTTCACTACTCGCTTCATGAAGATATAAGTTTTATTGCGTACAGTTTTTTAATGCCGTTCTATGTTTTTGTTCACTACTTCAGCCAGTAACAAGCGCTTTAAATGGTCACTCAAACCTTCTGGAGTATTCCATTTTTCTGCGCAGTTAGTGTCCAAGGTGCCCCCAGCCGCCTTGTATGCAGCTTCAAAACGCCGCATGCGTACAGAAAATTGCGAAATCCGGAAATACCTGATTGGTAGAGAGCAAATAAATGTTGCGCACATCACTTCCCAACCTTTGTTTAATAATGATAAACTGTTCCTAAGCATTACGCAGAGATGGTTAACCACGGAGCTGTAATGTGCTGCCGGTGGTTACGCTTGCGCTAGTCTTTGTGGTTCAATAAAGTCGTTTGCAGTACATGGTGCATGTTTTCTTCTCGCGATGTTCCTGGTCGTAACCGGACTGCTCCTCGGAAGTAAGCGCCACATGTGACCTACAATTTCGGATTAGGTTGCGGTAGGTGTTCCTCATTGTAACGTCGATGCTGCTTCGTTCGCACCGCCAGCTGCTACTGGCCACCGTCGTTGCTTGACCTGTTTTTCCCGCCTTCGCAATCTTCGGGCGTGCTATGTTTTAGTGACATGACGCAGCCACACTATATGCCCTTAATTTTAGGTCCTCTCAAAATTTTTTTTCTTGTTCGTATTGGTTTTCGCAAACACGTTTTCGGCGTACATGGGACCGCGGGAACTTCATTTCACGTTGTCAGATAACCCGTCGCTGAAAAGGAGGGAACCATCCTACATAGAAATAGCTCCACCCAAAGTGTTACTTTGATTCCCAGAATAGGCGAAATCTTTGGCCACAGACAACACATATGAGCATGTAAGGAAATTTTTGCCTACCCGGAAGACTCCAAAATATTGATATGAACAGGAAAAATCCTCCGCTAGAGCTACAAACTGCCCACTTTATAACAGCCGGTACCATTGCTCTAGAGCTTGCTAACACTCAGCCAGAGTAGAACTGAGTTCTCCAGGTTGGCGCTTATATTGGTTTCTAGAATGCGATGAAATTAGAGCTGCTACGAAACATAGGTGCAGGCTTGAGGCAGGTGGCACAGGGCGTCCGCACGTAAGGGGCATCCCAGAGACAATAATGGCTTTGATATGTGGTTGGATATGCCACAGACAACTGATGGGCGGGAATAAAGTACCATGAGTGAGGTAAAGCGCGAACAGGGTTGGCCAAAGAACAAGGCCCGCGGCTGCGATGACCGCAGAGCGTACACGACGGTGTTATCAGTAAATTCTGTTAAAAACAAACCATTCCAAAAAGCCTATTCGTTGAGCAGTGTTCCAACAAAGTTGTCAGTGTTTGGGTAGTTCAAGGTGCTACTTGTGTTTTCCTTATTTGCAAACTGCCATCCGTTGTGTCAGTGGGGTCAGTGAGTAGAATAAAAACGTGTTTTCATGTGTGAACGATTGAGAAAGAGGGTATGATTGAATAAACAAATAGTAGTGGCGTTGCAACCGTTTTTTCCGCGAGCTAATAGAGCATTAAAAAGCTCCGTGCTGCCGTGAGTAAGGAAATCTGATGCATACATTAATGAAACAGAGGTAGGAGAGAGCCAAGCAAAACATGGGGTGACTCTTTCTAGGATGGGTAATAAGGCGAAAATCGTGATTTTTTATTGTCTTAGTCGGGCAGTTGTGCCATTTTTCACAGGAAGTAAAGTGGGTCCCAAAAAACCGAAATATTCTGCTTCCCGCGTCCTAGTGTCCAGGTTGGAAGAGGGCAAAGCTGCTGTGCTATATTCAAAGACAAATACAATGACGCCAGTGCTTTCGCAACCAAGGAGCACGGCAGCACTCTCTTGGCCTTCGCATTCAGGAGGGATAATGGTGTATAGCGCAAGGTGGAGGCATTCATCATGACAAATGTCAGGCTCTCCAGTTCCATGCAACAAGGAATAACGCTGACTCCCGTCTGACCTTCTGGGTGGATCTTTGGACTGTTTTATGAGGAAAAGCACGTTTATTGACGAGTTGTCTCCCGTATTTTTCGCGAACAGCGCCTTTTGAATTTCATTAAGATCAAAGGTAGCCTTGCCTAAATGCTGGTGTTTCCTAGCTAAATTTAGACACCTGCTGGTAAGTTAGGTATGAAGGGTGCGATGTTAGGCCAAAACTCGCGTAAAAGGCATTGAAATTACGTGTAGGTGCTTTCGTCGCAAAATATAATTCTACTTGAATTTGATGTTGGGGGGGGGATATTTCCCAATATAGTTGTAAGTGAACAAATACTAAAAACAAAACACATGCGTTGAAGTTAGTGCCGCTAGCTGCTGGTGAAGTAATAGCATGATGGAAACCGAAACTGCACGTCTTGTTTGGCTTCCTGTGCAATCCGATGTGTAGCACGCGGGGACGATTCGACCAGTAGGATTCAGACCGCCCGAAAAACGAATACGCTTCAATCGAGAAACAAATATTCATGTGTGGGCTTCACTGCTAATATTCGTCTGCTCGCTCGGTTTTACACCACAAGAAAGCACCTAGAACGAATGCTGATGAAATCTCTCTGGTCTAAATCGGGTGTGAAAGCACCGTCGATGAGACGATACTGTCCATAGGAAATCTTCTTCCACGGTTATCAGGCCTAATATTGGCGGTCCAAGAGCAGCGGGGCGCCTGTGTTTTTTCAATCACATTACTTTTTTTCATAAGCATTGTTGCAACAGTGCAACTTAATGCTGAAGTAGCAAAATGTCCCCAAAACTGCCATGGGGGGGGGGGGGGGGGTCTACGGAGGGATTATATGGCTGTATTGATATGGCGTTTGCAATGACTGCTCTAGCAGTCATTGTAAGCGCCATATCAATACAAAACATTTACACTGTAGATGTTTTATTCCTAATTAGGTTGTGCCTTGTGCAATGGCCTTTGTGTACCTGATAGAGCGACAATTTTCTTGTGAAATCAATATTGGCCTAGTCCACGGAGTTTCGCGAGTTGCGAGGGCGAATAGCCACAGTTGACGACAATTTGTAGAACTCGGAGGAGCGACGGCCTCCCCGGTCTGAAAGAGGCGCATCATGTGACGACAAATGGTTGAGGCGTCAAGACGTCCTCGCCAACGGTTGACGATGAAACAAAGTTGCCTGTCCAGTTCTCCCCCGCTGCACTGACAGCCGCCTGCTGCGGCGTACCAACTTCAAGTAGGACGCTTGCGTCAAAATTGAGATAAAAGTGAAAGGCGAGTAGGAGCGCGCACAGCGGGAAGATGAAACTTGTTAAGAACAAAAACTTCGCCGAGCTAAGCACTCCAAGAAGGACGCAGAATAACAAGAGCGGCGACCTTTAGAGGTGGCAATGAACGTTTCGCATTCCACATCGGCGACTGCTTTGGAAACCGACTAAACGATGATAATCAGAGCTCGCAACATGGAACGTTCATCTAGCCATACCGTTCGTTTGGCAACGTGTGCTTCGTCTGCTCTCACATGCGAAACTGGGACTGGAACAGATAAGCCGCAGCCATTTTTCAGCATTGGTGTTTGTACTTTAACCACCATTTAAAAGCGCGGAGAAACTTCTCAAGCAGAAACCAACCAGGCTACATTTACTGCCCACAAAATTAGCAACTTCAACTTCTTTTAACGAAGTCCCGCGGCCGACAATAATAATTCTTTTCTTATTGTACCTGAGTGGTGTGGGGTTTTTACGTGGACATGACAACCTTGCAAATGTAGCTTTTTAGTGTGCTTTATTGTGCAAAGGGGACCATTGGGAGGTTTGACACACAGCATGCCAATGGACGTACGGTGTGCCAGGCATGTTTTTAACCTCTCCTATTGCATGACACAAATGACAACTGACGGTCCACGCTGTGACTACATGCTTTGTACACATGCTACAAAAGGTGTGTACACAAATATTTGCAGTGAACACTGTCTTTAGTACAAGGTTTGCAACGCCTTCTTTCGGCATGCACACAAAAACAACGCTAAAAAACGTTAGGTAGTGATCACTGTTATTTTACAATTGCTCTCACTTGACGGTGGTGTTCTCAAGAGCGTAGACTGGTCCTGGCTGCAGGCGTTGGCCGCGCATGCACGGAGGTGAACTGAATAGGCGCGCTGGGTCCTCAAGCCAAACACAGGAAGGCTGTAAGATGATGTCGAGGAGCTGCCATCCACAACAATGGTGGTGTTGAGGATGTCACTGCCCGCGTTCCCTTTGGCAATCTGTGAGTAGGGGTGCTTGTCAAGCCGCGTTGTTTCAGTGGTGTTGTCTAAAATTACATCTTCATGCTCTTGGGGAAAACTAGAACCTCCGCTCCCATTTCTTATAGTAGACAGGGCCTGCAAAAGCACCAAAAATGGAACACAATTAACCATATATTTCACAATACGTTCCTCCGGAAGCCCTAATATGTCGACCCTAAGATGGTAAATAAACTGCTGATATTCCTTGGTTAAAGATCTGTCAACTGAAATTCTTTATGTCAAGTTGGACAAGTTATTAGACTATCAACTATGTAAAATGCAATGAAGGAATCGTTGCTGGCTTACACAAATAAATTGTGAAGCATAAAAATACTTCGTGGGGCAAGAAATTTGTGGAGGTCGTTTAGAACATTCGGGAAATGATAAAACAAAAAGAGGCTCGTACTCTGTGATCAAATTGGGATATAATAAACTTTTCAGTAAACAAACCTTTAGTAAAAAACAGCGTGGCTCACAACCATGCGAGGTAAGCCGTTCCATCTTCTATTGTTTTAAAAATTTCTGCTGTGGTGGAATAACGCCGCAAAAAATAGGTCAGAATATAAGTATTTACATTTTGTGAAGAACCGGGAAAATTGTCTGCATCTCCGTATTTACGCTGCTTTGAGTTAATCTGCGTTGTCGCTTAACGTACCGCCACCGGAGGATGAGCACCACAATTTCGAGACTTTTTTACGCGTTCACATGTCAATAAACTGTCCTTATAGATTCTTAGAAAACAGTGATTGGTTTCAGCGCATGGTCACCGATTTCTTGTGGTTGACGCAGACCTTTCGCACTACACAATACGTGACAAATGGTTAAGGTGGAGTTATTTCATCTTGAGAGTCTATATATTAACAAATACGCCCACAAAGTCTCGTCCTTTAGAAAAATGTGTTAGCTTATGGTGTAAAGACAGGAAAGGAGGGATGACACACGCGATGGATGTATCACTCTCGGTATTACCACATTAAAAAAACCAGCTTTCTAAGGTTGGTAATCGTCTTCAGTGCCTAGTTTATATGAGTTAAGTACACTAGCCCTGTTCAAGATCTTCAAGTAGCAGAATCTTAAAATAGACATTGGAAGGAAATGAAGAAACCACGGCACTGACTCGCAACTGAAATTTTATTTAAACTGACAGAACCTAAATCGGACCTTTACCAACATCTTGGCGCTGCAATAGCCTCAACTGACAGCCGACACAAGGGAAAACCTTTAATTGAGTTTTTTGCAGATAAAACAGAATATAGGCAAATATAAATGAAACTGAAACCCGAAACTTACAGAATGAGCACGTTTCCGCAAACGACCCTCGCGCTGCATTATACAAAGTGTGGACAAAAGAGATTACAGAGGGCAATGAAGTTGCTCCTTGCGCGGTCGGCAACAGGGGTTCATGGAGAAAAAAACGCTGTCTGTGACTGCCACTTCATACAGCTTCCGGCAAGTTGGTATTTTGTAGAATAAGGGAAGTGGGCACATGATGTGTCATCTTGTTATTTAAACCTTTATTAGCTTTATTACAACATAGCCGTTACATTTTTATTAGCAGCGTAAATATTAAAAATAATAAGCTATTATTTGTAGGATAGGCTAGGATGAAGGAAACCCGAGACGTGGCAGGTGATGAGTGATGCCTTACATTACTTACAAGGCGAGGATAAGAGATACAACGCCGGCTGTGGGCCCCAGACACCTCATCTGGGCCTAGCTTATTTGAACAAATAATCAGGCATGAGGACATGCTGAACCCCGCTTCAAGAAATATGTGTTTGGAGTGCGAGCTTTACTGTGCTTCGCACTTCAAGCGCGAACGCACGTTAACTGGCGAGGCGCAGAGAACGCGAGAAATCAATTACAAACTTTCGACAGAGGGTTCTAATATTTCGATATGAACGAGGCCATACGGTCCTCACCAGGCGCGTGCCTACGGGCACTCGGTCCTGTTTTGTATTTTTTTCGAGATTCTAAACTGGTTGAAGCCGGCGCGCAAGCCAGGATGACGGCGAGTGTTCGTCACAAGGCGCTCGCTCACGTGCGCTCGGTATTTTCTTGGTATTTCCTTCCGAACGCCCCCCCACCAAACAACACTGCTGTAGATAACGTTGGCTCATCAGTGATTTGATTGACAGCGGTGTCTTAGGTGTCTCCTTGCTTTTGGGCGGCATATCTTTCTTTTGTCTTCACAGGGTTACAGTTGCGTAAGGGTGGCTCGATTACCGTAGGTACGTAGATTCGCAGTATATAAAATTCTTTCAAAGACGCTTCGCTCTGGTCAAATCTATAAAAAATTTCAAAGCGAAAGCATATTTCAAGCATACTGGTTCTCAGGTTGAGAAAATAGGTGTTTCGAAACATTTGGAATCTGCCTTTTTCGCTGCGGTGTGGCGCCCTCTTGAGGTAGCGACGGAAAGCAGATCGGAGGTCAAGGTTATCGTGGTGCGTCGTGGTTGTTGCCTTCGGCGTGAGCGCGTTGTTTTTCGACGCTCGAAGAGAAGGTAGCTTTCCGTCTCACCTAGTCGCTTGCTTTATCTTATACTTCCCCTGACCACTGCAACTGCATCAGCATGCAATCGTTAGGGGAACAATTCATTTCAGGAGGCTTTCTTGCCGCTACAAACGGCTGGACGGACTTTCCCCGGTCGACTACCCATAATACCCTAGTTACTCGGGCGCAGTAAACCACGGTTAAGCGAACCACGGTTACAGAAAACCCCGCAGTTTGCTACGTTACACGGCACACGAAACTGCGGCTACCCACCTAAGCATGGTTACGCAAACTGAGCTTTGCCACTTCAGTTCAGTCGCGCTAGTTGCAGTTCCCGCAGCCGCTGTGCTCACAATCGCTCAAGTCAGTTCGGAAGCAAGTGGCGGCGCATCAGCGGAGGTGGAAAAAAAAATCACCTGGCGTTCGGAGGAGACGAATGTTCTCAAATAGCGGGCGCTCCAACGCTGCCCCCAATAGGCACTGGCGTTCTTTGCGTTGCACCCGCAAGCAGCGCGACGGACTTCACACGTTGGATAATAGCAAATTTAGGTTCGGGGGAAGCCTACCACAGATATAGTAAGATGTCACCAAATTCTACGTGAAAAAACGAAAATAGGTGCTTTAAAAACACGAGAAGCCAACACCCCTTTAGTTGGAGTACGGTGATTTCAAACCTTAAATGTTTGGTAAAATTGAGCAATGCAAAAGTAATTTTATTGATAAGCACATTTCTCTTCTATTCTACATAGTAGCTTAACAATTTTTTGCCTAATCTGGTCACACAATGAGAGCCCAATCTAAAGCCATCGCACGTTCAGGGGAGGAATTCTAAGAAGTAGCAATTGCGCATCCATAACGCTCCCTCTTTTTATAAGAGTGTATGAGCAGTGAAATTGGGGAGTACACAATATAGACGGCGTTTAAATACGACGCCAAAGGGAAAGTTAAATTCGAAAAGAGGAATGGAACCATATTATTAGGACAGTACCGAAAACTCGAGGGAAAAAGACGATATGAGACAGGAAACGTCAGAAAATCCACCGAAAAGGCGGGTCTGCGAATGTTGACACGGCGTTAATGGGAGTGAAAGTTTTAAATATTTATAACAACATCCACCCGGACGTCTGCTTGTCCTGAAAATAGATCGTGCGTTTTGATAGCTCACCAACTTCTTTATTTCCCAACTGACCTCGACGATTCTTGTTCTAGCAGAAGTTTATGTGCAGAGTTTAAAACTATAAAGTATTTTGCTTTTCTGGCCTGTGGCCCTCTTTGACTATTATAGAGTTGAACTTCACGCAGTGGTTTGACTCGTGCTAAATATTGCATGTTAATTCTGGACCTCACTTTTTGCAATTGCAGAACAAAAATGTCCGCATCCTTACCATCATAAAAAGAAAAAAGCATCTGCTCTGCTCGACATCAGCTATGCGTGTTTAAAGTGGACAAAATATACTTACCGAAAAATCATCACGCAAATACAATTCTGCTTCGGAATCTTCTTCATGGGTGATCTTTCGCAAGCGTACAGTGACCTGAAACGTTTGTGTTATTGGCATTGGTGAGATTGGTTACGGTGACCGTCTTTTAAAGGTGCATTCACATTTCAGATATATCCAACATTTTTGTTGACATCGTGCCTGAGCGGTGACACCATATTTCATACCAATCTATTTAAAAAATGTAGCTGTATTCGCCCACGATAGAAGACGTAAAACGTTTCTGCGATGGCTGCCGAACCACACCCCTTTGTAAGTGCCAAACACCAAAATAACTTTCGCATTTGACGGAGTTTGATGGACATCCGACACTGCAGGGAGAATTTCGCCAATAAGCTTTGGACATGGCGAACAGCTGGCTCTTTTTTTTGGGTAGAAAGAAAACCGTCAAAAATCTGGCACGCTCTCTTGAGTGACACGTTTAGCAACCGAAAGCGCGAACAGATGTCTGTGAATTCTCATCTTTCTCTTCATTTGGTTCGTCGAAGACCCCGACTGCTCTAATCATCGACCCTCGGTATTGAAAAATGAATTTCGTCAAAATGAACACTCGGCATAAAAACAGTTCTGGGTTCCACAAATCGTAGCTTTGAGTAATAACACAACGTAACGCTTGCACGAGAAGCTTTACGACGCCAGCGTTACGACTCCTTTTGGGTGCCCTGCGAAAACGGCGCTTGCCAACTAATGGTCGTTGCGTAGCGTATCAACAATGTGAAAAATCAAGCGGCTTGCCGCATAAGAATGACTGGTAAAGTTGTATTTTTTTGGGGTGGTGATGTTTCAGTAGCATATTCATAGAACATGGTTTCACTGGTAATTATTGCATTATCGCTGGTACGTTTTGTACTGCAATCGCTCTCGAACAAACTTTAAACAATTTAGAGTGGCTTGAAAGACGACCTGAGCGACACCGACCGGCCTTTCGGCGGGATAAAAACTGTTAATTTTCTAAGGAAGGTGATGCTACTTGATTAGATATAAGATACTTTTTCTGAGGGCGTCAGATTTTGGAACAGACGGCGCTTCAAACAAGATGGCTGTTTGATAGCGGAAATGCCTTTTTTCACAGTTATAACGTAGTCCTTTGGGTAAGACCAGGTTTCTTTTCATAGTTATTTGTGAATAAAACCGTGTGGTAAACTGGCTTTAGATACGTAGAATAGCTATTTACAAAATCTACACACAGCATCAAATCAAGTTTGGGCGAAAGGGAGAACTGGACGCGGTCTTCGTGCGTTTGTTTTCTTTGTTTTCCGCCCTGTACGCAAGCCATGGTTCATTTATAACCGCAGTGTGGGTTTCACAATGCCGCTACAATTTTACGCTCTGCATTACAGGGATAATGTGAGCGTAAATAGATACGCCGTAAAGTATACGAACCTCGTATCGCTCTGCCTGGCCAGGGGCGTCCCATCGAAGCAGAGCCCTGGTTGGGTCCGCAATTTGAGCTGTGAAATTTGTGGGTGCTGGACAAAACAAGAAAATAAAATAGCAAAAACTTGAATTATTGTCATAATTTATTTGTTCCTTTATCAGTTAATTGGCACAGTTTCTGTTTTCTTAGTATGAGATTACCCTAAAATTGTGAATAAACATGTGAATATATAGCCCGAAATATTACTAGCCGACTTTCAAAATGCACCTGAGAGAAAAAATGATGTCAAAGACGTGGCAATACTAAAAATATGATCCAGAAACCATCGTACCGGCACGAGAAAACACAGGGGGCAATCACTCCTCCAAAATCAATGAAAAATTTATGTTTTTACATATTATACGACGTACAACTTTTTGATTAGATTTATTTTGAATAGGAATTATACGAGGCTGATTTTCTGACCTAACAATGCGAAATAACAAAATCATGCATGCTTGGGTGTGCTGACGCAAATATTCTATTTTTTGTGTATTTCAACATTCGAGAGTTACGGATTTTCTAACAAGAACATACCAAATTGTTCCTTTGGGCATGAGCAGCCTTATAAATTGCTGGCTTTTCTTTCTGGGTTCATTCAACCAGACCACCATTACAAGCGTCAAATAAATGCCTGTCAGGGCGACTAACAAACAGCGCCGGAACAGGGCGATAGGAGGATCACACAAACACACAAACTCGGCGCCCCTGTTTTTGTGATCGTCCTGTCATCCTGTTCCTGCGCTGTTTATAACTCCGTTATGTACGAACTGGCCCGTGTACAATCCGTGTTGCTGTCAGGGGTGTCACTTTTAGCATTATTGGTTTCTAAATAAGCTTCAGAGGGCAGGCGCTCGTCCCCACATCAAGACAACTCGTAACACTGGAGTCGTGGCCCAAACAGGAAAAAACAAGTTTATAGCACCAAGTGTTTGGAGAGGCTCTTACCACTCTCACAAAGCAAAGTTAAGGTTAGATGTAGATACAGGCTGTAGGGTTGATAAATGAGCGCCTTTAAAAATTTTAATTGTAAAAACCGGAGCTCCGTTCGCGCCCAAACTTTAAACAGAGGTCGTATTTTGAGCTTCATTTTGTTTGACACCGGCGCCAACGAGGGTACTTACATTGTTATTCAGAAAATGAATGAAAACCACTTTCGCCTATTAAAAAATCGCGGCCAATTTTGACGTTCATGAATAACTTGGAACGGTGGTTCCTCCTGCCATGTGTCTGACGAAACGCTCTAAGCCGCTTGAGAGTCGGAAGGAGCCAAAAGAAGGATCAGGAAGCCGCCTTCGTTGATGGTTTCAGATGGCCACAAATAGTTATATAATCGTTTTTACGAAAATATTAGACTGTTTGACCGGTTCACCGCTGCCAATAGAATTCATCCTGTGATTATTTGTTCATGTGCTTTTGGATCGTCTACCGTCTGCTGTTGCAGGTTTTTTGTTCTCATTTTACATTTATTCTTCTGTGCATGACTGTCAGCTCTGGAGACATACCGATATGTGATCATTCACCGCGAACAAAAAAGGCTGCCTGTTTTCTCCTTCGAACGATCGCATATTGACCCGTCACAATCACAGAAACATAAGTACGCAATAAACGTTGAAGGAGAATAAACTATGAAGAAGATGTCGTGAGTATCATTTATGTCGTAATTCTTGTTTACCTGACGCAGCAGGTGACAGATGTTCCAAAACCAGTCTAAAAACGTTTATTGGTATTTGTAAGGCCAAAGCGTGAGGATATCTTACCGTAATTCGTAAGAACTTTTATGTATATATTTCCGGGGGTCGCAAATTATCGACGAAAAAGATTTGCCTATCTTCTACACCTCATTTGCCTCCTTGGTGCTATAACCCTTTATCGTGCATTTAGTCCCGCATACGGAAGGTGGCAGCGCCGTTCCAATTGGGCGTGAACGTCCGAATAGGTCGGCATCTGCCTATAGAACACAGTCGTTGTTGTTTATTTTTAAATGTGTAGGTATGTACTGTCGTTGTTTCCGTGTCAAAAAAAACTACCCCAAAATGAAGTCCCCCTGTGGGACCTCATGTGGGAGCGAACGAAGTGCGACTCGCCAGGAATTTTTTTTAATTACGCTTATTTAATGATGTAACACCCTGTATGTCCCATGAAGCGCCACAGAATATAGCCGGTCCTACATTCGAATGGTGAGGCAGAAAAGGGATGGCGCATCCTTCGCTAACGTTTGGGTCTGGTCTTGTCTGTATTTCCACGAATTTTTACACACTTTAACTTTCCCATTACTGCGACAAACAATATTAATTTACTCCACTAGAGCACCATCTTGGCGTTCTTGACTCATAGCTTTTTTCCTCTGTAAACCAACGATCCAGCCAGTAACAATGCTCATAAGCTGCATATATACATAGCGCGTCGGTTCCAGCAGTTTCTGTGTCCAAGTTACTTGAGCTTCCAAGTGATACTGTACTTCTCCCGCATTTCCTATAATCCGAATTGGCATGACAAGGTAGTGACATGAAAAGGCCTCTTCACCTTAGTTTGCGGGAGTGCCGCTGTGTACATTGTATGTAGCCGGGGACCAATATCTGAGATGGTGTATTTTTAGGCATTCGAGGTACTTTCTACGCCTTCACAACACCGTCACCTACCTATGTGCTATTAAAGTTTCTGGTGTGTTTTTGTGGGAATTTGGTTCCTAGAATACATTTCTTCAGACGTTTTCGAAGTTATATAGAGTGAAAACTTTATTTCCAAGCACACGCACGGCCGCACATGCGTAATAATGCACCCAAACACGTATTTCTTGATGTGTTTTAAACCTTACTAATGTAGGTTGGTCCGCCTCGTCGGTTTCTCAAAATAATTTTAACCACGGTAGTTATCTGGTTAGGCCGTCCCAAAAGAAAGAAAAAGTATATTGTATCACAGTGACATGCAAATTTATGGTCTGTTTGTTGTAAATAGAAAAATTTCTGAGTGCTGGCACAACACTTTGTTTGAAATTCAGGTTAATCCGAAGTCCACCGTTTCAAGGCACGATCCATAACAACAATAAAACATAACTTAGTAGTTAAACATGTCCGTCTTTTGCAGTGGTTTCTCTGTGTGTAAACAATAACAGTGTTTTTCAACTATTTGCTTAATGATTGTGCAGAGTACATCATGAGGTTTTTTAAACAGCTTCTGTATACCAAGGGGTTTTTCACAGTTATTGTATTAGGTAAACTTTTACAAGAAAGAGAAGGAAGGACCAATACATGTTTTTTCTTTCTTCTCTTGATTGGTCTTGGAGCAAAAGATTCGGGTTATATTTTGTTCAAAGTAGAGCTAGACTATAAAACTTTCGTATGAATTCAAGTTAAAACGTTTCGCTTTTAATTTTTTGTATAATGTTTCTTGTGGGTTTAAGATGTTATGGTTATTTTGTGGTAGTTTTCAGTGACGTTTTCTGGCCACAAGAAAATTTTATTTGGCAACTACAGCCACAACGCGGAGAAAAATTACAGAGAAAAATATAAAGCCATTCGTATTTCTTGCAGATAAATGCTTTTTGAAAAACTTCGGTGGTTAAAAGAAAACAAGCTTTGTTTTCCGGAAATTATATACTGTCAGTCCCTTTCGTAATGCTCTAGATAAATTATTATTAAAATCACAAGGCACATTCTTAGAGTATCGCCTTCTTTCCGGTATATTTCCGATCAGTAAAAATGTATATAAACTAGCCACGCTGGGTGTCAAGACATCTGGCAGGCGGGAAAATTCAAAATGGTTTTGTAAGGTTAACAAAAGTAGGGAAACCCACTTGCAACTAGATTTTGGGCTCCATATAGCCGCAACTAGAAAACGAAAAGAAGAAACTACGACGAAAGTTTATGTTCCGTGAAAGTGAAGGGTGTGTTGTTTTTAACCTAGAATTACTAAATATTAAAACGTCAGACAGTGCAACAAAAATTTTTTTTTTGTTTGGAATTAGTTCCAACTGTAAAAAAAAGCACAACTCTTTATTCGCTGCACCAAATCGTCAGTTCCTGGAATTTTTGCGCACGCCTTTACCTACATCATTACATTTGCAGATTTTGCGTAAAACTTAATCCGAAAATTACGTTGACTCAGAACTGACCACCATTTTGTAAAGTTGTTTGTCATTTTTCTGCCGCAAAAGTTCCCTGTTGTGTTTCTTTGGTACGGGTGGGAATTAGGAGTAATCTTCATGATTTTGTCGCTAAAATACTAAATTCGTTGCTCACTGAGACATGAAAAATGGCATTGTGGGTGTTACAAATATCTACACAGGTCACTTTTGATCAAAAATATATCTCTGCTACATCATTTCATTTTTGAACACGACAAAAACAAGACATGGAGTGTGGCAAGCTGAGTTAAAAACGAGATTTACAAGGGCAATTCCTGTCAGGTGAACTGTCACCAATTCGAATATTTGGTAGCTCGCTTCTTTACCGTCGAACTACTCAAGTGCCGTTACCCCCGTCATTCGACGTTAGAGGTCTCCACAAAATAAAGTCTAGTTTTAGAGGTTTGCATCTTACCCAAAGGAACGGTTCCAAATATCACCGAAGTTTCGGGTCCTGCAAGAATTTCTCCAAAGTCGCCCAAGCCACAGGCGCTGGCAGAAATGCTGTACCTGCGCCCAGGTTTCAGCGACAGTGTTGTGTTAACGTCGTACTTCTTCCGCTCTGCAGTTCCGACCAATTGAGGAAATTCCACCATTCTTTCGTGTTCACCGTCGGCGTATGCCTCTTTCCAGCGCACAAGAAAACCTACTGGCTTGGAGTTCCAATCCAGTGGTCCGATGATAGATAGGGGCAGCAGGCCCGGTTCAGCCCTAGTTGATTGAAGCCAAAGCGTAACAGCTTTGGGTGCCATTGGAACTGAAACACACCCAAAGAAGATTAGTTGGTGCCGTAACAACTGCATAACGTATTTTCTGGACAAAATGCGGTGAACAAAAACAAGAAAGCACAATACACATTTACAAACTCACGACGCAACACCGCTAGTTAGGCCTTTATCGTATGTGAATCTGTTAGGACATGAAAATAAAGGATTAAAATATTTATTGAGAACAAAGAAAAAATGTCGCGTCCATGGACACAACCTAACAGCCTCTACACTCCTGTCCTTGTTTGCTTTCTCAAAAAAGCAATAGCTGTTTACACAAGCTTTATGAAAATGACATTCGAATAGCCTTTATTCTCGGTAATCTCTATGAGTGCGGAGGACAATTCTGAATACAGTCCAGCTTGATTAGTTTAAGGTTATCTCAAGAACAGAAATAAGATACTCGGGTCGGAATATGTTCGCTCTTATATTTGCACTGGCCGCTAAATCATACATTTCGCGGATGATCCTGCTTTAATTATGCTAATAAATTAATGGAAGAATGATAACATTATGCCTTCATAGTATTCCAATGAGAGATGGAAGCAGAATTCTGCGTCATGCTCTTAGTACTTAGGCTGCCCATACTGTCTTTATCTTTTTCATAGTCGCTCAGCAACTCAAGGAGACAACAGCAAATTCGTACGTACGTTGTTTAATGCGAAATAAAAGTCCGTGTGTAACCCAGACGCGGAAAATATCGAACACGGAGAACAGTTGTCAACTGGGCCATGCATTCGTCGCCACAGGAGCGAGCATTGTAAATGCTGGTGGTTTTTAAGACGTATTTTCTGGAATATTGAACTTCTATAAGAAGCGAATTTTTCTGCTTAAAATTTCATTTCAAAAGCAAATTTCTTCAAACGTTCCCGGGTCAATTTTGTAGTGACCCTGTGCCCACTCAGTGTTCTGTGTATGCACTATAGTTTAACAGCCGCGGGCAACAACAAACGGGTTATGCTATTATGCGGATGTGCAAAATCTGGAAGTCATTTACTTCAACTTGTTATTTGTTTCCCTAGTTTGTCGAAGCTATTCGAAGTGCACAATTTTGAAGTTATTGAGATTATTAATGCTGTATTCCAACAGCCCCAATTAGAAGCGTTTAAATTTAGATGTATTCGGTAGTAATGCAGTCATAAGGAGTCAAATTACTAGTATTTGGCGACATAAATGTGCAGCTAAAATCTGCAGGTCCTTTTTATTTCGTCCACTCAAAATATTAAAGAACCTGTTAGTTTTTAGATTACTGCGAAGCGTCGCGCTTGTCTTGACGTACATTTGCAATTAAGGAGGCACCATGAAAAGCATTGTTTTAGGTAGTGCTCAAACATTTTGCTTTCATAATTTGAAGTTACAGCTCCAGGAATGCTTCTTGCTAGTATGGTGCAATAAAGGCGCCTATATGTATCGCGGCTATGTTTTTATGAAGATTTTTAGGCGGCAAATACGTTAATTTTTCAACATATTTGGGAAGAGGAGGTACTGTGACGATATCTTGTAAATTTACTATAATGAAGACACTTTCATGGATATTTATAAGTTTTCAATTAGTGCAAACTCACCTGCAGCAGGAGTTCGGACACTAACCATGATTGGTTTCCCCAGCTTTTCAGAAGGGGCTCCTTTCAAAAGATAGACCGGCCACAGCGTGAAGTCATACTCGGTATACAAATGGAGGTGGCCAACTGTGAGGTTGGTCAATACCGATGGCAAAGTCATTTGGAAGCTATGAACCGGTGAGGTTCCCTTGAAGTAGAATCCCGTGAGTTCGCTGGGTGCCGCCCCATCACGCCACTTCCAGGAAAATATCAGAGACCCGTTTGGATTTGTCTGGCTGGTCAGCTGCACGATCTTTCCGGTGGTGTACTCTGCGGGATTCGACAAGAAGAAGCCGATTGCAAAATGCACAAAACCTTTTTAACAATCCAAACATGGCCGATCAATAGGCTGCAAAGTTATCCAGTAAAATTGCGGAATCAACATGATTAAATTTATTTATCCCGTCATTTCGCCTTGTGTGGTCGCAATATGGCTATACGGTTGAAACACAGCTGAAATTATAGTTTTGGTAGGCCTGTAAGCTATTATATTTTGGTCTGTTTTTAACATCCCACATTCTTCTAAATCATAACGCATTTAACTATACAAGAAAAACCACGCTGAGAGAAATATTCTTTAGGGTCTTTCTGGCAATAAAAAGAGTACCTTTTTCTTTTATAGACCGAAAATAAACGCTTGAGTAATTTGGGTAGCATTTAAATGGAGCCCCAGTAATGTTCCTATAGAAAATGGTTACGGCTTTATAATCTCCTATAGTTGCTTCACATATGAATTTCGCAAAACTCCTATTGATGTCATAAATTTGTGTGGCACTGAAAGTGCCTTTGTTTTTATACTTTAACCTTCCGCGGATTCAGTGGAAGCTGGCACAATTTCCGCCTGATGAAAATTGTTACGGCTTTATTCACTCCAATAGTTGCTTCACATATGAATTTGCAAAACTCTTATTGATGTCATAAATTTGTGTGGCGCTGAAAGTGTCTTTCTTTTTATACTTTAACTTTCCGCGGATTGAGTGGAAGCTGGCACAATTTCCGCCTGATGAATCAACCAATTTTATCGATCTAATCCTCGCCTTTAAGCTTCCACAATTTGTTACCACCCCCCACCCCGCTTCCTCGTTTGAAAACAATATTTTACACTTCATGCATCCTACAGCTGCTCAAACACCGGTGCAAATTCTACACCTACAAGTTTTTATCGACCAGAGTGTTTTTGAAGTACGCTTTAAATATCCTTCTACTTCTTCCCGCAAAAACAACAAAAAATTTCGACCACAATGAAGCCAACTATGCTGACATCAACAGCCAAATTGAAGTATACTTTAGCCAAGCTGTGTTGCCGTAGATTCCCATATCCAATGATATATCTAACGTCTAGGTCACAAAGACACTGAGCTAGCTTGTAAATAGGAAGAAACTTCTAACTAAAATCTTAACGCCAACACAGAGCCAGGGCTCACGAAAAGTATGAACTTTTTTTACAAGCATACAGCTATGCTATACTTTCTACTGAAATATTTTCTACAAACTTTCATTTCCTCGTTAACCCAATCCAAAGAATTTTTGGTAGGATATATCTCGCCATCATAAAGCTAACCGCACTACTGTGCACTACTGTATACGATGACTGTCACGAACCTCTTTTTAACAGCCAGTGGTGTTCTCCTTTAATAAGTATTTTTTGTCTCAATGTGTACTCGCTCCGACAAATCCACTTGACCTAGCGTGCCGGATTGGGGCTACCACTGAAAGCAATATATTTCAAGCACGGCCGAGGGTATTACACGTGTCATAAGAACCTGAAGGCCTCCCTTTCAGCTGGACGTGTTTCTATCACTACAACAGTATTAAAATGTACCTCCACCATTACACCAAAAAGTGAACGCCATATATCCTGGAAGTTATATTACTCTGATAAAATACCCCAGGACTATAAGAATTAAAGCGTTACCTTCATGTGTAAATCATACGTAAAACAGGACACAAAAACTATAATCTCAAGAAAAATATTTGCTGCAACTTCTGTCCTATTTTCGGTTCTCGCATTTACAACCATCTGGATTATAACCAGTTCTTTTTCCCAACAAGTATGGTTTTCGGAAAGTTATATCAAGTGAGACATCATTGCAAGACATTTTGATTTGCACTTACTGAAACAAAAATAGGAACTTTTAAACCGATTGCAGTTGCCTTGCGAATAACGTAAGCGGGAAGTTGGGGCCCCACTTCTTATTCTTTACCAGCTCCTGTGTTTCTGACTAGCAGCAAATTACTGCTAGTGATGAATAAAATGTAGAAGAATTAGGCGCTGAAAGCCTCCAAAAAGTAAGTAATTGCTGTTCGCTGCCTGATTTCCATTCTGCAATATATCTACCCCTAGGCCCTGCCTTTTTACGAAACGAAACAAGCATAATTGAGAAACCCAGACACCTTCACCAGTCCGAGCCTAGGCAAAGGTGTGGGCGGGTGCTTAAAAGCTACGTTTTGGGACGGGCGAAATGTGAGAACGATGCATGCAACTATGCGACGTGATCTCAGGTTCTGTCAGTATATACAGAGTAGCGTGCGTGTATGGGAGGGAATAGGATGAATGCTGAAATATTATGTGACATTATTTTTACTCTATATGGGGTTTGGGAGAAATGATTGTACAAAATTAGGTCAGCCAAATATACGTCAGCTGTACGCCAATATACGTCAATAACATACGTCAATATACGTCAGCTGTTAAAATCACTTCGCAAGGGTTTGTGATAGGTTGACGCCATGTCATTAATTGGACTTGCAGACTCTTGGGCGGTGACGCAGCACAGGTTCCTGTACTCGCTTTGTGCCACTGAAATCTATAGAGTGATATCAAGCTGCAACAAACTTCCACAAAATTATAAATCACGCCCCTGACCTTACCAATATTGCCGCATTATATTAGGGCCGTGATTGTCTGACACAAGCGTCAGATTGCCAGTGCACACATTGAAAATGTGTCCTCTATGGTGAAACACATGCTAAAACACACCTAGCATGTTGTCGAACTTTATCACGAAGCAGCAGTATTTTTCGCTTAGGTGACCCCGACCAATTGCAAATAGAAGAGCTAGAAATTCCCAAAAATCGTACACAGCGACGGCATTAACCCTATGTGCACAATCGGTAACGATAACAGCAAAAATACATTGTGGAGACAAAGGCACACAATATAATATGCATTTTTCACCTTCACCTTAAGTGGAAGTCATTCGAATTTATAGGTCTTTACTCCGCCGGCAGATGTCATGTACTGTAAAAACAGCAAAAACAGCAAAAATTGCAGTGGATTTTATATTTTCAGGCTTACCTTCGGGGCAATCGCGGTCATCAGGATGAAGCACAAATCCACTTCGGCAGGAGCACAAGGTTTTGTCATCCGTTCCGCGTTCACAGATTTGCTTGCAGCCGCCGTTGTTAATAGCGCATTCTTTGAATACTGCACAGAAATAAGGAACAGCGGAGCGAAAGCAAGTTCAGAAAATTGTCCAGACCATCAAGAATATTACCATTTCACCTAACGGTTTGTTCTAAGTTAAGCCTGTCCGCCGTCAAAGAGTCTCTCCCCTAAACCGCTGTAAAGCTGATGTAAGTTAGGACATACGGAAATTGAGCGGTAAAAAGTCTTGTTTAAAACCGAAAGGCCAGTCAAAGGTTTGCCTACAGCGTTCTGTTCTACGGAGCACGTGAAGAAAATATGAAAACCGAGAATGGGACGTCAAGGCTCACTGCCACCGCAAGAAGGAGGATCGAAGAACGCGCGGGATGTCAAGAAAGAAACAAGCCGCCTAGCTAAGTAGCATCACCCTGTACGTCGGTGTTTTTCGCGCCTTTTGAAGAGAAGAGGACGATATCACACAAGCACACAGCCAACCCCGCTGTCCTAGAACTAAGATGTTAGTGATTTCCTGTTATGCAGCGGAGATGGCAGGAAACGCGACTTAAAAATATAGTAAACACGTGTCGGAATAATAAGTAAAGCTTCTATAACTAGAATGCCAAAATTTATGGTGTCAACACACGCGCGCAAAAAAGGAATAGGGAAAAGCAAGCCTACAAAGGCGACGCCTATCAACACAGCGAATGCAAGTCGCTGCTCGCGCCGGAGCCCGAACCACTCCGGCAAATGAGGGAGGAATCAAACCCATCAGCAAAAGCAAAATATTTCCTGTTATTTTCGCAAGGTATGTCTGCAGCGCGTTAGTTCCCATGAACGTATTGCTCCAAGAAAATGCATGTGCGTTTGCTGCGTCAGGAGTGGTGTCGGTGTGACGAACAATAGCATGTCATGGTCCCCAGCAGTCTTAATGAATTGTAATTCGTTCTTTCACATTTCAGCGGGATGAGGAATAAATGTTAGTTCCGGGAAAAATACGCAACAAAAAATCACTGACGGCCGCAGGCGCTGCTGCCCCTGTAATAGCGTCACTAAACTGAATTTTGTAACAAAAATTATAACAAACAGCAACTAAGCACGTATACGCACATATAGCAATAAAATTGTCCTTAGACATAGGCATCTTATAGCAAGCAGCCACAACGATGTAACAAAATGTTTTTCGGCGATTGCGCCACAGGCCCAGAGTTTTGGTGCTAATAATGCTTGTTTCTCCCTCCTACTGTCCCTCCTCAGAAATTGTGGATTTGAATTTACATTTCAACCCGACCACATTTCTTTTGCCTGCGGCATAAAATCCGCATCAAAAGCAGTCATTTTAAACCATGCGCCCCTTTTTGTTGCCTTCATTACTAGCTGGGCACACCGTTATAGTAGGACGTCTGTATTTCTGAATATTTTAATAGTATTTTTACAAGTTGTGAATATTTTTACTCATGATGTTTCAGTACTAAGACTTTGTGCTCCTCATTGCAAGTGTGCAGTTAGGTTTCATTCCAATTGTGGCTTACGCTTCTCGCCTTGTAACGAAAAACAACATCGCCCGTGTGATGAGACTTCGGCGTCCGCTAGAGATCCCGAGCTACGGTAAGACATTTCTACTCCTTTACAGTAAACGCATATTCCAGCAGAGTTTTCCCACTCCCAAATTTGTAGGCACACTGAACTTGTGGGTCTCATAGCCTAGGTGTGGGATTGCACTACCGGAAAGAAAAATCCAAAAAATTAGAAATATTATCTGAATATAAACTTCCACAATTGCCGCCACTTCTTCTTGTATATCTTTGGTTCGCGACCCTTCCCTTTGGGTATGTTTGTGCGCACAGTCTGGTTCAGGTTCGCGGTATTGAAAAAAAAAATGGACGAAGTATCCAACCCTTAAGTGTTTGTATCGAGTTGTAATGAAGATTTTCAATGGTTGGGTGAGTGAAATTGGCAATAACTGAATATACAGGTAGAAAAAAACCAGCCAATTAGCGCACCCAGGATTCAAATTGGCACTTTACATTGGCTTTACATTTGAAATCAAGAAGGAAAACATGGGTTTCACAAGTGACTAAATCTCAGCAAGGATTTCACGGGCGTTTTGTAAACTTAGTTCTTCAAAAAACTAGAGCAGATTCCATTATTTGATTTACATTCAGTAAGTTCTGATAAACAATAAACAAGAAATTGGGGCTGTACACGAAGTAAATTTATGAGTCTAAGATAATGACATATATAACGAGAACAATTTTTACAACAGGCTATTTCGTCATGCCCTCGGACCACCCTAAAATGAGACTCTTAAGACAAGTAACTGAACATTTAGGCTTTATGTGTAATGAATTTCACATATCATTCGTCATTTGACAAGAGCTGCCATCTTCAGTGCACGATTACTGCACAAACGGTATTCTATCGTAGAAAATTATCAGGAAAGATACTGCAGGTGATTGTACATTGAGTATTAGCCGCGAGAAAAAAAAGTGGCACTCACCTTTCTGGTACACGACCGAAAACCCAGAAAACTCGGTACCGGGATCACTTCTAAAATGCACCACCAGATTTTTTAAGGAAGTGATCAGCGGGGGCAGGTTGAAACCGCAGAAGATCCCGAGCGTGCTGGAAACCGCACCGCCCTCGACTGTGTTTACTTCCACGTGGTCATAACTGCAGTTCTCCTACAAAAAAGTAAATAAAGGGTGTTAATATTCAGGTACCACTGATGAGAGAGGTCCGCAAAGCGGTGTGGTTGTTAAGATACTCCTGAATATAGTGGTACCTCCCTTGTGCCAATCGTCATCAGCACCAAGCATAGCACCGTGAGTGCACGCCTCGTCAATGTGCGGATGTTGTTAACATTATACGAATTCATTTTGCATTGTTAACAAAGCCTAAGTAATAAACTAAAGAATTAAAACGGCATAGAAATTGATGCTTAAACGGCGCCGTTTAGGGGTATTTTAAAACATTGACGTTTGCCGTACCCGAGGGACGTGTTCCGCGGATATTACTGCGAAGCAATAAAGGTTGAGGCAACATACTGCCTTCATATTATTTATGAATTATGCAGCCACAAAATGTCGTTTTATAAAAATAAAATGGTTGTGTCTCAAAGGCTAAGACATTGTCTTGCTGAGCCCAAGGGCAGGGTTTCGATCACGGCCGCTGTCGGCGTTTGTTAGAAGAAACCCAGTTGGGAAAAGGCCTCTGTGTCGAGATTTCGGCGCGCTACGTACAATTACGTGCAACAATTACTCCGGAGCCCTCCACTACTGCACGCTTCATAGCCCAGTTATCGCTGTAGTGTCTTAAAACCCATATTTTGGCTTGGTTAAGATAAGGTATTTCGCTAGGGCCTCAGTGTAACAGTGTCGCCACTTGAGAAAAAATCCCAGCGGCCAGTTATTGTTTATTTTGCTAGCGGACAGTTATTTTTACAATACTTTTGTAGAAGGTACATTCCTCCAAGTGTGTCTTTTATTACTAGTTTAACATGGCACATTTCAATTTCTGTTTAGACAAGAGCATATAACGGCGAAGTGGCTGCCAAAAGCAAAACGCGGACTGATTACACGATAGACACTTGAATGTATGCGAATCTAAACAGGTCTTCATGGCTTGTGTCATGTTTCAATTTTGCCCAGAGGTTCGGCATCAATTGTATTTGTTGTTTGCTTAATTGTATTTGTGAATGTGTGTAGGACAAAACGCCTTGGCTTGTGCTTGCCATTATTAGGCCCAAAAGTTCGGCCTTGAACCTATTTGTTTTTTACTTATTTTCGTTTTCTATGCTGTCCAATTGAGGCACACTAGCTACTTTACATCAAAAATACCTTTCGAACTTGTCGAATAATCTCGACAGCTTTGAAACAAATGCGTGTTTTGTAATTGTGCCCTTTAATATTGAGTAATAAATCTTGTACAACATATCAAAGTCGCGCTTTCTAGTTGAAAAAAAATCCCATCTCGCCCTAGCAAAACAACTCCCCATTGCAAGCTCTTTGCCCATTTGTGTCCACCAAAAGGATATCTTGTCCACCAAAAAGGAAAATGATATTTTGTGGCCCAGGTGATACTGAGTTACAGTTTTGTAGGGGAAGACAGTGTGTTGGTGCAAACGGCAGGGGTTTATATCTATCTGAACCGATGCAGTCTAGAAAGACCATGCTCTGTTGGCTGTTTATCTGCAAGCGCAAGCGAGCGCTGGCACCTACGCCCCACGTAGTTTAAGGGGTACACGTTGCGCCTGACAGAACGGATGTGGAAGCTATCTCTGCTGTCTGGAGGCAAGCAAGCTTCGGTTTGTACTATTACCGGGATGTCTATTCGCAACTGGTGAAGAATGTGCCACCCTGTTTGAGTGGTAGAAATGCGCCGCAGCTGGTTCATAAGGTGGGCCTTTAGTAGTTTCTACGCTGTGTTGTATGCTGCCAACGAGGCGAGTCCGGCAGTGGACGCGTGGAGGAGAATTTGTATTGCTCCCTTGAATGCCTTTCAGATAGGCAGTCAATTCTGCCTATGTCGGAGGGGATAAGCGTAAGGTATGGGACTGAGTTTGGGATCCGACTGATGAGGAAAACCTGAAATATAGATTTTTCTCTTTCCTTCAGCATGGTGTTTTGGGTGTATAGGCCTTGGTCAAAAAAGCAACTTTGGATTTTCGTTCAGCACATTCGAAAATAGAGAAGAGGGGTATTGACGTGAGCTGTCTGCGCCGTGCCCTCGAGTAGTCTCGTCAGTACCACCGATAGTGTTCAGCACCAAGTTGCACGTTTGAAAGATGCCGGCTTCCCTCGGGAAGTAATAGCATCAGTGGTAGAAAGCGGTTTGCGTGACGTTAAGTTAGGGGCACGACGTCAATGCCGAGATGAAATTCGCAAAAACAGGAGGCCTATGGCGGTCCCTTACATGCGCAAGTTCTCCCACCACCTTAAAAAGGGTAGCGGGGAAATTTCATACCGACGTTGTGTTTCCCCCCCCCCCCAGAAAAACAAGCACGAATATGCTCTGTTGTGAATGGCGAGGTAATAAAGGCAACCGCTGAGCTAAGAGGCATGCCACGCAGTTTTTTGGTTACAAGCAAGGTGTTGTATACACTGGACCTGTATATTATGCAAAATCTTATATCGTGCAGAGTGGTAGGTGCATTAATGACAGGCTCTGCGAGCTCGCTGCGGGGGCCGTTAGGTGACCGTTCCCGATGCTGCATGTACGTTCCACACTGTGTTCCACTTTCCCAGGATACACTGATATTGCGCTGTTTTAAGGACCAAGCCACACGTGAAGAGTTTGAAGCGTGGTGCATCATGGGAGCCGGTGATACATGTGTATCCGCGCCATCGGTTGGTTTGTCAAAAAAGAAATTAATTGCCTGAATGCGCACTTACCACGTGCGTAACAAAGTGCACCACTTAACTTTGTCGCGAATTTTTCTTGTTGCTTTAGCCATGTTCACAGAAGCACCATTCCTGAATATCTTCCTATGTGTGTAGTAAAAGTTTCAGTTGTTGTCCATGGCAAGTCCTATGTGGTCTTTCCTTTTGTCCGGTCTTTACCGCGCCAAATACATTGTTTCACAGTTCGAACAAACTAGGCAATATTTATGCGTTGACATGTATGGCATCGTCTAGTGATTCTTCAATTGAGGCCAATTGTTTGATTGACGAGAGTGTTAAGGAGAGAACGAAACCAATTGTTACCCCGACTGCTGTGTATAACGAGGCCTAGAACTCTCAGCGTTTGAACTTCTGGAATGATTCAGTTGCTGAGTGTTCCACGTTTAGAGGATACACTGATATTGCGCTGTTTTAAGGACCAAGCCTGACGCAAAGTGTTTCAAGCGTGGTGTAGTGCTCGGTGAATCACGGCAAGACCGGGCATGGCGAATGAGAAGGGCAGATCTTTCGTGAAGACGGGATAACCCAGCGAGCTGCACCTCTGTCCCAATAATATTGGTACCTTGTTGAATGAGGGGTTCTATCTGAGCATCGCTGCCCCCCCCCCTCTCTCGGCCCCAGTACCTACAACGTGACATCGTCGGCTAATAGACTGCATCTTAGGCCAGGGACCGAATCTCTCTTATTGGGGATGTTCTGGATTGCTAGACTGAATACGAGAGGGGACAATACTGAAATCCTATGTGTGCCAATGGAAAGAATAAAAATACAGTCAGAACGGAGCGCGCCTACGATAAGTTGAGAGGTGCGTGCGGTGAGAAAATTAGCCACCTAGTTGTTAGGGCGATCACCAGGTCGGACAGAGTATAGGCCTTTAAGAATGGCGCTATCGGAGACTCTATCTAAGGCTTTTCCGCTGCGTCGTATTTATGTGGCTAGAAAGGGATGTTTTGGTGCAGCTGCAGGAAAACTTCCTGAGTGGAGAGCTTACGTCTACATCCAGAACTGTGGGTGGAAAGGCCGCCGTGCTCCTGATTTGAGGGGTGCGTCGGGAAAGGATTAGGTGTTCTAGAACCTCCCACGTACATCTAGAGAGAGATGCGGGGCGAAGGCGTTCGATAGTTAGAGGTTTGCTGGTATGGTAATAAAGACATGAAGTTACGTATTTATGCTTACGTAAGGGTGCCTTCGAAGTTTGAAGTCAAAAAGAATATCTTGGTCATAAATGTTTAACATAATGCATGTATACAGGAGGAGACCAGAAGCTGAGAAAGCCCAGGCGGGACCTCCTTTACTTCTACACCATAAATGGCGCGCATTGTACAAAGATATACGTTAAAATGAGCAAATACTTAGCTCATCGTCGTCCAAGTAATCAATGTGAACCGGGAATACAAAGATAGTACAAAACCAAACAATAGTACAGGTTATGAACAATAAGACACAGAATTGATATACTGTACAGATCCAGTGGACCACTTCAGAAGAAAGAACACGATGTGGGATTTTTGATCCACAGAGAAATAGGAAAAAACGTGAAAGGATCTTTCAGCTTTCGCGAAAGAGACGCGCGGTTGCGACCAAGCTAAACGAGGGATACAAATTAGAAATAGCATGGGCTTATGCGCCTACTACCGGTAATTATGATGAAGCCGTAGACAGCTTCTACAAGGACGTCGAATCAGCAATGAAGAAGGCACAACGCCATTCACGTTAGTGATGGCTGACCTTAACAGAAAGGTCTGTAAAAAGCAAATGGGTGAGAGTTCAGTGGAAAACTTCGGAATAGACAATCGCGACAGTTGAGAAGATACACTGGTAGGATTTTCAGCGAGAAATGCACTCATGTAGATGATCGCATTCGTCTACAAACGAAAGAGGATAAAATGGTCAGGTGAAAGTCCCGAAGGTACAACAAAAAATGAAATTTAGCCTATTTAACTAACAACCCAAGTATCGTGCAAGACGTAGAGGTGCTAAGAACGATTAGGAGCAGCGATAATAGCGTAGTTAGATGCAAGGTAAGGTAGAATTTCAACAGAGGATAAAGTAAACTCGTGAAAAATAACAAACTCCGCATGCACTTAGTCAGAGCCAGATCGCAGGAATTTAAAATAACCCTTTAAAACAAATTGGTGCTTCTGAAATAGAAGATTGAGGTCGGTGTAGAGAGGATAAATGACAACAAAACATCGGCGTTCAGTGAATCAGCAGCAAATGTGGTAGAAACAACGTGTAGGGAACAAACTGGAAAACTATAAAAGAAAATGAAGGATCTAAATTCAAGAAGTAAAAATATGAAAGTTTTAACTATGGCGGATTGAATAGAATTAGCCAAGCTTTCAAAACTAATTAACACAGGGGAAAAAACAACGGTCGTGCAGATAACGCCGCAGTGATGGAGAAAACGCTGATAAATGGGGGACGCTTGAAAGCAACTAAGAGAAAGGTGGCAGTCGGTAAAGACAGGATGTTCGCACACAGAGACGAGCAGGGTAACATAACGCACAACTCGGACGAGATAATAAAGGTAGTAGAACGATTCGTCACCAAGCTGTACGCCAGCGACGTTATACCAGGGGAAACTGCTGAGAGTACCAGCTCAACAGGCGATGTTCCATTAGTAACTGAAGAGGGCGTTGGAAAGGCTCGCGACAGCACAAAAATAAAGCAAAACTGCACGGTATGATGGCCTAACCGTGGTTCATTTCAAGGAGGGTGTAGATATTGTACTTAAAACTCTTTATGTACCATTTTAGAAATGCTCGAAGAGTAAAAAATTGCCGATAGACTCTTAAAACGCCAGCATTATTCTGATTCATAAGAAGGGCGATCCCAATACAGACCCATCAGCCTACTCTCACTTTTTTACAAGCTTTTTACCAAAGTTATACTTAGCCGAATAACTGACAGCTTGGATTCTCAACAAAATAGAGACCAGGCTGGGTTTCACGTTGAAGACGTCTATCGAGTGATTGAAAAACTATCAGAGGACACTAAACCCATTTATGTGACATTTTTAGATTATGAGAAAGCGGTTCATTCCGTACGCACCACGGGCGTGGTGAAAGCGATAATGACCAATCAATTGAGGAAAGCTACATAAGACTCCTAGAAGACATATATAAGAAATGCACGGGCAGGATAAACCTCCACAAGCGAAGCGATCAACTTCCGATCCGAAAGGGAGTAAGAGAGGAAGATTCCTACTAGGCAAAACTATTCATGGCATGTGTGGAGGGTGTGGAGCTTGACTGGGAATACCTAGGATTGAGGATAAACGGTGAATACTTGTGCCACTTGAGGTTTGCGCACGGCATAGTCTTGCTGAGGAAACCTTTCCACCACAGGCAAACAATGCTCAGTGAATTGGAATCAGAAAGCATGGCTGCGGGTCTAAAAATAAATATGAATATATTTAGAGTAATGACGGATAAGCGTACCATAAAACTTCCTGTTCTAACTAGGGAACTAAACGCCTGTAGAAGCAAAAGAATATGGCTACCTTACCTAGGTGGTTAGTGATGAGCCCAAATACGAGTGAAAAATACGTCGCAGAATAGGTATGGGTTGAGGAGCGTAAGGCAAGCACTCCCAAGTAATCAAAAGAAAGCTACCACTCTCACTGAAAAGAAAGATCAACAATTAGTGCATAATGCTAGTAATGGCATACGGAGTTGAAACTCTGCACCTTATTAACAACTGCACAGCAAACGTAGTTCGGCTGAACGAGCTAGGGAGCGAATATTGGTAGGAATAATACACAGGGAAAGGAAACGACCTACCTGAATCAGTGAAAAAACTAGACTAGAAGATGTAGTAGTTCAAATAAAGTAAAGAAATGAAGTTGGGCTGGCCATGTGATGACGCGAAGCGACAAATGGTGGACCGGTATATTAACACACTGGATACGAAGAGAAGGGGAAGGCCACTAACCCGATAGAGAAATGAAATAAATCAATGCGGTGGAAATCTGTGGATTCAAGCAGCGCAGGACAGGGGCGGTTTGAGGTCTTTGTGAGAGGCCGTCGTCCTGGAATAGACAAGTCTGATGATGATGAATATGATGATGATGTACATGATGATGATAATAGACCAAGTGACGACATTCTATACAAGAAAAAGAGAAAAGTAAAATACAATTGATTGCAGTTTCTTGAAAACCACATTGGTTAAAAATTTTTGATGTAGGCAAAAACAACAGCCCAGAAGCCACCAACAGGCCCAAAACCAGTAATAACTTCGTGGCCCAATTCCTTTTATTTCATAATGTGTATCTGTAAGATCTTTTTGACGGAAAACGGGGATTTACATTTGTAATGTCGAAGCATCAGATGGTTCAACAGCTTATTGCGGAAAATGCGATAGTTTTTTTTCGTGATTTGTTCTTTCCTTTGGCAATAACCTCTTATGTTTAGAGGCAAAACGTGTATGAGAAGGTTTGGACATTAAATGTAAAGGGAACATATGTTATACAATGCCAATATATATTACACCGAATAACATGGCGACAATGTGATGTGACTATGGTTACTGCAGGTGCAAGAAAGTAATGATACGCTATACCTAATTTTGAAGTTTTTCTAATGGGCTGGAAGGCAAAATAAATGTGGTGGAAGGCAAAAGGTAGGGTCTGGGAAAAGGAACTGGCGGATTCGAGGTAGATTGCGTAAGCTATCCTCGGTAACACGCGTGGAGGCAGCAACCAAGGATGGGTCAGAGAAAAAAATGCGTGGCACGGCCACAACGAAATTTAAGAAAATATATTGCGGGGCCAATAGCCCGAAACCAAACAGAGAGTACATACTTTCCAGTACAGCAAACCACTACTACATTGCAAAAAATTATATCAGACGGGCGTAAAATCATAGCCGGATGTTCGCGAAAAACGAGTGACTTTGATAATAAAAGGCGTGCCCTTTTCAAAATGAGACTCAGGAAAGTAGGGCCTAGTTTCCAGCGACAAGCAGTTCAAAGGGTAGAAATTTTTTTAACATTGCGGACAGCTGTTTGATTCCAGCATACGTCTTCTATCAAGAAAAAGGAAAGGGAAAAGCCGGAGGTGCGGTAAAGAAGTGTAAATTTGAGGAGGTTAGGGGGCCCTCGTCAAAATGAGACACATGCGAGTATCAGCGCCGAGTCTGTAGCCTCAAATAAAGAAATCTGATAGAAAGGTGACAATCAGATGGGCACTGAAGATGCGTGGCTCTGAGGAGGAAAGGGCAGCCTCTTCCAAATGAGATTAAGAAATTATTAGGCGAGAGACTCCACTCGCAGGAAAGGGATGGTATACAATTTTAACAATGCGGAATACTGCTGCATTCCAACACAAGCATTTCAGGGAGGAAGACAGAATAGTGATGGCCCGAGCTTCGGCAAAGAAGTGTGGCTAAAAAGGAAAGGGCGACCTCGTGGAAATTACCTTAGGACATTACTGGTGCGAGTCATCAAGACGTTAATTGGGACGTAAGTTAGGGATGTGGTATACGTTTTTCGGTAACATTTTTGTGTTTTGCTCAATTTTTCATAGAGTTTTAATTCCCTTGCGGCCCCCACGCAACCAAAGCTGCGAATAAAAAGAGCACCTTTATAGAAAAAGCACTGTTCGAAACGAAACCGGCTGACGAATTGAGACTAGCCCTGCTCAACGACTCACCACCTAGATTACGAGACCAAATAAATTTATTTTGTGCTGTTTCCTCGGCGGGTGCTTTGCATATCTCCGCAAGCGTCATTCTTGCGGTTGGAAGAATGTTGAGAAGAAAGGATGATGACGAGCTTAGATAGCACACTGTTAATATTGCCGCGAACCATACATTGGGTTTGTTTATTTGTGTTTTGCTTTTACCGCCCGGCTGCACCAGTCTGTGTTATCTCTGCGCCAAGGGAAGCGCGTGTTCCATTCTTTCTTTCTGTGCCGCATGTGTTATCTGTTGTGATAGGGAGAGCATTCCGATCTCAACGTGAATAGCCCAGAATGCCGCGTACCATACATTGGGTTTGTTTATTTGTGTTTTGCTTTTACCGCCCGGCTGCGCCGGTCTGTGTTATCTCTGCGCCAAGGAAAGCGCGTGTTCCATTCTTTCTTTCTGTGGCGCATGTGTTATCTGTTGTGATAGGGAGAGCATTCCTATCTAACGTGAACAGCCCAGAATAATCTTCTTGGATCTACTATGTTCTCGATGCGAATCGGCGTTTCGAGAAGCACGCGGGCCGAAAGATAAAAAGACTGCAGTGCGGACGCCGGGGCATTCGATTCGACGACAATCGCCCGTGCAAGTCACTTTGTTGACCGCTGCTTCGCCGGCTCTGTATTCTTTTGAGTTGTTAGGGGAGCACAAGTTCGCTCCAATAAACGTGTTTCTCATTCAAGACAACTGCATCGTCCTTGTCTTCGTGACATCTGATGTAGGTGCGGGGTACGCACCCTTCATGCCCACTACAACCTCGGGAAGCCGCCAAGCCCGTCCAACAAGAGCCAGCCTCCGCCTGCAAGATTTACCACCCGAGTCTGGTCTACTACCGGAGAAGACGAAGAAGAAAGACGTCGCAACCAGCACCATGCTATTCAGATCAGAACTTTCACCTACAGAACTATGTGTGCGGTGCCAGGTCCCCGAAACAATCGACCATTTTTTCCTCGACTGTCGCCGTTTCTCAACAGCTAGACAACTGTGTTTGAAGGAGCCGATTGAGAGGTTGGGGTTGACTTTATCGATAACACTTATATTATCTATTGGCGCATCAAAGCTGGGGTTTGCAAGAAGGGATATATTGCCGCGAACCATACATTGGGTTTGTTTATTTGTGTTTTGCTTTTACCGCCCGGCTGCGCCGGTCTGTGTTATCTCTGCGCCAAGGGAAGCGCGTGTTCCATTATTTCTTTCTGTGCCGCATGTGTTATCTATTGTGATAGGGAGAGCATTCCGATCTAACGTGAACAGCCCAGAATAATCTTCTTGGATCTACTATGTTCTCGATGCGAATCGACGTTTCGAGAACCACGCGCGCCAAAAGATAAAAAGCCTGCAGTGCGGACGCCGGGGCATTCGATTCTGCGACGCTCGCTGACGCAAGTCACTTTGTTGACCGCTGCCTCGCCGCCTCTGTATTCTTTTGAGTTGTTAGGGGAGCACAAGTTCGCTCCAATAAACTTGTTTCTCCTGCAAGACAACTGCGTCGTCCTTGGCTTCGTGACATCTGGTGGAGGTGCGGGGTACGCACCCTTCATGCCCACTGCAACCTCGGGAAGCCGCCAAGCCAGTCCAACAAGAGCCAGCCTCCGCCTGCAAGATTTTCCACCCGAGTTCGGTTTGATGCCAGAAGGGCCCAAGAGAAGGAACGCTGCAACCAACACCATGGTACAAGAAACAACGTCGCCAATCATGCTGCAGCAGCCCCGGGAACCGCCATCGTTCCGGGGAGCCCCCGCTGAAGATCCAGAGGAATGGTTGGAGAAGCTGGAGCGCGTGCGGATCTTCAACAGGTGGGACGATGAAGAAACCTTCCGGCATGTTTTCTTTTACTTGGAGGATGCAGCCCGAACTTGGTTTGAAAACCACGAGAGCGCCTTGACCGACTGGACGCAATTCAAAAGCGAGTTCCTTAAGACCTTCACGACCGTGGTGAGAAAAGAACGAGCTGCGATTTTACTGGAAACTCGAACGCAACACCCGAACGAAGGAGTCGTAATCTTCGTCGAGGAAATGAAGCGACTTTTCCGCCGTGCGGACCCAGGAATGACGGAAGAAAAGAAACTACGGTTTCTGATGCGAGGTGTGAAGCAAGAGCTCTTCGCGTGCCTTGTTCGCAACCCCCCCAAGACCGTGTCCGAATTCGCGTCTGAGGCCGCCGCGCTGGAGAAGACGCTCGAAATCCGAACGAGGCAGTACGACCGCCCAATCAATGCGCTGGTTTCGGAGACGCTTGGTGCCAGCGCTATCAACTCCGACTCACTACGCGACACTATCCGCGAAATAGTGAGGGAGGAGCTGCGGAAACTGCTCCCGACGCCGCCGCAACCACAAGTCGCTTCTCTGACCGACGTCATTAGAGAAGTGCAGCAAGCGCTGGGAACTTCAACGACGCCAGTAGCACCTCGCGAGCCGCAAGCCATGACCTACGCGGCTGCTGTACATCGCCCTCGCCCACCTGCACCCTATCGTCACGAGGCTCCGTACCGTCGTCCGCTCTCGCCGGCCCGACCACCTGCGGCGCAACCCCCTGCCCCAAGGAAGACCGACGTGTGGCGAACGTCCGACAATCGTCCGCTGTGCTACCACTGCGGAGAGGCCGACCACGTCTACCGTCGCTGCCCCTACAGGAGGCTCGGTTTGCGAGGGTTCTCCGTCGACGCACCCCGCCCCCGAACTGGCCAGCGCCCATCGGAGATCGAAGAGTACCTGTCCAACACCAGCCGTCGACCAGCCCGTTTCAACCGTTCGCCGTCACCCTACCCATACCAGTCGCCGAACCGCCGTAGCAATGCTGAGTTCTCACGTGGAAGGTCCCCCAGCCCACGCGGGGGAATCTAAAAGCAGCAACTTCTGGAGGTAAAGTTGCACGATCGTGGAAAAATGAAAACCCTCCAACGACGCAACGACTCGCGGAAGACAGTGACTCACAACATGCCCTCATCCCGACGACCCGACCCAGACCTGACGAGACTCCCGTACACGACAACAGCTATACGCCGCGAAGCGTACCCGACCTGACCGAGACGTCCGTTGAGAAGACGACCACAACGACGATGCACACTGCCCGACCATCAACACGTACAAGCAGAGATACGACGCCCCGACGAACCCGGAACTCGAGGACGACTGCATCTGACGTCAAGGTGTCCATCGACGGCTTTGACGTAGTCGCCCTCGTAGACACGGGAGCTGACTATTCGGTAATGAGCGGACCATTTGCGTCTAAACTGAAGAAAGTTATGACCAGATGGGACGGTCCGCACATACGCACAGCAGGGGGCCACCTCGTGACGCCAAGTGGAACGTGCACATCGCGCGTCACCATAGACGGCACAACGTACCCTGCGGCGTTCGTCGTTCTGCCTAACTGCTCCCGCGACGTGATTCTCGGAATGGACTTTTTGACGGACAACGGCGCAATAATTGATCTGCAGACCAAGTCGATAACATTTTCCTCCAATCACTCCACGACGCCGCAGCCGAACCCCGATCACCGTGCTGCTGTCAGGATCGCCGACGATCACATCACCCTGCCACCCCGCGCAAGCTTGATGATCGCTGTCTACTGTGAGGATGCTGCTTCTGACATCGACGCTATCGTAGAGAGTGATCGAAGGTTGCTTCTCGACCGCGGTGTCTCCGTCGCAAGAGGCATTGCGCACTTTAAGCAACGCCAATCTCACGTTTTGGTCACTAATTTCACCGAAGAGTACCAGCATTTAAACAAGGGAGCTGCAATTGCGTTCCTCGAAGAAACGCAAGAAGCAAGTGATGTGATCGCAGTCGCCGACTTTGAACGCACACCCGTAGAAACATTCAAGCTCCCGCAGCCATTCGACGTGAATCCGGCGCTACCGCAAGAACAACGGAAAAAATTATTGGCTTTGCTGCGTCGCTATAGCGAATGTTTTTCGTCGAGCGCAAAACTACGTCAGACCCCTCTAGCGAAGCACCGAATAATAACCGAAGATGGAGCCCGACCTACCCGACAGTCACCGTACCGCGTCTCTTCACACGAACGGGAAGCCATCCGGACTCAAGTCGACGACATGCTGAGCGATGACATTATACAGCCATCGAAAAGCCCCTGGGCTGCGCCCGTCGTACTCATGAAGAAAAAAGACGGCACATCAAGGTTTTGCGTTGACTACCGGCGACTGAACAAAATCACGAAAAAGGACGTGTACCCCCTCCCCCGAATCGACGATGCCCTCGACCACCTCTGCCACGCAAAGTACTTCTCATGGATGAACCTGAAGACCGGCTACTGGCAAATTGAAGTGGACGAGATAGATCGAGAGAAGATTGCATTTATAACCCCAGACGGCCTATACGAGTTCAAGGTGATGCCGTTTGGGCTGTGCACAGCACCATCGACGTTTCAAAGAGTCATGGCCACTGTGCTAGCTGGCCTTAAGTGTCACACCTTCCTTGTATACCTCGACGCCGTAGTGGTATTCGCCCGGACTTTCGATGAACACCTTGCAAAGTTGGAGTCTGTACTCGAGGCCATTCGTACGTCGGGGTTGACGCTGAAGCCTTAAAAGTGCCGTTTCGCATACGGGGAACTCAAGTTCTTGGGCCACGTCGTGAACGCCGCGGGAGTCCTACCTGACCCGGCAAAAACTTCAGCCATTGCGAACTTCCCAAGGCCGAAAGACAAGAAGGGCGTGCGAAGATTTCTCGGGCTGTGCGCATATTACCGGCGCTTCGTCGCAAACTTCGCACGCATTGCAGAGCCACTCACGCGCTTGACGAAAGATAGCACCCCTTTCATCTGGAAAAAGGACCAAGAAAAAGCATTCTGCGAGCTGCAAAGCCCGCCCGTGCTCGCTCATTTCGACGAAAATGCCGAAACGGAAATGCACACGGGCGCCAGTGATATAGGCTTGGGTGCCGTCCTTGTCCAAAAGCAAAGCGGCTGCGAAAGGGTAATCGCCTATGCCCGTCGTGGTCTGTCGAAGGAGGACGAAAACTATTCTGCCTCTGAGAAAGACTGCCTGGCTATTATATGGGCGATTTCAAAATTTCGCCCATACGTGTATGGAAGGCCATTCAAGGTTGTAAAAGACCACCATGCGCTATGTTGGCTCGCCAATTTGAAGGACCCCTCTGGCCGTCTTGGGCGGTGGAGCTTGCGCCTGCAGGAGTTCGACGTTACAGTCGTTTATAAATCCGGCAGGAAACACTCCGATGCCGACTGCCTGTCCCGCGCCCACTTCGACCCACCCCCACAAAACTCTGATGAAGACAGCGCGTTCTTCGGGATCGTGACGGAGAGCGACCCAGCCGCCCAGCAGCGTGCCGACCCCGACTTACGCGTCATATTCGAGTACCTCGAGGGATGCAACGTTGCCGTTCCTAGGACCTTCAAACGCAGCTTACCAGCATTCAGCCTGAGAAATTCCGTCCTCGTGATGAAGAATTTCAGCCTCGGAACAAGAGCGAATTACCTTCTCCTCATCCCCGCGGACCTTCGTGAGGAAGTTTTGGAAGCGTGCCACGACGACCCGTCTTCCGGACATATGGGCACAGCCCGCACTATTGGAAAAATCAAGGGGAGGTACTACTGGCCCGGCCTTAGCTCTGACGTCACCCACTACGTCTGGAGCTGCCGTGACTGCCAGCGACGAAAAACCCCGCCGACAAGACCCGCCGGACTTCTGCAACCGATCGCCGTCCCATCGAGACCATTTCAACAGATTAGAATGGACCTTTTAGGCCCGTTCCCTACGTCACGATCACAGAACAAGTGGATTGTCGTAGCGACAGACTACATGACGCGCTACGCAGAGACCGCCGCTCTTCCGAGGGGGACTGCACAAGAAGTGGCGAAGTTCTTTATAAGCCAAGTTGTGCTGCGACATGGAGCCCCGGAAGTCCTAATCACAGACCGCGGAACGGCATTTACTGCGGAGCTGATGCAAGGAGTATTACGCTACAGCAACACGGATCACCGAAGAACGACGGCGTACCACCCCCAAACGAACGGACTAACAGAACGTCTGAACAAGACAATCGCAGATATGCTGTCAATGTGCTCAATGTGTCAAGTGCTCCGTATGTCACGTTTGCGTACAACACGGCTATCCAGGAGACGACGCAGCTGACGCCGTTCGAGCTTGTCTACGGTAGAAGGCCGACTACGATGCTCGACGCCATGCTTCCGCACGTAGAAGACGACGACCTCAACGCCGACGTCCACGGATATCTTACACGTGCGGAGGAGGCCCGCCAGCTCGCTCGAGTTCGTATAACGGACCAGCAGCTGGTGGATGCGGGCCGCTACAACCTCCGATGCCGAGACGCCCAGTACCAACCAGGGGATCGTGTGTGGGTTGGGACTCCCATCCGACGACGCGGACTCAGTGAGAAGCTCCTGCGACGGTATTTCGGACCCTACCAGATTCTACGACGTGTTGGCCAACTTACCTACGAAGTGATCCCCGATGGTGACTCCGGCACATCACGACAACGCACGCGGCCTGAAGTCGTCCACGTCGTTCGCTTAAAACCTTTCTACGGACGATGAAGAACTTTTATTTTCATTTGTTCGGACTGTCGCTTATGTTAGCATCGGGTCGATGCACTCTTAGAGGGGGGGTAATGCCGCGAACCATACATTGGGTTTGTTTATTTGTGTTTTGCTTTTACCGCCGGGCTGCTCCGGTCTGGGTTATCTCTGCGCCAAGGGAAGCGCGTGTTCCATTCTTACTTTCTGTGCCGCATGTGTTATCTGCTGTGATAGGGAGAGCATTCCGATCTAACGTGAACAACCCAGAATAATCTTCTTGTATCAACTATGTTCTCGATGCGAATCGACGTTTCGAGAACCACGCGCGCCGAAAGATAAAAAGACTGCAGTGCGGACGCCGGGGCATTCGATTCGGCGATACTCGCCCGTGCAAGTCACTTTGTTGACCGCTGCTTCGCCGCCTCTGTATTCTTTTGAGTTGTTAGGGGAGCACAAGTTCGCTCCAATAAACGTGTTTCTCATTCAAGAATGCTGCATCGTCCTTGTCTTCGTGACAATATCATAGGCTAGAACAGAAGGTTGCTTAAAAATCATTTTTGAGTGGTTCAATGAACCAGAATTCACTTCCTCAAGATGCATTCCGGGTGTTATGCGCACATATCTATGAATTCTCTACTGCTGGCAGCATATCACCAATTTTAATATTTATTTATATATTTATTTATTTATTTTATTTATTTCATACTGCGGACCATTGAAGGTTCATGCAGGGTGGGAAATTACATAGTTTTCAAAGCAAGAAATACAATGCAACATGAATGCAGGGAAACAAACGTATACAATACAGGGAAAGAAATACTTCGCCTTATCTTTGACTGCCTTCTTTGCGGAGCCACGATCTTCCGTTCTTCCGTTTGGGAGAACGATTTATACCTGTGCATTTTATGCAACACGTGAGGTAGAAAATTTTTTCAGGGAATCGTCCATATAAAGAAGCGTGCGGGCAACGGAGCCTGAACCAGGAACTGCGCGCAAGCAAATGTTGTGGCACCGGGAGTGGAAGCTCCGGAGATTGAAATACTAGTAAGGTACAGGTTAAAGTGAAGCCAAGCAATAGCCAGACCGTATGCTTCGACCAAGATTGGGGAATCACGAAAGCAGTACGCTGTTACGAAAATTATCCCTTTGCGACACGAATTATGATGTAGCCGTTAGAAAAATTTGAGGGTGCTGTGTATGTTTTTGATAACCAAAATTTCCCCTTAAAACCATAAGCAACTCAATCGCATAAGTAGTTAATAAATTAGGTCGAGTCCTAATCGTAAACATGCTATCGTATACGTGACCACTATTTTCTAACCATTGCTGCAATAGAAAACGTATAAACGTATACACATATTTCTGATTTGTAGCCCTTATTTACGAGGTAACAGCTTCAGTTTTGCTTGAATAAACGTTTTAACTAGATAGAAAACGTAAAATTAAGAACACCTGCTTGACGCGCCGAGCACTTGGCGTGTCAAGTGGGTGTTCTCAAACCGCTCAGTAGGTGTTCTTGAACCCCACTTGAACCGCTCAGCCAGCATTCGCATTTCTCACCGTAGAACGGGAATCGTGAATGCTGGCTGAGCGGTTGAAGTGGGAATGACGACGATTGCAACTCACAAAAATGCTCTTAAATGTCACGTGTACAGGCGACGTTTAAGAGCATTTGAAATTGTACATGCGTGTTGCAAATGTTTATAAGTAGTGTCTATAGAGACAATGTTCGGATGTAAATTGCAGATGGTGTGAAATAGCCGTGTTATGTGCTTCAAACACCGACGGCCGTGACTTGTGGGCCAATTGCGCAAAAATCGCCCAACGAAAGCTCAAAAATGGGCTCCCTTCAGATGTAAAATCCACTCTGCACCACCATTTCCGTTCGTCGTAGGCTGTACTGCGCGCTACGTATCACAGAAAGTGATGACGCAAAGCCGGCAGTGAGACGTCATTTTTCAGCACAAAACCATGGAGATGTAAGCAAGCATCAAAATCATCGTTATACTATTTCCAGATGCTTTATACTTGAGTACAGATGTCCTCTTTCCTGGATGCTGCCCTGCAGGTAAAGACGCCCACTCCCTAAAGGTCACAGACATCTTTCAGATTATTACACATGAATTCACCAGGGGCGAATAAAAAGCAAATGACCGGAAACCATTCACACTTACTCGAGAATCTTCGACAACGGCTGATGAAGGACGTGCGTACTTTAGTGGCTACTGGCATAACTGACAGAGCAGCCAGGGCTCAAACAATTATCTTTTGAACACGTGCAAACAAACACCACCCATCGAACAGAAGGAAACGCGAAAAGTGGTTGGAGAAACGGCGATGTAGTTTAAACCGGCTCCAACGAATGATTTTAACATAGAATTAGATGCTATGCCATGACAAGATGTTTGTAGTTATACATTAACGTTTTTTGCATTTAACTCGCGGGTAGTTGTCTACTGACTAGTATAAGAAATATTTTCATTCTATAGCACGGATGGCCAATTCATCCCCACAGAAAGCATTGGTCACGTGTCTCGCAGCTCCCTTTCTCTGGTAGCGATGCTTTTTGAAAGTGCCAGTTGGGGAACAACCATTATTTGGCCATCTAGCGATGTTGGAGAGTAACGAAAGCCAATACTTTGCTATATTTCACTGTAGTTGTTTACTCACGTGGTGCTCTAGCTGGAAGCTTGTGAAGTTAAGTATAATTCCTTCCGTTTCCGAAGCAATGATATTCCAGGTGCAGTTAGTGCGGGCCGGGTAGTTCCTTGGAAACGACGGACTTGTTATTATCCCATATGACCCATCAATGTCACCTCCACATTCCTCTGCAGAGTAAAATAAAACAGTTTAAATAACATATAGAATGCTTAACACAAATAAACAAAACCTTTGAAATAATGCACGGCCACATTGTAGCAATTAGGTGGAGAGTTTCTGCCATTTTTCTCAAATAATGAATAATGCTGGTCTTTTGCAAACTGTCACAGAAAATAAAAGGAAGCTAGAAACGCATCACAAACCTAAAAATATACTTTTTTGATAATAAAACAAGTAGAACGTGAAGAGAACCACCAAAAAGGAAGAAAAATACCGAGTACTACAAAAATGGCTCAGGTTTAACACTTCAAAACCTACTTGTCACGAGCGAAACAAAAACACAAAGTGTTATGGGAACGGTTGGTTTTGCTTGCAGTTTTCCACGCAGCTGTTTCGATATATCTATCAGGTGATTGAAATTGCTCTTCCGTTGCGGCGAAGGGCAGGAATGCAAGCCCAGCCGTTGCGAGATCGATATCGATGTTGAGGGAACGAGGGCTGGTGGAGCAGCCGTTAAAACCTCGCCTATTCATTCGGATCGCTTGCGGTGAACCGCATGCATCCACGTGCCAGCCTGTGCTGAGTGATCATGCGCGGGCGAAGCAGCCGTTTACCCTTGGCCAGGTGACGGGGTAACACAGCGGCCATGCTGAGAGCGGCTCAACAGATAAAAAATGAACTGATTGCGCGCCCGTTGCTGAAGGCCCCGTGAGACTCAAATATTAACCTTGAGAGATGCAGAGTAGTAAAAAGTACCGTCCGCGAGCAGCCTGTAACGCGGTCACGTTAAAGATCTAAGGGCATGATTATACATAAAGGGCACGTACACAACTGCATGGCTGAGTGATTTATGAACGCCAGCCAAAACTGCTAAGCAAGAGTGTAACTTGTACAATTTGTATAAAAAAAGAAGAAAGCCAAACGGCTGCCTTTCCAGAAATTACTTATAAAAAGTCGTTAGAACAACATCTGGGATAATTTACTTTGCTTTTTGAGCATTCAACTGGCTGTTGGTAATTTATGTGACTCCTACTAGTGTGTAAAACGTAGTTGAATGGCCTCTGCTCTACCAGAATAATCTGAAGTTCAGGGTAAATGGGATGTTTCTACAAGTTGCTAGCTCTCAACTTTATGAGGTGGCAAATGAATATTGAATATTACGAGAGAGCACAGACATGTTTACAAGGGATCTGATCACATTTAAAAGATCCGGTCAAACTAGGCTACATTGGTTGGAGATTGACTCTGCAAGGCTGTGCACCCCTAAGCCTAAATTATGCGGTACCGGGAAGGGCATTGCGAGAACGTACTATCTCCTCACGTAACAGACGCTACACTAACACTAGCAACAGCGGTTGCTGCCTCTAAGACTACCCAGTTACGCCTTGCAATGCACCCCCGATTACCTGCGCTGTGCAAAATTGTGAAATAGCAGTTAGAGGTCAACATACCGTGACCACATGAACGGTTAACTGCACAGCAAATCTCTAATTTTGCCGAAGGTGACGAAGCCGTCCCGAAGGTATAACGTAGAAGCCGAAAGGCAGTGCCCCTTGGCTGTCGTATCAAAAAGGTCCGAGGAAACACAGGAGTGGTTGTGCACTGCTCAGACTCGGTGACGAACTTCGTGTAAGGATATGCACACTTCCCCACATATCCTAAGTTGCCAGTCAAGCAGCCTTGCCTGAAGGATTAGGAGAAGTACTGTGTCCCTGCTCTCTTTTTTGACAGCTATCACATCTGTACTGTAAATGACCACAACGTTTCACATAAACACAATGAGGCTGCGAGTACCAATTTTTTTCTATTGCTGCCAAATGAAAACTGTCCCGTATATTTACTAAGCACTTACCCAAACATAAAGATCCAAATCATTTCAAACTTACCTCGTTTAACTCTCCTCCTCGGATAAGGTTCAGTTTCGGCTGTTGTAAGTGTGGTCAGATGTTTCTCTGGTCCGTCAGGATGACTTCTTTCATTTTGTCCTTCAAGGTTACGGACTGCAAAGGGAAACGGTTGGCATTAGAAAACAGAAAACGAGGCGAATGGTATGAACAGAAGCCTTTACATTACAATCAACAAAAATCAATGTAGTAGTTATACTGAGTTTTGTGCCGTAATTTTGGTTTGCAGGCGAAGAATTTACCTTTTCCGAAAAAACAAAAGGCGGGTTTGGAACCTGCTGAGTCCTGGAAGAAATCTGGAACTGGTACCGCAACAATTTTTTTTCTCACTCACGGCATTTGTTCACCGGGTTGTGTAAATAGTGGTAAACATTTATTTTAAGAATTTTATATCTCTTTAACACAGAATTTCAGGTTTCTGCAGCTGAGCGCCTGCTTCAGTCTGTATTTTTGTTTGCACATGGAGCTTCGGAAACATGTAATTGCAGAAGACACGTGAATAACGAGAAACATAACTTGTATAATGAAAGGTTAGATTTTGAGTACCCAGGCCCTAATTGTACGAAGCCACGCCGTAGACCCGAGAGGCGGTAGTTTAGTGACCATTAAAACAACACTGAAAACACAATAGCGTAAATATAACCGGACCATTAGAATTAATTAGCAGAAAACTATTGCAAAGTGTGCTTTTGCTTCGACGATTAAAATAAATAATTTTTATTATATACGCTTTCCCACGTAAAATGGCAGTAATCACTCCTGCGATCATAGAAAAATTGAACAAACAGCTGTCGATTTTGCAAGCGCATTAATCAAACGATCTGTGCTCGTTTCTTTAACGTTGTTACAGTCAGAGTACCATCTGTACTATCAAAATGGATTCAAATACGAATAACGAAGCGTGGCTTTCTGAACGTGTAGCGCACACTGGAATAAAAAGGCCTCATATCTCCAGTACGATTAGGTCACGAGAGTAGGCGTGAGTATTGGCGGCTGCTTCGTACACCTCCACACTTTTTTTGTGAACATCATAACTCCGCGTGTACGCATTTTGATTTTGCCTCCCATCGTCTGCCGCGCCATTTAACACTGACGTTATCGCTCTTTGCTGCAAAAAGAAGACAATCGAGCAGCGTCAATTAACAAGAAAGATTCTTGACTTTTCGCGCCAAACTTTTTTATTGGGCTTGTGGCGTGAAAAGAAACAATAACCTAATGCCGGGTGCTCTTTTTACACCACGCAGCGACAATGTTACATTAATGGCTCAGAAAAAGGTGACAGACGTGACGGTGCTGCAAATAAAAATGCTCACACCCCGTGCAATGGTTTTTACTAATGATGGTTAGGCACGATCTCCTGTAACGTATACTGCGCAGACGAAACCCGTCACAAGGATGCGCCGTTTGTGCTAGAAGTCATTCGCTCCGCTATTTCTAATAAAATGTTCTTGCACAGTAATAAAGTGTATTGTGGGTCTATTTTTGAGGACATAAATATTAAACTGCATGCACGACTTCATGAATACGTTTGCTCTTGATAAAGCACAACCTAAGTGGAGCTGTAATCGCGTCACATTTGATAGCACTATTATACTTGAAGCAATGCGGTGACCGTGTAAGAAAGTGGTTGCAATTGGTTTCTTTAACTACGAAAATGCTACCGCGGGAAATATCAGTGTGATAAACACTGGGATAACAATGCATGAGACACAAAAAAGTGTCTAAGACTTTCGAGAAGTACAGCCCAATATCTTACCATCTACAATCAGGGTCGCTGTGACGAACAACAAAATGCTCGTTGTGAACTGCGGTCATCGCTTCACCCTCACGGTGAAGTACGTCTGCTGGGTGCAGAGACACTAGATAGTTTTCAAGAACGTTGAATTGGTGGATGGTTGGAGAAGATATTTGCCACTTTTCGCCCTGTGTGTTCTGCATCTTTGCAAAGACTTAGCGAAGTCAAGTGTTGACTTAAGACTAGATTCTTCCGAATACAACTGAAACCAGTGGGGACACTGGTGGTGATACGTGTTGTCACAGAAGAGGTGATACCAGATGTATTGCGGGCAGGGGTTGTGAGTAACATTGTATCTCGCGTTTCTACGCCGTTTCTACGCCGTCTTCGCGTAAGCTCCAACATTCTCCGCGAAATATTAAAAAAAGAAAATAAAACCTTCTGAAAGAAACAGAAAGCTGTGGAAGGTCGGTTGCCTGAGGTCTGTAGAGAAATAAACTCCAAATCAAGAAAATATATCAACAGCAATGTTACAAAAGGCAGTTTAATTTCAGGCGGACTTTCCGGGATAGATTTTTGGGGACATGTGCGAGAATGGCATTCAACCTGCACTTAGTTGTGCTCTGGGTATTTTCAAAATATTTTCATATTACTGGGCAAACAATTTCAGAATAACAAAAAAAATATCAGCTTGGTGTCAGATTTCCAGCTTCCCGCCTCCTAGAAGCAATGCATCTCTAAGAACACAATTGGTCACTGTTAAAATATTGTTGACCACTAACCCTTCGCCACAAACTCAAGCAAATCCCATCACATAACTTGGATTAGAAGGCTTTTCGGATCACACAAGCTCGCTGGCTTAGGCAGACTATGGAGGCAAAAATACGGGAGAGTGAAACACGAATCTTCAGGAGACACGCCTATCATGGCGCAAGTGATTACAGGCCTCCCTTGGAGGTATTGACCTTAGCTGTTCTTCATGCGACCGCTGCATGTACTCGAACCGGGCAATGTCCACCCAGGCTGAGCCTTCCCCCCTCCTCAAAGCCACTTAGGAGATGCTATAGGAACATGAGCAACTCCGCCCTGCGGCCGAGCGCTAGTGTACTCGTACAATCATCACGTCCCACAAAGGCCGATACGTCCATCCCCCTCTCCAAATAGATTGGCAACTCCAGCTCCAACAAAAACGAAAGTAGCAAGCGTTTGCAAGATGAACCACCGGTTTGCCTCCTTACCCCTCTCAAGCCCTTCTCGCATGCGGGCTAGGTATTTGCAAATAAGTACATGCGAATGCACCGAACTCCCCAGATTGCACATAAATGGGCAGTCCAGCATGCTCTGAATTACGGTGGTGCCCCTCTGTAATCCTGATGACATATCAAATCTCTCCCACATTATTTGGTTTTGTGCTGAATTCGTCCGTGACCAGCATCAGTTACCTGTAGGTCCTGCACCGCCACTGTACTGAAGCATTTTAATCGTGTCCGTGACGATCCCGCTACTGTAGAAGCAATTACCCAGTGCGCCCTTCAAAACCCTCTCTACAAATGGTGTAGCAGTCTGACAGATTGTCACGGACGGACCGTACCCTTATAGTCAGTGTCAACAGTGCGAACTGTGCACGTCTGGTGCCATGCTCTAAGCTGACCGCTCATTTTGTGAATAGAACCCAGAGACTGGAAGTGTACACATTGTACGAATTGGGACTTTTCCCTGTCGCATCCCTTTCCCAATTCTCACTTCCCCGCGGCGCACCATCGCCATTCGTCTTTCAAGAAGTGTTCTCCTTATTCAGAAACCTGCTTGGCATAAAGGTGAACGCGCCGTACGAGCCTGAGGACGGCGTTCCCCACATCCCGGCACCTAAACCAAGAGAAGGGATTGTTGGCTTCACAATTCGTAGGTTACGTTGACTACAGACCCCGTAGCTGCACCCGAAGCATTCGGCAGCGCCAATCAAAGAACCGGGGTACCTGCCCGCCCTGCACCATAGCTTCATAACGATGGTTTGTGCCTCAACTGTTCATAGCCAGCCTCCCTCTAGACCCATTAATTTGAGCTAGATCATCTTGACGAGGGCGTAACAGCTCACGAAGCCGTCGATAATAAGCCCTTTATGATGCCTCGCCAACTAGCACAGTAAGCCATCCTCATGATCATCTCGACGAATGAGCGCTGTGCCAGTAGGGCAAATTCGATATATATTTCAAATTCTTCGCCTAATAATGTATTGTCCTCATATTCTCTAAATAATTATGAGGGTGGGGAAGAGCGCAAATATGCCGACCCCAGTGATCAAGAATAACCATAGACACAGCGCTGCGCCAGCGTAGTCTTAGTCTTCGTGTCTGGTGCTGTGATAACTTGCGCTCTTCCCTTCCTTCGCAAGATAATCGTGTTTGTCCAAGCGTCAGCGCTCGAAATTTCCCCCCTGTGTGCGCGTAAGCATTTGCAAACAGGACGCAATTCCCTGTCGGGTGCATCTCATAACGAATACAACGGAGCCCTCACCCAGCCTGCACGAAATAATGGGTTGACGTTTTATATACATATTTTTATTTTGACGCAACGTAAAGTAAAATATTTGAAATATGCTTAGGGCAAAATATAACTGATTTTTATTGCTTCACTCTCTTTGTTCATCAAAGTGTTTGTGTTCTTGTACCGATTTGGAGCAATAAGTTGGTACTGGACACGTATCATCATAATATTTTAAATTTTAATGTAGCATTATTCAAGACGTTTTAACTTTATTCTAACTTAGTGGATATTTTTCATTACGGGGGTGGGGGGGGGGGGGGGGGTTGTTCGCAGGCGCTACTGACATGTCGGAGGACGTCTGTTGCGAGGAAGAGATCATCGCGTCGCGTGCACTGTTGCTTTAAGGAGTGGCTTCGAGAGGAGAAACTAAACTTTGTAGGGCGTCAGGAACGAAAAGTGTTGGCAAGGCTAGAATAAAGGGTGCGGCAGCACGAGCGTAGGAGCTTGCTAAACAGTGGGACTAAATGTACAGAAAACCTTCGATATCATAAAATGTCTATTTCGACTTACGGTTGTTGACTAAAAAGATTTTAATGTTATCTTCAGTTTATTTCCTTCTATTGAAAGCTCTGATAACTGTGGCAAACTCAACATTTGCAGTTATTGGTCGCTGTTTTAGTATTTTGCTTGGCTTTGCATTACCTATAGCCAAATATTACGCATTTTAAAGCAATTACAGTTTATACTAGTTTCGTCTGTACGGTATATTTTCCCTGGCATTATACAGTCGAGTTTGATATAAATTTGAAATAACCTTCATTATCGATGATTGATTATGACATATTCGCACAAATTGCAATTGATGGTATTATCTGAAACTACATATTGCTAACCAGGTGTTCTTTGTTATATAATTTCGCTTTTCCTTCTCACAAGGCATTGTGCCCGCAGACTGGCTTATCGCTCGAGCAATCCCGTACTTAAAAAGAAAAGAATCCCCTCATAACCAATTACAGACCGATATCCCTTACAAGCACCTGTTGTAAACTGCTGGAACACATCATCTAAAATAAAATTATCAATTTTTTAGACACGCAAAATGTTCTTTCGCCATTCCAACACGGTTTCCGTGAAGTTCTTTATACAACTACCCAATTAACTTCTTCTGTCCATTCATTCTCTCAGTTCGATATAAATCAGGCTAAACCGATAAATTTTCTTTGACTTCAGCAAGGCATTTTATTCGACACCGCACTCCAAACTAATTCACAAAACTTAATTTCATTGGTTTTTCTTCTAGAATTGTTAAATGGGTTGCATCGTATTTAAGTTCATGTACGCAGTTTGTAGACATCAACGGTGTTTATTCCAACCCCCTCCCTGTTAACTCCGGTATTCCCCAGGGAAGTGCCCTTGCGCCTTTACTTTTCTTATTTATATTATTGATATTACAACATGTGGTAAACAAGGTGTCGAAATTCGTTTATTTGCAGATGATTGTCCTTTATTCTGTTCAATTAACTCCTTAAATGACCAGCCAATGCTGGACCAATCTGTCCAAGCCATAACTACGTGCTGTGACTGTTAGAACTGTGCGCAGACCTTCCCTCCAGTCGTGGAGAGAGACCACAGAGGGACGACAGAACGGCCGGGCGCAGGAAAGGAAAAGCCATTAAGAGGCGCCTCTGGCCGTAACAATTGGAGAATTCGGGAGAATCCAATCGAGAATTGGAGAATCCGCTCGGAGAATTCGGGGAAGCCAGGGGGAGTGGCCTGGCGCTTGGTGACCGCGAAAGCGGAAAGTAAGGACAACGACTCGGAGGGGCCCACGGACGAGCATCGCTCCTGCGACTGCTCGAATTGGCTCCAACGAGAAGTGAAAATAAACAGTTTAACGAACGAAATATCGAAGTGCTTCTTCTGGGTTAATTCAAAAACCTGCAACGACAGGAGAAGTATTCTTACAGTGACCGCGGGGGAATGAATGTAAACCCTGATAAAACTATGTTCATGCGCATCACTAACAGGCAACAGCCATTTACTTACCCGTATAGTATACAGCCATTTATTTACCGGTATAGTATAAAAGGAATGCCCATTTTACTAATAGAAACTTACAAATATCTTGGCGTAATAACCACTAGCAAACTAACTCTGTCTTCCCGCGCTAACGATTTCTTCATCCGCACGTAGGAAATTGGGCATGTTAAGGCATAAACTCAAAAGCTCTCCCCCCAGTACTCAACTTCTCGTATACAATACAACAACCAGGTGTGGTTTGGAATATGCATGTGAGTTGTGGGAACCGCATTCTAAAAAAGATATCAACAATCTAGAGAAAATATTAAGATTAGCCGTCCGTTTTGTTTTCAACCGCTTTCAACAGTCGGACTCACCAAATGAACCAATGAATGAAAACAAACTTCAAAATTTACAATATCGCAGGAACACAGCAAGATTAAAATTTAGGAGTGTGTGAATATTCCAAATATTGGAATATTACTCGAATATTAAACATGATATATTCGTATTCGCTTCGACAACTATGTATTCAAAATGTTTCGAATATTTGAACGGGTTCGAAAAATCATCCATTATCGAATATTTGGGTTGATTAGTTTAAGGGGGGACCCGTCTTTGAACTTCGGAAAAAAGACCACAACATCGCCTTTTTTTGAAAGCCACATATTCCTGTGCATTTGCAAAGTTTTTCAGCCGTAAACCGTCACAAGGTGGTACAATGTCAGCTCAAATGTGCGAAAAAACGGCAAATTTCGTAGCGCTGTATCTCTCCAATGGGGCCGCCGATCGCGGCCATTTCAGTGCCATTGGATCGGCCGAGCAACCTTCTTTCCGGTCCTTACCGTTTCTTTTATCTTCGTTCGTTCACAAACGCATGATTGGCAGAAAAAGAAAGGAGCACAAACGAAGTAAGACATAGATGCTAAAGCGAGTTTGGCCTTTCTGTCGGCGCGCGTTGAAACGGCCCTTCTGATTGGTCGTTGCTGCGGCATTTCAAGATGTAGGCCACATGAACTACGGCGTGTTTCTGAGTTCTTTTGCCCCGCTTCGCTCGGCTAAGTTTCTGTTCAATCCTTTTATCTGTTGTGGTATTCAACAAAAACATTATCGTGATGGGTACGCCTCATCACAAGCCATATTACGAGAATTTGCGTGGCTCGAAAGGCGGATCGGTGCCTGAACGCTTTTCGTGTTGCGCGTGACTTTACCCTGGAGAGGGAAACGCTGTGTGCGCCCTTGTGATAGCGGTTCGCGCACTGAACTTTTCGCCTTATAAAAACGATAGTTTTTCATGGGCTACCTAAACCCAGAAATTTTGGTCTGTCTGTATGTCTGTCTGTCTGTCTGTCGGTCGGTCCGTCTGTCTGTCTGTGACTCGATTCAGCCACCCGGCAAAAGTAAAATTGATATTGCGCAATAGTCTTTTATACTCACAGCGAAATGTAAAAGTCTAAGCGTGGTTTATATGTTTATACTTGTCAACTTTGTTGAACAGGAACAAGACATTACGCAAATATAAGACGAAAATTAGTACACAAGGTATATCTACCGTGTTCCTTTATTATAAAATTTATGGATGCTTGGTTTTTCAATAGCAAATGATATTCTACATGTACTGCAGATAACCGCTGCCTCCTGGCGGCATATAGTAACGGAAGCAGTAACGGAAGGTTCCACTAGCTAGGTTCCACGTTCTGGAGCTCACAAAAGCGTCTGGAGCTCACAAAAAAGAAAATACTGAGCTCAGAAAACAGAAGAGCATGTGGGCGTGAATCACGCGAGGAGCGCCCAGCCTCATCTAGGCTTTTGCGTGGGTTTACGCCACGTGAGGGGCACTCAAAAACGAAAAATTATCGAGTGCACGTGAGCGTGCGCCTCGGGACGAGCACCCGGCATCATGCAACTTGCCCTTCTGAAATGCTCTGCCCAGCGTTTGTGACGTAATCTCTGGCGTGCTGTTCTACTCGCCAGTTCACGTACGCTTGCGCTGGAAGTAGGCAGCACTGAACAGCTCGCGCTGCAGACGCCGTTGTAGCCGCCGTTTCGAGCGCGTACTACACGGTCAACCTTAGTAAATATGTTTAAGCCAACGGACAAAACAATTCCGGCCGGCCACTCATGGAGAGCTTTGAGGAGCAAGTTAGGAAATCCATGTCATGAGCAACAGCCGGGTCTCCGACGAAGGGAGAGAGAAAGAGAGAGAAATCACTTTATTTTCCAAGCAAGTTGAGTAGGAACGCGTGGTGGCTGCCGGCCAAAGGCTGCCGGCGGCAGTGACGGCTAGGTCAACCAGAGGTAGCTGCGCCGCCGGTTGCGAGCTGCCGACTGCGTCCTCCCACAGTTCGACACCGGAGATGGGGTGGGATGGGCTAAGAGGACAGGCCCACATGCCGTGGCTTATTGCGTCCAGGGAGTAACCGAGGGGCAGTTGGGTGCCGGCAACTCAGAGGAGTAGGTCTTGTGGAGGAGGGATTGACACGCGAGAGAGCTGGTCTGAAGGAGTCGCCATTGGCGCTTCTGAGCGTTGGTGAGGGATGTGTGGGCAGTGGGAAAACGGTGGCGGGAGAGGCGATAATGCTCCGTGGCTTCTTGATACGAGAGCAGACGATCGCGTGCCGACCGTGCTCTGTGTTAGAGAGCAGGAGCGAGCCCAGCACGGCTTTTTAGGTATCGTGCTGCTTTGTGGGCCACGTGCCGGAGGCCCGACGATGTCGAGTGGTTGAGTATGAGGATTTTGGAGAATCTTGAGTGCTGTAGCCGAAACGCTACCACGAATAAAGTTTTGAATTGCCGTCTTCGAATAAGTGATTACGATGTGTGGTGGCATCCTCGTGATGCGGGCTAGGGCTATTGCCGCCTCTTCCGCCGTTGCGTGGTAACATGTGCGTAGGCTGAGGAAAGTGGCCGGGGGAAAGCCCGCCATTTCTCCTGTTCCTCCAGCCTTTCACCATTGGTACAAGCTGGGGAACTTTTTTTGGCGACATATGTGGCTGAACAGTGTCGCCAGTGATTTCTCAGGTCAGCATTAGTATTTTCATTACGAAGGTATAACGACCAAGTGAAATGGTGGTTTCACTGAATAAAACCTCCTATGAGCATCAAATTTTGTTCAGGCATATGTTGAGTCTAATTTATTTATTTAGTCCTCCGTATTTATATTTCCGTAAAAGAAATATTGGTGGATTTGAAGAGTTGCACAAAACCCGTTGGTACAAAACCCATACAAAACACATACAAAACCCTTTGGTAGCTTCAAAAGAGTACCCCTGCGGAGAGGTTGAAAATAAAGTATAACAGATATAGCTAAAATAAATGTAACTGCGATAGACATGTACGAAGTAAAAAACGGACATACCCGCCACATCTGAACGTCAGCAAAATATGTCTAAATACCGTCCACAAATAAAGCAGCAGCAACATCGAGAGTACGTCTTTCGAATAGTTGAAAGAGCATCTGACATTAAGGTACCAGCAACGTCATCTCAACATACAAAACTTTTATAAAAATACTGCACTTTGTACGGATGTCTAATTGAGATACTGCTGGGACATAGACATTCGTATTTTCTTGGGACGTCGCAGAGATGTTACTGGTTTGCTAGGTGGTTGTTTAATTTTTCGGTCCTATCACTTCAGGCACTACCGTCTAACGGGAAATTTAGTTTCAGGAATGTCTGCTTCGACTAGATATGTTCATTTGCCTGTTTTCTAAAGCATGGTACCGTTGTCGGTCAGGCTTTGCATTTACGGCTGATTAGACACTGCCGTGTTCAAAGCAGCAAATACAGCTAATCGCATTTTTCAAAACGCATCAAGTGGCGTTATTTTATAGGCGATACGCTTTTTGAGTTACTTAACCGCAAAAACTTTGCTCTCCATCTCCGTCGGTCTGTCCGTCGGACCTAGACGCATCCCTACGGCCAGAAGTTACACGCACAATCGAGTATATCTTCTTTATACCGAATGAAAGCGCGTGACGTAAAACACTCACGCCCAAAATTGCTTTGCTGATATCAACCTAGAACATTTGAAATCGGAATGTTTAGAATCGTCAGCCATACGGGGCCCTCGTAAAACAATACAGTCGAGCCCGCTTATAACGAACCTGAGCGTCACGTGGCCTCTGTTCGTTATATCCCGAAGTTTGTAGTAAATGAACCGCAGTTTAAAAAGCAGAAGTAAAAACAGTATTTATTTTTTAGCAAAGAAGTCCGTGATGGCTGTTTGTTTCCAAGTGCAGACTTGATGAGGGCGGGCGCCAGTTTATTTAGAGCAGCCGCGTGCTCTTCGCTGAGTCCCTTGGCGTAAACGCGTTACGGTCCTCTATGTAGCCCATTGCAACAGGCGCACTCATAGGCGCAGGCTCAGAAGTTTCGTCGTCGTCCGCGTCCGATTCCTCCGCATCGCTCTTGACCCGCACCTCATTAATGGTGCCCTCGTCCGTGCACGGTTCCGCAGTGTCAGCATCTTCATCGGCGCAAACGAAATCATCCGAGCCGGTGTCATAGACAGCCCATGTTGGAGTCGATGACTGGCTGCCACAAATCGTCGCCGGTCTGACCATCGGAAGCACCAGGCTCGGATTCTCATTGTGTGTTGACGAAGCCGGTCTTGCGGAAACAATTCCGCACGCAAGTGGCTGTCACCTTCAACCAGGGAGCCGTCACCATCTGTACAGCTGAATACAGCGAAACTCGGAGCCGAAGGTTGGTTTACGGGTGGTCAACAGCTATGACCGAGCGCTCCAAAACGCGGCGCTTAGACGATGCCTTAAAGACATGTATTATTCCCAAACAAAGCGGCTGCACTTTTGAAGTGGAAGGAAAAGCAGGGTCACTGCCGTCAGGGAGGTTTGCACGTGGTGCAGAGAGCAGTTATCAATCACGAGCAGCACGCGCCTGCCTTGCCTCTGCATGTCACGGTAGAACTCACTCATCCACTCCGCAAATAAGTCGTGCGTCATCCACGCCTTAGCCTTGTTCCTGCAGTGCACGGAGACATAGCTCCTAAATTCAACGCGACTTCTTCAATTTTCCAGTCACGAAGGGCATGCGCCGGTCGCTGCCATCCATGTTAGTGCACAGAAGTGCTGTGACGTTCACCGTGCTATGCTTTTCGCAACTGCACGTGTCCCCTTTCATAACGTGCGTTTTATCCGGCAACATCTGGAGAAATAACGCAGTTTCATTTGCGTTATAGACGTCACGCTCCGCATAGCTTGAAAAAACTTCTCAATTTTTTTCAAGCCATGCTGCAACATTATGATCAGTTGAGGACGCCGCCAGGCCGACGATCGACTAAAACAATGTCATGCCGCACTCTGGACCGATGTATCCAGGCATAGGAAGAAGTCGCGAAAATCGAACATGAATGCGAAGTCTCTGGTTTTGCGCAGCATCATTCGGTGACTTATTGGTATGTTGCCAGCCGTGCGTCGACAAACCACTTCCGTAGCGCGTCCTCGTGCGCCAGCAGCGCTGGGCAGAGGCCTTCATTTCAACACACATCGCGGCGTCGAGCGTTCGCTATAACCGATCGGCAGGGCTCAAAGACGTTCGTTGTATGTGGGATTTTGTGCAATTGCAATAACGTATACTTTGACGGTCACACGAGTTTTGTTCGTTATAAGCAAATGTTCGTTTTAAGTGGGGCCGTTATTTGTGGGCTCGACTGTACTGGCAACCATGACCCAGAGACGCACGGGGAAATATGTCTAACTGCACCTTGGATGAAAACAGGTGTTTAAAAGCTTGTCCCCCACTAAGACACCGATAATGTGCGGCATTTTCCATTCCTTTGTGCTGTTTCTAAATCACACGTTCAAAGTATCGGACTTGTTTGGACACGTTCTGTAGTGCCCCGTTTAAGCAATTCATGGCGCCACCTTTAGGGGTTCCGAAGTTTTAGTGCAAAATTAAATTTATTCCCGTCTGTTCTTTTAGAAATTCTTTACAGTTACATAAAACGGTGGTTTTCGTTTGACTTGAAGGACATGCACTCCACAAAAATCGGTTGTCTGTGCCTTTTTGGGTATGCTTGAACGAGATGTTTAAATGGGCAAAGCATTTATAAACTGCTAAATCCGGCAGAATAATTTACGCTAATCGCATACCCCACACTGATTTTTATTTTGTTAGTGTGGTGCTTTCGGTGATGGTCTCCTGATTATCTACTTCAGCTGCAGCTATGAATTGTAGTGGGCCGCGTCAATGCGATGAACGACAGAAGTGAGAGCGCGGTAACGCATTGAACTAAGCCGAACCAGCGTCATAGCAATCTGCATTCGAAGCCGAATAGCAAATAATGAAGAAAACAGCGAGGAGAGCAGCGAAAAAATTGCAAGGAAGCTCACAATAAGGCCCAAGACTTGAAGAGGGTTAAGCAACCTCACGACGGTGTAAATTTGTGATAGCAGTGGATTCGCTTTTCCTATAGGGAAGCTCACAGTAACGCGTAAGTTACAATCATTGGACAGTAAACTTTATCTGTGCATTAGCTATTGACCTTGCTTTAGAATGTGGCCTGTTTGTGCTTAACAGAGTCGTTCTGGGCAACCAAGGCCTCTGGGCCGGATTCTGTGTGGCCACGTGGTCCGTGTTGCCTCTCTGCAATTGTTTCCGTTCTAGATCCATAGGACGACCAGCATGGAGGGAAGCCGCCTCCTCATCGGGCGTGCGGACGATCCGTGGCCGACAAATTCCTTCGACTGAGCTTCCAAAATTCTAAGACGGAATATTATGCAAACTTGTAGTACACGCGAATGACTAACGCACAAACCTATAGCGTGGGTGGAGCCATAACTAGTGTGTGATGCGAGCAGTGTGATTGCGATAACGGCAGCGCTGCCACGATTTAGGCGAGCGCAGGCGTACTTTGGCCAATCCTGGCGAATCTTCCTAACTGGGTATGCTTGGCCACGGCCGGGCTGGAGGAGCGGCGGGCGCGTGCGCGCTCGCCGCTCCTCCAGTCCGGCCGTGGCTTGGCTTGACAATCCTGCGCCAGAGACGCTAGGCGGTCGCCGCGTGGCACGCACACACGAGCGCTCGTCATTTTTTTTAATGGCCTGCCCGTTGCCGTGGGGCACGCGCTCAAGCGCGCGCGTTGCATTCTCGGAGCATTTTTAACCGCGGACGCAAAAATAACGATTTGCTAAACGGCTCCGCTTTTAGAAAGCTGGAGCTACTGCAATAAACACCCAGGCCTCAACATCAGTAGGAGCAAGGAAACCCCAGCAATTATATTGAACCAGCGTAAACTAATCACCGAGAGAAATAACTAATCAATTCCTTGATTGTTATGAGTTAATAGGTGCCCCTTGTACAGGGCTTCAATATCAAGGCCACCGGCTGTTGCTTTGGCGATTTTTAGTCATTGCTCATCACAGTCGGTGCTAGATTGCCCCAAATTCTGCTGCGCTTTTAGAGACGATAGTCTTTCTCGGGCTACTTCAACCCAGAAATTTTGGTCTGTCTGTATGTCTGTCGTAGGTCTGTCTTTTTTTTTCTTTTTTAATGCCGGTTTTCGACACAGCACAGAAACACAAAACAAACTTATTTACATGAGCAACTCGAGCGACAAGCCACCAACCTATGAAGGCTGATGTCTCCCTAAAATTTCCCAAGCGTAGTCAAGGGTTCAATCCTTCCGAGCCACTCAGGAGCGGCAACCTTGCGCTTCTGCACTTCTAGGTACTGGGATATGGACTCACGAAAACATTGCCGCGTAGGGCGGGCGTCCACATCACCGTGGAGCCAGGCCATGCGCGAGCGCCATATGCTATGCAAGGCCACCAACATAACCAGGTCCAAGGGTGCCACCTCCTTGTTTTCTGCCGCTAGAAAGCGTATTGATATTGCGCAATAGTCTTACATACTCACAGCCAAATGCAAACGTCTAAGCCTGGTTCACATGCTCATACTTGTCAATTTGTTGAACAACAACAAGGCATTACGCAAATATAAGGCAGGAAATTAGTACACAAGGGATATTTACATTGTGCCTTTATTAGAAAAATTCATGGATGCTTGGTTTCTTGATAACAAATGATATTCTACATATGCTGTAGAAAACCGCCGCCTCCTGGCGGCATATGAAAAATCACGCGGCAACAGGAACGTAAGGTTCCACTAGCTAGGTTCCACGTTTTGCTTGGAACGCACGTAGGGCACGGCCACGCGGATCTATAAACCTTGTAGTCGACCGCCTCCATTCACGCGTGTCTCCGCCGTACTGCAGCGCTGGCATCGAGGAACCCGGCCTGTAGCGTTGGAACGCGGTAAATTCAAATCGCCTTGCGGAAACCTTTAGTGTGTTTACCTTGGGAAGAGCGCGACGGTACAGGAACAGCATGAGAGGTGAGCGGGAAAGCAAAGGGGGCCATTTCTTTGGCAAATGTCTACAAAGACTATCGTCTTTTGACGACATTTGCAAAGAAAGGAGCAGATTCGTGGCCAATGTTTTTTAAGAGGGACTTTGCTAATGTGGTCGCACCCTGCTCCCGTGAGGTAGAGTGTGGCTTGTTGGTTGCACTTGGAGGGCACCTTCGAATATGAGGCTGGGAATATTTTGTGAATTCGCAAAACGTGGGAAAAGGTTCATTTCGCTTGAGTGAGGTGCAGCTTGGGCCTTTGTTCGTTACTTTGATCAGGGGAGAGAGAGAGAGAGAGAAATCGACTTTATTGGATCAAAAATCCTACAGAGGCTGCAGGCGGACCACGCAGGATCGCCCACAGCCCGACTATTCTAGGCCTGTCGTCAAGGCGCGGTGTCCCCCCGACCTCCACTCGGGCCGGCCGGACCGCGGGCGGTCCCGAGGGCTCGCATCCCTTGGTCCCGCGCGGCATCAGCCCGCCCTCGAGATTGCCGGGCGAGAGCCGCCTCGACCCGCTGGACTACCTGCAACTGCACTTCATAGTCTCTTGACTGCATAGCCCAAACCACGTCCGTCGGTAAGCCCCCAGGGTGTGACCCGGGTGGACACAGGTCCGAAGTGCAGTCCCAGAGAATGTGGGTAAGAGTCGCTGTTGCACTTCCACACACACTGCACTGCTCACTGTCAAACACCTCCGGGCATGGGAATTTCATTTGGTTTGCGTTGCAGCAGCTTAGGATTCAGAAATATGCAGCATTAGGAAAATCAGTTTTTGGGCAGCCAGCTCAACTGAGGCAGGCGGGAGCCCAGGCGTGAGGCGATTGAAAGCACTCCAGAGTGTCAATTCTCGTACCCATATTGCTTCGATGTAGTTTTTTTTATTTCTAGGTGATTCCTATTCTTTAAGCTGCTTTTAAAATACACCATCTCGTCCACCTCATCAACTTACCGCTGTTGTTTTGGGAATCACATACAATCTGTAATCGTACTTCGTGTTGAGCTCAATTAGTACCAGTTTATTGACGCTTATACAGCATTGAGAAATACGTTGTCTGTACGTTGCCAGTTGTGAAGCAAAACCTCAAAAAACGGAATGTAAGGCATTACCTTAAACCGAATACCTGATCCTTGTGCCGACAACGGTACATTTACTTTTGTGTGTCCCCTTCCTAAAAAGTACTGCGAACCGTGGCATTCAAAAAATCACTGATTAGACATTTAGGTTTTTAGGAGATAACATTTTAGATTTGAGAAAAGCTGCGCCACCGGAGGATTGAACGAATGTTTGCGTATTGTCTATAATCTTTCTATTTATTTAAAAAATGAATACATCTAAAATTGTACAGCAAAAATAATTGGGGCTGAAAAAATATATGGTGTAATTACAGCAGTTTTAGTGAATGTCAGTCCTTCAATACCAATGAAAAAATTCTTGCGCTTAAGAAGTTCTGCAACAACGAAGCATTGCAAAAAAAATTGTGGCCATTTTGCAAGTGTGCTGAAATTGCATTCTAAACTAAAGTATACGCTTATCAAGCTGAGGAAAATTTATTGTTTCGGGTATATTTTTTTTATTGTGCCACATGCGCTTTTTTTATTACTCCCTCGTGCTTGAAGTTCTACTTTGATTCTGTGGTATAGATACAATCTTTAACATTTGACGAACTTTTGGGATTCAAAACAATATTATCAATGGGCTTGCTTTCCCCAATTACTATGAAGTCGTCACCAAAGCTAGTGGCTTCACATACACAGGTGCGGTATATCAATTTGGGGAGTCAGAAAAGAACATATCACCAAATTAAACAAACGAGCTTACCGTAGATCAGGAAAATAGTTGCGACGAGCAAAGCAGCGTTCATTGTACACGACGCCGACCGGCTAACCACGTAGCGCTGTTCGTTCGTGGAGCGACGAGGAACTGCTTGATGTTTTTTTGCGGCAAATGCTCAGCGCTTTCTGAACAGCCGCCAACTAAAGCAAGGGTGTCATGTGAACCGTTCTGCGCCTGCTCTCAAGTTCGTTATTTCTTCTCTTCTCCGATAAGGATGCGAGAAAGGAGTGCTGGCACTGACTCAGCTAAGAGGAGAACTAGGAATCAACATACACCTGCGCTCCAGTACCAGACCAGTTGAAGTTCTAGAAATATCCACTTCATGCTTAGAAAGAAAACATTTCTCTAATGTGACCTGTTCTACTCCATATCCACTCCACGCTTAGAAAAAACTGTTCTCAATGATGACCTCAAAGTTCTCAAAGATGACTTCAAAGGGCATACAATGTGCCTGCAAGAATTTCCTGCAGCATTACATAAATGTTAATGCCGAAACTCAAAAACACGTCAGCCCGGTAATAGGGGTAGGCTTTGCTGCAGTTTTGAAAATTCCATTCACCGCGGTATTTTATGAGCGAGAACGGCCCGACGTTCCGGCGTAAAACATAATGGACACGTTTTGTTTAATAAATTCAGTACGCACAATTTTTACGACCAAAGACGTGATGCAAAAGGCGTTTATGTGACCTATATGCGCAGTACGTAAATATATTTTTACAACAAAATGACGTAATGTAAATAGGCATCGAGTTTTCTTCTTGTTTTATTTAACGGGAACTTTCTCTTCCATCGTTTGTGAAACTAAATAGTATTTGTTGGGTGTCAGCTGGGCGTAAGACTCAAGCAGAGAGGCGAGATAATATAGGGGACACGATTTGTCTGTTTAAAACTTCCTTGTTGTCGACCCGACGGCCTCTCACGCCAGACATGTTCAAAGGAGTCGTCGCCCCCACGCAGATTTCTGGAGCGGCTGCAATCCTGCCTGATGTTTTCGTCAGATAAGGAGCCATGTTCTCGAGGAGAAGATTTGTGGCGGTAGTCGGCAAAGCGCCCACTGTAGAGTCAACGTTTAATGTTCAAAGTGTTTGCTCAGAAAGGGCGGTCTTTGACGCTGTGAGATGTTAGTTTATTGCGTGACCTGTGCAACTACATTCTCCGGAATTTCGAGACGTGATTTTTTCAAATTTGAAAATTGTTATTCTGACTTTTGGTGCGATTGGGCAAACTTAGTAGGCAATCTTCAACTTTAACATTTTTACCAGGTATCGATACTTTCCGAGTGAGCAGTGTGGTTAGAAAAGCACGATTGTTGGTTAGACTACTCGGCATTCAGAAAACACAACCCACCCGAGTTTGGACATTCGGTGCTTTTTTACACTGTGAGGACAAGCACCACGAAAAAGCTATTCCGCACTTACTGTATTCTTCACTTGGTGATGTCTACGTGCGAGACCATGTCGGTGTCAATGTCAGCCTAATGAGAAAAAGCGCTCTTTTCAGAAAGTCTCTTCCATTTGGCTAATCTTATTTCGCCATGCAATTGAATATTTGCGTCCCACAACCGAGAGGTACTACCGTGAACCAACACCAGCTAAAGATAGATATCAACGACACCAAAGAAGCAGTTTTTGCCGTGCCTTTGATTCATTCTCCAGATAGCGAGTTTTTTGGCCCCTCTCTACCATAAAAAAAACTATCGCTTCAGCTTTACATGCGGCTGGTTATTGGCACGTTGCTGAAATATTAACGACTTTTTTATTCCACGTTTCGCTTGTTGCAGAAAATGCCAGTGAACGGTGTCGGCGTCTTATTTGATTCTTGCGCTCACGCTGGTTTTGCTTCCGCTTTCAGGATGTAGAACAACTACTAATTATAGTCGCAACTATCGATAATTTTGCACAATGTGGCGCTCTATCAATTCTACTCATCTGTTTTGTCAGCATGCTAATATAGTATAAATACATTCTGTCCCATTTCTCAAGCCACACACTTCTCCCTCTTACCAACATCTTTGTACCTCGGTCGTACTTAATGAGTGATGCGTGCTTACCGGACCTGGCGATGGCAAATCTGGCTGCTCAGCGAACCGTTCACGTTCAGTCTACACGAATCTCCTAATGGCGTTCTCAGGGAACCCAAACCGGGGCCTGTATTCGGCAACACCCACACTTAGCGATTTTCACGCCAATTGTTTTTTTTTGTTGCAATAACTGCTGCACACCAAATTAAGAGTGAATACATAGCGTGGAGTTGCCCTTGGAGGCTCCTATAGAAGCGTAGAATGAAAAATCTGAAGATCTCCGGATCTGATAAGATTAATCGAGCTGAAACTATGTGGGGTCACTCTGACTGGTTTAGAACAGTCGCGACAGGACCACATCAGTTTTTCCTCTGATGTATGACCACGCATTAGGTTCCAGGCTTGTGTTTTGGTCAGAGGACGGGACCCACCGCTGGAAACAACCCGCAAGGAGTGTTTTAGCATATCGGGTAGCTTACAGTACGCTAGCCTTGCTAAACACCTACTTGGGCGTTAGCTTACTGCGGAGCGTAAAGAGGAACGCGTGCTTGTTGTTACGCTCGCTTGACTAGTTTTACTACAGCGCTAAGTTTTGTTATGCTAATGCTAGCGGCTCCACCGAAAGAGCCTGATTCAAATTATTCAAATTTGGCCTCTTACGTGTGATCTCTCAGCCCGAGGTATTTTGTACCTGTCACTGGTGTTTTTAAGGATTCAGGAAATACCCCTGGGTTGTATTGTAAGAATTTTGAAAGTATGCGAAAAATGGTCAAAACACCTTGATTATTGAAATATCTTGAAAAACATTCATTCTGTCTGAGGGGGAGATACCATGTTTTTGCCGTGGGTTTTTTTGCTCGAGATACTCATTTTATGTCGAAAGAATATACGCCGCAAAGACCACGCGGCAGTTGCGGGCCGCTGCCTGCGACGCAAATGCGGCAGCAAAAATAAACCGCACATTGCCTAGGCCGGGCCAATTAGCAAATAACCTTCCTCGCGTGTGTTTGGGCGCCTAAAACTCTGCGGCAAATCACAAGATGCGCTGAATATAAACCTCGGTGCGCGGGATCAATTTGTCGCGCGGGAAACTGCGCACCGCCGCACATGTGGCGATCGATATTTCTTTATCAGGCTCCGTTTAGTCGGACATATCCAAGGCCAGCTCAAAAATTTTGATGTTGCCCACTAGATCTGAACTGCAATGGTACAACCACAATTGTGGAAACACCAAGCTAAAAATAAGGAAGGGTAAAATTGAACTCCGTAACAGGCAATCTAGCCTGATTCTGCTTACGGCAAATTGATGCAGCGGTCAAATCGATCTTTCTTGCTCGGCGGCTATATTTCGATGTGTTGTTTGATGTATACTGCATTTGCACAGTGTTTGCGTGGGTTGTCCGCAATCTCAACAGACGTGGGGCCAGGTCGCATTTTTTTATTTTGATTTTTATATCTTGGCAAAAGCAAGGGAGGCTCAAATTAAAGGCGGCCGCGGCCGGACGCGGCCGGACAGAGGCCTCAGCCACCCGATTTACACAGTACACAACAGTGCTGTTCACAAATTTAAACCTAATAGCAGAATTGTAATTTAAAATAGCACTAAAGCACAGTCATTGACACATTTTCCATGTGTTATACAAAGGATAGGTCTAAAATTCACAGAGAGGTCACACTGAACACACAAACGCAGTAATTCTTCCGCATTAACTTTAAGGACTTATAATACTATGTCAAAATTAGGTACTAATGTATTTTAGTTTGTAATTGTTCTAAACTTGTCCCTTAGGGGAACATATAGACACATACTTCAAGGATAATTCAATCGGCTCATTTTCCCAGAGATACATCTGGAGGGGTCCATGGGCTAAAAGCAGACTTGACCGCTTGACTGCGACCATGAACCCTTACACAACAGTGCCAGTATGACGCGGGGAACTTTTATTCAAACTCTACCATTCAAATGAAACATATGGCTTGAAAAGTGATTTTATTTTTACACAATGTGATACACAGGAGGTAACAGTTTCAGTACACCATTTCGAAAAAATACAATTTCACAACTACAAACAAAATGCAAATATGCAACGTCATAACGCTCGGAAGTATAAAAACATTAAAATGTATAAAAATGTATAAAATGTATAAAAATGCATCAGGAGAAGCTATAAATGGAAATGTGAAAGGACTGTATAAAAAAGAGGAAACGCTTAATTATATATCAGTATTGTAAACGTTTTGCTTAAACGAGCCATGAACACAAAATACAAGTGGGTTTTATTTGAAAGATTTCGTGTTTTACAGTGTTCCCAGCCCTTGCGCGGCATCAAGTGATGCTGTATTCACTGAGAAATAAAGTTAGGTGTAAATATTTATTTTCCCGCCAAATCGTGTGTTTTGGTGACGTCTACAATGAAGTCATAACGGCGCGGATACAAACGAAATTCGACTGCGCCATTCGGCCCTGCAGTCTTGACGCCATCAAACCTCCCAGATGGCGCTTGCATACTCAGCCCTCCGCCTTTGGTTTGTTTTTGACCGTATTTACATCTGGCGTGGTTTTGTTACGATAGAAAGTAGTCGCTTCGTGAAAAATGGGTTGTACGTAACAAACAGGGTCACGTAAGGGAACGTCGCTTACGCTAATTGGCCAGCGTCGTATAAGACGACTGCAAAGCGCCGGACTGCGGTGCAGCTAAAACCAGCATAGTGCGCCCAGTACAAACAGCAGTGCACATCGGTATTTCTATGTTTACGTGTAATATCGTAACTTTTGTTGTTTGCCGCACAATTCTTACTGCTGTAAAATGAATATGCATTATAGTTAGGCTCAAATAGCTAGTTCGGCAAGCTGATAAGCTCTGCCTAATTTGCGTTTGATTTGGCCGGCCTCCGCAAATCGCAGAGCAGGCTGGTATGACATCATAGGCTTTGTTCCGGGAAATGAGCAAGGGGGTCGCGAGGCCATTCACTTTTTTCCTATTTATATAGCTTATTTCAGCGCAGTTTACATTAACAGTAGTGCAGTATCATTCTAACGCGGGAATCTTTTTATGAAAGAAACTTGTGTTTTGTCTTCATGGCTTCTTTAAGTAACATTTCTTTGACGTGTTTTTTAAATGTGGGTTCACTGGCGACCAAGTTTAATTTTTGTCCCAATTTATTTATTATTTCAGTTGACTGGTACAGAAAAGATTGGTCGTTCTTACTTTTGGAGTGTGCCGTATGTATGCCTGGGATGGTACCCAGAAGATTTATTGTTTGCTTGATTGTGGGTATTTTGCTTATAAAGGCTTTCTTGCTGATAAGCACCTGAAATAGACGGTTGCCGCCATGTGATGAATATAGATCTGTCAGCGTGATTAAGCTACCGCAAGAGATTCAACGTAATTTCTGTTTTAATCCATGTCTTAACTTACGGCCCGGAGTTCGCTCTCACTGTGCCGTCTTGTAATCTTGTAGATGCCACCAGGGGGTAACCGTAAGTGCATTGCTAAGAAACGTGTACTGATGACGTGGTTTGTGAAAATAAAGCTGTTCCAAAAAAGATGCAAAATGGATAATAACCTATATTCCGTCATTAGAAAGGCCGGTGTATTTTTTGTCGCTCGCTAAACTATTTAACTCCACTGAAACCTACAACAGTGCACGTGCTCCTCAACCAATCGTTAACGCATCGTTGCAGTATAATTACTCCATTTCGACAGTTACTGAATACCCACGAGGTACTCTCGAGTAAGCTCATCAAGCGCTGCGTAGTAGATACGCGACGAATGAGAAGGCGTTCCAACGAATATTGCAACAAATGTTTAGATTACCGCCTATGTAATAACAAACTGTTGTTATATTGCAAAGTCTAGAGGGAATAGCTAGGGGAAAAATTAGCCCCATCTTCCCTAAGGGAACGCTGAGTAGATGCGGAGCAGTTAGTGGGGTACTGCTGACGCTTGCTTGCGCCGACCCACTAACTGACGGGACTGTTGCTTCCATCACACTTCACCGAAAGAACGGAGTGAAGTGGATTCAACCGCTGCAAGCGCTGAACTGAACGCGCGCAGCGCGCTACCCGATTTACATTCAAGGTTGAAGGAGAGGAGACGAGAGGAGGAGAGATGCGCAAGCTCCGAGCATGCGCCGCGAAAGCAGAAGCGAGAACGCGGGAGAAGCGAAAGCGAAGTGCACGCAGCTGGTACGAGAGAAGAAGTGGCGGGAGTATCGCGCAGCTGTGGGAGAGAGGGAAGGAGGAGAGTGGCGCATGCGCAGTGTGAGTGCGGACGCCGACGCCGGACATGCCAAGACTATAAGATGCTCCGCATTTAAAACACGTTCGCACTGTTACGGTTGTACAGATAGTGTTTTTTCGCTTAAAAAGGGCGTCCACGTTGCGGCGTTCACAGCTGGAAAGAAAGGTTGCTACACTTAAGTTAGTGCGCCTGCTAGTCTGCCACTAGGTGAGCGGAAAGCGTGACAACATAATAAATAAATATTTCCAATTGTGAAAAAATAAATAAACGAACAAAAATTTCACACAGTAACCGAGAAACCGTGTGTTTATTGACGAGGCAAACAAAGAAAGCAGACACAAGGAGGACAAACAGCTTCCCCCTCTTCTTCTTCAGACTTGCGTCTTTGGTAAGGCACACCCATAAAATTCGGTGGATTGACCTCCTTGATTTGGGACGGCGACACCTCATCACAGTGGTCATACAACAGAGTACCTTTATCGCTGTTGCCGCGGTTAACTTTTGGCACTTGCCACAGCTTCGGACCCGTTTCACGGACAGCCAGTGAAATATCCTCCGAAAAAAATATAGTTTATCCCTTCAGCTTGAAACAGTTCCGCAGCACTGCCATTTTTTCTATGACGTCATAAAATCGAACCACAGCAGGTCGCTGTCACGCGGCATTTTTCTTGCCAACGCAGTGTATACGCTCGACCGCCGTCACATTTACCCTTAGCCCGCCTGCAAAGATGTTGGTCACGACTCTTCCCAAAAGAGCGCCGCGAGCTTCATCCTTATTTTCGTTTCTCCCATACACAACTAGGTTGAGTGATTGATTTATTGTATAGTTTAACGTGCCAACGCTACACATGTGATGAAGCGCGGCGTAGTGGAGGGCTTCCGATTAATTTCGGCCACCTGCGAATGTTTAACCTGCAACGAAATCATATACACACAGGCGTTTTTGCTTCTCACCTCCATCAGAAAAGCGGCTGCCACGGCCAAAAATCGAACCCGCATCTTGGTTCTCCCCAGCACAAATACACGGCCAGGTTGTTCAGACGAATATAGCTATTTAAGTCATGGATTTTTATTCAACTCTTTCACCTCACAACGAGCCGCAGTTATTGCTTCGACACAGTCATCAACAACCTTCTTGTGGTAGTGTTTAAGTGTGGCAAGACTGGCCTCTATGGACGCAATGTTGTCCTGTGCACTGTGTAGACCAGTCTGCAGAGTGTTTTGTGAAGATTTGACCGGTGACAACTAATAGTATCTCTTTCAGCTTAGTGAAAGGACCTTAGATGCCCTTGCGCCAAAAAACCTCACCAAAGAAGTGTTAGGACCAGTGTTTTCCTCGGTGTCAGCACTAAGTTACAACAACAACCCGATAATGCGCAATGCGTCAGAGCAACAAACAATGATACACTTATTCAGCCACGTTTACAGGGTTCAAGCACGTGTTCAAGTGGCACCGCCGCTAGCTTACAAAGACGTTTCCACGTTTTCCACAAGCACAGCTGTAACCAGAGTAGCATTCTTTAAACAAGCTAGGTACCTAACTCAATGCCCCTGTATGATAAGCGCTTCGAACAAATGCAGGTCCCGCTTTCACAATCCACAATCCACCATACTAAATTCCAAAATGCAAACTGGAAAAGTCCAAAGCCAGAAACTACGCCCAAGTCCAGAGCCAACGCATGCTCTAACCGCAAAGGAAGTGCGTTGCGACCCGAGTGCGATGGTAGCGCAATCGGATCGACGCCGCTTTCATAGCACGATAGACCCTGCTTCGAATACGACTACGGGAGGCGTGTTTTTTCTTCCGAATTGGCAGCCCATGGTATTTATTTCTGCACTAGTAACCCCCTGCCCCTCGGGCTTCTGCTATGGCCCAGTGGTAAGGTGGCCGGTTTGAGGGCGCGGAGGTCCCGTGTTAGATTCCCTGGATCTCCTCAACCACCCCTTTTCCTTTAAGCACGCCCTTCGAACAACTGGTCGTGGACTCCTTGCCACCTCGCTACAACCGCACGAACAAAAGAATGCTTCTACAGCTCCGCTGTTAGAAAGTAGTCTCAAGCAGTCGGCATACCCGCTCTGTACGTCTAACGGTAAATGTCTAAATCTAGCTGTGGTAAACCAGGCCACTGATTTATTATCAGAAACTTTTGGCGAGTGTTGTAACGTAATTATGTCGTCCTGCTCGTCTGGGACCGTATTATAAATAAATGTGCAATGCTCATGCAAAAATCAAGCTAGAGCCGCTGATGCTACGGAGGCACGTGTATGTGAAGATGTCAAGGAAGAGTTGGAGAGGACATTTCGCTTCTTGAGATCTATGAGATAAAGCGTATTTTGACGCCCAGTAACTCATTTGGAACGGAGTTATTACTGAATTTATGGCTTGCGCTTCACGAGCACTGAGTCACCAAAGAGAGAAAGAGTAGCAGCAAGAGGTTTAGGGGCGAAGCCTCGTAGGGGCTGGGGATGTTGTAGTCTCCTGTCGTCATTTTAGATGCGGAGTACCTTGGGAACGCACAATGTACGTCTGTGTCCGTGCGCATAGCATTTACAAACGCAAAAAGTCACACAAGCACCAGCAGAATTTTAGCCTGTGTATGGTAGACCAGACAGAGTTAGAGTCAGTCATCTTACCTATTGGCCTACGACCATGAGTTAGTAACCGAGAATAAAACGGCTTACTCCCTCGCCTATAACGGTGCGGAGTACCTTAGGACCTCCTCAGGTCCGTCCACGTCCACCCGTGCGCACACCTCCATCAAACGAAAATCAAGCGAAATTCGATTTGAGCCGTGAGTTGCAATTAATTTAGGGAACAATCAAGCTGAAACTCACCGCTCAAATCGAATGACGGTCGGGGCACAAATCGGATGTCACTCGGGGTGCAACTTAGACGTCATTTCGAGTCCCTGTAGTCGGCACCCTCGCCATCATCCGCGAAGCGTAGATGCGGCCATTTTTTAGTCGTCGTCTCATGTAGTCGCGGTACTTAAACACCAGGAAACTCAGTAACGTCTCGCGCTAGAACGTAAGGAGTACGAAAAAATCAGCGGGACACACATTTACGCCTCCCGCTAGAGAGCTTCGTGCTTGAAAGACAAGAGCCCTTTACAGCAAAGCTGTATACCTCTACCCCCCAACGGTCTTATCTCTGTTGGCGAAAATGCCAAGGCGCAAAGAATACGCTTACACAGTGCATGCTTCCCCCTCGCCAGTTTCACGTTAGTAAAGACGGCCCTGGAACTTTAATCACCGCATCCGACGAAAGACAGAAGCCTTCTGCGGTTATGCGGCTTAAAGTGTGATCGTTAAACGTTGTAGCTGCGGCGTGGGGGTCAACAAAAAGAATAAAAGCAGGGTAGTGGTCAGTTTAAGCGAGAAAGCGACATTGTCTATGTTTCCAAGTGTTATGCTGTATTTTCTAGGCTGGACTGAACGATGCAGTTTTGCGTAGGGAGAGGGTGAAGATGTTGGTTCTAGAAGGAGTTGTTGCAGCATAGAATAATGGGCTAAACTTATGGTAGAAAGTTCAAAGTTGTAACCTTAAGTCTAGGGTACAATGCCCTCTCATTCAGCTCACGGTGGTCATGAGGTAATGAGATAGCACAAACAGCCTTCCACGTATTGATAAAGAGGAATACGCCGTATTTGCATTATTCTAAGCACATCCCAATTCTAAGCACCCTCTCCTACGTTCGGGAAAAAATTAGGTTTGCATGCGAATCTAAGCACCCCCTTTTCTAAGAAGCCATCGCAAGGCGGATTTCGCACGAGTGGAAGCGGGCTCGAGTTGAAGTCGTTTCAAAGTCATTTAGGAAGCTGTCAATTACGCAGAAATTCAAAGGAACAGAAGGCGATTTGCTGGGAGATACTGAACGCGGCGGGCTAAGCGTCACGACTCACTCAAATGGTAGTGAACGTGACTGGGTATCATACGAAAGCGGCGGGTTCACAGTACTTGTTTCTAGATTGAATATTTGCCCAATAAAACATTACTCCTTTCGCCCGTCTCGTCGAGTTACGGCAGCAAAAATAGGTGGCGCGGGGGGGAGGGAGGTCATTTAGGTTTTTCGATGCTAAACATCCTCCTGACTTTGGGCATCGCAATCTTGGAAAAACGTGGTTGAGAATCGAGTAAATACGGCATAATGTTTGAGTTGTTCTCTCCATAGCATACACGTGGAATCGGCTAGGTTGCGCGGAAGAGGATGGGTGCGTTCCCGAGTTTAGAAGAGTTTAAAGCCTAATTTCATGTTCCCATCAAACATCTTCGTCCACGTAGATTTGTAGATACTTGTGTTTTTTTGTCATGTACAGAGTTTGCGATTCGTCAGAATTGAAACCCCTTGTGGCACGGTGAAGGATGATGAGGAGACGTTCCTAATATTTCCCCGTAATGGTTCCTTGATTAATTAGCAATGGCTCCTGGCGATCACGATTATTGCGGCAATAGTGCTCGAGAGGAGGAAGGTTTCAGAGTTCACGTGCCCCTTTGTCGGTGCCTCGTTCTCTTTCAGCCCCTTCTGCCCAGGTGTCCAGATTACATTACTTTCTTTATTGTGGATGGGAGTATCTTACCGAAGCGTTAGGTATTCTGGCTGCAGCCAATAGTCTAATGAAATTTGAGAGTCTGTAATGATAATCACGCATATATATTCGGTATTTGAGCTAGTCGGAATGTGGAGAGGATTGCTCCAACTTCCGCTTCTACGTTCCAGCTTGCAGGAGAGTCAGGCTGTGAAAAAGATTGCCGGAACAGTTAACTACGATAATTGCTTCTTCTTACTTTTGCACATCTCGGAATCAGCGTATTATTACCGTAATTTCTAAATCGTGTTCTCATAACTTTGGGACGACTTTGACTTACCGGAGACCGGAAGCCACCATGGACATTTGAGGCCATCTTGGAACGGCTGCGTCAACGACGGAATGCCGAACAATACCCACGGAGTCATTTCGCAAACGAAACAAGCCAAATAGGCGGCATATCGGAAGGCTTTTTTCGTTGCTAGATAAAGATGACCAAAAAAGTCAAATATTCATAATAACCAGAGCAAAATATTCTGCCTGTGCATTATTATTTATTGTTAAATCCTTTAAATCCAACAAGTTATTCAGTCACCAAGCTTTCCAATCAATCCTCAAATCAATCTCATTGTTCGACCCAGTACTATATATTAGGTTGTTTAAGCTACCTTCAGCCTTTAAAAATATTCGGATGCAGTCTAAGACGACGCGACTAAATGCATGTTGCTCTTTTTTATATGTAGTTCGTCCCACTATTTTTTGGCACCTTGCCTAATAAAAGAATCAGTCACTATTTAGGCGGAAGAAGTTGGCTAGTTATCCAAATTCTGCAGCAAAGAAGCTAGGCAAAAACTTTCAATTTTAAAGTTGCAGAGCGGTTTGCAGAATTTCCGGATAAACAGTTTCCGTCTCTCTGTCTCTTGAATATTACTGTATTTCTGCTTACTGAAAAAATACAAAAAACACTACTAGACATGCCCACTTGCGCTTCTTGATTGCAGTGCTCCCAAATCTTTCGCTCACAAACAGCCATCGGCGTACGGCCGCTTGAAAGGCGACAGTTCGACGATGTAGGCGTTGGCTTTGCCATTTACGCCACCGACGAGCTCCCCTCGTGACAGTTCGTCATAGCGATAAGAACTGGCAACGGTGATCGACACGCCTCTGGTTGTTTTTGCACCGAACATTTTGGAGAACTGCAATTACGACGTGAAAGCTGGCATGGCGCGTGGTGTTTCTGTATATCATGCACGAGTAGGCTGAAAACTACAACAGAAACTATTTATTCGGAAGTTCTGCAAACCGGTGTGCAGCTCTCTGTTTGGAATTTCTTGCCTAGCTTTGCTGCTTTAGCCTCTTCAGTCCCAACAATGCGCAAATACAAAAATCCTTTTAACACACTTTTATTCGATTCATTACGCAAAGAAATCAACGCAAAAAAAATACAATAGCAAAAAGCAAACGAAAGTATTAGAAGTTGATGGTACCCAATTGGGTAGTGTGGGTTTCAGTGCGTGTGGAATGCAAGGACCAATATTTTCATAATACAATGCTTCAAAAATGCTACACAAATACTACAACACATTTTTATTTGGTTCATTATCTATGGAAATAAGTGCAAAAAAATTACAATAGCAAAAAAGCAAAAGAAAGTTATGAAATTTGATGATACCCATTTGGGTACTCTTGGTCTTCTTACCCTGTGGACGCATTCCAGCGGTCGCGCCGGGAAAAGCCATTTTTGCCGCCTCGCTCTTCAGGGATGCCTGGACATATCGCCCCACCCAGAGGTGCTTAGTGAAAGCAAGGCCTGCTTTTGACGGGGAGACAACTTTTGAGGCGCTAATTTTGAATGGGGGAAAGGCTATTGCCATTATGGTTATGGTACCCATTCGGGTACCCCGTGACCGAGGAGGTTAGAAGTTGGGTAAAGAATCTTCTCTCTGATTATCTAATTAGGCAAAATAGAAAAAGTGTTGCTTCAATACACAGAGTGAATGTGCTTGGACTGCGAAGCCGTCAACGACACCCACGACAATTACCAATGGGACGTCACCTCATTTCTCACACGGGGCTGTAGAAAGAGGGAAACCAGAGACGAGTTAAATGCACTTAACAAATCTTTCCATTACTGCAAAACGACAACCACGACTCATTTATGTTCACACGCGCGCACACACACACACACACACACACACACACACACACACGCGCACACACACACACGCACACTCACACGCGCAACCACGCGCACTCGCACGCATACACACACGCACGCACACACATACACGCACACACGCACACATTCACACGCACACACGCAGGCACACGCACCCACGTACGCACGCATGCACACACGCACACACACACACACACACACACACACCCGCCCGCACGCATGCACGCACGCACGCTCACGCATGCACACAAGCGCGTGCGCACTTACACACCGACGATTTCTAACAGCACCCAGAACTCGCACCACCGCTTCGCTTTAGCCCACATTATCCGTTTCTTATCCAACGCGCCAGTAATGCCCGTGGGCATAAAAAACGTGACCTCTTTTGGAACCCGGACTGATACAGCGACGTGGCAAAGCACCCACCGAGTGATCAGAACGTGGACTGCTCCGAGGCCAACAGGATTTTTTCCCGCAATGCTTGAAGCTTCTCCGCAATACTCACAAATTAAACTCTTCAGGAACCTTGTGGAACCATATACTGAAGCCATGCTTTATATACTGGTACTTTTCACGCCCAAGATAACATGATAGGAAAAATATCGCGGATCATTTCGAAATATATGACTAATCGGGCTGAAAAAACCGTCGCGCATAGGGTTACGTTAACTCTTGATCGCCTGGTGGCCGATGGCTGAACTAGGCGTGAGCTGGAAAGCTAGGGATTACATTAGTGTTTCGTGTTGCTTTTGAATTTAAATTTAAATTGCCCTGAGAAGCTTAAAAGAAAAGTGTATGATTCGACCAGGTTTGCCCTGGTATCTCGAACTATGTGTGGGGTTTTATTCTAAACACCGCTAGTTCCCATTTTACAGCAATAGCTGTTTTAACATATGAATATTGACAGTATCTGCAATTACGCTACACGTCGTCGGTCCTCGTGGGGTTATATAATGCTAAGAAAATGTTGAATGGTTATGAGGTTCAATCCATAATAAAACTTGTTCCTGGGCTGCCCGACTCAAGGCATCCTCGAGAAAAGGTGGCGAAGTAGGGACAAACACAAGGCTGACGGCCAGGTCTGGCACTACTGCAACTGACTATATATCCGAAGTCCGCAAAAAAATGGCGGCCTCTCACACGTAGAGGTGTGGCCAGGGTTGTACCAGTTATACATCGGCGGCAATGTTCGCACTGTTATGCGAGCTTGTTAAGGTTGACAAAAGTGAAATTTAATTTTTACTTGTACATTTTTGCTAACGTGATTCACACGATTGGCTCTCCATTTTGTGTTGGAGGATAGGTCTCGGGGAGATGACGCACGGAAAGCATAATCGAGGTCGACACAACAGTTACTTTCTGATGCTATCCATGTCTGACAGAGGGATTGTTCTGTGGTATCCTGTTTTACGATGTCTTTGATGAGTTGGGAAACTGTCTTTTTTTTACAGGAAATTGGGTTTTGTTCCTTTTTAGGATAATCGTCAGATTATAATCATTTATAACGAGAACATGCCAACGAAAAAAGTGAAAGAATGAGGTCAAGTTTTAGCGGAGGTGTGTTATATGCAAAGATTTGAAGTTATTCGCAATAGGGTTAGTGCAAGAGAGACAAAACACGAAGCGGGCGTAAGTGGCGCTACCTATGAAAATTTCCTCAATAAACATATCGTATTATCGTAACCATCGGGACTCCAACTTGTCATCTTTTCGATGCCTAACCACTGCCTTATAATTGGCAGCGAGGTTGTATACCGGAACGAAACTGGTGCCGGAATTGCAAGCAGCATATACATAAATTTGGGCCGTGTTAGGGCCAGAAACTGGTATAAAATAGAGTCCTCCAGGTGACAGACGGGGTTGGAAATTACGTCCACTGCCACTCTTCACCGCCCACCGCTCTGATTCGCCTCACCACTGCTTAAATTCTCTAGTCCCCCACCTTTCCTACTGACCCGTTTGAAAATGTGCGGCTTAGAAAAGAAAAACGGCCACAGTGTGACAAAAGCCCAAGCCGGCCGCATATATTGCCCCCCGTATATGTGGAGGAGTGGAATGAAGTTCTAAGTTGATAAAATTGCCCGCTATGTGAAATCTCGGAGTGAATGGTTATGTTTATCACAGTTTCATTTTGTTTAAAGACTTCCATTTTTCCCCATAGCGTGGCATAAAACACGCGGTATTTGACTAGAACTATTCGATTTTCGAGAAGAAAATTTGAAATTCTTAAACATTACAATCGGCCCTCTCTGTTCTCGAATTGTTGACTTCTCAAACATTTCTGCGGAAGACTCTAAAAATAAAGGTTCGGGAAAACGGCAGCTCAACTCGGATACAATTATCGATTCCAAATTTCCTACAGTAAAAACTAACAGCGCAACTCGGCTAACAGCGCAACTCGGATACACGAGTCGTCTACAAACTTTTTGCTATAAGATCTAAATTGGCAAATGCACAACAGAAAAACGGAAAAGGATAATAGAAGTTCCACTTCGCAGGCTAACGTTGGTACACACACATGAAACGCAATATCCCTTTTCAATGGCACACAAGGGCCATAGTGTACTGGATGTGCAAGTGGGTTTACCCACCTTTACGTTGTGGTTGATTGCAACTGACCTAATCCACATATAAGCATATAGATTCCTGAACTGTCTACTCGATATCCCTGCTTCTGCATCGAGCGCGTACCTTTTCCCATGACGGCGTGCTTTTATGTAAACGCATTTTTGAATCATCATCATCACTATCACTAGCCTACTCAGGTCCACAGCAGGACGAAGGCCTGTGCCATTGACCTCCAACCGTTCTGGTCCTGCGCTGCTCGAGTCCCATTTCACCCACGAATTTTTTTAAACCCCTAAAAGGATTCACGGCCTCGCTCTTCATCTGGACGCATCTCTTGGTATCCACTCTGTTACCCTAATTGTTCACCGGTGCCGGTTCGTCTGACTACATGGGCATCAGAAGTTCAGTTCTTTTCCTTTATTTGAACTATGATCTTCCAATCTAGTTTTTTTTCGCTGAAACATATATATCCTTTCTGCCTTTGAGTGTTACTATTATCATTTTTTGTTCCATGGCCTTTTGAGCCGACTTAAGTTTTCTTTCCATATATTAAGTGAGGCGGCAAGTTTCTGCTCCGTTTGTCATAACCGGTAGTATGCACTCGCAGTAGAATTTTTTGAGCAACAGAGGTAGCTCATTTGGGAGTGTTTACTGAGTGCTCCCCAACCCATACCTATTCTGCTCCAATTTCTATGTCGTGGTTGGGGTCAGCACTAAACATCTGTTCAAGGTAGCTATAGTCAGTTACTTCTCCTAGCGCCTTGTTTCCTAAGCTGAACAGTATGTTTTTGGCATGCTTATTGCTCAATAATTTCGATTTATTCATATTTATCTTAGCACCACAGCGTGCTTTTTATTGAATTTCCTCAAGCATTGTTTTCAGGTATTCTGCAATCTCCATCAGCACAATTATATCGCCCGAAAAACCTCAATACCTCACGTATTCCCCATTTGTCCTAATCCAATGTTTTCCAAGTCGAACTGTTTAAACACCCCTCCAGACATGTTGGGAGTAGTTTCGGCGAGATTGTGTCTCCCTGTCTAACTCCCTTTTGGATGGGAAATTTATCGCTTTGACTGAGAAGGTTTACCCTGCCCGTGCATTCCTTATAAATGTTTCATAGAAGTCGGTTGTAGCTCTGCTCTATTCGTTGCTCTCGTAGAGCTTATAGCACGGCTGGGATGCGCATGGGTTAAAACGCTTTCTCATAGCCTCTAAATGCCATATAAAAGCGTCTAGTTTATTCTGCAGGGTTTTCTATCCCTTGACTGACAACATGGATGTGATCCATGGTTGAGTACGCTTTCGTATACTACGCCTGCTTTCTGTGTTGTTGGAAATCCAGTTAGTCCCCAGTGCGGCCTACTATAACTTTGGTAAACAGCGTGTAAGCAACTGAGAGTAAGCTGATGTGACGGTAATTCTTGAGGTCCTTGGGATCTCCTTTCCTGTGAATCAGAATGTAGAGGTTTTTTCAGGCTATAGCCCCTTTTCACTCTTAAGCATTCCGAAAATAGTACAGCAATCCTTACCAGTGCAATCTGTCCCCCATTCTTCGAATAAATCCACCGCTACGCCGTCGTCACCTGCAGGTTTTCCTTTTTTCACGCCTTAGCCTTTGTTTTCACCTCTTTAGTTACAAGCGGGTCATCGCAATTAGAGCTTGCACTCTCAGTTATTTCCCCTGGCGTAACGTCGCTGTCATACAGCCTAGTGTGGAATCGGTACGTTACCTTTATTACTTCGTCCCAGGTATGCGGAATTTTAACCTGCTCATCTCTGAATGCGCTCATGTTGTCTTTGCCCATGGCTAGCCTTCTAGTAGAGTCTTTGAAACTTCCGTGTACATGCAGCATTTCCTCTACCACTGTCATGTTTTATGTTCGAATGTCGTTTGTTTTATTTTTGCTAACCCTTTCGCCAGCTCGGTTATTTAATCTCATCTACTTTACATGATACTTTTATGTTCTTGTGTTTGGCAAATATTTCTCTAATTTCCTTAGTTTCTTGCTGCCTACATGTTCCTTCTCCCACAGCTGATTCTGATTCACTAATTGCCGATGATGCGTTGTCAATCAGACTGCGTACACTGACCTCGTTCTGCTCGTCTAGAAGCCGAATTGGTTTTTATAGCTAATTGAAAATCTTGCGATCGCGTCCTTACTGGCTCCATACGGTGTTTATTCATTTTCTTAAGTTTTATAATTTCTGTTTTGAGATTCACCCTTGCCTTGCATGTAACCATCCTGCCATCTCTGCTTCAAATCTGATTTAGCACCTCTACGTGTTGCACAACCTTAGTAATCACTTAAGATGAAGCCAGTTTTGCTGTTTGCTTACCCTGACGTCTTTTCCATGTACATTTCCTATTATTTTGTTTGTAGGAGAAGGCACTATGTCAACCTCAGGTTAGTTCACCCTGCAAATCCAATCACTGCATTTCCTCGACTGTTGCGATTGTCTATTCCGAGATTTCCCGCTGACGTTTCTCCCCTTTTCTTCTTCCTAACTTTGCGTCAATGTCTCAAGTGTCAATGGGTGACTGTGTTTTTGGCTTCTTTATTGCTAATTTCACGCCCTCGTAGAAGGTGGCTTTGGCTTCTTCATAGTAGCTGGTTGTTAGCGCTGAGGCGTGTGGCATCTTTAACCTGTATAGCTCGTTTAGCTAAATCACAACCCTGACCCTCTCGCTAAAGCTGAGAAATTCCTCCACGTTTCCTGCTATTTCTGTGCGGATTAAAAATCCCCCCTCCTGTCCTCTGTTCTCTTGGGGTCCAATGTAGCATAACATATTCCCGCTAATGAGCTCTACGAAACCTCCCCCGGTCCTCTTAACTTAGCTGACACAATCAGTATCCCATTGAATGTCCGAGAGCTCCTCTAGCAGTGCAGCTAGGCTTCTTTCGCTAGATAGGGTGTGTGCGTTGACCGTTGCCAGGATCAAGTTCCAAAGGCGGTATGTGCGGACCCACAGACTCTTAGCACTCTCTCATGTATCACTGTTCTCAGCGCCGCCGTCGGGAGGTACTCCACACCTCCTGTGGACTGAGGGCCGAGAGTTGTGTTGGTTTTTCATGAAAGGTAGCGCCAAACTACTACATCAGGGCGTCCAGATCCTTCTATGGTGAGCAAGTGCTTGTAGTGTCCACGAGAATTCCTAGTATTGTTGAACCTTTATAGTGCATCCTCTTAGGTATCCGGGTTAATGGTAACTTCCGGACCGCGGCGCACTCCGTAGCTGCATGCCAAAGTTGGGCTTAGCGAACGAAAAGGAAGAGAGAGAGCGAGATTCCTTTACCACTGACGACGTTGACGTGCACGCCTTCAGTGACACTGAACAAGGCTTTATCTGCTTCGCTGTTTGTATGCCCAGTTCTGAAGGAATTATCTGAGACGCTTGCCTACTGATGAAACATTCACTGACGTCTGGCCGTTGGAAAATTAAGCCGCTGCTATGCTAAAGTTTAGAGCTACAAAAAAAAAACGGCTAGTTTGAAATTCCGCCGGCAAATAAGGCCGCTATTAGCGTCCTTCCTCAGCCTTTTAACACTTTTTGTTAATATCTGCTGGCAGTATTTGAAATCATTGATCTTTTGGTTTGAATACTGGTGGTGCCGTAACTAAAACGTCTTTGCATTGCTGGAATGTCAACTCTACAAGATGGAAAAGACATGTTGATGGTGACGATGCTGATGAAAGACGAAAGAAAAGTTTTCGTTTGTAGATATTGAGCCTGGTCTATTCGATTGCGCTGTCATCGCATTTACGTTTCTCAGCTTTTTGTTTAGATTCGGTTCGGGGTGTTGGCTTTGGACTTTGGGCGAGCTGAAGTGGTCTTTGGAATATTGTTTTTCGACTGTGGGAACGTAGATTTTGGATACTTTGATTCAGTCTGCGGGGAGGAAGCACGGAAATTGAACCATATTTCTTTTATATAATGGTGTTCAGCTTTAGAGAACGTTTGGAACTTATAACTCTTTTTTTCGGTGGGTAATACTTTCATTTTCAGGTGCATGGACATCTTCACATTTCATTCCGGCCCTTACTGGCCAAGGAATCGCTTCTATGAACATTGCATTCACGCCACTGATACCTGTTTTAAAGTTTTTATTTTGTTTATTCTGTGCTAAGACCACATTAAATTTAATTTGCAGCCTCGGGCCTTCATCAATCACTTTTATCAAGAATCGCAGAATACTATCCGACTACTTTAGACTACGTTCAAACCTTTTATTGACTGCAAACTAGCATACCACTCAACTAACTACCATCATCCCCAAATCAAATCATTAAAAAATACCATTGTTTTCAATTATTCACCTTTTTTGTTCGGTGCAGGACGAAGCTTCTGTCAAGGGTTTCCAGCCAAGGATATTACTAGGATATTACAATGTGTGCCTAGTTCATTCTTTTTTGTTAAGTTTTCTGAACTTATCTTTCAGTAGAATCTCACTTTTTTGTGTTGTTGCCTTCTTTAGGACACCATTTCATTATACGGAATATCAACATTTTACTGCTTTGTGCGATACATATACGTGCCAACCGGATGGCTTTGGCTTCTTCCGCGCTAGCGTGTCTTGCACCCAATTTTGCTCCGAAACTAGGCTGCTTTTTCTTAAATCTTAGCGTGGCGTGCAGGTGTTTTTCTTCCTTAGATCGCTGGACGATTTTATAGTTGTTTGAAGACGGTAAGAAATACCAAAATTTTCTGCCTTAATTACCATCACGAGGTCTACAAGGCTTTTTAAAACAGTGATTGAAGCATAATATCTAACAAATCAGTACTTTATGCACAATTACGACCTTGGCAGGAACGTCATAGGCTCGAATGGGTACAAAGCGCACAAAAATAGAGAAGGGCAGTGGAGCGTGCTTTGGAGTTAGTCGATAGAACCAGAGTTTATAATATTGATTCTTGTAGTCCGTTTATTAGATGACCAGGCAATCATTTCAAGCATTATACAGCATTAAATGCTCTCTGGATTTGTAAATATTTGAATCGCTTGCAAAAAGTTTTGCACACTCTTGGAGTTTTCGTCTGAGCTAAATAATTGATTGGAGGAAGTTATATGTCCTTCCTTTGGGGTTTTAGGAGAGCCGGTTGCTGGATATATTTTTTATATAAAAAGGTCATTTTCAAAGGCCTCTACCTCCTTGCACTTGTTTTCTTATTTTTAAGTATCAAAAATTCGGCGCCATGACATTCCTTTCTACGGTGTGCGGCGACGAGTAATTGCACATTCTTCACACTCAGGGTAGTGGCCACGTAAAAGAAGTGACGCCGCGTTTTAAGAGAAAACCGTGATTTCAGCAACAAAAGCGGTGCCCCCGGAGCCCACGACGCTACCGTCCTCATGCTCAGCTAGATGTTTCCTCTCCAAAGGCGAATTTGTCTTCTTCATGTACCGCTTGATTGCAATAACCCAACAATCGACCGGGTAAAATCAATAAACACGTCTCAAATCACGTAAAGTAGCAGGTATTACTGGTTTGAAAATGGCAATATACCTCACATGAAATGGAGAGGGATCGCGAAGTTCTGCTTTGTGGGAACGTACGCCAATATTTTTAATATAATTTGAGCCTTTGAATTAACAAAAAAAACAGTGCTTTCCGCGCCCCCCCCCCCACCACTCCCGAGAACGTCAAACATGAGACGCATACGGAATTCCCAAAACAGAACAAGAAGCTGCCCTTCCCCAGATGCACATGAAATGAGGACACATTAGTTATAAATTGCTGCGGTTTTCCATCGAAATTCAGCTTCCTTCTGAAATAAATTTAATATATATCAGGAGTCAGAATATTCAGAAACGTTCATATATTTTTTGAATTAACTTTAAATGATTAGCGTGTTTCGTACAGTTTACGGTATACGTTTTATCGTAGCCACACCACAAAGATTTCTTGTAATTGTGTCTATAATTAAACTGAACTAGATAAGGCTAGTAAAGCGCGAGCTTCACAGGCTGATGAAATCCACGAAAATAAAGGCAATGTCACTGATGCAAGTCTCCATATAGGCATACCCGAAAAAGATTAGTAGGCCTGGAGGTATTTTTTAAGACCATGAAAATGTGGTATCATTACTCACAATTGCCGAACATGCCCTCTCATGATAATTTTCTTCAATGCTATGCCTTCTAGTGTTACTTGAACTCAAGTGTTATCTTCAAATCAGTTTTATTTGCCATTTACTAGTGTTTAATTGTGGGTTAGTTGGTGTTTTGACATTCGTCGTTCCGCAGCGCACCGAAACAGGACAAACAGAAGATACGCGAACGCAGCTCCGACTAACAAGCTCTTCGCAGGCTAGCATCCAGGCTCTTCTTTACGTAGCCGTACCCTTCTCCTTGTGTAGTTCGAAGAATCTTGACGGTCATTGCACGTCAAGCTGCCGGTACTTTTTCAGGTGTTTGGAGCTAAATTCGGGGGCGGAATACCAGGCCCAGGTCATGTACCATCCTTTCTCGCGAGGTCTGCGTGTCAACTTTTGGGCACTGCTGTACGATCCTAATTCCAAAGCATGCTATGCGAAGGCGCTTGGAGCGTCAGGTAATCGCATGCGCACCTTCACATTATGTAGCATACCGCACAAATATAGAGAACCTACATGACTCTAGCCATATTTTAACTTCTGCAATTACCCAGGCCAATCTGATTTTGAGGGTTGATCACATGGTTTTATAAGACGTTTTCAGGCCCAAGAAAGCGCATTTAGTACGTGGCTCTTTAGCCTGCAACATTCGTTTAGTGGCTGCCATATTCGGAAGGAGTGACCCCATTGTTTTTCGTGGGACGTGGGTGCAGTTGCCTTCATGACATTGCTTTTATACATTTTCTTAGTGACTAGAAATTTTATTTTTTTAGCGTTTGGTATAACTTTGGCCCCTTTCTTGTTCACGACGGCGAACGGCATGTATTCTACAAATGGGATAGAGAACGCTTTTGGACGTTTCAGAGCTATCTATAGAGAGTTTACTACTCTCTGGGGAATCCATTGTTTGCAAACGCCAAACACTTACGTAATGCTTAAAATTGAAGACGTTAAATTATGTAAATGAATGTCGTAAATCGCATAAAGCGGACGCTTTCATAGAAAAAAAGTGTACAAAATCAGGTTACAAATTGTGTGCAAAATTGAGGTGTGAAAAATTTGTACGCAAAGAGCAACAAACTTTGATTTTTCAATGTTGTGGGTTGAACGAGCTATAAATTTTGAACTTAATTCCGAAGCTGTTTTACTGAACGGAAAAGGGGTGTTGACACTGTTATTTTTGTTTTATTCGCTCTTTTATATAAAACTGTTATTTTACCGGGTGCATTAACCTTTCCGAACGGTAAGGACTTGTGCGTTTTTTGAAACGGGTGTATTGATATGTTTATTTTGAGTATACACGCTTCCTCTTGCAATAATTTTTAGTGAGCGAACAGATCATTGTTCATTTTGATTTACTGGTATCCAGCAATCAACCACTCTTCCAAGAGGTACACACCATCGTCGCATGCATCGTCCAAGTAAACACCAGCTATGTCTTCCTGAGGCTAGATATTGGATTCTTCGTAAAGGCTGCAATGAACAAAGCAAATGAAGCACATCCACAAAATTTGTAAAATTGTAAAGCCGACCTGACAAAGCAGAAACACAGAAGAAGAAAATCATTTAGGCATTATTCCTAGGAAACTTCGAACAAAAAGTTACAAGTTCGTTCTACGCCTATTTGGTCTACTGGGATAAGCCTCAAGCGGACGACCACTACAGTGGTCTTGCTGTGAACACAAATAACCAGTCCAGTCATACAGCAGTAACAAAACACCCTTTTTGGTCAGAAGTGCAAACGATACACCGCAACGGGATAAAGGAGAGACAAACTCTAAGCGGCACTCATAAAATTGTCACTATGCACGCTGCTTGTTTCCGTGCGCGAAAACAATAGCAAAATCAAAGCGCTAACCCGAGAATGCCTGATTGGTTTGATTGACTGTAGGGTTTAACGGGCCGACGCCACGTAGGAGATAGGGTGCGCCGTAGTGGAGGGCTCCGGATTAAGTTTGACCACCTGAGGATTTTTAACGTGCGCCGAAATCTCCTACAAATGAACTTTTTTGCTTTTGCCTCCATCAGAAAGGCATAAAATGTTAGGCCGTGGCGGTGTGTCATAGCATATCTTTGCGATGTAATTTGTCTAAGCCGACAACAAAATTACCTTGGACCACATTGAAAGCACATTCACCGAAAGTTTTGTTCGGAAAACTAATCTCGCTTCCAACATCGTTTTTTTTTATTTTGGGGTTTTTCCCAAGTTACTGCTGCCACTTATTTAAGGTCTGTTCTGAAGAAAGGAAAATGCAAAATGGCCATGAGGTGGAAGCTTTCTATGCTATAGAAAGCCGTAGAAAATTGACACTATCGTTGTATTCTATTATAGCGGGCCTCATTGGGCGCATATTTTGTTGGCGCATTAAAACCGACGTTGTTATTTTTATGGAGCACCTTCTATTATTTAAGAAAGGTTGCAGCTTTGAAATAAACCCTTTGGCGCTGCTATTTCAACGGCAATTACAAAATAATACTTATAAGAAGCGTCGGCACGTGCCGCTAAAAGATTTCAGTGCCCTTCCACTCTTTGAATAAGGATGGCATTGCCTTTTGCGCCGTGAAGCATGGCCATAGAGAAATAACTTTATTTTCAGGCAAGTTTGCTTAGTAACAGAGGTGGCCTCCCGTCCGAAAAAGGTTGGCGGCCACGCTACCGGCTCGGTCAATCATACGTAGCTGCACCCAGCGCGTCCTCCTACGGCTCGATGCTACAGATTGGGGAGATGGGTTGAGAAGACTGGCCACATGGTGAAGGTGAGGGTGTCAAGGGAGCCACAGAGGGACAGTTAGGCGGAATTAAACAAAGAGGGATGTATCTTGGGGGGTGGGGAGTGTACGACTGACGCGGAAGTTGGTCTGGAGGGGTCTCCATAGCGCCCGGAGCGTTGGTAATAAATGTGTGTCCAAGGGAGATGGCGGCTGTGGGCGAGACGGTGATGCTCCGTGAGTATTTCGCATGACAGCATCCGACCGCGCGCCGACCGAGCACCGTAGTAGGCCGCCTCGGGGGAGTATGATTACAGAAACCGGCTCCAAATATGGTGTTATTGAGTGAACAGTGAAGTTGTAAACGTTACAGAATTACCGTCTGCTGTCAGTAAATGGCCATATAGGCAGAGAGTTGGGTTACAGAAAACGGTGTTAACTGTTGCTTTACCGGAACTTGATTGTAAGGTTTACCGCGCCGACGCAACGCAGGCGATGAGGCACGCCGTAGTGTAGGTCTCCGGATTAATTTTGACTACGTGGGGATCATTACGTGTGCTGAAATCTCGTACACACGGGCGTTCTTGCTTTTCGCCTCGATCACAAAAGCGGCCGCCGCGGCCGGGAGTCGAACGCGCGTCCCTGTGCTCAGCAGCACAAGGCCTTAGCCACTGATCCACACGGCGAGTGTTTTACCGGAACTATCAGGAAAAAAATGATAGCACACTTAGCCTCGAAGATGACTCTAACATTGCGCACTAAAACTCCGCTGGTCTTCCTTCATCAGAGGGTGGAGGGGCACCGAATCTTCTTAACGCGCGTGTTGAAGCATTAGCTAATTATTATTTTCTAATTGCTATCGAAATAACAGCACCAAAAGGTTTAATTCAAATCTGCAACATTTTTTTAAATTATCGAAGGTGCTTGATAAAAATAGCAACGTCGGTTTTAATGCAACAACAAAATATGCGCCCTGTGAGGCCCGCTATAATAGAATAAAACAAGTGTGTCAATTTGCTACGACGTTCTATAGCACAAAAAACTTCCACAGCATGGACATTTGGTATTTTTCTTTTTTCCGAACATGCCTGAACTAAGTGGCAACAGTAACTTGGGAGAAACCCAAAATTTAAAAAAAAGTAATGTCGGCAGCGAGATTTTTTTCTAAACCAAAATTTCTGTGCATTTGCTTTCTATGTTGTACAAGGTAATTTTGTGGCGGGCTTACAATAAATTGTATCGCAAAGACATTGTATGGCAAACCGCAGCGGCCTACAATTTTACGCCGCCCTATACACGGTGCAACAAGGCACGTTTCTGAGCGCGCGCAGCTTCGTACAGCTGAACAGCGGCAGTTTCGGTCGCTGCTGATGCCTGCGAGCGGCAATTAAACCAGCGCCCCTCTATAGCCCAGCACTGCCTTTTGAAAACAGCCACGCCCCGTGTGACACACCAGCAGAGCGGCGATTAAACTTATCAGGTAGGGCGGCTGGGCCACGCGAACCCACTCTTAGACCGGGTCTCATTGGTTCCCGTCGGTGCCTATACGTGGCGCAGCCATGCAGTTCGGCCAGCGCTCCCGTGCTCCGTTTACTTCTGCTCGGACCTGTACATGGTAAGAATCTTAAGGTTTCCTTCTTTCGACATGTAATCGTAGTATTAACGCAAATTTTGTTCTATTCCAGCATAGCACTTAGGAATGTGTTAGTACTGGACACTTGAGGACTTTCTGAGAGAGACTTCCATGGCATTCATTCTTTTTTGATAATGGCATACATGACCACGTTCAAGCACCCAGATATTTTATTCTAAATTATAAGAAAATTTAGCACCTTTGCTGCTCCCTGAACGATTATTGCGCCTACTGTTACCTACATGGTAGCAAATTTTTATCTCTCTAAATACTGTTATGTTTCGGAGGTTAACGAATCCTAGTGTGTGCTTTTGGGAGAAAAGGGGCATTGAAATAGGAAGGCTTTGTTGTTTAAGGATCCCAATGAGTGGCTTCAGCCGTGTATATCAATATGTGGAACCTTATTTATACTTGCGTAAAGTGCAGTTTAGTTTAGTATCTTATAAATGTTGAGTGCGGGTAGCTATCAAAACCACGCATAGCTTCTGTTATAAATTTTATTAGGTACGAGAGCTTCATGAACTCTTCATTACTTCATTTTAAAATAACGTGTTTTATAAATTTCCTTCTGTTTTCCAGAGCACTAAAATAATGGTCTTTATTTCACTGAAGGAGCAGCACCCTAACTAATGAAAGCTTCTTGTTAGCGTGGCTTACATTCTGGAGCCTCACGCTGCTGTGAACTTTTTATTGCATGCGTTTTACTTACATTTAAAATGTTGCCCTTCCCACTGTACCGGAGGAATGAACCCAAAATTATACAGAAGATTCAAATCGTTGAATCCAAGGGTAGATGTATACCTGAACGCCTCTAGGTCTTTATTACTAGCAGGGGGGATGGTTGAATACAGGCAAAATAAATAGAAATTAGTCCTAAAACAGACAAAGAAACATAAGAGCCGTCGAAGACATAATGGGGTGTTAAAACGCAGTTCATAGGAAATCTTTTGGCTCAGTATCTCGTTTCATTCGCTAAGGTGTGGCTTGCGATACTCACTATAAAGTCCGCGGCAAAGGATGCAGCTCATAACCCGCTGTTTCATGGACGCAATATCTAGGGCTTCGTTTATGCAGCCATTTACATTTTGCTTACAGATAAAATCTAATGCAAAATTTCTAATTAAAGAGCAGCACCGTGGATGCCCCTCAACAATAAAAGTAGTCTCACAATGTTGTCCCTATTTGGTAAACTCTGCTGAAATTCGTAAGCTAGAAAAAATATAGTTTAAAGGCGGAATCTGTCTCCTCATTTTCCTGCATCATATTGACAAAACGTAGAATTGCTGCTGTCAATAAATGAGGGTGGGGTTGTACGTCTTTATGTGGAGGGGGCCCTTAGAGACTATGCACCATATATGCGGAGCATTACGGTCGGAAGCTTTGGCCGGCTAATAAAAATGCGTCGCGTGGGCACATACAAACAAAAAATGAATGGCGTAAATGATGGTAATGAAGTTGATGCCATGATGATGTGGATAAGCTTTCCACATCTTCAAAACCCACTGATGATATCAGTTGCCGTGTATGAAGATGATTTTAATGGTACCCCGTTTATTTGTAACCTTTTCGTATTTGAGACGTAGTGCGATGCGAGAGCATCGTGGTCCCGTGATGCTGGAAATTTCTCTATGCTAACCTGTGCTGCAACAAACATTGGTGTTTTTGTTTTCTCCTGAGTTGTATCTGTGTCCCCCTTAGTACCATCACTGGTAGGTTTTAAGTGCTGCAAGTGGGAGTGAAGTTATACAGACAAAGTTTTCTGTACACAATCCCCAAATCTACTCAGCCGTTATCTTTTTTTTTGCCAAATTAGGATAAGCGTGTTTGACTACAATTCACACGTGTATTTCATAGAGCTTTTTGCAATAGGCAGAGCAACCTTTTTTAATCCGACAAGACAGAAGGCTTGTGGGACATTGCATAATTCTGTCCGCTACTAGATTTCCGCAGTAAGTCTTAATGGCACCGCTACATGTACTAAATGTTGAGCGGAATTTCCGGGGTTCATGCTCAGTGCACAAAAAGACGTTCCAAGAGAAAGTGGAGCTGGATTGGAAGAAACTAAGAAACGCCAATCGGGGCTCTCTTTCGTTACAGCTACTGCGAGTTCTGAACAAGTATGGTAGCGGTCAGAAGTGTCGAGTACCATCCCCCTGATGGAGTAATCACGGAATAGTCTGACTGATGTAGAAGAATGTGGCGGTAGCTCTGGCAGGGGCAGCATGGACTACATGTCCGTCAGGGTGACTGTGTTCCTGTACTAACTCGACAGCGCTGAAACACACCGGTTGGCTGTGTCTCTGTAGGATACAGTTGAAAATTGACTGTTTCCGGTGTGGTTCGGGAAAGGTGGGCTCTTTACGACCTTTAGGGGAAATATTTCTTTCTCTTTTTTTTAATGTACGACAATAACGAGAACATCCAGACAGGGAAGCGTTGCAATTGGGATAGATTAGTACCGAGATCTGGCAGTTTCCGTAAAGACGACAGCATTCTTCCGGTTTCTGGCCTATATATTGGCACGTCGAAGTGGTTGCGGGTGCAATTGCTCTGATTTCTGAAGTAACGGTCCCACTTCGAAAGGTATGAGCGCCCACAGCAGCTATGGAAAGCAGCTTCGCTATCTGAGAAAGCTTAGGGCTACCATAAATAAAACTATCAGTTATGTGTTGCGTAAATTTTCATGTCATATCCCATTTTTACCATGAAAATACTGGCTACTACTGGTTCCTTCAGCTGCTTTAATAAGTTTGTTTCATTGTTTACTTTTGCTTTATAGATAATACGGTTTGGCGTATAAAAGTTTACGATGCAGCTGTATATCGTCAGGAGGGAGGGTATTTCCTTTTGTGTAGACAGATTTTGTCTCATTTTCCCTCTTGACGTCGATGATGGGGTCAATTGACACGGGTCTCTTGGCAATATATTGTTTGCCCAATATGCTTGCAATGCATTTTGCCATGAAGAATTATTATTGATCATGGTGGTTGACAAGTAGGCACAGTAATCGCTTAGAAATACCTGGAAATATGTGCCAAGTCATCGAGTAGTTTGGTTCGACAACGTTGTCAAATCGGTCAGTGTTTGTGTAATTAAAAAGATGATGTGGCATATTATGGGAATACAAAAAACGTGTATGTAGCCCACTGACTTCAAGCTAATGGCCAATATGTTCTCGGAGCGACCTGCGTGGGAGATAGATAGGAAGCTTATCCACCCGAGCCTGGGTAAACCTCAGACGACCAGTTCGTGATGTCTTCTGGTCAACCTGTGATCGCGTCGTCACAGCCTATGTTTGGGCATAAAGGTGCGCCGGGTCACCTCTTACAGGCTTCATAATTCGTCATGGTGCCCTCTTCATGGCGAACGCTGACTGCGGTCATGCTTTCTTGCTGCTATCTGGACCGTCTATACAAAACATGGAGGAGGCATGACCCCTTTGATACACCAGGGCGGCTGGTCACGAAATATGATGTCTTATTTACATGTCTTTTTGTGCTTCTGGGCGTACCGCCAATAGGTCGGCACTTCGAAAATAAGCCGTCTCAAGCGAATGAAAACAATGAAGAGAAAATGATGAACCATGGATAACGTTTTCAGTGGGGGTGTGTGTAGTGGTCTTATGCTCCTGTTTTGTACGGCACATTTCTGTACAGCACTTGTGTAGCAGTACGGCGCCTAAGAATGATGAATACTGTTTAAAGCGTGCATTTTTGGTACACAACCTTGAACGTTAACCTCACTCGCATTGAACCACTTTACAAAGTATTACAGGGCTGGCGTAGGAGTCAATATTTATGGGTGGGCTTTTCTCTTTAAAGCCGCTGTACAGGTTAGAAGATTTGCAAGGAAAAGAAAATTACCAACATTTCTTATACTCTGCGTTTAAGGGGATATTATCTTGAAATATTCTCAAAACTTGCGGAAGTTTTGATAACCGCCATCAAACTATATTTCCTCAACTGCAGTTAGGGTAGTTCGTGTCGGTGTGTACCCAGACGGTTACGACTAGTCGGTGAATTCTGACCGCTATACTCGCCGATCAAGCTGGAACTGAAGCTGTGGTGCCAGTATTTGACTTGTCTCAATACAGGCTATTACGCCAAGCGTGTCTGCGTATTTAATATGTGTGGGTTGCCACCGTACCTTTACTACTGTAACGTTTGCTTCAGCTCAAACATTTACTCAATATCCTCGTTGGAAACAGAAAGATCATCGAGTTAATACAGCTCTAATGTGCAGTCTGTCTTTGTATTTTTTATTAGATTGTGACGGACATTATGAATAATCATATCAGCATCGGCTAGATCGAGGTTACGTACGGTGCGCAGTGACTTGATCGTAAAAATTCAGGACCGTATTTGAGAGTTGTGAAGCCCTGGCGCTCACAGCCGTTGGTTTGGACGGTTTTCGCAACAGCATGCGGTATACTTAAAGCTTTGTTAGCGGGATAAATATGTAAGAAGGTAGAACGAGCGACCATGTGAGCGATCAAAACTTTCAATGGCGATAAAATACACGGGCATGGAATGCATGGTAATTCTGGTTTATTCATTGACTGATTTGCGGTTTAACGTTCAGTAGCTACACATGCGCCATCAGACGTGCGGTAGGAAAAGGCTCCGGACGATTTATGACGTTACCGGAATCTTTAACGTGCACCGAACTCTCGACGCACAGGCGTATCTGCTATTCGCCAAAGCCACTTCTTTTGCGACTATACAAAAAATGCTGATAACAAAAAACATTCTAAACGTTGAGGGGATCTTTTAGAGCTAGGGACTATTCTGCACTTCATTTCAGTATTTTGGTAAGACGATTCTCACTAAGCCCCAGCGGCAGCGAGCCATATCTGAAACGCGGAGATTTTTGGCAAATGAGTGCTAATTTAAAGGCCCCTATGTATAAAGAAAATATTTCCATTTAGGCAGTCATGACGGATTGTGAAGTCAACAAATTCTATTGCGGAAAACGTATACTCCACAAAATGTAAACAAAGATAAAACACACAAAAATGTAGAAGCTGAGGCGCCCACTGCAGTTACAAAGATGAACAGGGCGCCGAGTTTTGTGTACCCGTAATAATCAGGGCATCCTTTTTTTGAGAAATATTCAGGCATGCTCAGAATATTGTCGACCAGAAATGAACCAGTTTGGTTAGCCGGAAGTGGGTCGCGGTCTTTTTCTATACGCAAGATTGCCCGGCACAGTAAACTTCCAAAAGAAAAACTGGCCCGTCGCTGTCAGCAAGGGACAGGATAACGCTTTTAGGTCTGACGCTTGGACGAGAACGTACTAGAACAATTCACTAAGAATTGCTCACGCCTATATACACAAAAAACCGCACATAAACATATGTAACGGCATAATCTAAAACAACATTACAGTTGATCCCGTTACCCGCTCTAATTTTTGTATGGACATACACTAGTGTAACAAGGTTTCAAATACATTTCGCCAGCAAAACGAAGGCGCATGGGAAAATAAGGCTCTCTTACAATTTTTCAAGAGGCCTGCAATGCAGCCAGGTCTTTTTTATAGCTAGTATAGGTGAGGTAGTATAGTATAGTATAGGTCTTTTTTATAGCTAGGTGAGCTAGTCAATAAGCCGAGCCAGAGCTTTTCATTCTGTTTATTTTGGGAACCTAAATGCCATAATTCCGTTTCGGAGCTAGTTTCCCCAAATACTTCCATTTGAAACCAATAAAAAGTGCTAAAGAGACGGCTCTTCTTGCTTAGCATATACGTCATTGGTACTTACAATGAGGCAGTGTGCTCCATTTTCCATATCGTACCTCTCCCGTCCGCATTTCATCGAGCATTTGTACAGCAGCTGATGAGAAAGGCAAGACCACCACTGCTAGGTTTTACTAAGAAAGTACATAGCCCTATTAAGAAATAAACTAGTCGGCGAATGTTTTCAGAGAACGCCTTTTTACTCGCATTAAGTTCTTGATCGATGAACGAAATGAAATAACGGCAGAGCAAAATAAGTTATGCAATCTTTCCCGCCATTGCGAACCAGTAATGCTCACTTACAATGTTTCACTTTTCCTTGAGCAACACATGCCTAGGAATCCCATACAAGCGAAAGCCTCGATTTTCTTATAGATCTAAAATATTTGGTGAATTTAAAGCTGCATTGTTATGTGTTGAGCGGTTCCTAAAATATCTCGCTTTTCACAATGTATTGCAACGAATTCACAAGAAACGCCTTTTAAACATAAAACCGGTCAGCAGTAAATATGAGGCATAAATATCTGACTGCTAAAAGTTATGATACCTTTATACACGGCATAAAACACTCATCATTGTCGATTTGAAGAGTATGCCCGTTTGTACAAGTAACGAATACAAGAATTTTACGACAAAATACCAGTGCCATTTTTGTCCTTCGTAAATCGCCCGGAACAAGCATAATATCTGTATTGATTTGCGCTACAAGAAAATAAATGTCGCAGTGAAATTATTTGCCATATTTTATTTCTTGACACTGCAGCAAATAGTATTACTTAAAAAAATGTCGATCTGAATTGTCACAGTCTCTTAGAAAAAGAAAACATGGGCAGTACTACTGAAGAGAGGCATAACGTAATAAATTGTCTTTTTTTCTACATACCGCTTAAAGAATAAGCATTAAAAAGGTCACGTATTTTACGGGGAACAACCTGTTTTCAATAAATGATATTCGTAGCGCAATTATTGCAAACCCTACAATACAGAAGGCTTTCTAGTTAATCTAGACACTTCCTGAATAGCTTTGAATATTATCGTCTTTTATTCTTTCTATTTTCTAAGCCCAGCTCTTGTGGTGCTAGAATCCTGATCAGATCCCTAGAAGAGAAGCTACTCTAAAGTTGTTTACTGTAGGTTTTTATTTTGTGCAAAATATTGTTCTGTAAAAAAAAACTTCACCGCCGTATTTAGGTCCCTCGCACACGGTGCTGCTAGTTGAGTCGTTAATTTTGTACCACCTGTGCACACACGTGTCCTTCTTGTTTTTTCAAAACTGATATCTCCAATTTTTGTGTTTTATTTCTAAATAAACAACGCCAGTACTCGTGCGCGGCGGCTACATTGTACTGTATCATCTTTTTGTAATCCAACCTTCTGTTTTGCTGGAGAAGTTTTATCAAGAAGTCACTTTCTCAGTGACACAAAAACTCTGCAACGCCTCCAGAGGAAAAACATTTTTTACTCAAATTCCCTTCAACCCGCCTGCAGGCATACGTGCAGTGGTTGTCCATTAGAATCAAATCACGGCTAAATTCTTACGTACGTTAGCATTGTTGCTAAATCAGAAGCGTGATATACGTTCAGGCATAAAGACAAAAACTGCCTTTTACTAAATACAATAGTTAAACAGTTTACAATAGTTAAAAGTACACTATTGACGCCCGACATGTGGCTATAATATTATATAATGTTCTTAATCCGCTGGCATGGTTCCTCTAGTTAAATCTGACCTCACAAAATCTGGACGTCATGAGTGGCCAAGCAGATTTCTACACTAAAGGTGACGTAGTCGCCGGCGGGACAACGTAGCAGAGAATCGTACGTTCCTCATGTTAGATAAGGACAAGGATTGTTAGAAATAGTTTGTTAATATTCCGAAAAGCCACTGATGATGGAACTGAAAAATAGGATGCCGATCCTGATCCCCAGTGGCATAAAAACACAAACGCGCATATGCACGGGTCTCTTGGCAATATATTTTTTGCCCAATATGCTTGCAATGCATTTTGCCATGAAGAATTATTATTGATCATGGTGGTTGACAAGTAGACCCAGTAATCTCTTAGAAATACATGGAAATATGTGCCAAATCATCGAGTAGTTCGGTTCGACAACGTTGTCAAATCGGTCAGTGTTGGTGTCTGCGCAGAAGCGCAACTATATCGGCGCTTGAACGGGAGAAGGAATAGATTTGATAATACCAGCTACAGCTTCGACCTCCCACCCGTCGAAATTTTCATTTTAATAAAAAGTTCTAAAAGGCTCAATTTTTTCAACTTCCAGTCTTTATAATTTATATTTTTTTCATACCTTGCGTGTACTTACCTTGTAAAGATGTGTGAAGAGAGATGCAGACGTTTTCCGAGGACAGCTATTTGTGTGTGACATCGCGCAAAACAGCAGCTCTGTGCTATTTTAATTTGTTGTAGCTGGCATACATTTTAGAAAACATAGTCAAGGTATTTAGGTTGGAAGCATGATTGTAACTTGGAATTAAAGTTTTACTTATTGGAGGACAGTGATAACGACGCAAGTATGAAGCCTATGGGTGTGTGATACATTCAGTATTGGGCAGCAGAAGATATGCTGGCCCTCGGCAAAGACGGGTGTTTTGTTTCCCCTTTTCAGTAGAAGAACTTCGGCTGCGAGGTTATATTTTAAACAGGGGGTATAACAAAAAATTGAACGGCACTGAGCTCAATACCACTAGTTGAATATTAGCTGCGTTTTGAAAAAAGTGGAAAGAAAACGGCTGGCTGCGGGAAGAGATGCTCTTTTCTGGAAGCTACACAGGAAGGGAGGACACTGTATCTCTGGGCCAACAAACAGTTTGACTTCAACAGCTACATCCATTTTGGCTGTTTCCACTACATTGTCTCAGTCTTTTTTGTTTTAAATATGTAATTCTTTATGAAAAGGTTGCCGCTACCATTTACACCAATGAAAGGTAAACACGCTAATCCCGCACAATTCTATTGTGGTTTCAATAACAACTTGTCAAAACGTATGGTACCTTCGCCGAATACGAGCAAATGCTTAAAAACGATGTCATTGTCGCTGTTGCAGCGTATGTATACGTAGAGGACTTCGGAAATAATTCAAAAAGAGAAAACGTTTACTTTCAGTCAAGGGGTTTCGAAGTTCAGATTTGGCTGTTGTAGTTTTCTCAAGGTTGCCAATTAGTTTTCAAACGTACGGCGCCGCATTCTTAGGGCACATTTTTCTGTGGAAAAGGCAGACGCTCATGTGTGCAAAAGCTGCAACATTCTGGGGCACACTTGCGGGACACATGGTTAAGCCGGACCTCGCTTTCACTATTAGATAAAGACTTGTTCTCTGGCCACAACGTCCCTTATTTCAGGACAATTTTATTTTAGCGAAGAATGGGCTTCGTAATGTGAGTTGTTCATTTATGAAAAAGTAGCAATTTGTTCTGTGTCGGCCGACGTAAACTACAAAACCCAGGATATTTGGGTATACTCGAAGCTTTCGCAAAACAGGTTTTCATTACTTCACAAGCTCTAGAACAGAAAAAATAGTTAAACAAGGCTTTTATGTCTATCTCACCCGCATTTCTGAGCAAAAATTTTTGGTCACCGGCACCAAGGTTTTGCCAATTTTATTACACTGCCCGTGGAAGGATTTCGGGTTAGGAGGGAGTTGTCAAGATGCGATGTGGTGACATAAAGTGGGCAAGGGATCTGCGCTTGTTGTAAAGCTATATGGTACTTTCCCATGATTGAACCACGCATAAAAAATAGTGATACCAACCGGTCCGTATCTTGTCATGAGCGTGTCCAAACACGTCGGTCCGGACAAACCATATCCCGAAAAAATACCTGCAAACGAGAGTAGCAGTTTTTTATGTGTATTTTTAGTAGAAAAAATATATTGGAATAGAAAATTTGTTTTTATCCGGCCGCTCAAAGCCAAGTCTCTCGTCTGAAGTACTCAGTCTTTTTCGTTCACAATAATTCAAAAAAGTGAGTACTTTTTTTTTCAGATATGTGTAGCTTGCTGCAATAGATATTTTGAGTACTATTTATGTATTTTGAGGCTGTGATGATTGACTTCCCCGGGCTGCGGAAAAGAAACACTAGCAGACGACGGAGACGAACCGGTGGTCGAAGTTGCAAAAGAAGAAGGCCGCCGGGAGCACGAAGGGCAAGAAGTACGAGCGGAAAATGGGCTGGCGGAGCTAGCGGCCACACAGAGCTGGAGGAACCTGCGCAAAGATTGCGCTCTGGAAAAGGTTCGAGCTCAAGCCAGGAGCATGCTTGCGTCGATTACATGGAACCGTCCAGGAGTGGTTCCGGAGAACCCGCCGCTCCCACCCGTGTGCCTGTTTCCCGGTGGCCTGTTCCCGAGGCGTGTTCGGAGCCATGGTTTGAGGACAAGGCTTAGGCCGGCCGGGCACGAGTTCGCCCGTCAACGTTCCGAGCTGCGGTCACTGCATCTCAACCGCCGCAAAGGAGAAACTGTCCCGCCAGGTTTTTGGTGCACCGACACGCTCCAGCAATATATCTCAGCACCCTCCACCAACAAGGCTTCACACCGACATCACCCCGCCGCAGCGTTGAGTCGGCTGGAACATGAGTTTCTCGCCTCGTTTTCTTTTCCATCCGAACTCTTGTTCGGACTTGTTTGTGTCATTTTTTTCCATCGCGTGGCGTGTGTACTACAGTTTGTTGCAGTTTAGGTCCTCAGTCTCTTTTCCGAGTAGTTGTTTGTCCGCATCAGAATATCTTTTTTCTTTTTTTTCATTCACAAGCAGTGGCGTCACTTTTTGTTGCTTTCCCGCCGCGGGTCAGACGCCCGCCTACTTAACACGCGTCCTCACAATTTCTGGCGTCCGCGACAGAAAAGTGTGACCTCTAATTCCATCTTTAGAGCTAAGCAGGCATGTGGGTGTGACAAGCAAGGATGGATCGCGAAAATGTGACGTCCACTGGCCAAGAACTAGGATTGTCAGGTCCAGCTCTGAAAGAACGGATCGGTGAGGAACGCAAACAAAGAAGGGATCAGTTCGCGACTAAATGCGAGGCGGCTAAAGAAGTCGAAAAGATAACCCAGAAAACCGAGTGCGAGACTACAGCTCGCAATTAGGTTCAACGGGCCCTATTATAAATATTAAAACAAACCAGACACTTCTGGAGAGGTTCAGGTACCCCGAGGAGGGCTACCGCTGATAGTTTAGAGAGTCTAAGCCGCACAGTACGAATACAGGGCGTAAGTGTGCTGGCAGCCTTCTCGGCTACTTTGACAACCGGCCGGAGATGGCCACAACGGAGCAGTCGTGCTCCGCGCTCCGAGAGGCCACAACAGAGCAGTCGTGCTCCGCGCTCCGAGACAAAACAGGGCCGAACAATTCCTCAACAGCTGTCAAAAGAGATTAACCGTTTTTTGAAAGAATGGGTGGCAATAACCTCAACGATCTACCCGAAACCACCGACAACTACCATGAAGCTCAAGGTCTCATCAATGTTGAAAGATGCTGAGAGGAGGCGAGCAGAAAGCTACCTAGACTTTTCAGGGCTCAGGATCAACAGGATAGCAACCCAAGGCATTAATGCTTATTGTGCAATCAGCAGGGCCATCGTCCAGCTGACTGTTGGGCGAAGTTTCCGAGTTCAGGCCAGCTCGGCAAGAAGAATGTTTTCTGGCTAAGGAGCCGCCAGCTCGGACACTCGGCTGTATCTCGCTCAAGCTAGCCCGAGAAGATGGTACAAGCGGCAAGCTTATTGTTTGGGTTCAAGAATTTCCCATTGGAAGCGTAGAACAAAAGTCCACGACGCTAGGCTACGCCAGAGTCTCGGAAAGGCAACCCGCCTACAGCATAGCTGGAGCGGATGCCGAGAACTGCAGGAAGTCTTGAAAGGCTACTTGTTACCGTCTTAGGCGACACTGGCTGTAACGAGGTTATTGTAAAACGCTCTCTCGTTGCGGACACCAAGCTGACAAAAGGCACGAGCACCATCCACCTGTTAGATCGAACATGTCTGTCCTTGCCCGAGGCAGACGTGGAAATCGATTCTCCTTTTTTCTCAGGCCCCCTACTAGGCGCTTCCATGAAGGACCTTCTCAACGATGTTATCATTAGAAACATAGAGGATGCTTGCGATGTTACTACACAGGGCACTACCTTGAACATCCGAGAAGAGGATCCGCTCGAAAGGAACCGATAAGTTTAAGCACGGAACATGGATCAGGCAGTGTCCCAGAAGAGCATCGTGGTCGGAACCTGCCGTCTTTTTTGCCAGCTGTAGCACGATTGAACACCCATATGCGCTAACGCAGCAAAAAGCGAGGCTCCAAGAAAAACGCCGAACGTACCTGCTGTTGCTGACAGCCCCTCTAGGGTCACCACTGCTAACTTATGTGCGCTACTACATCAAGACCCTTCGCTCCGAAAGTTCTCCCATGAGACCGGTAGAAAGAGGATACTTAGCCCAGCTGTGATCGAGTTCCTGGAGACTAACGGCGTTCTGTATTGACAATATCGATTGCCTTCTAGAAAAGGAAGAAAACTTGTCATTGCAGACGAACTACGAGGCATCGTCTTGGAAAAGGCTCATTAAAGAACCCTGAGCGGTCACAAGGGTGTCAATCGAACCATCAATTGAGTATGCAAGGTGTTCTACTGGCCTGCGACGCAGTCTGACACTGCCCACTTCGTAAGTTTTTTTAATTTCGTAAAGTATTGGGAAATCTGTCAGCGGGTCGCGCCTAAACAGCGAGTTGTGACTGGGACCATGGCGGAGATCGAGGCATATTGGCGTGTTGCCATCGCTCTGCTCGTCGACCTCTTCTCCATCGCCGGGAACAGAAGACCATCTAAAAGTTCAAGATGCCACAATCACCCAGCGACGAAGTTAAGGGTGTGACTTTTCCTCTAACTGCGGGGCTATTACCGCTTCTTAGTGCCAATTCGTCCTACATTTCCCCACCATTCTGCTTGAGTACGAGGCAGCGATAGCGCTTGTCGAGCGATTCAGGAAACTATTACTAACACTCAACCAGTTTCTTTCTAGAGTGGCTAGAACACATTAGTTCCCTTCCAGACCGTGAGGCATATTCACAGCCACGGACGTCTTTGCGGCTTCACAATGATACAATAGGCGGAGCAGGTTAAACGTGTTCTCTGTAGGGGTGGTTACCGGTGTCACGTCTCTGCGGAGTACGAATGCAGTGTTTTGTTTTGTTTTTCTGTGTACTTACGCTCCATCGGAGATTCGTTATCACAATTCTGTAAATACTACACAACTCACTGTGTCCTGGGCTGTAAAACTGCAGAACTTTCCTCGGAGAACTGCGCCACGTGGTTTTGTCTGCGAACATGGTCTACCGAGTTTTGCCCGAGACCAACCCCTCTGGATGGGGGATAAATGTGATGACTGGCATCCTCTGGCTGCGAAAAAGAAGGCTATGGTATACGACACAGACGAACCGGCAGCCGAAGATGAGAAAGAAGACCACCGGGAGCACGCAGGGCGAGAAGGATGAGCGGAGAATGGCCTGTGGAGCTTACGGCCAGACAGCTCTGGAGAAACGGGCGCAAAGATTGCGCTTGGAAAGCGCTTCGAGCTCAATCCAGAGCCCTGCTTGCGTCGAGGACCGGGAGCAGTCTAGGGGCTGTCCAGGAGGTACCGCCGCTGCCATCCAGGTGGCTGTTTCCCCGTGGGCCTGTTCCCGAGGCGTGTTCGCAGCCAAGGTTCGGAGACGAGGCCTAGGCCGCCCGGGCACTATCGCGCGCGTGGGCGTTCGGCGTTGCGACCACTGGTTCTGAACCGGCGCCACGGAGAAAGTGTCCCACCACATTTTCGTCCGCTAACACGCTCATCCGACAGATCTCAACACGCTCCACCGATGCGGCGTCAACAAGCTTCACTGATGTCACCCCGCGCAGCGTCGAGCCGACTTCAACGTGTACGTGTTGCCTCGTTTTCTTTTTTTGGAGCTCTTGTTACACTTGTGTGTGTTTTTTTGTTTCCTTCGCGTTGCGTGTGGGCTGCAGTTTGTTGCAGTTTGGGTCCCCAGTCTCTCCTCCGGGTGTTTGTGTGCCGCATTAGAATATATGTTTTTTATTATTCACAAGCCGTGGCGCTACTTTTCGCAGCTCTTCCTGCGCAGGTGACACAACCGACTGCTTAACACGCGCCCTCACAAAGGCAATGGTTTCTCTAGCATGTGCAGCTAAATACCACTTTAAGGTTCTGGTATTCTTGCCTGCATGGTATTTTGCATCCGCATTTTGTCGAAAGGAGAGTTTCGAAATATGCATTCCGGCTGAAATATAAGCACGGAACGTTCCGCAGAAGTAAATGTTGCACAACGTGCACAGAAACTTGTTTTGCAGAAAAACGACATGAATGAGATAAGTTATGCCTAGGGCAAAGGATTCAATGCCGCAGTAGTTACAGTATTTAAAACTAAAATAAAGTGAAACTCCACAGAACATTCCTTACGTTCAAAAGTTGCAAAAACGTAGATCTTACCTGAAAATGTCCATCCATTTGACCCTAACAAAAGAAGAAATATTTCAAATCTACGACACACAGGAATGTATGCAATATTTTATTCCCCTACCAGGGGATTACAAAGTGATTTAAATGTATTCACACATTTGTGAAAGCATTCTTCAAAAATGCGGTAACGCATTTTTCTCTCTAAATGGTCTATCCGTTCCTTCACGTTTATGACCGCCTTTCACAAACTAGCTCTCGCATTCGCAAGCTAACTATTGCAAGGGCAATAATTTTGCTTTTTGTCATTCTTTATACCACAGGTGCCACGCATGGTCCAGCCGTCTTTGATCGCGGTCATTTACCTACGTTGTTATCATTCCGCAGCATGTGGGTGAAAACAATTCTTCAGCGCGGTTTTCCGGGAGAAAATACGTAATTACAAGTTTAAATTGTAACCTCAAGTATTCTAGAGCCCTACACAACTCTTATGGTTGAGCGTCACAGAGAAAAAACTGAAGAATTAGCTCCAAAGATGACTTGAGCATGGTATTTTGTAGAAAAAATAGCTTTAGATAGTACCCACTTCCCGTAATCTGCAAGTTCAGTGGTAAGAAAAGAAAGATTTTACCATTCATTTCTCACAATTGAAATTTGTTCAGCTTTCCTCGTTCGTTATCTCTCCGTACCTAATGTCCCTGATAATTTTTATAACTGTGCTTTTTATGGCTTATGATCTGTCGACATTTTTGTGAACAAATCAAAACTCAGAATGCTGGACGTGTTTACTAACCTCGAGGCGTTCTGTACCGCTTGACGTGAAGGTGTGAGCGTTTCATCGTTTCTTTTACATTCGTCTAGATATTCCCACACATCCATATTCGCCCTATAGATGGGTCTCAATCAGCCGATGTGATTGAGTGCAGATTGTTTAATAGCCTCTATGGATGAATGCTGTAGTAAGTCTGCTTGTATTTACAATTCACGACACCTGCTATATTAGAAAGGTATATTGGCTTCACATGCTCTTGAACTTTACGCAGGATTTTCAATAATTATGCGCATGCTGTGTTGCTACACAATTTCTGCCATGCACAAAAAACATTGGACATAGAGAAACATGAAACCGAGTAGTTAACAAACAAAGACGCAGTGAGAATAAGACCATGAACAAGTCACTCAACGGGGCAAATAGCCAAACTGCTGACGGTACAACGTGCCAGCCGGCGGCGCGAAAAAGAAGACGGAACGCCAAAGAAAAACGACCACCCTCTTTGGTGCCTCCCTATAAACCCCTCTTTTTTTGATGGCAGCACTTTCACTTAATCCCTATTTGTTGGCCGGCACGAAACGTCTTTGAAATCCTGCCTACTTTATCTATAGCGAACTTCCCTGCCCACACACCAACAACACTGACAAGGTGAGTGAGCACTCGACAAACGTGACTGGTTCTCTCAAACAGCCCTGATGCAGAGCTTCCACAACTCTCTCTCCCCTACAGCAAGACATTCATGTTTCATCAAAAGCATAGTCCCCCTGAGAACACAGACATCATGTGCTCACCGCAATTGGCGATTCACGCGTTGTTGCCGGTGCACCACTTGAAGACTACTGATCATGGAGCTTCACCTAGCCGGAGTTCACTATTCACACTATGCAATCTGCCCTGATGAGGCAACGTGACTGCACGATGCAACTCTAGTCTAGAGGTGACTGTAATGAAACGTTTCGGTGGCAGCCTGCAGAATCTGTCCCTCTTGGCCATTTTTCATGTTGGTGCCAGACTACGTCACTAACATGGTTTTAAATTGACGAAAGCCAGATGTGCAGCTGATAATGTGTTTACAGAAAAATTGAGTCTAGCCTTTGGGGAAAATCAAACTGTTTTTTTTTTCAAAAGTCCGAATAGACGTTCGCTTTTATTACTCTAACTTTAATTTATTAAAGACCCCACAGGGGGGTGTACATAAGTGGGGGGAGGGTTTAAAACAGTTACAAAAGCCACATGTTTTCATTGCAGATAGATGGACATACTTTGAATAAAACCTGGTGGATAGGTGATTGAAACAGTGTCGTGGGGAAGGCCAGTTCATCCTCAGGCGGGGCGCAAAAAATTGATGCATTGAGAAAATGAAAAAGGGAAATTCAGAACTCTATAAGCTAGATGTGTTTGAACTGAATTGTATGAACAACCAAGTTTGCACTCCTTTTTTCTACATTTTGCAAACTGAGAGGTCAGGAAAGTCTGCCTAGGTGGGAGAAAATGTCAATACTTCCACATTTTTTAGTTAGAAGCGAATGGTTTTTAAGCCCCAAGACATTTTGCGCGTGAAATTATTTGCAACCATTTGAAGCGCACCCGCGCATACGGAGCAGTAAACACCCAGAGTACAGGTGTCTATACTCACACAGGCGAAGGTAACCGTGGTAGTACGAGGGTCACTGAAGGGATGATCTGAATGAAGCACCACCTGATAACCGTTTTGGCACGCTAAGTTGAATATTGATTTTTTTTCAGTGCAACAGTCATCCATTGCAATAGATATAACTAACCATATGACTTGCCAAAAAAACCTCCAGCAAACTCTCGGGATGTGAAAAATAAAGAAAACAAGAAGAAACATAACGAAACAAAGTTACCAAAGTAGAGCCTCATTCTCTGGTGTCTTCTTGTTTACGTTTTACACATTTCTGGTTGGACTCCTCGGAATGCAAGGCATGCTATGATCAGAAGACTGCTGTTCCGCTTTTGAATAATTTTTGTGTTTGTTGTGAATCTGAGGAGCATTTGGTGTTGTACATACCTTAGGTATGGGCGGAATGTTTTTAATCTGCATAGATTCCAGCAATTGCGGTATCCAAAAGACGTGATGTGTAGGCAGATTTGTCTCCCAAACTGTCAACACACAGATTCCATCTAACATAACTTCCGGAACACCCAATCTTCAAATAAATATGTGTTATATACACCTTAGGCTTCAATCTTTACGTCCAGTTACAGTACAACTCCGATTATACTACCTTTTTGTCAGTGCGAAAAAGCGACGGAAACGGAGGGTGTCATAAAACTTGAACAACGACATTTACTCCAAAAAATAAAGTTTCGTTTGACGGTATTGAAAAAAGTTCAATGTACACTACGAAATAATGCTTTGTAGGGCAAGATTAAACGAAGTAAACGCGAAAATATTATTGTGGTGCAGGTGCCTATCCCGCTGTTTTAAAACAAACCTGGTACGGCAGGCCACTGCCGTGACCCACTCAAGCCTGTGAAGTATTACACAGGGCAAACACGATCACGTAAACACAACTGGAAGCCTGCACCTGTCAGCGCAACCTTCTTGGCGATACACTGCGCAGTGGGAAAAACGAACACCTGTACACTGCCCCTGTGAGTTCTGCGCAACAAGAGGACACGGCTCGCAGGAGAGGAGCAAGCGATTGTGCAGAGTAGCTCGAGGACAGAAACACTGAAAATGAGACGGAGAATAAAGGTCTGCTGGAGAGAACCGATTAGCGCGCGGCAATTCGCGCAAATAGGGCCCGCAGCACATTCATTTCGTCTGCCGGTTGGTTGCGCACTTCGCGTAGGTCGTCAGATGGCGCGGGGCAGGCATGGACAGCGGCGGTTTTTCGAGGTTTATCACGCACTGTTTTGGAGCCGACTTTGCCGGGACTCGACTAGCTCGTCTTTAAACTCCGGTTATTGTTAAACCCGAAAACATATAACTGAGGTTCTACAGTATCTCCAAGTTCTCCGAATGTTTTTTTATATGCAGTGGGGTTATTAAGAAATATCTTTTTGCCTGGAAATAATGTGCTGCAATGCCCAGTTCACAGCAAAATATTAAGGTATTTTGCCACACTGACTGAAGGACGTACAGATGAAGATCTCATGGCAGTTTTTTATTTCAAAGCATAACCTTTATACCCAGTTTACGTAATATTATATGGTATATTTTCCGCTTCAACTACTTTTTTATGATCTCTGACGAAGCGCGCCACTGCAAACAAGGTTCAAACACACCATTTGAGCCACATGTTACGACGCCATTACCATGGGCTTGCTTCTTCGGTGAAGCTGAGATTCAATTGAGCTACATGACACGCGACAACCATGCATTGCCACTTGCACCGTAAATATTTTGCGAATATGTAAAGCTCTTTTTTACACCTTTGGAAAGATAACAGATCCTTCAGCAGAGATAGTGGTGACGTCAAAATTAAAGCGAATATTGTAAAGTTGTCACCCAATGCCATGTGATGTTTTTTTTTTTCACTTTTTAGATCAATACACTATTTCCCACACGTACACAATACGAGTGACCCCGCAATTTACGAAATTTAGAGAATACCTTACAGCTTAGTACACATTGCAATAAAAGCCGAACACGGCTTTTTATTAGAGATTTGCACTTACCAACAGCAAAGAGTGCAGATATCGGAAGCGCCAAGTGTATGAGTGATGCCTTCATGTTGCTTGGGTGATCGTCTGTTTTGGAATCGTAATTTAAGGAGCTTACACGTTTTGTCTACTAAGCTACTAAGCTATAGGGAGCCTTGGTTGACTTTGGCTACTTACGTCTTTCTCCTTGTTGTATTAATTTCAGAATATTGGTTTGTTCGGCTGCAGCTGTTTTATCGGAGAATAGAAGAGCATTGTATATTCTTTGCAATGTGATTTTGCATTGTGTGACTCGTTTCTCTCTTTGTATAGCTGCTTTCTATGACTCTTCGCGTTTCACGATGGCTTCTTCATCGAGAAAAACACCTGGTCTACTTGCTTTGGCAAGATTTTGAAGAACTTCAAACCAAGTTTTCTATAATAACCGTAAAGAGTCTAGGGGCACGTCCGCTGGGTTGCTTTACTTTTAAGTCACGTTTATGGCGTGTAGAAGGAGCTGAAAGGGTATTTTCTTGCGGAGCGACCTGCTGTTAAAAGCAAAACCCACCGAGTATCTGCGCAGGAAGACGTTCGATTGAACAGTTCTTGTTGTGACGCATTCAACACAATATCAAGGCCGTATTATTTCTTGTGTCTGCGCCAGAAGCCGTGTCTGCGTTGTCTTTCTCTCACATAAACCGCAAATAAACATTTCATAAAAAAGATAAAGAAGCAAGAAAATACGCGTTGTTCATACACAAATACGCAGCTTCAGGTAAAAATATTGTTCTCCACGGCTGAACCGTGATGGTAGTTCTTTTACTCCTTTTGGCCGCTTCCGTGTTTCCTTATACATTCCCAAGAATTATGATCTAGACGTTTCTAAGGCTTGACTCATGGTGATCATGGCTTCAATCGTCGAGGTATACGCGCCCCCCTGCTAAGAAAACGAACTTTTGTTTTCCGTCTCTCGAGAGTTTTTTTAAATAACGTGTTCGAGGAGGGGTTCACTCACAGAAGTACTTCATCCGGAATTTTCGATAAGGAGTGGTGCTCGTTAGGTCTCGTTAGCCTCGGTAGGTCTCGAGAGTGTCTTACCTATGATCGCGCGTAGTAGATTGCGCATACAAAATTACACAGACAGCTTTATTTTGGGTAGTCTCTTAGTGGTTCCTTGTGAAGCTATCGCCACAAACTCCTGAATTAGTATCTTTCCTTTGTCTTTGATTAGGGAATAATTATGCCACCATAGCAAAAGTTACGACCAGCGTTATATTTTGCGCATGGCTCGACTGGCATCATTAGCCTGGTGTTTTATATCCGCAGCAAAAGTGCAGCTCTGTGTATGGCTACCATTTCTGCACTGGTTTCGGGCGTTATAAATTCTTCATTCAATTTGTGGCCATTTCCAGGTTTTCTGCGAATTCTAGCCCAAAGATTTTACTCTTGCCTACGTCCGAAGTAAAACAAGACACAAACCTAATCAAGTCAAGGTTCGTCTGTACGAAAAGTTACAAACGAAATATTTCCGCGACGCCCTTCAGGAGAGTCCACGTGCGTCCGCTGATAAAAATTCATGATAGTATCCTGCCTGCTTTGGGATAAATATTCGGAACCGCGGGATAGGAAGGCTGATCCCCTTCGTTCGGTTGCCGGCATGCAAAGACAGCTGAGGGTTTTTAGATGCGAAGCATCTCATGCTCGGGGTTATGTCCCTCCCTCCCTCGTTGTCATTGTCCGCCCTCCCTCCCTCGTTGTCATTGTCCGCCACTGCGCATGGGCGTCTCTTCAGCCCCGTCAGCGTTTGGGTTGACGTCAGCGCAGTCCACTGTAAAAGGAAATAGTTCGGCGGCGCCCGGTTTCGATCCCACGACTCTATGGCCGCAACGGGAGGTAGGGGGCGCAATTCCAACTCCTCTACGAGAATTTAGAACAGCGAGGGGAGAAAATAAGGGGGGTGGGGGCGATGAGTTTAAAACAGAAAAGAGGGAGAGATGGGAGGGAGGAAGCAAATCTATAGGTTAGATGGGAGGAGGGCAAGTAAACGTAATAAAACAGGCAAGTCGGTTGCTGACAACCGACGCCCCGATTCAAAGGGAAAGCCACTAATCATCATCATCATCATACAAACCGAGACGGCAGCATGTACTAAAAACGCGCCTTATGTCCTTCACTCATTCAAACTACGTCAAGAAGCTACTGATCCCACAAAGGCACGTGAAGCTGAACGTCAACGGAAACGACGAACTGAAATCCAACAGGAACTTCAGCTGACCCCATGGCTACTTTGCATACTACTCAGGGTTCCCCTACGGGAAGATGGTGTAAATTTATAGGAATCAGCCAACTGCCTCTACAGGAATGTGAGAAAAATGTGAAGTTTGTACACGCAACCAAATGTAAGGCTGTCAAAACTTTTTTACGGTATTTTTTGCATATCAGCTAGTGGACCTTTATGGCCACCAGTAAAAAACGTTGTGCGGTGTATTCGCGCAATCTTACCGTGAGAAGTTTTTTTGAGTATAATTTCATTGAAACACTAAATTTGACTCGGCAATTTTGTAATAAGTTTATTTAACTGAAGTTTCATGAAAGGTATAAGGTAGGTTTGGTGGAAAAGGCATTAAAATATTCAACAGGTCTTCCAGAACACTAGACCGATACTTCAAGAGAAGGCGAGTCCTATTGACCGCATAACAGGGTGTTTTCAAATTGTTCATCAGGATATTTTTCTTAGCCACCACAGAAAACACTCCTTAAGCAAAGAAACTCTTCCCGTCTAACCATAAATTTCCAAAACGCTTCATAACAAGGTTATGCTTTTTCTCCTTCACCTTCATGAAGTGGCTCCAACCCACAGCGAAGGTGGATTCGCCCGGGCTTGTAAGCGGTGGCTATTCAGGTATGTAAGTAAATGGAAAATTAGGGTTTAAACCAAAGAAAACAATCGCCATATTTACTAATTACGGGAGCAGAAAGGAGTTGAAATGAACGTTTGAAATCGCTTCTTTTTATTTCCTTCCTTCATTTGTTAACATTGTTGTGACGTCACGGGAAGGACTTTCGCTGACCTTTAATTACCATGGGAATCATTATAACCGGGCCCTGTATATTAAACAAAAAATACTTTTGGAAACGCCCACGAAACATTTGGGAAAGTCAAGCCAACAGCAAACTCCTAATAAGCAAGCTGATTTGAATCATTTTGATCCGCTCCACAGCCAGGTCTGGGTCAGTTTCGATACAAATACGTTATGCGTTTCCGTTTGCCGGGCGTTATTGGGCCTATACTGCTGCAACCCATTTTTTAGCTGAAAGTTGCTGCATTTTCACTGCAGTTTTATCTTACTGAGTTCCAATTTGAGGATTTGGCCCATTTAAGGAAAAACCCGTCCATTTGCGGCACTGTTAAAAATTTTCCCATAAACCTACGGTAATAATGACCGCTAACTCTTGATGCCGGCATGTATTCGTATTTATGCGTTGCGCTAATTTAACCGTTCCTTCCTTTTATGGCATTTCACTGTTAGCCCAGAATACGCAACCGAAACCGTAAGTTTTGTCCAACGGAACAGGAACTGTAGCACACTTGTGCAGTGCAGAAACCGTAAGTTCTGTTCAACGGAACAGAAACTGTAGCACACTTGTGCAGTGCAGAAACCGTAAGTTCTGTTCAACGGAACAGGAACTGTAGCACACTTGTGCAGTGCAGAAACCGTAAGTTTTGTTTGATGATGCAAAACCGTACTGCATTTTTATAGAATACAAACCGTTTTTTTCCGTAACGGTTTGAAGCCGTCATGCACTTTCACAAGAGTGTAACTGTAAAAGATCAATACGGCATTTACCAGATGAATTTGAACCGTAAAGCATGCTAACTGTATCGCAACTGTCGCAGCAGTAGCAGGGTTACGGCAAAAAATGAGCGCCTATAAAAGTTTTTTCTGAACAAACCACTTCTGCATTTGCGCTCTAACCTTACGCGATAGTCACATTATGTGGTCTATTTTGTTTGACACAAAACCTGCTTATATAGAAAACAAAAAAAAATTGCCTTTGGGAATGTCACTAGTTAGCCACGGCCATTTGAAATGGCTTGTTTCTCGCAGGCAAAATTGTTTCGTTTTCTAAATAAGCAGGTACCACTGGCATTCTTACTGTCAAACAAGATAGACTACATAATGTGACCTTTGCGTAAACTTAGAGCACAAGCACAGAAGTGCAGAAGTTCAGAAAAAACTTTTAAAGAGATGCTCATTTATCATCGTTAATCTGTTTAGTATTTCATTAATGTTTTGAAGTTTAATCACAATCACTGGTTCCCTTAATAAATACTGTATTTTCTTGACCTGTTTGACTTTGTTCCAGATTCATTTAGCTTTCTCAGTGCAATTAATTCTTAAGAGGCACATGTGGTACTATTTTTGAATACGCTACTAAAACACAATAGAGAAGAGAAGAAATTCTGCAGTTAGCATGCAACTTCAAGCATGCGCACTGAATCTGTTAACAATTTCCACCCACCACTTTGCTGCAACGAAACATATTTGGTGTACGGAATCTGTGTTGTTTATGACACAAATCGACATAGATTGGCAAGACTGACAGCAACAAGGGTACTTTTGAGGCTATATTGAGAACCGTATAATACATCATTCTGGACTTGCAACTTGCAACTTGTCTCGTATCACTTGACGGGCTTGCATGACGAACATTTTTGGATCAGATTGTCCAGTTGTCCAGTGGACGGTCCAGAAACTGGTTTAGCAGAGCAGCTGAAAACAAAAACAAGAAAGTATTTTTATTTGGGAGATTACCAAAGCCTGGACAATTACCAAAGCCATTACCAATAAAATATTAATTTCATACTTCATTAAAACAGGGTGAAAATGCATGCCGTAGACCTATTTTGTATATTTGAGGTTGACCATGAAATGGTACATAAAAAATAAGGCCAAAAAAAGCTGATATATCTTTAAAACATACCTTTGATTATAACAACCTACCAGACGTGTCTGCGTTTTTTTAGTGCAGAGGCCACCGTACTTGCAAATGATAGCTTCCGGTAATTTACCATCATTACCACCAAAAAGGATTGATTAGTCTCTCACAGAAAAGTAGACACTACCTCGTGAACGCCCTGGCTTGGGCTAATAATTGTATGAGTACATTGTTGCTCTGTTTTCGAAATGTATTGAAATTGCCGCCCGTCTGCGGGAGATAGCGCGCGAATAAGAATGAGAACCTCGGCGTGACGGCACGCGGAGGTGACAGAGGAAGGAGGGAAAGAAGATTCTCAGTTGTAAGGGTGCAGCATCTTTATACCATGTAATTATGGTATAAAGATTAACTTGAGTCTGCCTGTCTTGCCTTGGAGATTCACCTTTGACATTCGCCTTTGAGATTCTTCAATGGCCGTTCTTATCAATGTATACGTGTCTTGTAATATATCCAAATAATGACAGTACCAGCTGCTTTTGTCTTTTCCATTATCAGTGTGGCATGTTACACTGTGACAAGTTACATTGTGAAAAGGGATACTGTTTTTTGTATGCAGTTTGCTAAAAAAAATGGCAAGAATTGCTCATTACTATGTGGAGTAAAACACCCTTAAGAGCAATTCTAAACCAAGGGAAAGCAAGTTAGGCCCAAATGACTGGGGCACAAAGCAAGTGGAATTTCAAATTATATGCCAGATTTACCTGTGAGAACGTACGGGTAAGGCATATTCATGATAAGTAAGTCATGACAAGTCAGATTAGTACAGTACAGAATATATCTTTAAGGGGGGACACTGCTCTTAAAAAAACTTTTTGAATTTTTAAGTAAACTTTGAAATTTTTAAGACTTGGTGCTTTTCCCCCCCTGATTTCTTTACACCTTTGGTGGCACCAGTGGCAAGGAACCATTTTGAGTGCCCATTTCAAACACTGAAGTTTAATGGGCTTTAAAATTAGCTCCAAGCGATGCACCAAAAAACTGATTCTCTTATTGCACTCACCAGGGTTCATAGTGTTGGAAAATGTAAAGATTACAGTTTTATGACCAGCACTGCTTTGTCCCTTGTTCCTCCAAAAATGGTTAATTGCCTCTACTTATCTCGGGAACTAATTGACAAACTAAAAAAAATAACGGAATATTTGAAATCAGTGGAAAAGAAGCAGCAAGAGCGACAAGTTTAACAGAGTTTACTTAAAAATAAAAGAAATAGTTTTAAGATACATCCATGTCTCCCCTTAAAGGAGCCATCAAGACAAAATACAAGTTTGTGTTATTCGAAAGACTTAATGTTTTATAGTGCCCCCAGCGCTTGTCCAAATGCAACGATGTTTTATTCACTGAGAAATTGATTAATTTAAGTTAAAATTTTAATTTTCCGACTAAATCGAGTGTTCTCGTGGTCTGCAATGACATCACAGGAATTGAGCACTCTTCTATGGTCCCTATACTCGGGGACAACTTTCTGTGGCAATGGAGCGAAAGCTACGGAGGGAGGCGGAGGGGGAAGCTAACTGCTCTGTGTTACTGCGCGAAGTAGTTCCCAATAAACTGGTTTCGGTTTCAGTTTCGGCGTGACCGATACGCATTTGATCCAGTTCATTTCTTCGCATAAGCTCCATAGTTGAGTGTGCTGAACCATGAACACCAAGCATGCAGGCATATTGGCGTCTCCTTCCACACGCTTCATTTGTTTGTAAACATAGGCCAACGTTTTGACTGGACACGGCCCGAGCGTCCGTGAAGTGGTGAACTCAGACCGATTGTGGACTCTGTATCGTTCAGAAAAGAAGTGAATTTTGTAAGCGCTGCAGTGTTCACTGAATGCACCGATCTGTGAACTCTTCTACTGGGCAGCAGCACCGGCATGTGTGGCGTACGTACCTAGCGCGGTCGCAGTATACCGAAAGAGCAGCATGCACACATGCTTACGCACACGCTCGCTTACGCCGGGAAACTGGCTAACCGAACGCATTGCGAAAACAGCGGAGAGTCCCGGTTGCATCAGTCTCACTTGGGCGTACACTTTGCAAACCACTCGCTTCGTTTGTTTAGACAGCGAAGCTTTACAAACCCTATGCGGAGAATGAAGTGGCGAGCTGCCGAAAGCAGTCGACAAGAACGCCGTGTTTTGTTTTGCTTTTTTCGGGAGGGAACCATTGCGACGCCAACGGCGCAGCCGCAACCAAAAATATCCGAAAATGTAAAAAAATGCTCTCTGTTTCATATATTCTGGCTAGCAATTTAGTAGCATTATCAATGCAAGTCTAAAACTTCAGAACTAAACATTCTTGAATTGCTGCGGTTACCGCCAGCCAATTATTTTTGTTGAACTACTTCCAGGTGCGCAGTGAAAAGGCGTGGTCCGGCTCCGTAGCCTTGACTGCATTGCCACAGAAAGTTGTCCCCGAGTATAGAAAGATATTTCTAGGGACCATAGCTCTGCAGCCAATTGGGAGGCCTTGTTTGATGTTACTGAACCTAGATGGCGCCACCATACCGTAGCATACCGTTTTCTGCCTTTGGCGCAGAGCAAGAATTTCTTTCTCCATGGCCCTTGGTTTGTTTTTGACCGTATTTAAACCTGGCTTGGTTTTGTTCAGGAAGAAAATAATTGCTTTGTGAAACATAGTGCTCGCTCTACAAATATGCTCACGTAAAACACCGTTCCTTGCGTCAGTCGGCAAGTGTAGTCTGAAACAATCTGAAACCCTGCAGTCCTGTGCAGCTAAACCAAGCATAGTGCGCGCAGTACCAACAGCAGTACACATCGGCACTTCTGTTTACGTGTGCTTCCGAAACTCCCACTGTTTGTCCCACCATTCTTACGGCTTTGAAAAGAATTTGCCCTAAATTTAAGCACAAATAGCTCGTTCGGCAAGCTTGTAAGCTCTGCCTAATTTGCGTTTGCTTTTGCCGCCCTCCGCCAAGCCCAGAACTGTCACATGTGATGTCATAGGTTCTGCTGCGGGAAATGAGCTCGTGGGTCGCATGGCCATTCCCTTTTTTCCTAAATATATAGCTTATTAGAGCGAAGTTTACGTTAGCAGTGGTGTCAGTATGATTCTAACGAGGCAATCTTTTGAATGAACCAAACTTGTGTTTTCTCTTCATGGCTCCTTTAAAATATACCCAGATTAAAAGAATACTTATTGGGTGTAGTACTTTCAGTCACATGAACAGACGCAGGGGTTTTATCCAGAATTTTGATTTTGAGGGGGTGTCGAAATCCTCCTGAGGGGGTTGTCGTTCTCCTCCTGGGGAGAACGACAACCCCCATATTGCGTATCCTCTTGGGAGGCTGTGTATATCGCCCTGGGTGGGGTTCTCGTGGTTGTGGAGTCTTTCTTTTCTTTAGGGGGGGGGGAGGGGGGGGTGTATAAGTTCCAGAACAGACGCATACAGTTCACCACACAACTTATAAAGGCCTGCAACTCACTTTGCTGCATTTCTTCTTGAATGTCTCAAGATCTGCGGCGGCTTTCATGGCCTTTGACTTCACTTCTTTGGACCGCGCTGCCTCCTGTTTGGTACCTTCACTTGGTGTGATGCCAACTAGGTACCTAGAACAAAATAAACAGATAACAGTCAGTCCAGCCAACACATTAAATTCCTTGCTGGCTTAGCCTGTTCTTTTATTAGCACAGTGACGCCTCTTTCTTAAGTGACTTAACCACAGCGACTTAATTCTTTCGTTACCGCACCTATTCAAAACCGTTCAATTCCAAAGATACCTTGGGAGCTCCATTTCACAGCTTTCCAGCCGTTTCTGGAACGATCTGGAGTTAGCTCAGAAAATGCCCTTTCAAAATCCATTTCGTTTTCATTTTTGCAATGAAAATGTGATTTTTGACAAGCGTTTGCATTACCTGGGTGTGGAAAAGGGGCGTGGTCAACGCTACTGAAGAAGAATATGTGCCACTGGTAATTAGTCTGCATCAGCGTTTGTTTTTCTTTATAATGGTGAATCAGAAGCCGATTTTCCATCGTCAGGCTTGCACTCTGACAGTAATAATCTCAGAAATTGGCGGAAAATGTCAAGCAGTGTCTGTTTAGGTAGTTTTATTCCCTCTGTGTATGTTGTTCTAAGGTGTGTTGTAGTTTCACTTACCACAGGACCATTAACGAACAGTTTACAACTGTTTCATTTTCATTTCTGCATGGCGAAATTCATATAGGCGCTACTATGCAGTTACCCAACTTCAAGCCTACTTCAGCCAACTTCAAGCCTTGAGCATCCGCTACTGATCCTTGAAAAAAGCCTGCCGTTCCTGATTTCACCCACCCTAACCCAATTCCTGTGATGAGAACTTCCCAGGCAAGTCAAACGATAGGACCCAGTCACCAGATATCAGTTTCGACGAGGAGGGTGCTTCAAACCGCCTTACACACCGCCTACCAGTTTCGTTTTCATACGAGGCTATCTTCAGAGTGTAGTGTTGTTTCTTAGTTGAACCCTCTGTTTGGACAGTCTCCAATACGTTTTGTACTGTTTCTTTTAAAAAATTTTAGGTGGCACTGCAATGGAGGAGGCTGGTAATGCTGATCTTTTTTTATCACACAACAGCAAAAGTTTGCAGGGCATGATTCTAGCGCATTGCACCTCACTGCTGCAAGCAAGGCTACATTAGCGAGTCAGAACATCATAACTGGCGGTGAGCGTCAACAAGCATCAACTTCATTTTGTTTTCAACATCATGCATGTTTTTCCGCATCGCGCGCTTGCCCCAAATACTCTGCTGGCCGGAAATGCTAAGTCGGTCATTGACAAGATGTTTTTATGTTACGTGGGGGCAAATTGCTGCCTCTGCTAATGTCAAACCACCAGATTTCTTCCAGGGAACCGCCAGAAATTGCGCATTTTGAAATGGAGGTTGGGCTTCACTGCATGGCAAGAGCACAATGCAAACTAAAATTTTTTTATATATCTGACAAACTGCTCCACGCAAGTCGACATTTTTTCTAGGGCGGTTTTGAAATGTTTCCCTACAAAATGTATATTTATATTCTAATTTTTTTATACTACCGGTGATTTTTCTTCAACGAAGGAACGGGAACCAGCGAAAAAGAACGCAAAACACGGGGAGAGACGAGACAACACAACGCTGGACTAGCAGCTGAAATTTAATTGAAGAAACCGACACACTCTGTCAACAGCCAAGTCAACGCATGCGGCAACACGTACGCGTGAACGAATGAAAATGCTATTGTTACTAACTACCTCCACTTTCGCATCAACACCTCTCAAGTTTGAAGGAAGCCGATTTCTTTATCGCTGAGGGTGGTAGACGGTGCGCTAATGCAGTTGCCTTCCTGCTGTTGTCTTATGAAGAACGCCTCCAGTACTTCCCTCTCATTCTAAGTCCTGCCTTTTCCAAGGATCGTTACACTATCAAATAATGGTTCGCACTTGCACTGTCGACAGTGAAAGGCAAGGTGTCCAGCTCCTTGAGAACTAACTAATGCGCAAGGCTCCTCCAGCCGCTCATTGACACATTGGCCGGTTTGGCCAATGTAAACCTTCTCACACCTCAGCGGAATTTTATAGATGACACTGTGCTCACACTTAACGACAAGAGGAGGAGTGAACTGCCTCAGGCAGCCAGAAAAGGGGTGGTCAAGTCAATCGACACACTCTTGAGCATGCCGTGGCAAAAACACTTAGACCAGGATATCTTGCTTTCTGATAAGGTAAACAGGTATTGTCAATTTGGCACTTGTATCTGTCGCATCTGCTTCCTAAAACCAAGTTCTGCACTCTGTTCGTGCTACTTTACACACAGTTTCAAAAGGTTAAAACTAGTTGGCCATACTCAGCCATACAGGCTTGCTAACATGTTGTCCAAGCCAATGTGAGAACAATTTCAGAGGATTGTGCAAGGGAAGTGGCACTTCAGCATACACTTCTGCTAAAATTGCATGTAAATCAGTTGAAAAACTGAAAACATGACCCAAGCATTCTACACTTTTTTTATGGTAGAGCAGTCTCTTCACACTTCATTTGTCATAATTGAACTTTGAAAGAAAAAAAAAACGCTGAATCAGAGTTCCGGGCTCAGAGTTGTAATAGCAAAACCAGGTGCCAGTACAAATCCTTGTCCTCTCCATGCTTATTCTAGAATACTAATTTGCTAAGCACGCAAATAAAGCATTACTGTTTCTGTTGCCATCAGGTACTAAAGACAAGCTAGCTCTCTGGTTGATCTGTCTTCACAGACTGTAAAAGAGTCGAGTGCACTCGGAGTTGTCTTGTTTTAATGCGAAAGCATTTTTTAACTCGGTAGGTTGAAAACTGGCACACTGGCAACAAACAAAACGGTTAAAGGCGCAGTCACACTAGCCTGACCATCGGACGATTTGATCGGCCAACACCGTGTCGGCGAGCTGTCAGCGGCCATGTCACACCGCGTCGACACCGACCGTTGGCCAATGTTCCCCGAAGCCCCCACAATAGCTTATCGCCATCAACTCCACTGCTTCGCGAAAGCACTCGCGAAAATATGTGTGCCCGGCTGCGACTGCGATTTCACACTGCAGGGATAGTGCTTGCCGTACTTTGGTTTTGCGTTTTACGATAAAAACCTTGGCCGATATTTATCCCTTATTACCCAAATTACCCTATGTAACTTTTTTTCTGCATGAAACTGATTTTTTTTTGTACAGGCGAGCCGATAGCACACACGTGCAGTTTGCAGTTCGGGGGAGCGGTGTCCCCGAAGAACACGGCCGAAGCGTCTAAAGCCAAGCTACGGATCGCATTAGCGCTAGTGTTGAGTTGTATGAGCTTCATGGACGTTACCGAGTTTATTACACTCCAGAAACTAACCAAACAGAGCTGCATTCATTGCGGCACGAATGTTGTAGGGGCGCAGTTTTCGCTTCTCGGTCTATTCTCGACGACGCGTCAGGCGACTGGTCGGGCAAACGGTTTTATTGGCGGCTTCGGTCAGCAAGCCAGCTACACTACGCGCACTTTCCATCGGCCAACATGTTTATGTCGCCGTCAGCGTAGTATAACAACGTAGTCTGGCAACTCAGCAGTTGGCCAATGGTTCAGCGACTCGTAGGCGTTGCCGTCGCATCGTCATCACTGCCGTGTCAGCCAAGTGTGACCGCGCCTTAAGGGATCGAAGAATACAAACCGGGTGGAAAAATGCTTTGCTTTAACACATATATATATATATTGGCCAGACCGTTCAAAACTACTAGAACTGCTACCATGGCTCATACATGTCCACATTGTGCAGCGCAAAGCAAATGTCAGGCAGATTTCACAGAACAGAAGCACACAGTCTTTGTCAAAATTTTCTAGGCCAAGCCAAAAGTGTACTGGCTGCAAAAAAATTTACAAGCTTGTGTCCCGGGCGAGGCTGAAATATTTTATGTCGGACAGATAGACAAGGCACCTTTCTTTCTTACTGTTATAAAATATTATTGTCACATTTAAAGGTAAAGCCGATTCTTTGAATTGTTTGTGGTCGAGAGGGCTTAGGATTGGCCTAGAAAAGTTTGAGAAAAGGTGCACATAAGCTTTTTTCTTTTACCTTAATGTGTAGGTTACCTTACAGAACAAAAACAGATGGAAGCAAAGAATACATTTGAAATAGATACCGTTCTTTCGCACGTATAACCCGCACCAAAAATGCCCAAATTCTAGTGGCAAAGTAGGGTGCAGATAACGCATGGGGTTTTCCCTTTAGTGCAGTTTCACGGCAATGTGCGTGGTGTAACACAGGCTAAGCCTTCGATTACACAAAACATACAAGGAAGAAAACACAAGGATGGCGAATTGTGACTTTCGGCTTGCAGTCAGTGTATTGTACTTGCTAAATATACGCGTTTTCTTTAGTAGTCCGGGAATCAAATGTCCGGTAAATACGCGAGGATATTTTTTTTCTTTTTCGGCATCTTAAAGTGGAGGTGCAGATTATATGCAGGGGTGGGTTATATGCGTGGGGAAATATGGTGTTTTATCAGAAAATCAGTATTGTATTACTACACACAAAAAAAATTTAATGTGTAATCTGGCAAAGAGAAAAGACGTTTTTCTGGCAGAATACAAACACCAGTTGAATCAATGAAAACAATGGTGCTGCATGCAAACATTGCTCTTTTTGAAATTGATGATCACGATATGATACTCTTAACAATCAAGGTGGCCATAATATTTACCTGAACCTCTTTTTCATTGATGGGTGGCTAACTTACAACCTGACAGAGTATATGCTTGGCTAATATATGTAATTCAGGCCAGCCATTTTTAATGCCGCAATTTCCTGTGCCAAACTTGGAGGCTTGAAATGTATCACATTTTATACAAAGTTTCAACAAGTTTAAAGCTAATTATCAAAACCCTTCAAAAAAATAATGAAGGGGATCAAAGGAAATGAATTGGGAAAGCTTACCCAGCGCTACAATAATTGGCGACTCAGGAAGTCTGGTCCGGAATTCTTCTGTAAGTTCTGTTGATGCCTAATACACAATGAAAAAAATAGAAGGACAATAAGAACAAATTTTAAAGATGTCTCCAAATATCTAGAGGCCTTTCATCTATTCTGTTATTTTACAGTTACAAAGGACCTTCTTAATCCTCAGAAAAACGTCTGCTGTAGCCGAAGTATGCAGTATCTGACATGGGAGGGGAAGGGAAGGGGTTATGAGTGCAAAATTGGGTACTTTGACCGATATTGCATATACATAGTACAAACACTGTTGTTTTTACACGCCTGCAGCACCTCAGTGTTTGCGCACGGGCAAAGAATCGCGTAAACATAATTTCCAAAGCTTAGCACCAGCACTTGGAAAAGGCTTAGTGCATGCGGTCAAGTCTGTAAAGATGCATAATAAGCAGAACAAATGAAGCAAGAATATAACTAGGAGCAATTATTAACCAGCTACAAAAATCAGTTGCGCCCATCAGAATTAGCTGGGCTCTGAATCCCTTCGTGACAAGGCAGAATTCCAGAAACCATTCGTCAGACAAATCAAATCGTTGCCTGACGTTCCCCCAAAGCAGCTTCCACAGTTTTTATGATTTTAGTCAGGTCATTGAAACAGCTGATATGAAATAATCTGACGATGGACAGCTGTGAAATCGAACGTTAGACCAGTTGGACTGCGCACGGCCACCGGCAGATTGCACACAATATACGGGAACCAACCCCCCGGAGGCATTTCTTACCTTTTTCACCAAACGAAATGGGATTGATGCATGCATGGGAATAATAAATACTGACCTTCACTGAACCCGGGTTCTTAATTACATAAAAAAAACTGTGACGAAGGGAAGACTTAACTCCAGGTGCACCACTTCGCGCACTCGTAGCACTGTTGTTCAATCTCACCGGAGTCGCGTTTATCGGCTGCGGCCTCATTCTTGATGGTCCAGCTGACCGTCTGCTTAGACAGGCCTGTACTTCTCGTGATGTCGGCCTGTTTTTCCCGATGTTTGACAGCGCTAAATGGGCTTAATTTATCCGACCGTGAAATCAGCTACCCTGCCACTCATGCCGCTGGTCGCACACACACAAAAAAAGACAAGGCTACTGGCACTGGTTTAACTTAGCTACGCCAACTACCCGGCTGCCAACAATGTTGCCAGACATAGGTTTTCTCGCCAAACTAAACAAAGAAAAAGAATGCCGACCCCGCGGAAGTCCACTTTAAACATTCAGTCGAAAAATGTTTGCCTAAAATTTAGTCTATTGTAGCCGATAGTCTGCTCTAGCCGGGTCCATTATGAGCAGAGTGGACTCCGCTTTAAACATTCAGTCGAAAAATTTTCGCCTAAAATTTAGTCTATTGTAGCCGATAAACTGCTCTAGCCGGGTCCATTATGAGCGGAGTGGACTCCATTTAAAATGCATGGGACCAGACAAACTAACAGCTGTTGTGATGTCAGAATACCCCCCAAAATTAATGCATAGAGAAAAATGACGTATATTGTTTGGGCAACCAGAGCAGTCCCACCTTTTTTTTCCTGTTGGTGTATAACACCTCTGAAATATTGGTCTGCCTACGCCACTAGTGCACAGCATGACAGAAAAGAAAGTGGGAGGTGTTTTATGGCACGACGTCAGCAACACATAGCATTTTGCTTAAAGCCAACCTGTCAGATGCTGCTACGAGCCTGGGTGAATGCCAGAGTGTAGAATCTATAACACCTATGCTGAAATGAATTTCTGCCACACCATCTTGGCTGCAGCATTTCACAAACTTCAAAAGTTATCTGACAGTATTAACACAGAAACATGGAAAATCTTTTTGTTATTGGTGTAACAGCATTTCTCTGTGCATGCAGGAGAAAACAAGCTGAAGAGTATTCGAGGCACTTTTGCCTTGCGTCAATGCAACAGGAACCAATAGCAATATTTGTACTTGGTATATATCACCCCAAGTGCTTCAATATCGAAGTGCAGTTATTGGCTAAGGAACTGAAGCTCCGAAATCCCAATTCCCACCTTCCCATCCATTTTGGTGAGCAAAAAGAATGCCGACAAACTGGTTAGAAAAAACAACTTTTACCTCTCTGAATGAATGTGGGTCTGAAAACAAAGAGTACTCTACTGTAAAGAATGTTTTACTCATTTACTTAAAACAATTACCAAGCATTCCTGATGGATTGGCACTTATTAAAATTTTCTCGATTGTCGTGGAGGGTGCAGCAGAAGGTACCACTATTTACCGGCTGTGCTAATTGGAATCCTCACACCCAAAGTTGGGAGAAGAAATTTCTCCCATCTCACTTCCACCCTCTTTTAGCTGTAACAGATAAATATCATTAAAAGGTTACACTTAAAAAAGTACTATACATTGCCTTCTTTGTTTTGTATAGCTGAACCATCACTGCGCACAGATATACAGCTACAATACAAGACACCCAAGCAACCACGGACGTCCGTGGGACGTCCGAAATACAGCCGGACATCCAAGGCCCAGTTTGGACGGCCACTGTACGTCCATTTTCGGACGTACAGTGGACATCCAGAAACGGATGTACAAGTTTGAATGACATCCGCCAACGGACGTAAAAAGTTACTATGAAGCATCAAATAATGGCGTAAATTGGATATAAAAGCAAAAACGAAAAGCTACTGTGCTTTTCCATTAAAAAGATTTTGCACCTCAACACCCTCGCTTGTAGGTTGCAAGTTTCATCTGCATACTTCTAATATTAAGCCTAATTTTTAAATTGTTTTGAAGCACTTCACCCACTCCAAAGACGATCTCTTTGGGGAAGGATATACAAGAATTGAGAACAGTTAACATAACGTGAAGCAAGTTCACTGTGTTCATGTATGCTGTGTGTAGTATGACCATGTTATATGCAAACTGATTGGATAATTTTCTGTTCTTAGGGCAGCGCTGTTATTACTAGTCGCTGCGCCCTGATATGTGGGTTATAATAAATTATCTTTACCCCCCCCCCCCCGCGTCTGCTTGGTAGTGCGCTAGCCTTGCGCGGTGTACTGTACTGTTCGTTGTAAGGACATTAGCTTGTCGTTATGTGATTCTGGAAATTTTTACTGAACATCCAAAATACAGCCAATTTCGGACGTCCGACTGGACGTACAGAAGTGTTAAAACCGGACGTCCAACGGACGTACATGGTACGTCCATCGGCCCTGAAACGGACGTCATACGGACGTCCGCTAGAGCCGGAATGGACGTACGGCGGACGGCCAACGGACGTCCGGTGGTTGCTTGGGCATGGGAGCACTCTTACCTCGTGTAGCTGCATTATCTTCTCCAGGTCGTCACCAAAGTAGGACACCAGCAGTGGGATCAGGCAGATTGAATCAGCATTTTCCTTGCCAAGCTTAGTTCCAGCCTGTTCCATCTTCAGGGCCCACTCCAGAACGCACTCGCTCTTGGAGGAGGACCGAATGAACAACACCAGCTCAGCCACTTCCTCTTTTGGCACGCCGCCGAGCTTCCCCCTGAGGCTGACACCTGTGAGCCTAAAGAGATCATATAATAACATGGCATTAACATTCAATAACACAAAATTGCATTTACCATTGGAGTTTTTTTTCACACGCGAGGCATTTATGCCTAGCTTGAGCTTACCCACTCGAACTATACAAAACCTTTGTTCTTAGGTGATTGAGCATACCGTACTTACTCACGTAATGAACCCACTTTTTTTCCAGAAAATTCGGCATGAATTTGGGGGGAGGGTTGATTATGCAGGACAAAACTTCCAATTTTAAAGGTCGAAATTTCATAATAAAGTTGCTCAGAGAAGCACTGTCAGAGCCATGCCATTTTCGTGGAAACACGTAGGTAATTATGTAATCAAATTTCTTTTTTATTCGCAACATGCTAGTGGGTCCGTACTCGCCATGGAGCTATACCCTCCTTAGTAAAGTCGCTTGCCGCCTCACATTTGCTGCCAGCCCACAGCGCACCGTTTTGCGTGCTATCAAGGCACTCCAAAACTTCTTTTCCGACACCAAAAAACTTCCCTTCTTTAGACCCACGAAACACACGGAAATCCCCCTGTTCCCCACCCAACAACCTCATTTTTGCCCGAAGCATACACGATGTGCCGCCTAGCCGCGCGGTTTCCATGTGCATCAACGCCTGCTCCACCAGCTTCAGTGTAAATCCGGCTGTGTAGCTCATGGACTGGCCCATCGTACGTTGCGCACTAGGAGCACAAAAAAAGGTCGGAACACAGCTGAACAACAAAATCACGAGCGTGATGGCGAAGTCGCGGAAGCTCAAGAGCTGAGGAGTGCAGAGTACATTGAGTGCTTTGTTCGCACGCCGCCAAAACCAGCCATAGCAACAAAGAGCAGGGAAGGAGTGCGGAGTACGTTTACGTTATGTGCTTTGTTCGCACGCAGGAATGTTTTTATGGCGCAAGAAGGTTCGTTTTGCGTTCAGAAGGTGGCGCTCAGCAAGCGCGCAATTTTTAAATTCTGAGCCACGGCCTTCGCGCTCACGTCTCTTGCTACTGTTGAGATTTCTTTTTCTTAGAATGTGTTTTTAATTTCTGCGCGTACTGTAGCGTCATATCAAGTTACTAAGCTGGTCTAAGGGATCAGCAACCATGCTGAGATAAAAACATACTATTCCCGCTAATTTATTTTTCTTCCTGTACTAGCACAAACTAATGAAGACAGTGTACGTGCTGTAGCACTAGGCGAGTTTACCTAGACTTGCCAAAATTGCTGTTACTGTACTTATTGTCAAATAATTTCCAACTTCAGTGTGACCAAGAGTATGGGGAAAGAACATCACAGTAAATTTGTCGCACCTTTTCCGAGTCAATAACGAAGTTTTAACTTGTGTCAAACATTACAATAATTAAGCATATATTTCAAAGTTTACGTTAACTGTCAACAAGTTACAACCCCTAAATGGCTGACCTGAATGTTTCTATAGGGCTTTTAAAGAGTATTTGAACGAAATGTTTCAGCTAAGAGTTCATATTTTGCTTGTTTGCTTCAGAGTCAATTAATTCATGTGCATTTCTGCATGAGGCTTACAATTAAAAAAACATGCTAAAAATATGAAAACCTGTACCTTTGAAAGTGATCCAGAAGATGTTCTTGTTTAAACAATAAAGGCCAGGCTGCCTTCACATCTGAAGCTGCATGAGCTGGCTGTGATGAGTTAATATAACCCCTCATTTCCGGGTAACAAATATGCATGGCATGGCATGGCTAACAAATATGCATGGCTGCTGCAGCGGCTGTTCTCCAAAAACGCTTAGGCAAGCTTCACCTCTCTCATTTCACTATGAATTTGCAATTTTCATGTTAAAAATTGTAGTTCGGGAAAGTGCATGTAATGGGCAGGTATACCTGCCCGAACACTTTTGAAGTTTCATGATTAAAAAGCAACAGCTGCTGCTGTGAGTAGCGATTTGTATTCACAACACTGTAATGCCACATTAAGGAACAGCAAGAGACAATACAGAACGGCCACCCATTACCAAATATACTACATAAAAGTGAGAACAAATTTCATAAGCATGACCTGCACATGGGTACCTGTACTGGGGTATGTGTAAACATGGATGCATACAGTGCAATAGGGGAAAAAATAAAGACAACTACCAATCTACAATAGACATGTGGGCAAGGGGTCAAATGAATGAAATATGCAGAGAAATGACAAAGGCTCAGTGAAAGAGGTCTCTTTAACGCCATCTCAATCTTCATGCGCTGCGTATTTCAACCACGAACACGGTCTGACTTGAAAATGTTATCATAAAAAGATCACACACCTATATATATTTCAGAGATCGTGTTTTTAGCACATGCACTGTCGCAGGAAAATAATATGTAACTTAGAAACCCAAGCATGCTTCAGAAATAAATTGAGATAGACAATAACAAACGAATAAGTGCTCCTTGCATTTTGCCATAAAAGAACCAAAATCTTATGTTGTCATCAGGAAATATGCGGCTTGGAATTGCGATGCAGATTAACACTGCTCTGAAGCAGGCCTGGGTTTCTTGACTTTTTTTTTTGAGTGGCCAGCTACATTCTGGTTGTGGGATTTTTACAATAAACTTAGGGGTATGATCTTTTCATAAAATCATAAATAGACATAATAGCATGCTTTTTGTCTTTCCACTTGTCCCCATCTGTCGTCACGCTGTGTACACCATCCTTACAAACATATTCTGAACTGCAAACATAACTTGCCCATTTAGAAATTGCAAAGTCGCATTAAGCTTTACATAAGATATGTTATTTGCTTTTTACGTAATTAGGTTTCATTGTTGAGATTGAATATGTTGAAGTAACTAAGCTATGGGTGCATAGTAATAGAGGGCAGCAAATTAATGATTGGGGTGGGCATCTTTAACGTGAGCGAGATTTCAAGACAGGTATTTTTCTTCCACACTTGCATCCCAAAAAGAGCTGCGCCCCTAAGAACCAATAAACCGACGCGGCGAACATCTTGGCTCCTGAGCCATACTTTTTGCCCGAGTAGCATTACATGTTTCATAAACAATTATGCATGATAAAAATCATAAAGCCAACACTGAAAAACAAGCACTGTAATAAAATTATCATACATATTAATGTTATCAAACACTACTATACTTACCAGCAGAAATGACATTGTTCAAAAATTTTTCAGAAAGATTTTTTTGAAGTTACATCTATTTCGTGAAGTTGGTCTAGATAAAAATTGCGTAGTTTAAATTAATCGTAAACACCAGGCAAAAAAAAAAAGCCCCATAACATCCTACGCTCTCATTTTTCTTTGCGTCAAACCCAGCTACAGCTTTCCCGCATAAACTAGATGCCTAGCGGTGAAGGCTGAGTCAGGACGCAGCAGGGGGAACAAAACGTGCAGCTTGCGTAAAGTGCATGGCATATTTCTGCAATACAGAACGTGCTATATCATACTACTGCATCAGAACTGCCCACAACGCAATTTTTAAATTAATTTCGCCTTGTAGAGGCTACACTCGCGAGTAAACTAAGCTGCCTTTTGCTCGTTGCCAACAGGTTGTTTACACGCTGCGTATACCTTATTTACAGTAACACCCTGCTCTTTATCTCAAGAGACGCAATGCGACCGCGTATACCTTATTTACTATAACGCCCAGCTCCTTATCTCAAGGGACGCGATGCGACCACATGTAGTCTTATCTCGCATCTCCAAGCTGCCTGCGCGAGGGTTAGCTCGCGACCTTCAGTCAACGGTTCGGCGGCATTAAAACGCTCGCGACATGGACAACTTACACCAGCCAAACAATTCTAAATCATCCACGTTCACGGGAGACTTCTTACCGTGGAAGCAGTCTCGTTGTTCCAGCGTTGGCAGCGGTGAAACAAATCTCGAAACTATACGTCGTTGACGAACCTCGCTGTCATGGAGCCCGCAAGCTTCCGAACGGCACGGACGGCGCGAAAAAATTTTTCCTTGGGCTGTCTGCGCATGCGTGTCTCGCTCCGCGATCAGCCGCGCGGTTCCCGCTTGGTGCTCCGGTCACGTTGCGCCGAGAAGAAACGTAGAGACGAGAAATTTCATGTGAATGTTGCCGAAATAAAGTGAACATGCTGGGTACGTTGCTTATACGCTATGGCTATGTCTGCTAATAATTGAATGAAGCAGAAATAAGGTGCCGGAAGGCCTGAACGTCCGTATTTTGAAGATACGGTACAGGTACCGTAAGCGGGAACTTACGGTTTCGCAGCGCCTACGGCGCGTTTACGGCTCCAGTGGCGTAAAGTTCGCTGTAATTTTACGGTTTTTTCTAACAGTGAAATTACTTTTGCATGCACCATAACATTGCAGTGGTTTTGAACTCCGTTATTTTTTGCGTGATTTGTATCAGGAATCGGGCCTTACCATCCCATTGCCACTTTGAATCTCCAGTACTGAAACAAGCCCTGCCTGTCTCGGTAGTTTACATTGCCGACTTATACAAAGCGCGCCTTATTAAGGTAACAAATCTCGTATTTCTCACAGAAATTATGTACATTCGGCATGACATTGCAGCTGGTCAATTAGGAATAAAGTGGCTGGAGCATTTTGCTCCCATGCTTTGTCCTTCACTTGAGTAAATCGCAAGAGTGGCTTCATTTCCCTTTATCACATTTTCCCCTCTATTTACAAAGAGCCCGTGGCCAATCATTTTTTCTGGAGGCAAAAATTGCCGTTAAACGCCGCGACGGTCCCTTGTAGCCACGCCTCCTGCAACATATAGTACACAACCGTCAATGCACTTCTCGTTGGGTCGTTCAGAAAAAAAGCATACAGCGCGAGCTATTTTGGAGAATCCCGCTTTAATACGGTTTGTGAATACGCGCTCGAGACAACAGCAGAGGTTCTGTGTAATACGGCCATGAAGCCCAAGCACCCTCGTCATGCCCCGTACAGACGTCACTGATCCAGTTGTTGACGCACTGTTACGTTCCGCTGTCGAGTCTGGCTGATATCTCAGCAACTATGTTTGAGCAGCTGGCTGGCCGCGTCGCTGCAGAAGTCCTATTTTGTACTGCGGCATTGCTCGCTGCTGCTTCAGGTGGAATCCAGTTGCTAAGGTAAGGGAACTGTTGCGTCTGGCTGAGAGTCCGCTTTTTGTGAAAGACATCCAAGAATACCGGGTGAAGAACTTCCACAGTCAGCATCAGAAGGTGAGGTCGAAACTCAGGAGCGCACAAGTTCTTGTGTTGAGCGGCGGATGTAGCATTGTATTTTGGTTCAAGCAGCGTACATAAATTTTAGACTAAAAAAACATGTTAGGCCAAGCATGCTGTTTCATACTGGTGCACCTAACAGCCCTTGAATGGGATAATAAAGAGATACCAATCTTCCGGGTCCTCAGGAAGACACTGGTGGCCAGTCAGGCTTTCAGGAGTCTTATAGTTGCAGTTCGCCGCAGAGCCGTACCACCTTTCTATATCGTCCACGGGAATTGCTTCCTTAGCTCGGCCTGAATAATACAAGCTGCCCACAGTTACCGATATTCTTGTGTATCACCTTCCACATCGCTGTTCGATCATTGCATCCTATACAATCTAGCGTGTTCGATCCCTAGATAATTTTATTTTCGCGAACTGGCAAGAAGTTCGTGCGAATTTTACCCGGTCCAAAGCTACGTTGGGATGATAACACACTTGCTCAGAGGCCCTGGGTTTCGTGAGGTGCTTGCCTGTGTATGGTTTCTATGCGTAGCTTTGTACGGAGGGCCTTTTGCATTGAACTTCTTCGTCAGGGTCACTTGTTGGCGGTGTGTTTAGGATCCGTTCGTTTTGTGTTGGTTCTCGGCATCATTCGCTGCTAAACTTTCACTTCGTGAAGGTACCACCACGACAAAATGTCGCAAGACGTGCGAGACAACCATTTATTTGTTTTGGCAATAGTAGTGGTGCGGCCTTTGGAAGAAGGAACGTCCTCTATTCTATACCATTACTGATGAATACCTTGTTAGGTTGCATTACTTTTTCGACGGTTTTTCCCACCACTTTTATTAAATTTGTCGCTGTAAATTTGGAAGATTACATTTAAATCAACTTTGGTCGAAGATTCTGACTATTAGCGTGTTTCAACAGAAAGTGTAATCATTGCCTGCGAGGTTCTGCTGCATTACCATTATTTTCATTGGGCCGTTGTTGAAAATATTTTTTTGCTCAGATGATGCCTAACGCCAGCTATCGTCAGACATAATATTTCCCAACATAACCCTAAAGCAAGCAGTATAAGCAAAATTGGTTGTTGCTATAACTCCTGTGTGGCATGCGCTGCTTACCACTCATCGTTGCGAAGCTGCAGAAGTCTCAAGTAATTGTGTATGTCAGTACTGCGGATTTTATCGTATGCCGGAATCGGTCATTTCTAGTGACATGCCAGCCGCTAATTAGCAATACCTGAGAAAATCTGCCCCAATTTAAAGCCTACAAAAATTATCCTCCTAATTAAAGGGACAGCATAAGCTCTACAACAACGCAATTTGAGAATGATTTAATAAAAATGTGTTGAAGAAAAATGACCATAAAATTCTCCTTTGCATTGTGTAGCGTGGAGATGTGATTTTACAATTTCTGTGCATATATAGTGAAAAAACCCTTCGTGTGCTGAGTCACTGTAACACTCAGTCAGAAAAAAACATACACGAGCGTTTTCATATTTTGGCATGGTTACACATATTACACAAATCTTATTGAGGCCAGCGACACAAGGCCTGTAAAAAAATCCCGGGCCATCTCCACTATTGTGAAACCTAGGGAGGGACGAAGCATGCAGCATATAAGTGTATTTGAATGTTGTAATCCTCGCTCTTGATACACGATGCGCTTTTTTGGTGCGGGAGAAGCAGCGGTGGGAGGAGCAATTGCGTGCTTTCTGAGGCGGTGGCGTCCTCTCTTGCATTGAACCGGATTTTAGCAATTAAATGAGACACAGACTGGCCGTCAATAGTTTTGGTGTCACACGCACCAACATGCTAAGCTGTAAAAGTATCTTGTCTTTGGAGCACGAAGCGTTATTCTACGGGGCGTCGGAAAACGATTGTCCTGGTGTTCTTTTAGCAGGCGTTATTCCGCACGCAGATGACACGTTATAGCGCGATATCTTTGAAAACGAATGCCAAGCTTTGAGAGTACAGGGCAGCGCAATCAGCGAGGCGAAGCGGAGAAGAGAGAAAACGAAGCGCTTGTGTTTGTCTCGTCTCCGCTTTGTCTCGTTCATTGCGCGAACCGACTCTCCCTTGGAACTACAAAGGAACGCAAGCATACCCTCTCTTCAAAATCGAGCGCTAGCCGCTAGACTAAAACTTAAGTACCAGTTCATCCACAACCAGCTAAATATCGACACTTACAAATATTTCTCCCATTCAAAAACTAGTGATACACGTCACAAGCACTTATTAACTCTAACTGACCGCCCATTTCGCACCGACTGCTTGAAATACTCGTTTTTCCTCGTGCCGTAAAGGAGTGGAATTGCCTTGATTGATAGATCACTAGGAGTTCATCATTACATAAATCTTTAAAATTAGTAGAAACACACCTAAACCAAACATAAACAAGTTTTGAATTGCTTTCTGTTTTGAATTGCTTTCTGAACTTACTGAAGCGTGGTTTTTATACTTGTTACATATTTGTCACGTTTTGACGTTTTTATGAAACCTTTGTTCTTGAACACAGCTACCTTTTGGGAAATGTGTTGATGTTCGCCTGCTGTTCGCATTCTGCATGCCCTTGTTGAAACAACTCAAGTGTGTTCTGTAACAATGCTCAATGCATTTTCTTTTGTTTGACAAACAGATATGCATATTTGACGGTATTGCACTTCAGCGATAATCTACATTGGATAGGCAGTATGTACAAATAAATAAATAAATAAAAAATGAATAAATAAATAAATAATAAATAAACAAATAAACAAATAAATAAATAAATAAATAAAAATAAATAAATAAATAAATAAATAAATAAATATATAAATAAATAAATAAATTTATCTACCAACCGGCTCAAGCTTCAACTCTTCTGAGTTCCCAGGTGTGTTCTTTTAGTTCGCGTTACGTTCAAGCGCGAGACGTAAGAACGTGAGTGTCCCGGTGTTTGTGTACGAAAAACGATTGTCCCGGTGTTTTAGTATACCGTGACTACATGACACAACAGGCCCAGCCCCTAAGTGGCTTCGCCCTTGAAAATATAAATGGTCTTCCACGCTTGGTGAGGCACAGAAGGTGTTTTATTACTTTGTTAGTATAAAAAATAACAAAAACTTTATCTCCAGCAGAATGCATTCTTTTGGCAGGGTCACAATGATACATTAAAGGTAAGTAACCGACCAAAGGCGTTTGTTTGTTGCCTTTGCCTATTGTTACATGCTGAAGCCAGCTGAAATGATACCGAAGCTTCTATACGCCAAATGGGCATACCAGTGCTACAGCAGCAGCGTAAAGAAGTGGTTGGCAGACCCATTTTTGCTCGTTCTCGAAGTCATAGCTCTGTTGCTGCTGACGCCGGCCAAGGCACAGTCTGCGAGGTCCGCGGTGGAAGCGCACCAAATGGTCACATGCGTTACGGTAATTGGACCAATCGTTCATTCTTGGACGATTCCTTATTGTTTTCACATTGCTTTTCTAGAAGTGTTCTATATTGCTTTGCGCGGTATACATCTGCATGGTATAAAGAACAGCAGACTGATGTGGCGTCGAGAGTGCCTCCGGAAGCAGCGCAGGGATGCAGTTACGAGCCGAATTTTTTCGTCATCCACTTTAAAGTGATTCAAAACATGTTTTCACAGCAACGATATCAGTTTGCTGTTGCTGCTCTCAGCAGCCTGGTCACACCACATTTTCCTAATGGTTCCTATTTTTTAATTTTCCTGTAGTTCCTAACGGCGATGTTTACGAAATCGCAGGCTTTGATATGCTGGCTATCTCGATATACGTAACAGTTGTTACTGAAGGGGATTTACATAAAATAAGATATCGAAGTATTTACCTAACCATAATTTGAAAGCTATTGATGAGAAAAACAAGCAGAGGAAAAACGTAAACTGTTGATAATAAACGATAAATAAACAGTTAGGAGAGCAAGCGTCGGAATCCATGTAAAAATGATTTACTTTGAAAAGCACCGTGCCGAGATTGCAGAAAAAAGTTGATTACTAACAATATTTCAGCCGCCAGTTGAAAGAAAAGAAAAACCCCATTGGTTTGCGGTTAAGTAAAAAAGTATTTGTCAACCATCTGGAATATCCCAGTTAGGGGAAGCGAAATCCGCGACATAATGAAAAGTGCAGGGCGACGATGGTACTGCCATTAGATTACAGTAATAAGTGCACTATTTTCAAAGGGTGTACTCGTCTTTAAGCGTTCAATTAAGAAAAAGCTCTCACGCGCTCTGCGTGACGCACAAGAAAAACTCTGTTAAAGCTCAATATCAACGTTGCTTAAAAAAGTTGGATTCAATTAAAAATTTCTGAATAACCGTTCATCCCATTATTATTATAAGAGTGGCGAGTTCATTTAGTTTTAAAAAAAGGAAATTGAAGCATGGCTTCAAGAACAGTTTAAACTGAACCCTTCCGAACTTCTATATCCTTTCTCGGAATGCACGAAAGTAAATTCGGGTACTTTTAATGAAAGCGTTGAGATCAGCTCGAAATGTCCTACAAATTTTCAAACACTCGAACAATTATCTTTTAATATAGAGACATCACATGGTTTTTTCTCCTTGGCACCAGTATTATATTATATATTTGCAATAATCCCTGAACAACACAACTCTACAAATACTCACTGTACTTGCGAAAATCGCCATTCTTTTTTAAGGGACTGGGTGGTTACCAATTCTCATGTCACCCGTGTTTACGAATGGCAACGAATGTCATTCGGTTATCTTTTCGAGGGAAACCTATATTTTTGTGCATTTAATATTTTAATAACTGCTATTACTAGTTGAAGTATCCGCAATTCGGTTACAATAACATGCAGCGAATTTCGGTCAGGTCGCGCTAGAAATAAAAGCTGGATTAGCTGGGCAGGGTATATTCACTGTGCCTGTCTTCGTAGCCGTGCGAGTATGCATGAATTCCCGTTTAATGCACCTTGGTCGAAAGGCGGACAGCGACCGCTAGCGATCGCTGACTAGGACCTTACAAAATGATTATTGAGATTGAATTGAAAGTTAACTGACTTTATTTATTACATAAGCGTTGAGAGTCAGTTGACTTTTAATAGAAATTTTGTATTAAGATCTCGTTGGAAATTGGCGCCGTGTCTCAACTGAAACTCGATGCTGAGTTTAAATTGATGGTCTATTGATGCTCTATTGATCGACTATTGATATAGTCAACATGACTGTTGATTTCCGATTGACTTTCTGTTGAATTGTCAGTACACTTTCCTGATGGGTTCATGCTGAGGAATATCAAAAGAATGTAGTATATAGAAAAAGGTCTGTTGAGTTCTATATAAGTCTTTTAAGTGCTGATAACTTTTAAGTGCTTTTAAGTCTTTTAAATGCTTCGTAGCTCGCTAACGGTCGATATCAAGCGACTGCCGGAGTCAGGTGGAGCAGTGAAATAATAGACTTAAGTAGAGCCTGAAGTACCGTCGTCAGGATGGTCACGCTGAGCCTTAGAAAACTACGCGGTTTGTAGTCATAACCGTTCGAACGCCGTACACCACTAGAGCTTGCCATACTTCTCCCCGTTGTTTAGGGCAAAGAAAACTACAGGTACACTTCAGGCAAAATCTGCGTATATAACCGGCAGCCCCCACGTTCATTTAGTTAGGAACGCTCGCTCGGTTGTTGTTTACTATAGTAAGCGAAAAAATTGGCCGCACAAGAAAAAAATGGCGCCTTCGAAATGACGCAAAAAAGCTCCAGCATACGAAATTTAAGCAAGCACAAAAAAAAATTGGCTGTGGCTAGCTCACTTATGCATGGGCGTGCGTAGCGAGGGATATGGTTAATGTTGTTTAGCTTGGTTCTCTGTACGGTTACGAAGCTTCTCGAGGCCCGCGGCTCGTTCTTCCTCCGTCTCCTTGGCTCGCTGCCTCGTCTTGCTTTCGTTCCGACGACGAAGCCTGATGAGAAATACCACCGAGCCACCCCTTCTATAAATAAACGAATTTGTTTATTTTTTATTACTTCGTTTTTCATTTTTTTATTTTCTATTCCTCTGTTTATTTTTATTTTTTGGCGGCTAGGTGCTGCCAGCTGCGGCGGCAGGGCAATCGCTAAGTTCCCTAGCCGCCGCAGGTTCCCTAGGAACCTTTGCTAGCTAGTGAACCAAGATGCGGCCACCGGTAACAACGAAACGGCGAGAATACGGCCATTGTAGCTCCCGCAACAAAAAGAACAGAATTCCCGCTGGCGGAGCCTTAGGCAAGGGGCGCGCGAGCACTGCGGAGGCGGGAAATTTGAATTTTACATTCATCAAGAGAGGAGTAAGACAGGGCGACGAAGAGCGTGATGGGTGGTAGCGGTGAGCGGATAACGTCGCCGCAACCCATTATGGCGAATTACTGCTCTGCACTTCCGACAACTTTCACATTGAGTGGAACAGCTTTGAGTTTTGTTGACTCTCTATCAAGTCTCCTGTTTGGTTCTTGTTGAGAAATGTCAAATGAAAACCTATTGAGGATAGGATACTCACACAGTCTGTTTGATTTTATTTGAGATTTTTAATCAAGTGAATTTAAACACTTGTATAATAAAGTTCACGTGACTATACACGAAAGGTCCAGAAAGAACATGACGGAAAAATATAAGCTGTAACTGGAATTTCGCAATCTTTCCCACTCTCGTAACGCAGAAGTACAGCGTGTGCCTCGCCGTACGCTTCAATCATGCAAAAGTATTACGAAAACTCGTCTCATCAAGTCTGCTGGAAGATATCCATGAAACAGGTGAAATAGTGAGATATGTTGCATGACAAAGCTTGCTTTATTGCCCATCAAAGCATGACGGGAAGGCTGGACCCTAGCAGTGTGAGTAGGCTCCAGCCTTTTTGGCTATTTGACTACAGCTTGGCTACTTTACTCGGTAGCCCGTAAAATACAACAAGAAAGAGAATTGTTCGTTTGCAGCATTACAGCACGAAATAATGAGTGCATCCCTTCTTTATGGAGCATGCTGGCCTTAGTAGCTGGCATTTTACAAGTTAGACGGTTTCTACTTTTTGAAAATCACGTTAAGGGGATAGTAGATAACAAATGTATAGGATATTTCAGGTTTTAACGTCCTAAAACATTAGCATCATCCATTAATTTACAATTTACAATTTACAAAAGTGAGTGGAATGCCTTTACTTGTATGGCTTCTGCATTAAACAGCCTGAAATCTGGAGGAAGGAACATGTTTGAAGGCAGGCAGGGAGCCGGAAAATTACCTGCATGGGTTGTCTATTGTGTCTTCTACATCTTTCACGCAAGAAAAATATCTTCATACACCTATCTAGACTGGTCTAACGACTATACAAGAGGAGAAGACCCATACCCGGCCAAAAGCATGCCTTTCAACCTGGAGATTTTGTTAAATTTCAATGTTTAAAATTTCAAAAAATTAGACAACTGTCAGTTTGCCTCAACTAGTTTACAAAATTATAGCTACGGCAAAAAGAAAACCAGTGCCAGATGGTACCGTAAACTGAAGTCACTACTAAAGGCAATCTTTCATAATGGCTTGATGAATTGACGAGAATATGGTGCTTTGGGTTTACCGACTAGTGAAAAAGAATATATAAAATGTATGGAAAAAACGTGACAAAAAAATAAGTTTTACATGAATTTCGAAGTCCCTGAGAGACTTGTAACGCCTAAGTACAGTGTGTGCCTTGCAGTACTCTTTCACAAACAAGTAGCACTAAGCAGCAGCTTGAAGGGACCATATGAGACAAGGGTATATCCTCAATTTGCCTGAAACGTGACAATGTCAGAGGACTGTCACCATAGAACAAGATTCCCTGATGCAAATTTACCACAAATAGTACACGAACAGTTTTGCTTGGTGAAGAAAAAAACAGCATAGCTGCTGTAAATGATAAATATTTTTAAAGCTATTTTTTTTTGCTTGGCGAAATACATAGTCGTCTCTATTTTTCAAAAGCAATCCATGAATGTTTTATAATCCTGGGCATTCTTTTTCTTAGCTGGAGTGAAGTACGATTTAGGCAACGTTCGGCATCAGATCCACTGCTCTGCACCCTGGGAATGCTCTTTCTCGAAGCAATCGTTCGAATAAGAACGCGGATATATTGCTGGCAGCGGGCACTTTAACCTGTAAGGATACCTTGCCGCCTAACCCGTTGAACACATTTGCTCTCTGGAATGGTAGATCTGCTTCTCAGCCTAGCGCTGTCAGGTGTTCTTGCATAGCGCAGTGTTCGTGCCTCTTTTCTTGATCCTAAAGGACTCGTTCAAATCGACATTCTCCAATTTTTTTTTTCGTTAACTTCGCTCCTCGAACATTTTCTTAACCTTAATCACAGTGTTTCTTTTTAATCTTGGTACTAGGTAATATAGGTATCCTGCTCCGTTCTGTTGGGGCACTGCGTCTGGGATTTTATTCGTTCGTCACTTGCTTTCAAAGGATTTGTTTGATCTTAATCTTAACATACATGCAACTAAACCAAACGCGAAAACAATACAGCAGCGCGGAAGACAGTAAATTATTGATAGATTGCAAAATGCTAAGTGCCAGTACAACAGCCTCGCCTTTCAATTTGTCACACTTGCATACAGTATTTTTGAAGGGCTGGGGTGAAATCATACTTTTTAGGTCGCTGTCGAGACGGCATTTATACAAACATTGTTTATACAGCAACAATTAATGAAGTCGTTAGTACAGCCATTCAGGGAGGACTGGACGGCGACATTCATGATGAAATGTACAAGAGCGTTCGGATAGAATGAACTGACCCTCACTGTAAACGCAAACTAGCCGGAAATGGAGTTTTAATCATGTAATGTGCCCTGAAAAGTACCTATAGCAAAAAATGTACTCCCTAGGCATGATCTAAAGAAGTGGACGAACCTCCATGGTAGAACCGTTGCCCGTCCGGGTAGCAAAAGGGAGGATTTAGAACGACTTAACACCATTTGTGAGATGGCGTTCCGTTCCTTGTATACTACCACGTCCACAATAAACGCCCTATCGGAGGTAATCATCTCAAGCGGGCGGTCGCCATGTTAGTCTTCTGTTGTCTCCATGCACCAGCACTTCAACCGTGGCCTAATGCTAATTAGAACGAGTAAGCAGGACGCGACGGTTGCACGCAGCTACAAAACCAATACCGTACGTATACCCGTATAGATGCTTCAACCAGCGCGATCACAGGCAGAGAGCGCGGCCGTGTTGTCTCAATCTGTTTATTTTGGCGATAGGTGTTGTCAAACTCTGCTGCTAACGAAGATGCAGTTCTCGCCGTTGCAAACAATTGCAATGTTCATCTGCTTCGCTTGCTTGCGCATACATAGACGATTTAAATTCTCGTGCCAGCGCGCCAACGCACCCGACTGCAGCGACTCAACTTGCCCTGGCGGCACGACTGGCTGCCCGGATGTAAACAACTATCAACGCAGCGCGGCCGGTGACTCGGCGCGGCCGGAGCTTCAAGCCTCGCCTTGGGCCGTCGTTTTTTCTTATTTGTGAAGGACTAGTAGTGCCATTTGGTGGAAAGATTTTCATGTGCCCCTGTCACACGAGGAACGGCCGCAAACAGCATTTGGATACGGCGACAGGTGTGGACAGCTCGCTGGTAAGTGGTCTTTCATCAGTCGATGCGTTTGTCAAACGTTTGGATAGGGTTAACAGCGAAGTACCCGGGTACCCGCGCCGCTCACAGCTCGTACACGCATGGGCAAAGAAAAAAGCGCACACTCGTATTATTTTACTTGTTTGTGGGTTTTGGGGTATGCGTTCGCATTCTTTTGTAGGCCGGTTTGTAACAGGGCATTCGAGATAAAATCGTTTGTCGTGCGCGGCGTCGTTTCAAAGCAACGTGACGGTTACTTCGTGCTGGCGAAAATCAGCGCAGTCAGACGGAAGCGGGAAGGAAGGTAGAGAGATCGGGAAAGAGGGCGCTAATATATAAAAGAAAGCGTAATGCAAGACGAGAAATATAACACAACCCGCCTGCATTTCTCCGAACTTCAGGACAGAGCCGCACACGGGTACGTTGTCACAAACTCGAGCGTACGACGTCTAAAAGTACCGTATATTTTTTTTTTCATTTTTCAACGTGACCTGAGCCACTTATCTTCTCATTGCCGCGCATGCAGACCTGATTGTGTCCCTGTGTTTGAGCGCACAGCCATCCTTTTGCGACATAAGAACCAGCGAACGCGAGAAATTGTAGAAGCTGCAGCCACATCAGAAAAGCTGGTTCCGAATATATCAGTCATCCCTCTATCGCCCTGCTTAATCGAGAAGTCGCATATTTAGACGCACATTGAGCGCTATTTCGGTGCTTATTCTGGGAATGCGTGTTGGGGGTGGGAGGGGGGTCTTAATCCATGTATGATGCGGTTATCTTTCGCCTTTCCTGCGCCTCAAAGTTCGTTTTGTGGTTTTGTTGTTACGGTTTTTTAGTATTTTCGGCTGAGTGCGCCGAGAACTGTGACGCATTGGGGGCGCGGCAATTGGGCGCTTGGGCATATAAAGCTTTGAATTGTGCAATAATAAACTAGTTGCGAGTGTGCGCTTGTGCCGTCTTCGTGTGTTTTTGTCCTCGTTAATTTGCGCGCAGTTTATTTTTCGCAAAGCATAATTACCAACTCGCCCAACTCGCAACCCTTTTACAGATCCTATACTCCGTAAAAATGAGTTGCCTGTCCTTTTAGGTACGGCAAAATCTCGCGCAGCGCATCATTCTGCCAGGGGGCCATAAAATAATGTCAATGCACACACTATGAAAGCAGCTTACACTTAATGCGTCACATTGTCTGCTGATAAGCATTTTAGATTCACCCCTCTCATCATCATTCACTTCGTGGAGATGGCGGGATTTTCTTTCATAGCTTGTTGTCACTGCAGTAATTAATAGCAGAATCAGTCCTACAAATCACAGAAACGGTTCGTTTCACGTTGAAAATACTCACAGTAACACACTTTGCACCACACGGAGGAACAATCGGTTGCAGTGATGAGGCATAAGGGTAACTTGTTGTTAAAGGGTCATTGAAGACAACCAGCAAGTTGATTTCAAACGGAAGTCGGACCTCCGCATAGCCATTTCAGCATTGATTTAGTGCCAAGATGCCTTAAGTGCTGAGAAATCGCTGTTCAACTGCTCATCAAACGTGACGCAAACACGACTGCAGTCGCTGTTTGCATCAGGATAAACCGGAAGCAAGTGAAGCAGCGGTGATTAATAGCAGTATACAAGCAACTGAATACAACATTACCACGTAACAAGCAGTTTGGTCAGTTCCGGTCAAATCGCTCATGCTTCTCCAAACTCCCCTGTCATTTGCCGTTCGAGACCACTAAGCAAAATGTTTCTCCATTGGACCTGTGATCAGTAGTTACGCTTCACTGAAGAAAAAATTCCCCGCATTTCCCCGAGGGGAAGAATGTGAAAGTGCGAATGCACGAGTTGAATTTGCGCGGTTCGGTAATGTTCGCGAAAGAGAGATCACACACACACACACAAATACAAAGAAAGAAAGATGCATTTACTCACAGACACCTATTTGTGTTGTCGTTGTACTTGATTGCTAGAGCGGATCTCAGCTTTGAAATTTCGTGTCAGTACTCCTTTAAGCGGGTGCATTAGCCCTTCTCACGCCCGATTCCTGGCCAATCCCCCACGTGGGTATGTGCCATGTCAGCGGCCCGGCAGCGCGCGCCCATCTCCCCCCGTTGCTAGGGAAGACGAGGAGCGCGCGCACCCGCAGCTGTTGCTATGCGGACTACGGCGGCGGACGATTCAGGCTCGCTTAAGAAGTGCATTCGCACTTAAAACATTGGCCTTTTGAGGCCCCGCAAGTTTTGGCGTCGAACGATTTTCTCATGCGTAGCTCGCATGCTCCCTTGGAAAGCGGTACTGCCACCCCAAGTATGGACGAGTAGCACCATCCAGCGGCAGCCAAGAAAGAAGTGCGCGTCAGGCCACTTAAGCCCTTCCGGTGAAAACGTGTTTTTGGTAGTTTCAACCTGATTTAAAAAAAAAATGCCAGGTGTAAGAGGGGTAAATAGTGTTCTCCGTGAGCTAATCTATCAACCGAGAGAGACTTGCATTTTAACTTCACTGTCATTTAAAGTTGTGCTCGAGTATATTGTGCGGAAGTAATATCTTTTTTATTGCTGCAAAAGCCACGATGGTTAATGTACTGGCACTTGGTTTTATGAAGCCTTTGCATTCCTAATGTAAGTACTGAATCTTCGCAGGGAACCTGGCATAACAATTTTATTACTGTACCGAATTATTAAGTTCATTTTACCATAGTGTCTGTTTTGAATTCTACATGTGGGGCATTTTTTTTCTTTTTTGCTTTTTCAGGTAGATGTTCCTTTGACTCCCTGCCTGCATTCCGCGAACGGGGAAATTAGCCCCCGCATCGATGGCCAGAGTGTCTTGACTGCATCATCTTTACTGGGAGGACTGTGTAGTCTGTTTGCATCGTTCTGGGTTTTCAACATTCAATATCCCAAGAAGGCACACAGAGCTCTAACGTTTGTGGAACATGCCTTTTTGGACCTTGCCAGCACCAAACCACGTGTGAAGGATTTAGAACTAATTAACTTTTATCGCATCAATATCCCTCACCAATATTTTATTTGTTTTCAATCCTGTAATCATTGGATAGTAGTTTAAAGAATTTCGTATTATGTTTCTGACGTTTTCTTTTTTTTTACTGGAAAGGGGATATTTGATGGGCCCTTCAGTATGCTGATAATACAGCTATCTTTTAGTGAAGCAATAATATTAACCAACTAATATAACTTGAAACAATTATCTAAATAATGTTGGCAACTGGTGCCAAATGAATCAACTTAAAATTATCGGAAAAACACGAATTACATGGCTTTTTCTTCTCACTCTGAAGAAGCTGTCGCAAAACCACGCATTCTGTTCTATATCCTTGCAATTAACCCCTCAGACTGGGTCACTTTTCTTGGCGCATTTGTGTCTTTATCAAAACGCACTGGTATTTTCCGCAGCATATTTCTCGTTCTTTATATTACTCATTTATCCATAGCCATCTCATTGCTGTCTGTCTCCTACATCATTTATCTCTTGTGCCTTTACCATCTACAAAATGCTCGTTACCTTTCAATATCAAAACGTTACACAGCTCTCGCTCATTTCACCACCAATTGAAAAATTTTTTTGTTGTTGTAAACCGCTGCAAACATTTTTTTCACTTTGTGTACTGAGTACTGATGCGCACTGATAAGTACTCACGCGTTCTCAATCCTCTAGTATTATATAATGATGTCACTTACCATGCCGTTGTGTTTGTGCCTATTTGTTTTTCGCGTATTTCCAGTTCTTGTAGTAATATTGTTTCTACAGTTTGTTCAACTAGCACACAGATCGCTCATTTCACCACCAACTAAAATTTTTTTGTTGTTGTAAACCACTGCAACCATTTTTTTCACTTTCTGTACTGAGTGCTGATGCGTTCTGATAAGTTCTGATAAGTACTGACGCGTTCCCGACCCGCTATTATTATATAATGATTTCACTTACCATGTGGTTGTGTTTGCGCCTATCTTTGTTTTTCGCGTATTTCCAGTTCTTGTAGTAATATTAATTCTAGGGTTTGTTCAACTAGCATTCTATTGCTGTCTTCCATTCCTAACTGGCGTGTTTAATTTACCATTTTTGTTTTCTTATAGGAGGTCGCCCAAAGTTTTTATTTCGGAGCCTCCTTGTGTACACCATGTACCATGTAAACTTGTATGCATGCGAAAGTTCGTTTGAAATAAACCTGAAACCGAGAAAAACCGTGTGAAATCAGTACTCCCGCAGGGAACTAGAAACTCTCCCTTGTGGCCTTGAAAAAACTCCTTTCGGAAGGCCTACAAAACCGCCCCAACTTTGCAAAACTCCATTCAAAAGAAATATATGCTTCCCTTGAACCTCCTAAAAACTCCCCTCGCGAGGCCTACAAAACGTAAAACTCCATGCAAAAGAAGTAAATGCTTCCCTTGAACCTCCTCAAAACGCCCCTAAAATAACATAAGTACTTCCCAAGGGAGCCATAATAGACTCCTATTCAACCGCCTAAAAAGTCCATAAACATCACTTAAAAACGCCTTGAGGAAGTAAAGAATACTCCATTTTGATCTCCTTAAATTCTCCCTAACATTTCTTAACACTCCCTAACTACCTCCTTTCTATCACCTAAAAACACCCTGTTTTGAGGAGGTAAACAAAACCTCCCTGTTCCATGTAGTAAAAAAACTCCTACAAGGAGGATCACTAGAGGACAGGCGAAAAAGAACCTCTAGGGAGTATATGGGTGGAAAAAAAGTTTAGAGTGCTGTATATATAACAACGCCGCTCCCAGCGTGGGCTCCCATTGTGGTGAATCTATGACGGATTCCAAAGCACTTCTGACAAATTTCCCCAAAGTATCGTGAAACACCCCCTTGCAAGCTTGTTTACCGTGCGGTCACAGTGTGCAGTCAAAATACGGACACACAAAGCATATTAATTGATTGTAGGGTTTAACGCGCCGACGCAACGCAGACGATGAGGCGCGCCGTAGTGGAGGGCTCCGGATTAATTTTGACCACCTGGGGAGCTTTATCGTGCGCCGAAATCTCGTACACACGGGCATTTTTGCTTTTCGCCTCCATCAGAAAAGCGGCCGCCGCGGCCGGGAATCGAACCCGCGACCTCGTGCTCAGCAGCGCAACGCCTTAGCCACTGAGCCACCGCGGCGGGTACAAAGCATATTAACCGGCGGGAGAAGAGCGCTTATGATGGTTTCTCCTTCAATAAACTCGATGTATCGCCTGCTGCACTGCAATGTCTGACCTTCGAGGCTCGTTGGAAAGCTTCGCACACGGAACATAAATCGCTAACAATACGAACAAAGACGCAAATTTGCACAGAACACTGAGATTGCCTACACCACGCAGGTCCGCGCACATCTGGACTGTTGAGAACCAGCGGTTTCGGCTTCGTCTCGAGTCAGTTTGCGATGGCTATGCCACAGCTATAATCTTATGAACATTGCGCGCAAAAACAGTGACACGAGATAAACAAAAACAAACCGACGGCGTTTTCTGAGTCCCGTGTTATTATTTACGATCATTTCTTATGGAATCATTACCAGCTCCTCCAGCACCAGTAATATTATAAAGCAAATATCCAGAATCCGGCCAGGTCACGAGGTTGGCAGATGGCGCCTCTGGCGACTGTGAAAATACAGCGTACTAGTGAGTGGCGACAGCGGGGTCACGTTAGTGTAGCGTGGGAGGGTGCCAGAGTCAACAATAAAACTGCTTATCGGCCGGTGTTCAGGTGGACGGCATTAACCTTTTGTGTCACGCGCCCGGGCCCCTTGCCTGCTTCTGCGAACGGCAGCAAAAGACATGACGCAAGAATTCTGAAAAGTCCAACCATTTAAAATTGCTTTTAGGTTCCTGATCTGTTTACGGAAGCAGGATATTTGCGGGGCGTTTGCGTTTGAGAAAAATTGTTCGCGAACGAGTTGACATCATAAAAAAATATAATTTTGTTGGCGAGAGAATGGTTCGACCTGTAACGAGCGGCACGCCAACTCTCTAATTTGTTGGGTTTCTCTCTCTCTCTCTTCTTTTGTAGGCAACTGAAGCAGTATCAGGCTCGCGCTTTCGTTTTGTGTCGCTGTGCGAAAAAGATGAGTTGTTATTGAGCGCTTCAGTTTGTATTTCTTCCTTTTTTTCTTCGTTTGTTCGTTGAGTTAGTGTGAGCGGCGCTAGTGCGTGTGTACTGAGGGCGTCTTCCGCTTACGAATGAACAGTTTCAGCCAGTTTAACATGAAACGTAGATGCGTATTTGATCCTTGAGGGATTCTCTGCACCCACACTGCAGTACTACACATGTTATCGTATTGCTTGTATTCACTTGTGAGGCGCGCATGCAGGCTACCGTATGAGTGCGCCGTCACTCCGTTACGTCGGGCTCCGTGGGATGGCGGTACTTTCCGTGCTATGCAGATGACTGTGTTTCACTCTACCTCACTGAACGCGAAGTATTGCCTCGAGTCCACGGTGAAAGCTATTAATAACACCTCTGTTGATAACCCCGTTGAGAATCGGGTTGTAACGGAGGAGACGACACAGGCCGGTCTTTTACTTCTTTGGTGTGCGGGCGCAGTGGCCAAAGCCGCGCCATGTCCGTGGCGCGTCGGCCATGTCTGTGGCCGTTTCCGGTGTTGCCAAGCGAAGAAATTGACAGCTAATCTTTTCAAGGAATACCACCTATATAGCCACGTTATCCTCAACGAAAGATAAGCATGCGAGGGATATTGATTTGTTTATTTACGACGTTTAAGGCGGTCACTCCGCACAGGCGAGGAGGCGTGCAGTAGTGGAGGGGTTCGAATTATTTTTATCACCGGGGTGTCGTTAACGTGCGCCCAATCTCAAACCCACCGGCGTTTTCTCTTTTTGCTCCATCCGAAAATCGGCCGCCGCGCCGAAGAATCGAACTCGCGTCCTCAGGCTTAACCAGGGTTAACTATAACACAGAGTGGTTCAAAGGCCTGTACTTTCAATACATCAAAAGTGAAGCAAAAAACGGGTAAAATTGTTAGGGGCGCTCCGATCCCAAGACTTGAAAATGTGGCCCAGTGGTAGAATATTTGCTTAACACGCACAATACCGGAGTTTGATTCTAACTAGCGCCACGGTGTTATATCTTTCTTTTATTAGTTTATTTCTTTCAAAGTCCGCGAAACCTAGGGTAACTACGCACAAGGGTTACTAAATAGAACTGTGGATATTATTTTATGCTCGGCACGAGATGAAATAGTCATACTCTGACATTGAAATAAATATTTGTGCTTCCTTCGAACAGTCAATCACGGGCAAATTTGCAGTTTGCGGTTATAAGAAAAAAGAGCACCGCAACTTTTTTAGCGCCGAATACGTCATATAGATATCCACGCCTACGTTATCACAGCGGTTTATACAAATATTGTATGAAACTGTATGCCTATACATGCTTTTGTTCTATGCAACGTCACATTTGCTGAACTTCGCTAATAAGTGCGTGTTCACGCAGTGAGGTGATAGACCCAGGAAGCGGTTTCACCAACAGAGGGTAGATTAGGCAAAGAAACAGATATTTGGCTAACCGGTGCATATTTTAGCCGAGAGGACTACTCTCTTTACGTACAGTTTTTAACATGTATGCGCTGTCTTTAAGCCACGGGATGCATTATCTTTCATTCAACGGGTCGGTGTAGCAGAAGTTTATGTAGCAGACAACGCAGAAGTTGTTGGTTGCCCCGCATGTCAGCGGCGCAATCGCAAGAATACAGCGAATTCCTCTTCACTTTCGCACTAGTAATAATAAAGCGAAAATATTTATGTAAATAATTATTTGGTTTGTAATATTTTATGTAGTTCTATAATTATTGATTTGTTTGTTCGTGTGAGTTTAAAATATCAACTCGGAAGCCCAAGTTGCCACTGACCGAGGGACGAGGGAAAGACGGATCATTTTCCGCCTCATGTCGCAGACAGTACGCGGACAGACGCACGCAAGCAGCGCGGGCGGGTGGCCACATGATGCGCAAAGACCTACAGATGCCTGTCACGTGAGGGTGGAGCTCCCACGAGGTTTTTTATTTTTTATTACTAGGTTTTATGGTTGTCACGTGACGCTCCCTCCTAAACTATTGTTTCCTCCACGCCAATAAGCCACCAAGGTGGAGTATGCGAGCGATACAACTCTAATGAAGTTCACGAGTGAACGATAATGAGCCCAAGCTTGTGTCTACTTGATCTGAAGTCTTGTTTTAAATTCCGCTGTATGCAAAAAAATTATTGCGGTTCCTTCTTTCGCCGTGTAGTGGTTTACACCAACGTTTTGCTCCTCTTTTCTAATTGTGTATAGGCGTATTTTCGTCAGTGAAATATTCTTGTGGCGTTGGGGTTTGTCAGATAAGTAGATATTTCTGCAAAACAGCGGTGTTAGGGCCATTCCTCCTTAGAGGAACAATGAATCGTCACACTAGGATGCGATGGCAATATTCGTTTTGTAAATGTAGAAAAATAAACCAATTTATTATATTCCCCCCAACCCCTTGCAACACAACGTATCACAACAATATAAGGTTGAAAAGGGCTATGGGCTGTGATTTTTAGCCCCCAAAACAGGAGTTGAGATATGTGTAGCACCCCCCTCCTCCAGCCTTCCTGCTTTTTCCCGGCCGACATATGCATCCCTCCGCTCCACGTTTTCCGAAAGACTGAGTTTGAATATCTCCACAACCCCTAAGTCGCGCCAAAGCTGCAGATTAGAATTAGCGGATATTGCTCACCCTTTATGACGATGCGTGGTAAGGTACCACCCTGTAAGGTGAAGAGCTCAGTCGGCGGGGACGACGACGACGACGACGACGTCGCGGACACATGCCCGTGAATGGATTGTCCTCGTTTTGGCAGGGCCGAAAAAGAAGAAGTGGCAGGCTACACGAGCCGATGACGGTGAACGCGAGTGGCCTATGAAAGCCGGCCACAAAGGAGCGGTGACGAGGCCAGACGGGAACGAGGGAGGACGGCCATTCCAGTGGAGGAGTTCCGAGATGACCGTTCGAGGAGAGCGGCTTCCAGGCGCAGATCGAGAGCTCATCGGGTCTCGGGGACCCAAGCTCGGAGGGATCTACCTTACGCCAAGGCCTCCCCTGACCAGCGTCCTATTCCCCAGTGTCCTGGCCCGTGGCAGGCACACGGTCTGCGTCGTGCCCCGGTCCTGAACGACCACGGCCTGGAGATCATCGTCCACCGGCGGCTACCGGGTGCCGACTGCCCGCGCCCTTCCGTGACGTGGCGCCTGGTGGTGACCAGGTTCCGGCCACGACAACTCCCGCAAGTACCGTTCCAGGAAGAGAAGCGACGGAGCTGCCCCGTCAACGGCCCAGCACGCGAGACAACCCGACGCGGCCCTCAGCGCAACGCAACGCGACACCCCGACGCCCCCCGAGTACTATGCCACGTCACGGTGAACTCGTTATGAAGTTTTTTGTGGTACTTTTCTAGCGCCTAAATGTATAGGGTTTCTGTGCATTAGTTAGACGTTTTGTGTTTTGTTAGCTCTGTGGTAGTCTATCGTCTAAGTCTGCGTCGTGCTTTGTCCTGTAATACATGTTTTCTTTATAACTTCTCAAAGCGCCCTCGTCTGATTAACTGGTGACTGTGTCTACCCCCAGTCGCGACTGAATACACACTACTCAAGAACCTGCAGTTGGGGTTTTCCTTCCCTCCTCACAAAATTGGCGTCCGTGACAGGACGAGGGCGCTTGCACATTGAGAGGTTACGGTGCGACAGGTATCCCTACATCGGTGTACGATGAACGTGCAGGAGTTATTTGCCACCGCGGAGCGTCTTGGGTTGCGTGAGGCGGAGTTGCGTGCGTGGGTTGACGATGCTGTAGCGAAAGCGCGAGATGAGAGGGCGGCAGAGCAAGAGGCTAGCCGCCAGGAGCGCGAGGCTGCACGAGTGCGACTCGAGCAGGAAGAAAAGAACCTGCAGCTAAGGCTCAGGTTGACAGATATTGGGGAGAGTAGAGCTCTGGGGTGACTGCTGGTGACGCGCATTCTGCGGAAAGCTCCGTCTTTAATGTCAAGCCACACAACTTCATTCCCGTCTTCAATGAAGCTCGTGATGATTTGGACGCTTATCTGAAGCGCTTTGAACAAGTGGCGAACGGACAGCGCTGGCCGAAAGAGAAATGGGCCACAGCGCTCAGTTTGTGTATAGCCGGAGAAGCTTTGAAGGTCTTCGGACGGCTGTCTCCTGACAAGTCCGTCGATTATGATGAGACTAAATTTGCGCTGCTGCAACATTTCCGTTTCACGGCTGAAGGCTACAGGGAAAGGTTCTGGCCGAGCAAGCCGCAAGACAGTGAGACGGCGAAGCAATATGCGACTAGACTAGAGAGTTTCTTCGACTGCTGGGTGGAGATGGCAGGTACTGCTAAAACCTACGACGGAGTACAAGAGTTAATTGCCTCGGAGAAATTCCTGACCAACTGGCACAGCGCGTTAGCAGTTTTCCTGCGGGAAAGAGACTGCACAAAACTCTCGGAAATGACGCTGGCCGCCGATCACTTCCTCGAGGCCCAGCATCAAATGAACCTGCTGCGCTTTAACGAAACGCGGGATGATGGGTCGTCAAAGTAGGTGAGGAATATGACGAACCCAGCCAGAAACCCTCGGTGCTTTCTGTGTGACAAGCTGGGTCACCAAGCCTCAGATTGTCGGTCGAGGCCAAAGCAACCGTACTGTTCGGATTGCCGTCAAGTTGGTCATAACGCCAAGACTTGCCCTGACTGAACGAGCCAACAGCAAGGAGACGATATCTTGCTGCATGTCACCAACAGAACGCCAATGCGTTTCTTCGAAGGACAGGGAAGGGAGTCCTCTTTGTGATCATTCCTGTCCAGAGAGGGGGCAAGAAACGAGGGTTGCCCGCGCGGTACAAAAGAACTCCCCGATGTCTCGTCTTCCAGTGCTCGAAGGGGAACTCTTAGGGAAGAAGGTTTCTGTGCTGCGGCACACCGGAAGCAATACACTGCTGGTCCGTAGGTCCCTGGTTACCGATTCGGCGATGACAGGGACAAAAGCTACGGTGCTTCTAGCAAATGGGCAGAGCGTCGAGGTCGAAGAGGCCATTGTGGAAGTACTAATGCCTTATTTCTCCGGAAAGGCCACCGCAAGGTGTATGCACACCCCATTATATGATGTCATTGTGGGAAATATTCCAGGGGCACGCGATGCCTCACCTCCGGATCCCGCGTGGAGGGAAAACGGCAACTTATTATGGGCCGCAGAGAGAAGTGGTGACATGAGTGCCGTACCCTCCACCCAAGTCCTCAGGGGGACGAAAGGACCTACAACGCGCAGAAGTAGCCCAGCCGTGGCCTTGAACATCATCCAAGTGACTCCGCAGGAGCTTCGGCGGGAACAAGAAACATACCCGACTCTACGGATATGTTGGGAGAGGGTTGGAACACCCATAACCGGCAAGCGAGCGGGAGTTCACGCGTTTTTCTTCAAAAACGGACTTCTGTGGAGGCAATACGAAATTTCAAGTGACAACGTGTTTCAACAGGTCGTAGTACCGAAGAAATTTCGTTCCCAAATACTGAGCTTGGCACACGAGAGTCCAATGTCCGGACACATGGGAATCAAGAAGACTGTTGGGCGTCAGCTGGAAGCCTTTAATTGGCCCAGGGTACAAGCGCACGTGCACCGGTACGTCCGATCATGCGACGCTTGCCAGAGGACGTTTCCAAAAGAAAGAGGCCCGAAGGCACCACTTAGGTGCATGCCGCTCATTGATACACCGTTTGAACGAGTAGCGGTCGATATCATTGGTCCCATATCACCAAAGTCATCAAAAAGCAACCGACGACGCACAACGCACCGTGAGACACGCCAAGGGACGGGAAAGGAGCCTTCGGTCCGCAGCTACGGCTCCCGCCCGGATAAAGTCCCGCCGGCTGGGAAGTCCCCGCAACAGAGAGTCGAACGATGGGCCCCGTCACCTGAGAAAACTCGTGGCGACGTTGCCTGCCGCACGTCTCCTGGTCGCCGCCCCAACGAGCTACAAGATAATGAGACCTCCACACCCAGACGGGACCCCATCCGCCACAGGGATGGCTCGGCCACTGCTCAGGCAGTCGACAGAAGCGCGAGTTCCACTGCCAACGCGAAAGCCAAATGTGCGCCCCGAGCACAGAACTGGAGGAGCACCGGCCCCGGCAGGCGGGCTCCGGCCACTTCTTGGAGAACGCCCGAAGACGGGTCATCGTCCCAACAGCAAACACTAACTGAAATTCACTCGTTTGCACTGAGGAGACGAGGCGCGTCCTCGAAGGCAGACGATGTCGCTGGAAGGGACGCCACCTACCCGCTCAGCTACCGTCGGAGGCACTCGACGTGGCGTGCATCGAAACCGCCAGCCCACAACTCCTGCCTTGTGAAACCCGGTACTCAGCCAACGAATAGGAATGCTTGGCACTAGTTTGGGCCCTGGAGAAATTTTACGTCTTTTTGTGCCGAACATTTGTTGTCCAGACTGACCATCAGCCCTTGAAGTACCTCGCTAGCACCAAACACCTTAACAGTCGAGTTCTCTGGTGGAGTCTAAATCTACGAGAATATTCATTCAGAGAAGTGTATATGAAGGGGTCCGAGAACGTAGGAGCGGATTACCTGAGTCGCCTGTTGCCGCCAACCGATAATTTAGATAAGTGAGGTAATGGGGTAACGGTGTACTGGTTGGTGTTGGGTTCAAGCCAAGTGTTCTTGACGACGTTTTTTTTAAATGCGAAAGCATTTTTTAGTCGGGGGTTGTCGTGCTCCGTCGGCGTGCGCCTGCATTCCTCCAGCGCGAGCGCACGTGAGCGCGCGCCTCGTAGTTCTGCCTTCATCGTCGTCGTCGTAGTAAATGCGAATGCATTTCTTAGTCGGGGGTTGTCGTGCTCCGTCGGCGTGCGCCCGCAGGTGTTATCTCTCCGCGCTCCTCCTCGCCCCTAGCAACAGCTGTGGCGCGCCTAGGAACCGGAGCAGGTGGTAGCTCGGGCGGGAGTAGCGGAGGGCAAGGGGAGAGGAGGAGCGCGCTCGGGCGTGTGAGGGCGCTCGCATCGCGGAGCTCGGGCAGAGTAGCGGAGAGTGAGTGGAGAGGAGGTACGCGCTCGGGCGTGTGAGGGCGCTCGCATCGCGGAGCTCGGCGGGAGAGAGAGCTCGCGCGCGGGGCGGGCGTGTTGCGCGGGTCTCTCTCTCCTCTCCGCGTACCCTCTCTCCGCTCGCTGCGCTCGGAAAATGTATATAAATGCAGTGGAGCCCACTCCTCTCTCCGTTACTGCTTGCCGCAGCGCACTCATCGGTGCACCCACTGCATTCGCATTTCCGCACGATCCCCTTCGGGGAGGTGGGGGGAGTTTTTGTACCTAATCGTGGCATGACAGAGAGAGAGAGAGAGAAAAGACTTTATTGAATTTTCGCCTGCAGGAGGGACGAGGAAAGGCTCCACGGAGCCACCCCGTCTCTCGACGCTGCCTAGGGCGTCCTCGAAGCATTGCCCCGCAGGCGTCCGCCAGTTCGGCGCGCGAGGGGCCCTCGGGGATGTCCCCTCGAGGCCTCCGTCGGCGCCTCCCCGGGCTTCTGCCTGGCGAGAGCCGCCTCGAGCTGCTGGACGGCTTGCAGCTGCTCCGTCAGGTCCGACGATGCAACCGCTCGTGCGATGGGATCCGGCAGCCGCCCCTGTGGCGTGGCCGCTTCCGTTGGGTAGCGAGAACAGTCCCATAGGATGTGGGTCAGAGTTGCTCTGGCACTCGCGCACACACTGCACACGTCACTTTCATAAATGTCTGGGCACACGTGGCGCGCGAGCGCCGGCGTGATTACCGATCTGGTCTGCAACTGCCGGAAGAGCACTGCCTGCGCCCTCGTCAGTCCCGGGTGGGGTTGCGGCATAGTCCGACGTTTGAGCCGATACCAGCGCAGGACCTCGGCATACTCGACGAGGGGCTCCTGCTGTTCGATGTCCTGGCAGCCGTCATCGCCTTGCGGTTCTCCGTCCCTCGGTGCCGCTGAGCCGGGGGCGATCCCGGTGGTGGTGGAGGGGGCCACCGGGCGAGCCGCCGCGCGGTTGGTGAGCGCGCGCGCGGCGGCGTCCGCCGTCTCGTTGCGGTTGGGGTGGCCGCTGCTGCCTGCTTCCCGCGTGTCCGTGTGCGCCGGGAACCACCTCAGGTGGGTGGCCGGCACCGTGTCTCTCACTGCACTACACTGCACCACGCGCACTGCACTGGTACACACTCTGTTGCGGGTGAAGTTCATGATGGCCGAGCGGGAGTCGCTCAGTATCGTTGTGCATTGCGGGTCCGTTAGCGCGAGCGCGATCGCGACTTCTCGACATCACCCTGTGGGTCCCCGGGGGCAGCGACGGCCACATCGAGTCGACTCTGCAGACGGCGGTGGAAGCTATCGAAGATCACTTGGGGGACACTGGCCTCGCGTGCTCCCCACAGTAGTCCGAACTACTGATCATCCCCCCGCCAGGCGCGTACCGCAAGAGGGCGGAAGAAGACTCCGCAGCAATCACGGTGCGGACGAAAGACGGCACGATCATCCCCAAAGTGAAGGCGCTCCGGGTACTCGGCATGATCATCGAGGGGACCGGTACAACGGTGCCAGGGTCGACCGAACGATTACAAAGCTCGGAGCCGCCACCCGCCTCATCAAGCGAGTGGCGACAAGGCACAACGGGATGAAGGAGGCGAGCCTGCTGAGGCTAGTCCAATCATTCGCCATCAGCCACGTGGCATACGTGGGGGCGTTCCATTTCTGGAAGACGCAAGAACGAGACAGGATAAATGCAGCCATACGGAAGACCTACAAGGCAGCGCTGGGCCTCCTGAACAGCGCCAGTACCGAGCGGCTACTGGAGCTCGGCATTCACAACACCCTAGAGGAGATCGGCGAGGCCCAGCGCGTGGCCCAGCTCGAGCGCCTCTCGACCACGAAGACCGGCCGTCACATCCTCGAACGGCTGGGACTCGGGGAACGGGCGGCTGCGGCGGCCGACTCGCGAAGCCTGCCGGCCGAAACCTTGCGAAGACTGAAGATCCCCCCGCTACCTCGGAACGTGAATCCGGAGCGAAACCAAGAACGCCGGGCCGCCCGGGCCAGGGTCCTCACGGAAACATACGCCGACGACACCGGCGCCCTGTTCGTGGACGCGGCCAGATACCCGGACAGACCCAACACCTACGCTGCGGTGGTGGTGAAAGCCACTAACGGCGAAGTGCACAGTGCGTGCAGCGTCCGCGCGCCGTCCACGCGGCTCGTGGCATGACACTGCGAATCGTGAAGTGCTATGGTGACTCACGGGAGCCTTGTAGTGCGTGAGTGTGGGTGACAGTCACTGAATGTGAGTGATTGTGTTCACCGTGAGCGGGATGGTGTTCACCGTGATGCCAACTACGTCTACCCCATCCGACCACCCAGCAGTGATTCTTCAGTTCCTTGTGCAGTTTTTTCACGGAAGAAAAATCTTTCTAAAGGGGGAACACATGTAAGGTGAAGAGCTCAGTCGGCGGGGACGACGACGACGATGACGTCGCGGACACATGCCCGTGATAGGATTGTCCTCGTTTTGGCAGGGCCGAAAAAGAAAAGTGGCAGGCTACACGAGCCGATGACGGTGAACGCGATTGGCCTATGAGAGCCGGCCACAAGAGAGCGGTGACGAGGCCAGACGGGAACGAGGGAGGATGGCCATTCCAGTGGAGGATTTCCGAGATGACCGTTCGAGGAGAGCGGCGTCCAGGCGCAGATCGAGAGCTCATCGGGTCACGGGGACCCAAGCTCGGAGGGATCTACCTTACGCCAAGGCCTCCCCTGACCAGCGTCCTATTCCCCAGTGTCCTGGCCCGTGGCAGGCACACGGTCTGCGTCGTGCCCCGGTCCTGAACGACCACGGCCTGGAGATCATCGTCCACCGGCGGCTACCGGGTGCCTTCTGCCCGCGCTCTTCCGTGACGTACCGCCTGGTGGTGACCAGGTTCCGGCCCCGACCACTCCCGCAAGTACCGTTCCTGGAAGAGCAGCGACGGAGCTGCATTGTCAATGGCCCAGCACGCGATACTTCCCGACGCGGCCCTCAGCGGAACGCAACGCGACACCCCGACGCCCCGAGTGCTACGCCACGTCACGGTGAAGTCGTTATGAACTTTTTTGTGGTACTTTTCTAGAGCTTAAATTTATAGGGTTTTGTGTGCATTAGTCAGACGTTTTGTGTTTTGTTAGCTCTGTGGTAGTCTATCGTCTAAGTCTACGTCGTGCTTTGTTCTGTAATACATGTTTTCTTTATAACCTCTCAAAGCGCCCTCGTCTGATTAACTGGTGACTGTGTCTACCCCTAGTCGCCACTGAATACACACTACTCAAGAACCTGCAGAGGGGTTTTCCTTCCTTCCCCGCACACCAACATGACTGTTATTTAGAAAGAATGAGATCAGCAGCTGCTGCGAGGAACTGATTTCGCGGTAGTCTAGTGCCAGAAGAGATGAGCCACTGGAGTTTTGTCAATGTTGTTTTGTTCTACTGTATTTTTGAAGCCATGATGCGGCTGTATTTGAGTAAATGCATCAAAAATGATCGAATATAATTTACTTCTAAACTTAGTAAGGTATAAATAAGATTTGTACAAAGCTACTGCTAGTAAATGATACTGAGTTATCCTAATAAGTTTTAAATATAGAAATGCTATTGAGTTTTAAATAAACGAAGTCTCGATATTCTGTTAGGTTTCTTCCATTGAAACGTTGTTGACTTTTTACTGACTGCATTCATTAGAAATGTCAACGTAGACTAAAAGACCATACAGTAACTTTCTAGTCTTATTGTTATAGAATCCCGCAGACGATGCACTGAAAAAGACAGGTACTTTTTAGGTATATGTTTCAAACTGATGAGTTATGTCAATTAGTTGTCGGATATGGTTTCAATAGACTGCTGTCTATAGGTTTTGAGAATAATAATGAATCTTTATTTCTGTTGCATACTCACAGATACAGATACAGAAACACAGATACAGAAAAGGGAACCGCGGAAAAAGCTCTCATAGCTTGACGAGGCCGCAGCCCCTTTTTGCTCAACAGCAGCATCGCGACAAAAGAAAACCCACAATCATGAAGACAGCCGAAAATGTAAGAATAAAAGTTACCAATAAGACACATCTTTTTTTCCTACGTATTACCCATTATTTTTAACAGGTATAGAAAAGAACAGTTAAACAAAAATGCAAATGAGAGGCATATAAATGTTAACCCATTTTAGTACACATGATACGTAATTGACGCTTCGAACATTTATAGATGTCAAAATCAGTGCACTCAAGTACATTTAAAAGAGAAGGCAGGGTATACTGTATGAGCTCTTTGCCAGAGTTTAAAGGGGCTGTAGGAACCGCCAAAGGTTCCTTATTCCTCAAAGGGTAATTTATTTGTTTCGGTCGTAACCAGGACAAATTGCGCATATTGTTTGTGTTTCTTTTTGTTGGTATTCTGAATCGGCTACTCAAACAATAACTGCACAAGTTGAAGATTTTGATAACACCACTTTTAAGAAAGAGGTCCCTGGTTGTCTCCCTGTAACCTTTGTTATAAACGTGACGAAGAAATTTTTTGTAGGAAATAAACTTCATGGAAACAGTAATACTTTGCGGTACCCCAACCAAGTTGGCAATATTTTAATTTAGAATAAAAAAGAGAATTGTAGAGAAGCAATTTCACAGATTTGAGGAGAATCTACCCTAAACGACCAATAACACCAGTGATTCGAGCCAACTTATATATAACATGGTGTACATGATTATCCCGCGAAATGGTTGCAAAAAAACACAACACCTAGGCATTTGGAGCTATCCACAAACTGTAAATTTCAGGAATTATTTTAATGGTTGAATGAGAGGGAACCGGTTTGTTTTTAGGGCGAAATATAACTGCTTTTGTTTTTAATTCGTTTATGCGCATGTAGTTTGCATGAGACCGTTTGTGCAGCGCCTCTATCATGAGATTGCATGTACATATAAGTTCATCAATATTATCTCCAGAAAAAAACATACTAGTGTCGTCTGCATAAATAAAAAATTTAGCTGTGTCACTAATATTCACAATGTCATTCAAAAAAAGAATAAAGAGCAGAGGCCCCAGAGAACCTGCGTTCTATTAGACAGATATGACGCTATCAACAAACCACCAGCGACCCTAATACCGTAACACCCTAGTTTCTTTTGAGTAGTTCAGAGTTCACTAAAACAAACACTTTGGAATAATCTACAAAAATTCCTATGACCAGAGCCTTATTTTCAAATTGTGTCAGGATATATTCTTTTTGATGCAGTAGCGCCAGTTCTGCTCATTTGTTTTTGCAGAAACCAAATTGATTTTCATTGAGCGTATTATGTTGATCAATAACTTTAGACAATCTACAGTGCAAGATTTTTTCAAACACTTCAGAAAAAACAGGGAGAATAGACACAGGTCTAATTTCCCAGATCATTGCGATCTCCACTTTTTAAAAGAACAGTTTCTTTTACTACATGCATTCGTTCTAGAAATATAGCTGTATTTATACAAATAATATATGTGCGAGAACTGGCGCAATTACATCCACGACATATTTAACGGGATTCACTTGGATGTAGTTAATGTCACGGCATCGGCTGTTGTTCAAATTTCGAACTACAAACATGACTTCGTCTACACCAACTGATTCACGAAATATTGTTTTATCATTGTGCATGTTTATATACTTGCATGCATCCTGCGATGAACCGCTAGCTGCTCTGGTCATGAAATGTCTATGAAAGGCTTTAGCAAGTTCAACTCCAGAGAGTTCTATCCTGTTAACGTTTAGGTTGCAAAGTTTATTTTGGTGCTTCCCAGGCTTTAACAGGGAGTTTAGGCGTGCCCAGACTAACTCAATCCCGACATTTGGCTTAAAAAATGCCGAGTAATATTATTTCCGAGCTAACCTAAGTTATTGTGTTAGCTTATTTTTAAACTGCTTAAAGGACTTAAAATGATCACTTGAACGCGTATTTAGAAAGTTTCTGTACAATTTGTACCCAAGTTTATTTGTTGCCTCAATTCTGGTTGGCTTAAATCTAATTTGTAGCCTCAAATCCGTGTAGCATTTTCTCAAAACAAATCCTTTTGACTTTCTCATGTCAAAGTCAAGAGCTCTTGAGTTTGAATTAGGTTCTATTGACTGTATAAACTCTATTTCAACTGAGTAGAAACTAAAAATTCAGTTTTGTAAGGGGGCCGCCTGATGCCCCAAGTGTTTTCGCAACAATTACCTCACTACAGATCAGCGTTCCCTATTCGAAGCAGATCTATTAGCCCACGGTACACACCAGGCCCTTTCCATAATTTCCCAGAGAGCCGTGAAGGACACGCAAACGGAAGGCAACAGCCTCCGTTGGTGAGGTTGCCGATGTCGCGCAGTGCCAAAAACCTTCGAAGCAACAATGACCAACACGAGACAATGGACAGCATAATATTTTGAAACTTCTTTCACCCAAACTATTACCTTTGATGTAATTGTGCACACTGGCGGCAGTATGATGACTGCATTGGTTGATAGTGTTGCGAAGAATTGAATGAAAATCAAAACTCTGGCTTCTAGTGTAAACACACTGATGCCTCTATGGACTGGCCTCAAGTTTGTTACACCAGCAAACATTTTCTTTACCCATGTCGGTAGGTGTACGAAGGGGACAAAAATACACGGTTGGCGTACGCTAAATGTTTTTTTGCTATATGAGTGTTCGCAGGGTTTATTTCTTGTCTGCAAGCAAACAGGTTAGTCAGAAACTTGCCAATTTCAAAAATCAATTTCTGCACAAAGAGACACAACTTGCAACAATAAGTGCAACAGAACACAAGGCATTATTGACGGCAATGTCACGCAGCCTCCGTGTTCTAGGCGTTTGGTTAACCTCAAAAACGACACACTCAAGCATCGCAGTCGAAAAACACAACAGAAAAATACGACAGAATGATCCTGTAAGAGAATGGGACATTCTGTAGTCTGTAGTAAACCCTGTCCTGTAGTCTGTAGTAAACCCTGTCCTTTAGTCTGTAGTAAATCCTGTCCTGTAGTCTGTAGTAAATCCTGTCCTGTAGTCTGTAGTAAATCCTGTAATGTCAGTTTTCGTAGTAAATCCTGTCATGTCTCGAATTTCAACTTGTTTTGCATAAAAAATTTACTTCCCTTGATGTTCCCTTGAAGCACCACGGTTAGTCGTCGCTAGAGGAGTCCTCACTTCGAGATGCTTGAAATCCGGACCACTGATCTTGCTTTTACCACAGCTTCCGAAGCTTCAAATGTTGCTGCTGATACTTCGCAGAGACATAATATGCACGTTTTTACAAAAAAAGTTACGCGTAACTTTAGCTAGGCAAAGCGCCGATGTTAAATGTGAACGAGCCACTCGGCCATGCAGCCACGGCCAAATTTTGACCGAAAGACGAAAAGCAGGAGGAAACAAAACAGGAGGAACCGGCCGATCACGAGAACTTGTTTCCGCCACCCCTCCCTACCCTTCCCATTTCTTCGTATTGTTGTCTCCCCACCCCGCGAGTGCTGTCGCACGACCTGCCTTTAGGGGTGACGATGCTTCCCCGAACTGCTTCCGAAGGGCCGGGCTAGAGCGAAGGCGTGCGTTATCTTTCTTTCTACATTTATTTTTTTAACACATCTTGGTAATGCAACCGGTTCACTGGCGCCATTTCTTTTTTTTTCACACATGTAGCGGCAACTGTTTAGCTGGTTTTAAAATCTTATTTTAACTATTTAGGCTTGATTGGACACATTGTTCGCGTTAAAATAAACAAATTGCTCGCTAAAAAAATAAAACAACAGCAAGCAGATCGAAACAATGGGGCTCTCAAGGACACCCCGAAATACACGTCAGAATATGCACTGCAATTATTACACCACGTCTTCAAAAAGCACGTCTTGCTTGTCCTTTATGCGTCCGTTTTGCCGACAGGCTACCCTTATTGCCTCATTGTTTTATCTAAGATTGTCCACAGTAGAATATATGCAATTGCAATTCACTCAAAGAAGCCAAGGAATTTGCGAAGTTCTTTATATATCCATTTTTTTGGTTATGGGGCTACGCTTAGATGTTCCAACATTACAGTGATTTGTGCTAAGTTGCGTTGTTAATTGCAAATTTGTAGCGAATGTTTTTTTAAAACACGGCCAGAATGCTACTGGCAGCAATGCAACAAACCTTCATTACAACAGACACTTGCAATGCAATTGAACGAGATGACCGTCACTTGCACGCACCATTGTTTCCGTGCAGCGCACGCTAAAAAAATGGGAATTTGCGGCACCGCACGGGCCGCAAACACCAAGTTTCGCAGCATCTGCGTCAATAGCGGCGCTCGAATACAACAAGTCCACCCCTTAACCGGCGCGCGGCATTCCCGTGTCCAGCCAAGCAGCGGCACCACACTATCCTGTACTATCAGGTACTATCCTGTTCATGCTATGCCGTTCATCCTGGCTGAAGCCCTGTCCCCAAAGGCAATGTCCCCGTGTTATTCGATGCTCTCGAGCAACATCCCCGCGTTGCTGTCGTTCAGTGCGGCGTTTTCCTGTGTTTGCCGTTGTCTCCCGCGTATTCCATCGCTCTCCTAATTATGGAAAATGCGGCCCCGCGTTGCTCTTGTCCAGCTCGGCGTTTTCCAGTTCATTCCGTTCTTTCTGGCGTATTCCATCGTTCTCCTAATGCTGGAAAACGCGGAGTTTTCCGACAGGGTAAGCAAGAGATTTTGTAGCAATACTGAACGGTCTGTCATGTGACACTTTTGCAATCAATCTAAAATTATCTTTCACACAATAAAAATATGCAGGGACTACAAAATGGTCTGTCGCACGGCAGATAATAATAGTAATTACGGAATGCTAGATGTAGCGGCTGAAGGACAGTTTGTGGTGCAGCAGGTAATTTGTGTATTGCCTACAGGGTGTTGCACAACAGAAATTTCTGTAGTACAACAGAAATGTCGCATGCGACAGACATTTTGTAGTTTTACTACAAAGGTTTTTGTAGTGGGACTACAGAATGTCTGTCGCATGATATATATGTGTGTTGTACTGCATGAATTTCTGTCGTAGACAGACATTCTGTCGTCATACTACAGAGATTCCTATCTCGCAACAGACCATCCTGCATTCCCAACAGAAATTCCAGTTGTGCGACGGAAATGTCTGTCGTACGACAGATTTCCTGTAGTTGTACTACAGAAATTTCTGTCGCACGACAGACCATCCTGTAGTCTCAACAGAAATCTCTGTCGTGCGACAGAAATGCCTGTCGTGCGACACAAATGCCTGTCGTACGACATATTTTCTGTAGTTGTACTACAGAAATTCCTGTCGCAAGACAGACAATCCTGTAGTCCCAACAGAAATCCCTGTTGTGCGACAGAAATCCCTGTCGTGCGAAAGAAAAATCTGTTGTGCGACAGAAATTCCTGTTGTGTTTTTCGACTGGAATTGTGGTAAAATCGACAAAGGCAACTTTTAGATATTATTGGAGAAAGGCATATCTGTAAGTAGAGAATTTGTCAGCTGGCACAACAGCTCTACGCAACTTTTGATATCCATGTTTCCAACAAATATCAATAGCTTGAAAATTTACCATCTTGCAAATCTTGTTTACCAAAGAATGTCAATAGCTTGTAAAGTACCATCCCATTCATTGAGGTAGTTGCCGACGTTGGTCATGTTATCCCAACGGAGATGGTGCCTCTAGGTTCGCTGAGATATAACAGCGACATTCCGTTTGAAATACCGCACCGTCTATTGAAAATTGAAGTGCAGGACTATACCAACAACTTCGCCAAGTCTTCCAAAGTACGCCGGAAGCCCATCGCGAAGAATTGGACCGGGACCGATGAGTTTGCCAAACGTATGCGGCAGCAATTGCGCAGGGTGTCTCCCGAAGACACAGAGGCCCTAAAGACAAAGGTTATGTAAGTCATAAACAACGACGTTATCCCACCATGGAAAAGTGCATAGGCCTCACGGGTTGTGCTTGTAGGGAAAAAGGACAACATGTTTTTTGATTTGTGGCTACTGCCGTAAATTGAACAGTGCTACCACCTCAGTAGACGCGTGTTCACTTGACCGGGTGGGTGTTCACCATTCACGTGAAAAAATGCTTTTCGAATATGGTCTCAAATTAAAGTTTTTCCAAATTGAAGTTGACACAACAAACCGTGGTAAAAGAGTATTCGCAAGACCATGCGGAATTTGCGGATTAAAACTCAGCCCATTTGGTGTGTGTTGTCTTGCTGGTACATTCCAGGATTGATGGAAAACTCGCGAGGCTAAATTGGCAGACCTGCAACGTTTCTTGGAACGATGTGGATAAAGAAAATGTGATGAGCTGGTTATAGGACAGCGGTTGCGCTATTATATCACATTAGTTTCTAGTCTCGTATCACATATCAAATTGAAGGCGGCAACGAAATAAAATTAAAACACATGCTACAATTTTTAATAAGGCGCGAAGTCAGAGATTTTAACTAAATTGCCCGATTAGACTAAGTACAGAATAACAACGCGTAGGTTTGTGCTGTTTTCAGTTTCTGGGAGGTGTAAGAATCTGGATTTCTTAAAAGTACTGAATCAGATTCTACGCAGCCCGACCATTCTCGCTTGCTGCATGCAAATCATGCTCGCGATATGGCAGTGGCTTCAAGTACTTGCATTTCTTGGTATGTGGCCACTGAGAGATAAATCGCCTTGCAAGGGAGAAGGTGCAAGACAAGACGGACAGAAGTCAAAAGAGATTAGAAAAAGCCATTAGGCTAAGTGACAAAATATCACAACGAAATACTCTTGCTTTAGCACTATAATGTTTGTTGGGGTATTTCACAGGAGGCTTGTTTGGCGACACTCATCTTCGGATGAATGAAACGCCAAACACGTTAGAATATCTGTTCACGCATCGATAATGAATATAAATACAATTTCTAGCGGTACTCGGCACCAGTAATCGTTTTCTTCAGTTGAAAAAGAAAATACTGAGCAATATTCAGATAAATAAAAACATTGACTAGTAAACAAGATAGTGGAACACATCAACCCGGGTAAAAGTTACTCATTATTTTCTAGAGAGACAATGACAGTAATAGCAAATCGGGCTTACTAAGTTACTTTTTTTCTCTTTTCACTTTTTATGCACGTGTCGTTTCATTGAGTCGTACTTTATTCTTTTGAAACAATGCCTCACCGACCAGGCGAAATTGCCGCTCTGCTGTGTTGTTTGGACTTTTGCAACTCTTCGACGCCTGTGTTTAAATTTTGAACGCTACCATGCCAAGGAGTAAACATTTAAAACACCACGAGGAAGATTTCTTGGCGTACAAATCTTCAGGAATTATAATTTTACAAACTGAAGAAGCCACAGAGAGAAAGGTACTTGACCATTCATCGTCGTCAAGTGTACATTTTTAAGTTGCCGGCCATACATGGACACCAGCAACATATTCAAATCTGACGAAAACTTGGCCGTGAGGTCTTGACAACGAAAAATATTTTTCACAAGCTGAGAGAACTTACAATTAAAAGCTAAGCCTAGTGCGTTATTTTTATGTCATTAGGCATGCGCTAGCATTTTTGAGCCATGTTTTTGGCCATTCGAATTGAGCGAGTGTTTTTTGCTCTTTTTTAGGAAGTGTCCCGCACATCTCAGCATTTGTGTTCCGGCCTTAGTTCTTGGCCAGTGTGACGAATAGGTAGGTGTCAAGAGCGCGACGTATAGTGTGAGTTTGAGACTTCGATTCCATCAGTTTTGAAATCGAATTGACGTGTGTGAGCAGGCTTACATTAAATCGATGGGGCGAGGAGAATCGCTGCTTTGTGTGAAAGGTGTATTCATAAATAGCCATATCTTTTCTTTTAATTTCTGTGTACATGGCTTTAATGAACCAATTTTAAAGAATATCAAATCTGAGAAAAGGAAAATTGACTGAAACAAATATATAAATATAAAAGGAGTTTTTACCAAAAAAATTGTCGGAGGTTGCGCTAGTGGTGAAGAGCTCAAGAAGCAGCGGAGATTGCGGCCCCTCTTCTTTTGTCAGAAACCCGGCTGTTCCACCTCAAATGGATTTCCCAGCTTGCCGCTGAAAGTTCTCTATGACTGGCAGGCCCGTGCGGCTTTCCACGCAAGCTTTGTCATATGTTCAAAGTAGACTGCCGTAGCACTCGCCAGAACCAGGGCAACCGGCTTCGCAAACTCGGCGTCTTGGCTCCCCATTTTATTGACGAACGCACCTGAACTGACGACAAAAACTGCACGCGAGAAATCACGCTACTAATGTTGGGCCGAATTTCACGAGCGTGGAGCTGGCCGATGACGGACGCTCCTAACGAGAGGCGCGATCACGTGTGCTGGGTATACTTCTTGATATTTTGTTGCGAGCTCCTCCCATGGAGCGAGCCCCCCCGTAAGCCCGGAACGCCGCGCTGTACACACACGGCGCACACTTACGTGCACTCGGTATTTGTGTATATTTTTTGGAAGCGTTTGAGATTATAACTGAAAGCTTAACAATTGACATCACAAATTGCTGACAAATAAATGCTGAATAAATGCAATGCGCGTTTAATCTGTTCATTAAAAAGTATCAGGAAAGGAAGGTTCTCCAGCAGGCGTAATCTGTCACACCCCGGCGTGGGCACCAGAATGCCTGCTGGTGTAGAAAGGAGGAGGGGAATTCATAAAGACGGAGAAGGGATGAAAAGAAGAGATAGACTTCTAAATAACCGTAAAGATAAAACCTGCGCACACGCAAACACACATACACGCGCGCACACACAAAAAAAGCAATGAAAAGAAAAAATGTCATTGGGGTGCCGCCCACTGTCTTTGATCCCTAGTCACTTGGCCAGGAAGCTGGGTGCAGGGAGCAGAACCGATGCGTCTACCCTTCCGGCTCGCTGGCATAGCCAGGTGGTCACAGCAGCGGGTTGAGCTCCCCCCCCCCCCCCTTCCCGCCAGACTACCAGCATTTGTGCAACTGTAGATGTGCGACACCCATACAGCTTACAAGCTTTGCTGAAGTGTCACTCATCACCTTGTCCTCTCTCTTTTTTCAAGTATTTAGACATCGTTTATAACCAAATGCATCTAGGCACCCTACCTAAGTGCCGCACTAGAGGCTCTAGATATTCCCGCGGATGTTTCATAGAGGCATAAATAATTCTAGCTAAACAAAAAATCTAGAGCACCTTTTCGGTACCTGATTATTGTGACGGTTGAAGAAATATTGCAAGATAACTAGTTTTTGCGAGGTCAGCTGCTGGTCTGGGAACCTGCTCTTTCCCTTGCGTGACGCGCGACCTTTAGCCAAAGTACTACGAGGCGCAACAAAGAACTTGACCGCGCCCGGAAGCATTCTTCGACTGTATGAATAAGCTGTTACTTTGGATTATTTACTCAATTTTCTTTCCTATGTTCAGAGGAGAACATGTGAAAATGAAAATAGTAGGTATTTATTGGTCTGAGGAAGGAATCGGCTAATTGAGTTTTAGTAGAAATATGTATGAAATACGAATGTTTTGCCATCGTGGTCGTCGCTGAATTGACGAAGCATACTAAAGAAGGTGCTGCCGTTCCTTAGAGGGGGCAGGGTACAGTGGACTCGCCCCAAGCAAAGCTGGCATAAACAAAAATATGCATTAAAAAACCTAAAAAGAATAATTTTAAAATCAGTGAGGTGTTCTGCTCGACAATCGAAACACCGTTTGTAGGGCAGCATGGATAAACAAAACAAACACTGAGCACCATATTGAATTCTTCATTTTATTTCAGCCATATTTAGTTATATTGTGCTAGAGTTTCTCACTTCCAATGTCACAGTTGCACTCAAGCCGGTGGATCAGCGTGGTATTTGAAATCTGAATGTGCTTTACCATCTCCACATCTTGAGAAGAATGATGCTGTGTATGAACAGGGACCAAGGGTACACCCTAGACCTCATATCTGCCATCCGCATCTTGGCCCACTCATGGGATGAGGTGGCGTCTGCAACAACTCAAAGATGTTTCAGTCATGCGGGTTTCTCTAAGAATGTGGCTACAAACCAAGAGGAGTTGGATGTCCATAGTGCTGAGGCGCACGCCGTTTTTGGTTTTGCTGCTGAGAGGTGCTGCACCAGCATGGTGACAGTGGACGATTACGAAGGTATTCGTGTAGACGCTGTCACCTGCCCTGCAGACGCTTTCACAGATATACTAAAGGAAGTTAACGACGGCTCCGGCGGTGACAGTGAATAGGAGAACTGCAATGACGAGCACCAGAGCACCCCACCACTGTCTATAGAAGCAAGCCAGGCAGTAGAAGTGCTCCAGTGGTATTTCTAAAGAGAAGGGTGCTTGGAACACGTGCAGGATAATCAAGACGAATGCCACCTTGTTTAAGCAGTGCCACCCCCAGCTGAAGAAGACCCTCTTGGCAGCTATTTGGGAGTCCCGTCCCTAAAAAACTGCTAATAAATGAAACAGATTTCACTGTCTCCGTCTAGCTTGTTTGAACAGAGTGTAATGTACTTATCGTTTAAAAAGTCAGCAATGCACACACTATTTCAAGCATCACCTTCTCAGCCAGAAGTAAATTATATCGCCGTCTTTTATAGTCCATGTCCACAAAATTTTTCTGCGTCAATCACCCCTATGCCTTGCGTAATTTGTATATTTTTTCTACTTTCCATGCCTGTATATTTATCTGTAACGTATGCCAATTTGTTTTCGCTGTGCCTTTTTACTGACCCTACCGGAACATGCGCATACCTGCTGAAAGCCTATCGTGTTTTCTTTGTCCCTTTGAAAATATTCTTCAGAGTATGTCCCCTTTCTGCCAAACTTTAACCACTTCTAGCCTGAATTTATTATAAGACAAAAAAAATTTTTTTTACTATCGGGTTGTCTAGTGTGCTGACAAAGTATTCACACAAGAAATTTGACACATGTCAGACTATTTGGAACAAATGTACGGCTATGTAGCGATAACGCGACAACAGGTCACGATAGGTTCGAAAATGTCTATTTACAAACACATTTCACAAGTCGTTTCTTCGTGGTCAGGAAACTTGGCTTTCACGCCTTGTGAAAAGCAATGAAACAATTTGAATTATTTTTATACAAAGATGGGTTTTGCACTTTGTGCAAAAAGAATCAGCTTGACCTTTGCAGCCGGGCGTTTTGCACCGCTGTCGCTGCGGTGCAACTTCTGGCCAGTGTCCAACGTTAACGTGAAGGAGTTCAACATTATGAGTAGGAGCTGGTGGTCCTCGTGTTTTTTTTTTCTTTTCACGCTCTGCTTCAACAGAAAGAGACGGCGAGCCCATTTTCTTTATCATGTCCTTGTTTTGGGCAGAGAGGCAGCTGGCAACAGAAATCTTGAATGATAAAAGATTCAGTTGCTCTTTCTTCGGGATCGCGAGAGCACCGCTATCCCTGCGGTAGAGCAGCCAGCTGCTCACAACGGCCCTATTAACAAAGCGGAAAAAAGCCTCAGGTAGAATTTTTTTTATTTGAGACAAATTCTGTAATATGACATCAGTCCATATAGTACGTCAACTCCACCCATAATTGTGTTGAATGGGCTGGCTATATTTACTCCTCGGCTGTCGTACCAGTCCACTATCTCACTTAAACCTCTTGAATTGTGGCCTGCCTTTCCACGTGGCTACCTCTTTCGTTCTTCTTCATTTCAGCATCGCTAGGTAATCGTCAACCAGAAATCCTATTGGCACGCACAGTTGCCATGGCAGGAATTGCGCGCTGGTGTAGATTGACAAGCAGGTTTATGGACGTGAACCAGTTGTGAAAAAAGAGTACGTAGTTCTTGTTCTCCGGAATAAATCGCGAAAGCAAAAGTAGAACGTTAGAGCTTGCACGCGCAGTTCCCATGGCAGGAATCCCACGCTGGTGCAGATTGACAAGCAGGTTTATGGACGTGAACCAGTTGTCAAAAAAGAGTACGTAGTTCTTGTCTCCGGAGTAGAGCGCGAAAACCCAAGTACAACGTTAGAGCAAGCACCAAGGTCAGGAATTCCTGGAACAGGGCGAATCTCTACAGTGTAAATAGAGAATTCGGCAACAAGCCCATGGATATCACAAAGAACAAATATTTTGTATGCCCACTTGTGAGGCTTGGTGGAGACGTATTGTTTGAGTGATGAACGGCCTTTGAACGGGACCATTCGCTCGTCGACCACCAGCATTTGCGACTTCTGAAGTGATTGAAATTTCGGCAGCAAATTATCAATGAGTGGTCTTATTTTGAGCAGCCTGTCTTTGCCAGCGTTCGCTTCCAGCAGATTATTGCCATTTAAATGCAGGCTGTTCTTTACGGTTTGCCGCCTTTCACGTGACATCACTTCTGCAACCTTCTCCACTCGCGTCTTGTGGCTCCAGTACATGTGTTCTCGAGGAAGACTGTATACAGACATATACATTGTGGTGCTCAGAAACTGCTCCATCTCGCTCCATGTTAGGCATAATGCCTTGTTAGCATTCTTTTGTATGGCGAAGAGATTTGACTGCTCCGTTATTGCAGCAAGAAGGTCGTCGTCAAAAAGTACCGGAAGTACTCCATCGTAGCTTTGGGCTCGCCTGGAATGTCTGGAAGAGAGTCTTCCCAGTGAGGGAGGCATGACCGCGGATGGGTTACTTGTTTCCAGAGAAAACGTGTGCCACTAGCCGTTGACATCTCTTCCACGTCATTTTCGTCTTTTGCAAAAAGAAGTTTTTTTGGGGTTGGCCTACCAGTACTACTTTTTTATGATCTTCAAATGAAAAACAACAGGTCTACAACAAGGAGCGGAGGGTTGATATGAAAAGAAAGTTCTGCAGAGTTGGCGAGCGGAGCAGCGAAATGAAAGAGCGCGGCTGCAATATAAAAAGAAAAAGAGCCGACCGTATTGGTATCAACTAGCACCCATGCGATCCGCCCGACAGAAAAACAAAAAATCGCAAGCGCGGCCGCATCGCGACGCGAATAAACGCTGGCGGTGTTCCCTTGCAATTGCGGCCGCATGCCGCACGCCTGAGAGAACTAGAAACCGCACCACGCTGCACACATCGCACATTAGCCTGTGAATGTGCCATGCAAAAAGATTTAAATTGTGCACCTGCGTCGCTCCCAGACTCTTCTGTTGGGGCAGAAGGTTCAAGATCAGAGCGGTATTTCGAATTGCTTTCGCTGAGGCAGCTATCTTCACTGTCATCACTGGGCAGAACCCTGGTCCCGTAGAACCTCGCGGGGTCCATTGCGGATGGAAAAAAATCACTCTGTGGAAAAACACAACAATGCGCTTCAAACGACAACTGATTTTCAGAAACCAACTATTTACGCTACCTCCGTGTGTTATTCAACAAATCAACTATTTGGCAACATTTTTGTATGTTCAAAATACTTGCATTCCTTGAGTGAAGACGGATGACATCGAATCAGGGGTTTCCCCAGGCATCGAATCAAGGGGGGGTGTCTCAATGGCTCGGGGGGGGGGGGGTTCATAAACTAGAAAAGCTGTTTTTTTATCCCACTAGTTAAATAATAGACGTCTGTTAACCAAACGCTCATCTCCGTGATGTACGTTTTTTATTTTCTATATATATATATATATTGTCACGAAGCCAAGGACGACGCAGTTGTCTTGAAGGAGAAACAAGTTTATTGGAGCGAACTTGTGCTCCCCTAACAACTCAAAAGAATACAGAGGCGGCGAAGCAGCGGTCAACAAAGTGACTTGCGTCGGCGAGCGTCGCAGAAATCGAATACCCCGGCATCTGCTCTGCCAGCTTTTTATCTTTCGGCGCGCGTGGTTCTCGAACCGTCGATTCGCATCGAGAACATTGTAGGTCCAAGAAGATTATTCCGGGCCGTTCACGTTAGATCGGAATGCTCTCCCTATCAGAACAGATAACACATGTGGCACAGAAAGAAAGAATGGAACACGCGCTTTCCTTGGCACAGAGATAACACAGACCGGCGCAGCCGGGCGGTAAAAGCAAAACACAAATAAACAAACCCGATGCATAGTTCGCGGCAATATACACCTGAGAGGCGGTGCTTTCTATTCAATCTAAGAAAAAAACAAATGTAGAGAAATTCATTTTTTACCATGAAAGGTCCGTATTCAGTTTTTTTTAATTTCTCGCCATTTATCAGGCTACTGTCATGAATAGCAGACGGGCAGCCCGCGCTTGCGCAGATTGATACTGAAAAAGGTCCATACAAGGACTGACAAGAGTGAAATTTGGGGATTCAAGGGAAGGGGGGGTGTCCAGAAAAACTAGGGGGGGTCAACACACCCCCTGGGGGGGTGTAGGGAGATCACTGCATCGAATGGCCAAAGAGGAACGCTGATCGTTGGTATAAACCGGAGGAACGGCACTATCCAGCACTTTATGGAATAGACGGTAGTTGGCACCACTTGTTCCATATTCTGCCAGCCATGTGTAGATTCCGTCTAAGTCTCGGCGTAGCAGCTACCAATTTTTTGTTCTGCTTGCGCGGCTTATAATCGGTTTCATGCTAAATCGCGACAACCGGTCATATGAACTGATATGCTCAAGTAAATATTTGGGTCCACAATTTAGTCGACATTTCTGATAGGCATGAAGTGGGTGTCTGCGCTTTTCTAGTGTTTTCGCCTTTCCGTCCATTACTACAAAAAAGTAAATTCGTAAATGAGTCACGCCATTCACGTTCTGGTTATGTGGCATATTTTATTAACTTAATCATCATAGTTTGAAGACGAAGGACATATGTTCTGCAGTTTTAAAGTTTATTCAACATTAGGCTTGCGCAAAGACCATCGTATATGTTGATTGAAATATAACAGTAGAGAACCTCTGCACGACCGTGTATGACAAAATGATTCCTGCACATGATCCAAAGTCCCTGAGAAAAAATTCAGCGTGGGTAAAGAAAAAGCAATGTGCATTTGTTTTTACGCATTCATGTTTATTTCATTAGGACGTGCTACAAAATGTACGCACGATGCGTATCGTTTCACTTTTCCCCACTTATTACATTTTTTATATTTTCAGAGTAAGAATCTACCCTCTAGACGAGCGGAATCTTTACGTCTTGCGTTTGATTTGCTTCAGTACCCAGGGGTTTAACATTTTCTGCGAGTTTGCATCCTTTATTGTCGGTGGTGTCAATTATTTCTGTGGTGTTGGTCTCCTCTGATTCATCTACATCATTCCTGCTGTGTTCATTAGGCCTTTCTGGAAGCCAACATTTCACAAAGCGGTGCGTGGGTACGCATCTCCTTCTTTTGCAGAATCCAACCAAGCATTTATACTTCTCGTATATTTTCATCCTCCGAACTCTAGTCAATGGCTATAAATAAAGAAAACAATTGCAGCCGTTCATAATATGTAGTTGAAAATACATCAGCAAAAAGACATGGCTACTGGTGATACAAAGGTGTACGCCACTTGGTTTTTACTAGAAATTTCGGAATGATATATTTTGGAGTTACAACAAAATATATTTCGATCAGTCATTTCCGCACTGTGAGGAGTACGTTTTGGAACGGTGGAATCAAAAATAAATTCATTGGCCTGCCAGAAGATGGCTGATAAAAATGTCCAATAGAAATAATATCAAGGATATTTTTTCGATCAGCCATTTTCATCAGCCGTTCTCTTGCAGGCCTATAAATTTGTTCGTGATGCCGTTAAATACTTCGGAGATAAAACAAAATAAATGCCGATCGGTGATTTCCATCCTGTAAAGACTGCGTTTGAAAAGGTGGCATCGAGGACAAATTTAGAGCCCTGCAGGTCGAAGGCTTATGAAAAGATTATCTAAAAATGGCCGTATGTCTCCAGCTTTCGTTTCGAATGTAGACGAAATACGACAGCCGACTGGAGTGCCTGCTATGTAACGCCTCCCTTCTCTTTCCCGCTCAACAATAATGCAGTTCGTCGCCCGTTTAGTAACTCTCAAAATAACACCCGAGAGGTTTTCTCAAGTACACCTAAATTTACCGCTTTCTACTGCTCCATGGCCGGTGCCTCGATGCCACAGCTGCCTTACGCGGAAACGCGTGTGGTTTGAGGCACCAGACTACAATGCTTATACAACCACGCAGCCCGTTATTAGAGAGTTTTAGCATAGTGTGCTCCGTCCGCTAACGCTACGGCGGTGGGTAGCCATGCGCGACTGGGGAGAGCAAATTCGTCACGTTGGGGTGGATTACTTCGGTGCGGCCTGCCTTCGCCATGACCGCTCTTTCCCTCCGCTGAGGGGCAACCTCCTCGCACTCCTCGCGCGCGCATGCGCAGTCCGGTCCCGCTACCCGCTAACCTTAGCGTAGCGTACGGGAGCCGCTATGCTAAAACTCTCTAATAGAGAGTTTTAGCATAGCGGCTCCCGTACGCTACGGTAAGATTAGCGGGTAGCGGGACCGGACTGCGCATGCGCGCGCGGGGAGTGCGAGGAGGTTGCCCCTCAGCGGAGGGAAAGAGCGGGCATGGCGAAGGCAGGCCGCGCGGAACTAATCCACCCCACCGTGACGAATTTGCTCTCCCCAGTCGCGCCCCGCTACCCGCCGCCGTAGCGTTAGCGGACGGAGCACGCTATGCTAAAACTCTCTAATATTAGAGAGTTTTAGCATAGCGGCTCCCGTACGCTACGCTAAGGTTAGCGGGTAGCGGGACCGGACTGCGCATGCGCGCACGGGGAGTGCGAGGAGGTTGCCCCTCAGCGGAGGGAAAGAGCGGGCATGGCGAAGGCAGGCCGCGCGGAACTAATCCACCCCACCGTGACGAATTTGCTCTCCCCAGTCGCGCCCCGCTACCCGCCGCCGTAGCGTTAGCGGACGGAGCACGCTATGCTAAAACTCTCTATTAGAGAGTTAGCGTTAGCGGACGGAGCACGCTATCGTCCGCTAACGCTACGGCGGCGGGTAGCGGGGCGCGACTGGGGAGAGCAAATTCGTCACGGTGGGGTGGATTACTTCGGTGCGGCCTGCCTTGGCCATGCCCGCTCTTTCCCTCCGCTGAGGGGCAACCTCCTCGCACTCCCCGCGCGCGCATACGCAGTCCGGTCCCGCTACCCGCTAACCTTAGCGTAGCGTACGGGAGCCGCTATGCTAAAACTCTCTATTGAATCGTGCATTTCAGCGGCGATCTTTCACGCGGAGGGGGTGGTTCGGCCACCTCGGGACACAACCCGTCAACTGGCCACAAAATTTTGGTCCTTTTTCTGAGCTGGCAAAACCGAGTCGGTTGCGCGTGCTCTGCTGTGTCTGCCCCACAGCATGGGGGGCTTTAACTTACCATGCCTCAAATCGATGTAAAGTGTTCTAAGGTTGCGCGGTGTGTGAGAGCTCGTAGATGATGGTGAGTACCCGGGGCAGGCTCTGCTACGTTACTTCTTGGGTAGTGCCTGCTCGTTGTGTTATGATGAGCCGCTTACTACATCCGTGCAGCCACCGGCTTTCCACAGGTACGTTACTAAACGACTTAAGGGCTTTCAGCTGAGCAACCCAGATTTGGACATCTGGCCTTATCTGCAACTGACGTGGGCGAGAATTTGGCTATTGGGCAGTTGGCTGACCGGCAAAAAGAGAAGTCCCGCGGGGCGCGCTGGCAACAGTTAACGTCAGCATCGCTATTTGCCGACATTTGATATTTGGGGTGGCTGCGGGGCTGAAGAGCCTTGCCGACGTGTACCGCCTTGCCGTATTTGGTGTGGTTCGCTCTGTCCGGTGCCCGCAGTGCGAACGCACTGATACTGTAGGGCATGCTCTTTTTGTGTGTCGGGTGGCGGCAACTTCTTGGGTTCTACTCAGCAAGATGTTTGAGCATAGGTTGGGAGCCGACACCAAATCGAGAGATCCGTTAATTGCCTTTCTGCTGTGTGTGGGTGCTTTTGTTGTTTGGCACCAGCGAGGTGCAACCGCCTTGCAGGCACGACCTGAGCGTGCCATGTACCCGCTGTTGCGCGTTCGTAGAATGACCATAGAGCACCTGCAGCATGAGCTGGTGGCGTTGCGGAAAGAATCTTTCATCCTGCTTTGGTCGACTCGCTTCATCATGGTCGCCAATAACATCATTTATTGGCGTATAGTGCCTTATTAGTAAGGTGTAACACTTTTGTGTTGTCTGGGAAGGGAGTTGGACGTTCGAAGGCCAAGGCGCTGTTTAGGCTGATTGGCTGAGCATGCTTCTATATACGGATATAGAAAAAAGTACAGAGTATAACTGATGTGTGTAAACGTTTCCGGTTTTTATGTTGATTCCCACGCGTGAACTCTGGTGTGTGGACGTTGTGCCGTGGTCATTTATCTAAAGAGCCTTCGGTGCTCCGGACCTTGTATTTTTGTGAACTTGTGTGATGTTCACTTGGTTTTCTCTGTAGCACATTGCGTATATCCTGTGCCCTGTCGATACGTGTGGTGGCTAACTACAGCGGGTCCTAGGTGTAACTAGTTCTAATGAATTATCTTTTCAACAGTGAGACCAAAAAACATGCAGACAAACCCAAATGCCTGCGTTTAGGTAGCCTTAGAAAGACTACCATCTTTAAAAATAGCCTTCATATTTTTTGTGTGTCAAGATTCATCAGAAAGTAGTGAGCGTGCTTTAAATATGATTCATGTATTCTGCTGTATCTGTCTCCTCATCACTGATTCCGAGGATTTTTATTACCTGTCTTTTTTGTTTAAAGAGCAAAACACAACACAGAGGGTAAATGCCGATATAATCAGTGCAGGTCAGCGTGCCAGGCTGTCTCACGACTACGTTTTAGTAATGTAAACACAAATACACCGGAGTAGAGTGGTATGAACCAAGGGAGTGCGGAAAGAAGCAATTCCGAGTAGCAAAGTAGCCAGGTCAGATATATATGTGAAATTATAGCTTTTACGGGAATAAATTGGTTGCTGTTAGCACAGAACCGGGTCGATTGGAAATCAATGGGAGAGGCCTTTGGTCTGCTGCAGGCGTAGACAGCCTGGTGATGACAGCGTTAGGAAAGAATAGTAACATGCGGGACATGAAGGTTTTGGTTACGGCAGTTTATCACTTTCGTATCATTTTTGCCGAAGATTGACTAGCTTTGTATTCTTTGGTGGCGAAGAAAAGGGGCAAGCGCTGCTGGAAGGCCTCACAAATAACGAATGCGGAATATCTTTGAGTACATTTAAGATAAGGAAGGGTATGGTCGCCCTTCGAGAGTAGCGTGAACTTGCACGTTGAATTGGTGTCATAACTACCCCCCCCCCCCCTGCTCAACACTGGATCAAAAATGTTGCCCGGTAGCACACGAAAATGTGCTTGATAATTTTAATGAACATTGTTAGTACGACCTCGTAGGAGCTTTCACCCAATGACTCAGGCCAGAGGACATTTTGTGAGTTACTATATCTCTGATTACTAGGTGCGATTTGTAACAACCGGGACCGATTACTAGAACTGAGTCCAGGCAAGCTTCTTAAATATTTTGTTATCGCGAATGCACGATCGACACAGCGGACTTAGTTACGGTGAATAAAATAATCTTGAATTAATATGGTGCGTAAAGAGTTAGCTTAAAAATGGAGTGAAAGTATGCTCAGACACAAACATTCAGTTGAGAAAGTTGCGCAATAATAAAAGTGTGGGCTGCTTATTGGTCGATGATACGAGTGCTAAAAAGGAATAAAACAATAAAAATGATTTCGGGTCTACGTAAAGTTCGAGCAAAAATACGCCATTAACATCTTAGAACGTAGCAAATACAGCTGAGCTCGTTGGCAAGGTTGTAATTGTGGACATTGCTATATGTACAGCGACAGAACACGCATGATACGTGCATGGACGATGCTTTAATGCTTATTCAGAAAAAACAACAAAAATAAATACAAATATACCTAGCCATGCGGTGTTCCTCTAAACATCAATAAATAACCTTGTTCGTTTTGCCATTCTTACAGGCTCACAGCTTCCAAACCAGCCATCTGCCCCTTTTTTAGGCGACATGTGTGAAAATATTTGTCGTGTGTAATTATCACCACAGTTTTTTCTGAGCAAACCTTGACTACATTTTTGTTTTTTCACCCATTGTTATCACGTCCGTTTTACAGAACAATGGGGCGCTTTTCTACTCCGAGAAAACCAGGAAGAAGCAACTTAGCGCCCTGCTTTTCAATACGTATGATGTTAGAAAATACATCATTCAGCCAGTCGACACTCCACAGCGGAGAATTTAAATGTTTCTTTTTTGAGTTAAAGAACAGTTTTATACCGACACGGTCATCAGTCAACCAGATACGTCGTCGAACTATGCCGCAATGCAACGCGGTAATGGGCAAAGGCCACCCATTTTATGTGTGTTGGACCACGAATTAAAATTGTGTGTTTAAGCTGTCAGTGGAAAAGGCCAGCGCGAAAAGGTAGTCGGTTGTAGATGTGCGAGGTCATTTGGCTTCGGCACGTGCAAGCCTCTATATCGTTTTTTTTAAATTTACTTGATAGTCGCCACCTAGACCATCCATTATCCGATGTCCTCGAATTTTAAGGTATATCGAAACCGCAACTGAGGTTGTCACACGCAAACGAATCCCAAATAATATATAAAGGGCTCGTGGCATTTACGAATATCTAAAGAGGACCTGTTATTTTTTTTCCAGAAGTTTTGAAATCAGAACTTTTAATTATGCTGGCGGATGGTTTCTTTGGCAGTGACTTTGTTTTTAGTGAAAAAAAATTTCGGAAAAAATTTTCACAAATTGAAATGGTTTTAAACACAAACCCCTAGAGGGGTACCGAACAATAACATAGAGAGAAAAAGAAAGAACAAATAAATTTTGCTTACCCTTACGCAGAATACAGAATTTTCCATATGATACTTTTCCTTTCCACATCTCATTCTGCATTTATACACAGCCTGAATAAAAACACATCATCGTAGTCGTCATCATCAATGCAGTTATTTCCTGTGCACGAGAACCGCCTCTCTAAATCACGCGTAAACCCTCCTATCTATCATTCCTCGTCCATTCCTTGGACCCAAAATGTCTTCACTCATCCTACCAGTACATTTGCGGCCACCCCGTTCTCCTTATCCCGTCTCTCGGTAGCCAGTCGGTTACCCAAGGGGGCACTGCACTCGTGGTGACTGCCTCGTATTACACGGCCGCACTTGCTGGTCGCGTAATGCACGCTACCTGTCACACCCCTTTTATTACGCGCTACATAGCTCGCCCGTCGTTACTGCATTTCTTACACAGCGAGCCCTATAGCTTCTTCTCAACATTTCAAATAGCGTATAAACCCTCCGGGCTCTCACCGTGATCGAGGACGAACGTTTTTTGTCCCTAAATTTTACCCTTAACATGATTTGTTTTATGGCCCCGCGAGCGCAAATAATATTGCTTGCAGTTTATTAAGGTGTGAAGTGCCATCCTTTAAGAAATCGCCAGCAGCACGCATTGGTAGCAGGCAAGTATTTTTAGTAACGTGGGCGGCCAACTGGTTTTTCAATGGGGCTTGGCAAGTTAAACCCAGCCAGTACAATTCTACGTTAGATTTCTTGCTCCTAATGGCCTCATGCTGAATGCAGATTTATTCTTCGAGATGTTTTAGCATTTTGCCCCTTAAAAAGAAAAGTGTGAAGTTAACAAGTGTATGTATATTATATTTATTCTTGTTATTTAGATTTCTGACTACTGGCATAGAAGCATTTTGGCAGGTTTTGTCCGCATTCACTAAGAAAAGCTGTGATACTGCAAACGTAAATTGACTTAGGTATCCAACAGGTATTCCAACTCTTGCCGACATGGAGTATTTCTTATTGATGGGTAGCTCCTCTGCATTAGTATCATTGCCAGACATCCCTTATATACGTCCTTCAGACGTGGTACAACGCTCATTTTTCTAGGTTTTCATTGATATCACTACTACGCTCTTCTAAATTCACTTGAACACTACTTCGTAGGGTCAACATGCGACGTAACTTTACTGCTTTGCATATTCCGCGTGCTTTTTACGCCTTGATTGATGACACGTGTGATGAATGGCCGGCCGCCCAACAATGAAATACGAAATCTGGCAGACATTGCTTTCTCCAAATTCACAATGAAGGCTGGCTGTTTAAAATGTAACACCACTGGATGCAACGAAAGCATGCTGTTTTGGTGCTATGGGGACCTTTTTTTAAACGTAACAAATGAGAACAAACCATGTGATCTAGATTTTAGAAAAGAACGATTTGTTAATATTTGCTCAAGTATTATGACCCCGTCTGTTCTGCATTGCAGTATAAAAAAGGAATTGCCCGGGTACAAAATGCATCTTTGTGACTTTTTGTAAAGATATACCTTTTGTGAAAACACGCAACCGCTAAACATAAATATTTTAAGAAACATTAGGAATGCTGTATGGTAATAAACGTTTGTACAAATTCTTCGCTGTTTCGATCCTTGTTTATTTATTCGGAGTTCGGCGAAAGATACACGAACTCCTAATACAAATACTGTGAAGTATTGCCTTACAGCACACCCTAAACAAAATGCGCACACACCTTTTTAAATGCGCTCTGCCTGATCGTCATGCTTATGTAGCGTATATAGGCCCTGTTAAATTTGGTTAATTTTCTAAGGCTTGTATAAATTTTAGCCAACCCTATATTTGGTAGCGTTTGATTGCAGCATAGATTTTTAAAAGTCGGTAAGTCACGATTTTGCAAATACTAGAAAACAGGATTATAGCCTACATGTTTCCCAAAGGGCTAAAAGAGAATCTTGAAAGGTCATCAAGGGGGGTATATTTTATTTGTCTAAATCTACGTAACTCTGGTATAATTACTACAATGGTGCCTTGGTAGTACCATCCGAAAGTTTAGGCATGGGTATTACAAACCTACCCCAGTAGAAGTGGCGAAAACGATGTTTTTCTAATGACACAGACACTGTTTAAATAGACAACTACGTCCTAAATGGGATGTTTCATAAAGGTACAAATAATAGCGCTGGTACTTTTCTTCTCCCGATATTTTCCACGTTTGAATAGAGTAAACATTGCGCAGCTGCTGGTGCTTAAACTTAACATTACTTAGTACTCTAGTGTAACTTAACCTCAGTATGTACCGTGAGGCTGTTGCTGAAAGCAAATTCGGACACGTATTCTGCAAAACGAGTGCAGAAAAACAGGGATTCCCCCTCTGGTTGGATGTAGTTCTTGCAGCGTGGTCGACCTACCTGTAATTCTCTTCGTTTCTCACTATTTTTTACCTGGCGGACATGCACTGCAATATCCACAGCTTTGCATTCTTACAAAAGTGTGTTTTTGTAAAACATTCAGAAAATATTATCTGACGTGTAGTTCTTGCGGATTCATAATATCCATAAAGTGTCGTGGCGTGCTTTGGTCATAGCTTCTGCGTTTAATAATACGCACCGGCCATCGTCTGTGTCAACAAAAATCTTTGTGTGCGTTAGCAAGGGGCAAAGAAAAAGATCAGGTAATGTTATTTTGGTTAGCTAGACACACAATATTTTACCGTGAAAATGACATTTAAGAAAATAAGTTCTCTGAATGTCAACAAATCTTGCAACATTTTACCACAAGAATTCTTTAACAAGTGAATTGATGCTTGAAATATTGAATGCAGTACACAATTTACGGCGTCTGTAGTGTTTCTGGTCCCCGTCCCGGAAAGAGTGCTTGTGTGTGCCAAAACTTCCCCAAACGCATACTTTCTACGTAAAATAAATGAAAGAAACGACTGATGGATTTCCTAATACTAACATTCTCAAGGCTTGCGCGACAAATTCTGCTCATTTTGCTTTATCGCATATTTCTCGCCTCTAGAAGCACACACTCGCAATGCTTCTTCTTACTGTTATTCAGACGATTTGGAATAAAATAGTGCATAGGGAGGATTTATCTGAAGTAAAGTTTTCAGTACCGTTAGTCTCGACAGCTTGACCTACATTGCCCCCCAAAAAAACTGGTGCTCTCCAATATAATACGCAGCTTACTTGAGACCACAACTTCTCTGCTACCCATACTTTAAAAGCTGAAAAAATAAGGCTTCGCCGGCCTTGCTTCCCATAAAAATACCTCCTCTAAACAAGCGCTACCCTTGCAGAATTTTATACGCACCGGACCCTCTTCAGTCATCAGTACATCGAAGCATGTCTTCCTGCGAAGGATAATATCTGAAATTTAGAGGCAATGCACGTTATGAATGTATGGCCAGTACATGTCATAGCATATTTTGGGCAAAGTGTTTGCTCGAGCACTAAAAGAAACGTAGAGTGCGGTAACCATGGCAATGAAGAAAGCGCACAAGGGCAGCCAGGACTGGCCATGAACTCGTGTAATTGCGCTGACACACACAAGCAGGCAAAAAACACTGCAACCACGAAGAAGGCTAAAGTAACAGATTAAGGCGGCATTCCGAAATGAACATGGCTCATTCAGACAACGCACAGGCCGGCGTCACAGTGCCCCTTCACATCACATTTCGAGCGTCGGTAACCGCCGCCGGAAAACTAGCTGGTGCGGCTAATGAAGGTGAGGCCGCAGCACAATCATAGCGTAGTATGCCTCTTAGCGGACAGTCTCAATCGGAACTACCTTCGCCTGTATATATAGTAAAAAACATAGTTGAAGTATTGGTAGATGACACCGGAACAATGGCTTTGATTGATACCGGAGCAACAGTGTGTGTCATGAGTTTAGCTTTCAAAGCCCACATTGGCAGTAAAGTGATGCTTAGCTGGAACCGAATGATGACTTTTCGGGGTGTTGGTTTTGAGTGCCTGTGCCCTCTTGGGGATTGCTCAGTGAATGCTTAGTTTGGCGGCCACACTTTCGGAGCGCAATATGCAGTGCTTCTGCGATCTACGCATGATGTCATTTTTGGTCTGTAATTCTTGAAGCAGTGCGGGGCAATCGTTGACTGTCGCAACGGAGAAATGCACGTGGACGGCACCATGCTACCTTCCCTTGTGAAATGCTCTTCTTGCATTAAACATGCCTTCTGCGTATAGGGTGATACCAATCATACCAGCGAGGTCGGCCGCATTTGTTTCTGTTCTTTGCCCTGGAGTTGGCGTAGGTGGCTTTGAATGATTGGTCGAACCAGTTGCTCTGAATTGTGCCAAGAAAGACATTCTGATGCCACGGTCAGTTGTTTCGGTTGTGCACGAACATACCGTGTTGTGGACAGTTCCCTACTCTGTTGAGCTCGCCGTGATTCCCCGGGGCCTGAAGCTTGCCAAATTCTCCGAAAACGCGTCTTCTTCAGGGGTGGTTTTGACAGAAACCTTAGATTCTCCTTCTAATAATATCCCGATGAACCCTGCCAAGTTAGCGATTATGGTTAAATGAATCCCTTGACCCAGAAAAACGTCGCGCATTAGTAGAAGTGCTTAGCGGTAGTCAAGAGTGTTTGATTTCTCCCGCCAACATCAACGCTCGCCTGTACCGAAAGCATGAACCCACCATTTAATTAACACTGGAACAGCCCTGCCCATGCGGCAAAATCTTATCGCGTATCTTCTTCCGAGCGACGAGTCATTAACGAACAAGTCCACGAGATGTTGCAGATTGGCGTGGTTAGAGAATGCTCAAGTCCTTGGGCCGTGCCGGAGGTTTTGGTCAAAAAGAAAGATGGCTAATGGCGCTTCTGCGTTGACTACCGGTGCCATAACAAAATTAACAGGAAGGATGTATATCCACTGCCCCGGATAGATGATGCAATAGACTGTCTTCATTCGGCTTCATAGTTCTCCACATTTGATTTACGATCAGGCAACTGGCGAATTCCAGTGCACCCCGACGATAAAGAAAAGACCGCCTTTGTCACACCCTATTGACTTTTCGAAATAAATGTAATGCCTTTGGGACTTTGTAACGCCCCTGCCACGTTTGATTGCTTTATGGACACTGTCTTTCGTGGACTTAAATGGGAAGTGTGTATGTCTACCTTGATGATATCGTGATTTTTGGTAGCACATTTCAAGAGTACAACGCTCGCTTGGCCACTATTTTCGACTGTTTGGACAAGGCTTATTTCATCCTAAACTCGAAGAAATGCCGATTTGGCGAAAGGCGAACACTTGTACTCGGGCTCGTTGTCGATAAAGAGGTCGTCCAACCAGATCCGCAAAAATTCCAGCCGTCAGCCGCTTTAAAAATCGTGCTCTGTTAAGGAACTTTGCAGCTTTTTGGGACTATGCTCCCAGTTTCGCCATTTTAATCCCGGATTTGCCGACATCCCCTACGCTTTCACATGCCTTCTACAGAAGAACGTCCCATTCAAATGAAGCTCCGACTGTGACATCACTTTTCGCCACCTGAAGCATATCCTAAAGTCGGAGCCGGTGATTCGTCACTTGAATCCCGAAGCACCAACGGAAGTGCACACCGATGCCAGTGATTTTGAACTGGGGGCAGCCATTGTTCAACGTCACAGTGACGGCGAGCATGCTATTGCTTATGCGAGCCGAACACCCAGTAAGCCAGAGCGGAACTACACAGTCACGGAACAAGAGTGTCCTGCGGTCGTTTTCGCCACGCAACGATTTCGCTCTTACCTCTATGGACATTCCTTCACAAGCTTCACAGACCACCATTCTCTTTGCCGGCTCATCAGCCTTTGAGATCTGTGTGGGCGACTGGCGCGCTGGGCTCTCCAACTACAGGAATAGGCTTTCACGGTGTCGTACAAGAGGGGCCACAAGCATGCCGATGCCGGCTGACGTTTTCGGCTGCCATTACAATCAACGGGCTCAGATGCTGACAAATTTGATGAGTGCCTCGCTTTGGTGTCGACGGCGTTCCCCGATATAGCTGTGTTCAAATGAGAACAACGCAAGAACAGGAGTTTGGACCGCCTTGTCGAGCCCTACTAGCCGTTTCTGCCTCCACAATGACTTGCTTTTCAAAGGGAACTATTTCGCCGTCGGTTATCGCATTCTTCTTGTGGTACCACAAAGCCTTGGCAACGCTGTTCTGAACACTATGCACGATGACGTAATTTAAGGCCACATGGGGCTCACGACAACTCTTCACCGCAGCCAACAGCGCTTTTCTTGGCCGAACATGCGCAAAACTAGTGCGCGCAATGTGGGTTCTTGCACCAAATGTCAACGCTACAAACCTCCTACCACTGTCCCTGCAGGCCGACTTTAGTCTGTGGACCAGGCATATCGTCCTTCTTAAAAAGTGTGCATAGACTTGTTGGGTCTTTTCCCGCGCTCATCACAGGGAAACCGCTGGAATATTGTATCCGTGGATTACTTATCGCGCTACGCTGAGACGGCCTCTCTACACTCTGCAACTGCGACATAAATCTCGCTCTTCTTGCTAGGGCACATATTGCTACGCCAGGGGCCCCCGAAAGTCCTAATCAGTGCCCGTGGGTGCCAATTCACTGCGACGGTAGTTGAAGAGCTTCTTCGCCTTTGTGCCATGCAATTTCCCCACTCTGCACCATAATACCTGCGACCAACGGTCTGACAAAACGAACCAACCGAACATTCACGACCATGCTATCGATGTACGTCGCTTCGGACCACATAAACGTGAACGAGCTGTTGCCATTCATTAAATACGGATACGACATTGCGAAGCATGACATCACTGGTTAGACCACATTTTTCATTCTTTACCCCCGTCAACCTAGTCGCTGCCTAGACATCATGCTTCCTTTCTCTCTGCTTGACGAACCCTCGTTGGTGAGGACGCTCTGCCTAGCTGAAGATGCCCGTCGACTTGTTTTCCTGCGAACTCTCGCGTCGCAACAGCGCTACAAGAAGCCATTTGACAGTCGCCGACATGATGTTACCTTTGTGTGGCTATGGACGCCCTTTCAAAAGCGTGGGCTATCTGAGAAGCTTCTTTCGTATTACGTCGCCCCGCTTGTTGTGCTGGAGCGTCTCGGTTATGTTGCGCATGTTATTTCACGCTTAACTTCAAGTAGCCGACAATCCAAAATGACACGTGTTGCGTGTTGCCCGCCTAAAAGGTTGCCAAGAACGCAGTGTAAGTTGACTTGCCCAGGGGGCTTCGTCTGGGACCGGGGAAATGTTACGCCAATATTACACGCCAGGCGTTAATACCATGCCTGCATTAGCACCGTAGTTGGAGAAGGAAGTGAACGAGGTTGAGGCTCGGCTAGACATCGATTCCCTGGGAACCGCTTTACCATTTCTGTGTCGCTGGAAAATACCCTGTGGCCCCATAGCAAATAAATCCCTCTCATTACAATAGAACTCTTTAGATGCGAAGCATTTCATGGTCGGGGCTATGTCCCTCCCTTGTTTTTGTTGTTGGGCAATCTACAGTCCCCCCCCCCCCGCCCCCATGCGCATGCTCGGCTTGCTGAACGCCCGGTGGTGTCTTACCATTTAATTGCTCCTGAATCGACAGTATTGCCACGAGAAGAGCAGGTTTCCTTGTCCTCCTCACAGGCGTATAAACCAGGTGTGCAGACGCGCCGCGCGCTTCTCCACTGCGCATGCGCGTCTCTCCTCAATTCCCCTGGTGTGACCACGCGCTGCGCGCTACTCCACTGCGCATGCTCGTCTCTACTCCATCTCCTCCTCACAGCCGTATCAACAGCAGTATAAACCAGGTGTGCACACGCCGAACGCGCTACTTCACTGCGCATGCGCGTCTCTCCTCCATACTCCTGCGGTGCACACGCGCTGCGCGCTACTCCACTGCGCATGCTCGTCTCTACTCCATCTCCTCCTCACAGCCGTATCAACAGCAGTATAAACCAGGTGTGCACACGCCGAACGCGCTACTTCACTGCGCATGCGCGTCTCTCCTCCATACTCCTGCGGTGCACACGCGCTGCGCGCTACTCCACTGCGCATGCGCGTCTCTCCATTATCCTCCTACCAGCCGTATAAACCAGGTGTGCACACGCGCTACGCGCCGTTTGGTCAGCTTCCGACCCCTGTCTTCGCCGGTTCTGCAACGCTGCTGCTAGGATGAGTGCAGGTGTCAACGCCAGTGCCAACATCCCCGTTACGTGAGTGCTGACGCAAGTTCAGCCAACAGCATCAGCCCCAACATCTGGAACCGCTACTGAAACATCGACTGACGTTATACTTCATGGACCACAAGGAGGTCATCATCATCATCATCATCATCATCATCATCATCACCAGCCTGTCTACGCCCACTGCAGGGCAAAGGCCTCTCCCATTATTCTCCAATTACCTCGGTCCTGTGCCAACTGTGACCAATTTATCCCCGCAAACTTCTTGATCTCATCTGCCCATCTAACTTTCTGCCGCCCCCTGAAGTCATACTCAAGGCGAAACGAAACACCACAACTAGACGTTATCTACATTCCCTAATTAAAGACATTCATACCACCCTTCCCATGCGTATCCTTATTGTAATACGACATACCAACTATACTCACACTACATACTTCAACTCTACTTTCACAACAACCAACCCCCACTGCTGCTTCGCATCCTCCTCAGGGTTTCCCCCACGGTAACATGGCCAATTTTTTTAAATGCAGAGCATTTCAGTAACTCACGATGTCACCCGCATTGGCGTCCGTAGTCCGCGTCCGCATCGCTCCCCCTACACTATATAAAAAAATAATACTTGCCGCCGCCAGGTTTCGATCCTACGACTCTGCGGGCGGAACGCAAGGTGCACGGTACTCTACCAACTGAGCCACAAAGCATACACAGAACGGAAGGTTACGAACGTGCCGTATATCCTTGACACATTCAACCGTCGGCCAGAGGTGCGCCCTCTCCCCCGCGTCCTCCTCGCCTTCTCTCCGCTCGCAACGCCCTCTCTCGCCGCGTTCGGTTCGGGCGCACAACAGGTGGGGACGTGCGCAACACCCTCTCTCGCCGCGTTAGGTTCGCGCGCAAGAACAGGTGGTGCGCTCGCATCGCGCTCTCTCGCCGCGGTCGGTTCGCGCTTAAACCACATATGTCGTTCGCGCGCGCTGCGGTCGCTAACATCTGTGGCGTGATCGTGACGTCAGCATCACGCGTTCGCGTGGTGGCGATTTCGGCGCTATAACACTGTCTCGCGAGGGGCATTGGATTGGATTCGATTGAATTGGCTTAGATTGGCTTGGATTTGGATTGGATTGGATTAAAGTGGATTGTGTTGGATTGTGTTGCGTCATAGCCGCGCCACGTTGCGTCATAGCCGCTCCATGTTGCGTCATAGCCGCGGCAGGGGGTTCACGGCACGTTTCACCATCGACTTCATCGACAATGTCTACGCTGGAAGACAACCATTACAACAACAACAACCAATACGTAATCCATACGACTTGCAGGTGCGCCCCCCCCCCCCCCCCCCGCAGAAATGCTCTGCATTTGATCGTGCCCCTCGCGAGGGGGATGTTTTTTTTCAAGTACTGTATGTCTTACAGCCTGAAGAAAATATCCACACGAACTTTGTGAGCCTCCCAAACATCCCCAAGCCTCCTAATAAGGCGTTCGTGACGCTTCAGAATAATTAACGCGTTGGGCAGAGAAAAAACATTCATCCGATACAAGTCAACTACAATGAAAGAAATAGAAGACAGGCGTTTTAACCCAGCGCTTTCCATTGGGCGAACAGGAGCACTTCTAACTGCACTCAAAGTACTCTCGCGAGCTCTGGCGTCTTCCAGTGGTCGGGCAGGAGCAGGGGTGTTGTGTTTTCATTGGTTGATGAGGAGCATTTTTTTCACAGGGTAATGTTTGCCGTGCTCCGAGAGATATTGTTTGATAAATATATTTCAATAAATAAATTAGCCATACACCAACCACGCTTCGGAGTTACATTTCTCGTCGATGTAAAAGCTTACACAAAAAGGTGGCGCCATTGCTACACAACACCTAATCTGGGTCTTACAAACAATGGGGCAAACGTGTTAGCGCAACGGTTTCAGTTTGCGTTCCCTTTCCCATTGCAGGATAATAGTGCCTGCTTTTGTGAAGGGACGCAAGCCATGCATATAGAAATTCTGCGCAAACATTTTGGTGCGAAAACTTCTGCGCATACAGAACATCCACAGGCTCTCTTGGTGTTTGGTATATCACAACTGCCGCCGTTCCCCTGACTCAAGAGGCTATCCGATTCCGAAGCTAATATATCCTTAGGAAAGCCAGCATGAAACAAACGCGCAACTGACAGCTCAAATCTTTGGGAGATTTTGTCCAGTGAAGACTTCTTTGGGGCTACCGTGAGCACAACTAACGCCAATGCAACTTTACATTGTCTTCCAATAAATGAAACAATAAACCAAATTCCTGGTTCATATGCCGCGCACTTCGGTGGTAATTCCTAGTAACAAATTGTCTTTCCGCGTTTTGTCTTTCTACGCTTTCGTGCTTATTTCAGAATATCATTAAATGTCTGAGATTAAAGGAGTAGTGACACACAATTTCAAAGCTGAGATAACTATGTAAAATGCTTCCTTTTTACCAGGAGGTATCTCCTGGCAAATTGCAACTGTAGCCGTTCAGTATACCATACTTTAAATCCTTTTTAATCTCTGCCCGCACGATAAAGCACAGAGCGGGCGAGCATGGCATGATCTGATACTTGCCCCAAACGGCCGACAACGGCCGGCGCGTTGGCTGCGTTACGCGCATGCTGCTACACCGTGTGCACATGTCATGGTTTTGGGCATGGCATCATGATTTTCGGGCACGCGGCGATGGTGAAGACCTCGGCCGGTCTGGGCGAGCGCGTGCGCTCGCGCGCACGTCGAAACCGCAGTGGTGCAACAAGAATAGTGACGTCAGGTGCTACTTCCTGCCATGGCGGCCGCTCGGCGTTTGTTTTGTCGAAACCAAAACTGATATAAAAATAATGACGCGATAAATCATTTTTTACGCTACGACCGACCGCCTAATATGCCATTCTAGGATTAGTAGGCTAATAGGCACCCATCAACGAGAAAAAAACGTAACACAAAAATTTCATGTCAGTAGTCCTTTAAAGGAATCAAAGGAAATATTTGGCCTGCATAACAGCACAGATGTTGGCTATAAAGGTGATTTACTTTCGATTACGCCTTAAATGTTGTGCCAAAATACTAACGTCCAAAGCCTGTCGCAAACAACACAAGGGAAGCCTATATTCGGCCATAAGAAAGCCCTTTGAAGCTTTGTTGACAAACATTCTCAAAGACTCGCTCATTGCTATAAACAATACACCAAAACTACAAACAAACTCTATAAATGGCAGATGTCCGCTTGACGTGATTTCGCACTACAATATAACACTGGAACGGTGACAGCTAGGAGACTGCGTTATTTCTTCATTACAAGCAATATGCACGAGTGGAGGTTATAATGAACTCCATGTGGGCCCAGACACATGGATACACAATCCGTCACTTCATCTTTTACTTTTGTTGGTCTTTCTGCATGTGCTGTGTGCTACATTCGAGAAACAATTAAGGGTTGAGAATTTAACAGGGGCTGCTGAGGGGTTCGTAATGCTCCCTGCGTGGGTGTATTGTGTAATGGCGGGAATTCCAGCAAATTACAACGTGAAATTTTTTTTTTTGGTTTGCACCCCGGAAATTGGGGCTGACATTTTTCTCTAATAATAAGCGCGGTTCAGCTATTTGCATTGTGGTAACCCAAAATGAGAAGTAGCGGTTGATACATATTTTATAGGCAGTTTGAACACTCACTGTGAATTGTCCATCTATAAAGCAAAACCTTCCCACAATATTGATATGGGCGAGATTGTAAACAATTGGATTGGCGTCTCTGAATGAACGCGGACTGAGCGCTGATGTTAACAGCAAATCGGCCTGGCGTTCCCTAATCGAAAGAATAAGTGTCGTAGAACTTCTCCAATCCAGCAGACCGAATCCTGTTCCCGCTTACTTAATTTTGCAGTGTTCCAGTGCTGTCATCATCTACTGGAATATTTTGTAACTTCTTTGCGTTTGAAATATTGGGATGAGGCCATGAGCACTTTTTGAATTTTATGCCAAAATAATTTTTAAAAAGCGTATTATTTGCTTTTCAAAAAACCAAGCAGCTATGTATTTTAGTTAAGAGCCGTGAGCATATCACTCATGTATTGATGTTTTGCCTCAAGAACGTCTAAAGTTTTCTCTTTGCACGACAAGATTGACAAGTATGAACAATCTCCAGAATAAATGGTTCAGAAGTGTTTTGCCTGTAAAAACGTCTAGTTCAAGAATTCTTTACTTGCTAGTTCCTTTACGTGCGCGTGGTCCTTTCCCCCCATCTCCACATCACTGTGCCCGCGCTAACACTCCCCATCAGATGATAGCATCGACCGAGAGCAGCTTGACTGTTGATATATGGGACTACCAAGTGAGAAAGTACGCGGTAAAAACTTTGCTTGGGTTCTGGGAATATCCGAGTGAAACGCTTGTTGGTATTTCAGTAATAAATAACCGTGGAATAATGACTTTATGTCTTAGTAAAGGAAGAAAAGAAAAAGGACAGGAAAGGCTCAATTGGTGAAACAAATAAATGAAATTAAGTTGATTAAACAGAAACTCGACGCGAGGTGCCTGATGTAGAGTTAATTCGCAAGGTGAAACCATGTGATCATGGGATGTTGAGTAGCCTCATCTTTCTAGATGATGAGGAATAAACTTAATTCGAGTAGAGGTGCTGATCTGTCTAGAAATAAAACAACTTTTATACGGTCCCGAATGAACCTACTCGTCCACTATGCATGAGGTTATGGTTGCTCCATGGCTTCCCTTATCAGCGGTCGGGGCACTGCGCGACGCGTTAGCACCTGATCGCGGAAGTCGTGGCCACAGCTTGTTTTGTTAATTTTCTTTGTGTTTTTTTGCTAATGCAGGCACTGCATTTGTATTATAACGCTGCCCTTCACTAAGACAGCGCGTTCGGAATTTCAAGCCGTCAGAGTGGGAAAGGGGAAATTATATTCTCGCCAATGTTTGACCATCTTATTAGTTTTTGATATAAAAGTGGTATTCGTTCGCGCACATAGCCGTCAGAAAGGTGTAAAAAGTTCTTTCACCAATTCGCCTTGACAAACCCTTTACGGCGGAAATCTCCAATGTAGATTAATAAATGTGACGCATCTCTTGCTCTGAGGCATGTCCCTCCTGCGTCGGCGTAATCCGGCGTCCGCACGCCTGCTGCGCATGCGCGACTCTCCTCCCGTCTTCTCTCCGACAGCTCTGCGCGCAACGCTCTCACTCCGTCTCATTATCATAAACAACAGCTGTGTGCGCGCGCTTCGCTCGCTTTGCTCCGCTCCCGTCGGGCAAGTGGCGCATGCGCGACTCTCCTCCATTGTCTCCTCTCCTTGAGGCGCTGTGAATATAAAGCGGGAATCGCGCTGAGGCGGTTCAGTCAGCGCTCGCTGTCGTTCGACTTCGCGTCACTTTACTTGACGACTACATGCTTGACTTGATTCTTCCGATGAAGACGTGATGGAAGCGACGTTCCCTTCAGCGAGTGGTGTGGCACAATCCAATACCAGCGTCACTCCAAACGAACCCCCCGGATGCGTCGCATCACACCAGGGTTCCCTCGCAGGAAGATGGTTGTAATTTTATGGCATGTTTAAAGCTTAGCCAATATAGGTGAGACAAGTTTATATATCATATCCTCAACATAAAAACCACTTTGAAATGATCATTTTAAGGCGCATTGGAAAGCCACCTTTTTATGGTGAAATATTCTTAAAATATTTCACCGCAATGTAGGTTAAGCATGTACAGGTTTTTGAATGGCCTCCTGAAGTGTTAGATTCTAGAGGATGAAATTTTGGGAGTACATTTCGAACACGTCTTACATCAGCAGTATGGCTGTATTTTTAAATTCCAACATAGGTAGGTCAATGGCACCTTGATATTTTTCATACAATACTGTTTATACCTCAGAGCAATTCACACACTTCAGTTGTTTTTGCTGGTATGGGTGCCCCGTTTCAATACTCTGAAGCTTCTTAACGCAGTTTTTCTAAACAAAGCTAAAATGGTTTCTGTATTGGGAGTGAAATACTTGTTCCTACGTATTCTACAAGTGATCTAGCATTTGTATACGCAGATTTTATAAATGTTTCTCATGAGAATGCCCTGAGTTTCCTTAATTTGTTCAATGAAAGAAAGAAAATGTTATGGGGGATTTTTGAAAATACAGCCCTCGCAAAGGGAAGATGTCTAACAATATATATCTCAAACTCGAAAGGAATGCTGCACCTAGAGAACTAGCATTTCCGTTCTACAGTGTTGATGTGGAGAATGAGCTCAAATAGGCATTTTTATTCAGTGCAAAAGTAAAGAAGTGAAATCAGTAGGTCTTATATTTTCTTTGCCTGAAATATTGTAAAAAGGGTCAGCTGACCTGCGTATGAACTGACGCACCTGTTCGTGTTTTGATGAATATAGTACCATGAATATAATGGAACGTTATAAATTGTACTTTTCTGGCACCTTCTGTTGGGAGACGGTGTGATTACCTCACGCTGTTCCTGAATCTGTTGCTGTGTTTTTTTTTTACTATCGCGAAAGCAACCCAACTCACATTATTCAGAGTCATCTTGGTACTTCTTTGCTCTCGAGTAATCTAACAAACACTATGGTCTTCAAAGCTACCGCTAAGGTATGAGCGTGGCTGCGCTTTGAAGCCACTGACGAACGACGCCAAATATGATTTACAGGGGCGGCGCTCAAACGTGCGCAACAAAACTAAACACGAGGCCGTGTGATTTGGTCAGTTAGCATTGCTTTCTAGTTATTAGCCTCCTTTTCTGTCTCGCTCATACCTTTGCGCTTTTTTTCTTCACCTAAACAGTGGTGTGATGATTAAGGGTGTAGCGTAAATGTCTCTAAGAAACAAAACAGGATATCTTGTAATCACAATCTAAACATGTCCAAAAAACAAAACAGCGTAGTTTGTGATCTGAGATTGGGTAATATTTTGAAATTGGTGCTTCAGCCACGTCCCACTCCCGCACCTCCAGCTTTTCTGTCCCCTCAATGCTGACTTGAAACTAACACGTTCGGTCTAAATGGGAAGAAGAATCAGAGCGCTAGTTTGTACTTTGGGATTTAAAATATTTTAAAAATATTATGTACATCTCCTTTTGATTCACACCCTACCCCTCCAGCTTGGCACTTACATGGCAAGAATGGACCCAGAAGGAACCGGGGGAGGAAACGCAATACAATAAATAATAAATTGGTCTTGAGAACTTCATTGAAAGAGCAACAAACCCATACTTCTGTTCGTCAATAATCTCACACCCGCCCTTCCATCCTCGCAACTCAAAGAATAAATAAGTGTGGGTTCGTTAAATTTTATCGACAACTTCCCTTGTTTACAAAACTCACTTGCCATATGTTAGGACCGTGCGTGATGTTTTCTGTTAGCACCACAACAATACAACCACGCTAGTTGTGATTTAATTCTGAGTAATATTTATCCCCGACCCCTAGATAACACGCTTTATTCGTATCAAGTGGGGTCAGCGTATAAGGGGCCCGCATTTGCTCAAAGATACTTCCCACAAATCACAGGGGTTAGGGATTTTATATAACTACTCTCTTCAGGGAAGCCCATTAATTGAAAGCAGGCAGGAATTCTGAGTTGGCTATTATCCTGTGTTGGAGTAAATATATATCCAAACTCAGAAATAAATCAATTTGGTACCTCGGCATAAGCATTTGGTACCTCGGCATCGCCGGCTACTACCTACCATTTAATCTTCGCATGTCCGAAGTTGTTCACAATGTTGTTCACAAATCGTTGTTCACAAGTTGTTCAGAAGTTGTTCACAAATCGCGGTCCTTGCAGAGGGACCGCGATTTGGGCGAGCTGGTATTGGTTGAACATCGTCGTACAATGGCGTAAAAACAGACATTAGGGAAAGAAAATGTATCCCTCTCGGGTTCTTTCAATGGTGTCCGTTTTTACGCTGTTCGAAAATTTTCACTGCCTTGTACGTCTAAGAACATCAGTGCGCCAATCCATCAAGTCCTAGTAACACAGAGAAGAAAATGACGCGAAGGAAACAGGTTCGGCTATACTAACTAGAGGATACAATGGCCATCTAGCAGATATACAGAAGGTGGTGGCACTGAAGCCAAGCGTCGTGACACTACATAAAATAAGAGAGAGCCGTATACTATCTCGGAACACTTACTTGAATTTCATTGGCTGTGATGTATGCTGCAATTAAATGTGACCCATCTATTTCAACAGCAGCCGTAAAATCTCTTTGCCTACGGCATTTTTCTAAAGATACCGGGGAAGAGACCCAATCCGTACTGTCTTTTCGTACTATTGCATTGCTATTCTTTCCTTTAACAAGAAGGCAATTAGCTGGCCCATTCCAATCAGTTCTCTGTGTTTTCTCGGCAGTTATATTGAACGCTCTCAGCTTTACTTTTCAATAAGAATGTTTTTCAGAGACATAACTCCTCGCAAGTATTTAAAGTGTGAGTTATATGTAAATCACACTTAGAAGCTGTATTTCAGATGTGATTCCGTCGTAAACATAACGATATTACAGACAGAATATTGTTATTTTCACAATCATGCATTCTTGTAGTGTCGCTTTCGCTACTGTCCCTTAACATGGAGTAAAACTAAGATATTTGCAACAATTCAAAATTGTACCCGCAATATTGGCTCAGTGGCTCAGTTGCTCAGTGGCTCAGTTGCACTGCTCAGCACGAGGTCACGGGTTTGACTCCCGGCCACGGTGGCCGCTTTTTTGATCGAGGCGAAAAGCAAAAGCGGCCGTGTGTGCGACATTTCGGCGCACGTTAAAGATCCCCAAGTGGTCAAAATAATTCAGGAGCCCTCCACTACGGCGAGCCTCATCGCCTGCGTTGCGTCGGTGCGTTAAAAACAACAACCAGTTAAATCAAACTTTTAAAATCCTGAAGCCTGGCTAAAAGTGTGGGCCACATCTATTATACAGTCACCCTTTGTTTTTCCTTTTAATTCAACATTCGTGCTAACTTCTTGAGGAAAAATTACTTCTCTGATTTTTGAACACACAATCTTTGCATCTCTGGAGAGTTCGTCGCTTTGCGAATATTCAAAGAATAGGCGGAGTTTTTTGTACAGTAAAAGATTTTTACCCACAATAATACCAATCTGGGGACTTCATTTGTCATTGATTTTATCACATAGTTTTATCTCTATAAAACTGTTGCAACTCAGTCTTCTTAAACAAGCAATACCTCCTGCAGTTTGCAAAAAAAAGTGTTTAGGTGTTTTATTTATTTGCGCCCGCGACTTTTTATACATAATCATTAGAGAAACAATATTTCCTACTCCCTTGGGACAAGGGTGTAGGTCCTCATGGCAATTGTATATATTCTTTAAAATTGCTTAGGTTTTCCCGATTTTATTTTGTATTGAATTAAATTTTTATGCGGGGTAACGATGGCATTACGTAAATTCAGAATGCGGTGCTGTACTGGTATTTCTCAGTAAGCGATCAGCAGTCCATGAGATTCCGTCAATAAGATGAGGTCATAATCATTCAGGGATACCCCAGAAATTAGCCATTTTTTTAGAACAACTATATTAAATATTATTTGAGGACATTGAGGCCAATAGTAGACTCAAGGGAAATTCATGTGAATAGACAGCAAATAATGAGTGATGCAATCGTAACTGCTCAGCGAATCTGAAAATTCACACGTGTTCTTAATGAATTCTGCAAAGCTTGGTTAGGTCAAATTTTTTCACATTTGGCTGAAGGTACCGAAAGCTTTGGGCGAGTCGTGCGCTTGAATACAGTTGGATATTCTCTGTAACAAATCTGGGTAACGACTCTTCGGAGCCGCCAAAGGTATTTATGTGTGCAAAGAAGCGTATCAAGCACACCTGTACGGCGAGAGGAAACATGAGTAGTTTGTTTATAACTCACTTTCTTATGTCCCACAGGAGAGGGCTGGTGCAATTTTTGTTTAAATTTTATAGCATTTTAGTGGTATCCTGAGATTTTGGATTGTCTGCATGTTTATTCATTATTAGGCATTCTGCAATTTATTGCATTTTGCGTGATCAGACGATAACTGTCTTAAGTACTTCACGCAACTCTACCGTACAAGGCGTACGTCCTGTCCGGGGACTTGTCTAAGCTATCTCGCGGATAAAACCGTAGACACTACGACCAAACCTTACGCTTTATAACGTTAAAAGCGCTGTTACGTAGACTGGAATATACTCCTTATATATGTTGGAAAGGTATTTTAGTATCCTTTTGTCACTAGCATAATGTGGAAAGAAGGCTTTGCCCATAACGTGCAGTACACGTGTTTCGTCAATAAAGCATCATTGATATTAGCGTGCAAACCGGTGCGCCCAATAAGCCCCGTCGGTCAGACGCCAATAAACGTAGGACGCGACCTGACAGGCATCCGCAGTTTCCTCACTAAATCAGGGTGGATAGTGCTTCAGTGTAGGTCACCTCGGGCTCTGGGAAAGGGGTAAAGGACGGGGAGTATGTATGAAATAACCACTCGCCAAAGGTGAGTGTAAGTTCGGAAGAGTCAGTAGCAGTTGCAACGGTGCGGCAACGCTGCAGTTGCTTCGGACTTGGATGCCTGCACATCTTGGCAAGCGGCCCGCATGGTACTCCCTGTAAACTGGTCTACCTGGTCTTCTAACGAAGAGCTACTTCGCAAACCTACAGCCACTCCACTAACCGTCAACGCCACAGGCTCCCCGCTAACAATGCTGGATCATCTACGCGTAGTTTCCGTCGCTTCGCAGTTGAACAAGCGGACGGAGAATGCTTTACCGCTGCTCTGCACCCAATTCCTCCGCGTAACGTGTATGCTTTCCTGAGTGCTAAAGCAACCATGCAGACTGAGTGTGTTTGACATAGTTCGATTGCTCCCCGCCTTTCATATGTTTACGTTCTACCAAAGGATGTGCATTCTAACGGATCTATCATAAAGGTGAAAGGGAGGCCTAATTAGTTTGGTATATCCATTATTTAGTTATATCAACTATATAGTTTACGGCACTGTAGTCTCAGTTGGGTGCACAACGTTTCAGGCTCCAAAGATGGAAACCGCCTGGTGGCGCACTGTGAGCACGCATGCGACGGGAATTGAATAGAAGACTAATTTGCTAGCATCAAACGAACACTGCCTATTTTATTGTCTCCTAGACATATCTGGAGAAGAGTCTATGATGCTGCTTCGTTTTGCAGTGAAATCAAGACTTTCTTTTCAACGTGGCCACCTCGTGGATACCGTTTTCGCTGTCGCTGTAGGCGTCGAAGAAACTATGTATAAGGTCAACCGCATCCAGTGCCTGCGACGACGTTGCCATGTCGGACGTGTTTGCATGTAAGACACGGCACGGCACGGCGTCTTCGCCGTCGCTTGCATCGGGCTGTGCGGTGACCTGTGCGGCATCTGCGAGAATAGCAGCGTCGGCCGAGTCTTCCCAAGTGAGCGCCTAGTCACCCACTTTGAGGGGAACTACCTTCCGTCACTTCTCACTGACCTCGCGAGGCCCGCACGCTGGCTGAGCGAGGCGGATGGCTTGCGTGGCGTGATTGTGCATGGCCAGGAGGTAGATGCGAGAGTTGTAAAACTGCTGCGCTGAACGAGTGTTGAACGCCGTGTTATACTTCACGCACCATGGTATGGTAATTGTTTGGAAGGGGATGAGAATGGTTTAGTTCAATGTATCCATTGACAGGTCCATTTTTCTTTGTTACAACTATGTTTCAAATGCGCGGTTTTCAATGAATATTTTCAAAGAATTTCATTCACTTCGTTCTATACATTATTTCGTTAAATATCGGTACTATATAACGAGCTTTCAGTGTATTTCAAAAAGAACCACAACATAAGCGAATTGATCCGTATAAACACCAATGCCGTGGAAGCAGAGCAATCTTCGGTGACCGAAAAGCACCGCGCGCCGAACCATCACCGAGCGTTCGGTTCTTGCTCCTCCTGCGTCCGTTAGGCTAGTTACCGTTCGACGTTTGTGGCGCGTACCCACAAAACAGGGGTTGCCCATAACCACATAACCGGCTATCTCCAATCGGTCGGTGAGGTGTAACGTGAAGGAAGAAGAACCCGTGAAAACATCTTCGCTTCCGCTTGTTACAGCACATTCGAAACTCCAGCTGCCGTTTCATTTTCCCAGCCATTTCTGCGCAAAACCTAGAAAATAGCATGTACCCTTTAGGCTTCGGTGTTGGGTCACAAATAAACTACCAAAAATGATGGTGCTGCGCCCTGTAACCAAGGCATGTCCCCTTGTCCGACGACATTTAGGGAAAATCCCCAGGGTGGCGCAAGTTGTAGCCGCACGGCTGCATTGAGGTGGATGTCAAACGTTCCTTCTCATCTCTCCCTATGCGGACCCCAGGTTTTTCCTTTTCTACAGACACTGGGATACTTGGTACTCTTGTTACTACAGTCCTTCGCGCAGACATCTGTAGTGTTACCATGACATTGCTTGCAGTCTTTCTTTTTCGTATCATGTGCACCCCAGAAAGAAAGCTGACCGCCAGATGCCCACACTTGCCATATTTCTGCTCGTTCACCCGCATCTCTAATTGTAAGCAATCCCCCGCACGGGGCACCTTGAGTAATCTTGGTGACGGTGAGTGGCGACACCACGTACCCCGAGCCCCCCATACTTAAGGTGTCACCTACCGTGGCTAGAAGTTGAAAGGTGAAGGGTTAGAAGCCGTGAACGGTGGCCCTCGGAGCCTTGGTCAAGCTCCGGCCGATGGGCTCCCTGCCTGTCTACCAGGCAGGGAGCTCCGGGACCTCTTTGACTACCAGGGTGTGGTCAAAGGAGAAAGTACCCCCGTCTTCCTGCTTTCCAGTGTATCATATGGCATTTTCCAACCCCCCCTCCCCCCCCCCAGACGTGATCGGCCCCCGAAAAGGGGCCGCACCGATGTTTCCTTTCCACTACTTCCTGACTTGAGTCCTCCGAAACCGAACAACTATCCTCGCTTCATCGTGATGGAATCTGTTAACAAATCAAAACCTCTTGTTTCACAGTCGGTATTTCTCATTTCAAAGTTTCTGGACGGTATTGTTGCAGGGTCGTATAAGGCCAAAAAACATCGAACCGGTGAAATTCTTGTCGAGGTCAGTAGCCAGGATCAGGCCAAAAAACTTCTTGCTCAAACCAGCATCGCCGATCAGCCAATCCGACTCACGCCTCACCGCAGCCTAAACAGCTCCCAGGGCATGAGTTCCGACTATGACGTAATGAATGATACTGAAGCCGACTTGCTGGAGGGCCTTCGTGGCCAGGGCGTAACAGCGGTCAGGCGAATCACTATACGAAGAGATGATAAACACATACCAACAAAGCACCTCATCCTAACCTTTGACAGGTCGAGCCTTCCGGAATATATCAATGCAGGTTTCGTGCGATGTCCAGTCCGGCCTTACATCCCGAATCCGCGGCGCTGTTTCAAGTGCCAACGGTTCGGACACGGCCCGAACTCCGGTCGCGGCCGACATACCTGCGCGAAATGCGCCCAGCACGACCACGCGTCCGAAAATTGTAACGTGCAACAGTCTCTTTGCATAAACTGCCAGGGTCCACACGCGGCCTACTCCAGGAAATGTGAAAAATTTCAACTTGAAAAGAAAATCATAAACATCAGGGTAACCGAAAACATCACCTTCTCAGAGCGCGGAACAGGATCGCCTCCTTCCCTCTGGGCAGGTACGCCGACGCAGCTCGCCGGGGTGGTGGAGCGGCGTCTTGTTTCGGCGGGGACCCAGTACCGAGAGTCAGACTTGGTCCCGCTCCCGCCCTCCCCCCCCCCCCTGGGTTGCCTCTTGCAGCCCAACCCGCCTCCGCACCGCTCGCTGGGCCAGCAGCGGCTGTGGTGGCATCCACGTCCGGTGGGAGTGATGCTGCATCCTCCCCTTCCGCTCCACCGTCCCAAACCACACGCGACGGCACGGAGATGGAGACGGAGGCAGTCGCAGCGAGCCCCTCCCCCTCCTTACTGCCTGTGCCATCTATGGTGCTCCCCACGCCTTCGGCACTGGCAGCGCAGGCAAAGAACACCCGAAAGGGTACCACTTCAAGGGGCCCAGTCCGCTGGGCACCCCCTTGCCATCAGATGATGACACGGACGTCCACCCCTTCCGGCTTTCATCGCAGCGGAAGGAACGGGCTGCGACGTCCAGGTCAGTAGAGAAGGCCAGAAAGCCCCTCCCAAGAGTCCAAGCCCCGAAAGACCCTACATAAATAATCACACTCCAGTAGCTCTAACACATCATAATGGGAAGAGAAAACATAGTTCAATGGACCTGCAGAGGCGTTCTGAATAATCTTGAGGACGTGCATGAGATTCTGTATGCCAACCAGCCATGTTTAATGTGTGTCCAGGAAACACATCTGAATTCCAAACATACAAATTTCTTGAATAGTTACCTGGTATACAGGAAAGACAGGGCTGGCAGCACACACTCTTTTGGCGGTGTGGCCATAATCGCCCGCAAATCCTTAGCATGCCACCCTGTCACCTTGAACACCGTCCTTGAGGCTCTAGCCGTCCGCACGATTATTTTTAATAGGTTGATAACGGTATGCTCCATCTACATCGCTCCTGATCTTGCATTTCTGAGCTCTGACTTTGAGGCGCTGGTCGACCAGCTTCCTAAACCGTACATCTTAACAGGCGACTTCAATGCACACAATTCTCTTTGGGGCTCTTCTCGAACGGATGCCCGAGGTCGCCTGATAGAGAAGTTTTTAACATCCTCTGGAGCATGCCTTTTCAACAAGAAACAGCCTACATACCATAACACAGGACACAATACATACTCAAATCTTGACTTGGCTATTGGTTCGGCAATTCTCTTTCCATGTCTAGAGTAGGGAGTGGGCACTCACCCATACGGCAGTGACCACTTCCCCACTTCACTAACACATATAGGTAAAGGCCCAAGCTGTTCATCTTCCCATAATAGGTTCAATGAAGCACGAGCTAACTGGAACACATTTACAGAGACATCGAAACTACACCACACATCGATAGGACACCTACACGTTGAAGAAGCAACCCAACTCCTAACGGCGCACATCCTTGACGCCGCCGAAAAGTCCATTCCCCACGCCTCTGGTGTTCCGCGCAACCAGAGGAGGCCGTGGTGGAATCAGGACTGTAGGTGGGCGCGAGAGGCCCTGAACAAGGCGTGGGGTATCCTTCGACGGTACCCCACGTCGGGCAACCTTGTTTTGTTCAAACGGGCCAAGGCGTTTGGAAAACGTGTGCGCCGTGAGGCAAAACGAGAGAGTTGGCGCACCTTCCTTACATCTATTAACTCACACACAGACACACACAAAGTCTGGACACGAATACGAAAACTAAAAGGACAACAGACACACAGCCTGTCCCTGGTTAGTACAACAGGGGACACACTGGAAGACCAGGCTAACACACTTGCACAACACTTTGAACACGTTTCCAGCTCTGCACAGTACACAAACACTTTCCTGAGACATAAAACCGCTTGTGAAAAGAAGTCCTTACATGATAATAACAGGTCAAAATCTGGTTACAACTCTGAATTTACTCTCTCTGAGCTGAAGGCTGCCCTGAGCACATGTAAACCTGCAGCTCCAGGCGCAGATCAGATTACATACACAATGATACAACACCTACACCGAGATACTCTTGAAACACTCCTGAACTTATACAACAACATATGGCTTTCGGGGCACATTCCGAAATCTTGGAGGGAGGCTATTGTAGTGGCGTTCCTGAAGGAGGGTAAGGACCCGTCTTCTCCCGCCAGTTACCGACCCATCGCCCTCACAAGCTGCCTGTGCAAGCTCCTCGAGAAGATGATTAACATGATACTCGTGTACTTCCTAGAATACAATGGTCTTCTCGAGAGCTGCCAGGCCGGCTTCAGGGTGGGGCGATCCACAAACGACCAACTCGTCGCCCTTGAGTCGTATATAAATGGTGCCTTTAGCCACAAACAGTTTTGTGCTACGGTCTTTTTTGATCTTGAAAAAGCCTACGACACTGCTTGGCGATACGGGATACTTAGCGACCTTAAATTATTCGGTGTTTCGGGCAATCTGTTCAGCACTCTTTATAGCTACCTGTCAGTACGAACCTTTCGTGTAATAGTTGGTACTGCGCTTTCAAATGTTTTTGTGCAGGAAAATGGTGTGCCTCAAGCTGGCGTTTTGAGTTGTACGTTGTTCATAGTCAAGATGAACTCACTTCGAAAGGTGTTGCCAGGAACCATTTCCTGTACAGTGTATGTAGATGATGTCCAAATATCTTTTAAGTCGTGTAATATGTCAATTTGCGAACGCCAAGTCCAGCTTGGTGTTAATAAGCTAGCTGGCTGGGCTGATCAGAACGGTTTTAAGCTAAACCCAGTTAAGAGCACTTGTGTTGTGTTCTCCAAAAGGCGTGGGATCAGGCCAGATCCAGACATCAAACTGAATGGTGTCTCGATTCCGCTCAAAAAAGAACACAAGTTCCTAGGTATAATCCTTGATAAAAAACTTTCATTTATCCTTCATATCAAACAACTAAACAAAAATGTATTAAAACACTGAATATTCTAAAGGTCTTGTCGCATCACTCGTACTGTGCTGGCAAACAACTTCTGCCGCGAGTGTTTACCAGCCTGGTAGGCTCGAGGTTAGACTATGGGAGTGTTTTGTATGGTTCAGGAAGGGAAACTGCTTTGAAAATGCTCGACCCAGTGCAGCACTTGGGCCTTCGACTTGCGTCTGGTGCTTTCCGGACTAGCCCCGTGCAAAGTCTGTACGTCGAGTGTGACAGATGGCGCCTAGGGTACCAACGCGAGTATGTCGATTTGCTCTATGCTTTTAAAGTTTCATCAATGTCTCACCATCCCATTAAGTCTATAATGAGCGATACATCTACATCCCAACTGTTTTTAAATCGTCCATCTATTTCTGCGCCTTTCTCTCTCAGGGCGAGGGAGAAAGCCTCTGAACTTTCTGTCTCGTTTTTAGACACTTTTACAACATCTCTCATTGATTCTATAGCCCCATGGCATCTTCGCCCTGTATTGTGTGATTTGTCGTTTATGCAATTTAAGAAAAACACGGTGCCCACAACTGCCGTTTTGCAGCATTTCATGTATCTCCAGGCGAAATATGGGGCAACAGAATTTTTTACTGATGCTTCAAAAACATCCATTGCGGTGTCATGTGCTGAACACGGACCCAATTTCAGTGCTTGTAAAACCATAAATTTGAATTAAGCATTTTTACAGTGGAGGCATATGGTATACTCCTTGTTTTAAATCACATCAATGAACATAATATCGCAAACTCCATCATTTTCACGGATTCACTAAGCGTCGTGCGTACATTATCATCCCAAAGGTCTTCCAAAAAATACATTGACAATCTAGTTTTTATATCTTTGATGTCGGCGTATGCGTCAGGTCTGAATGTTACCATCTGCTGGGTTCCAGGCCACACTGGCATCGCGGGCAATAAGTTTGCTGATGAAACGGCCGCTGCTGCTGCACTGAGAAACACTCTAGACATAGCAACAGTACCGTACACTGACATGAAGCCAGTCATCAGTCAACACATACGTAAAACATGGCAAACACACTGGAGTGAACAGTCAGACAACAAGCTACATGTAATAAAGCCACACTTGGGACGATACACAACTGATTCACACAACAGACACACCGAAGTGACCCTAGCAAGGTTACGGATAGGCCATACACAAGCAACACACTCGCACTTGCTCACTGGATGTCCAAGACCCATGTGCAGCAGGTGTGGAGAGGGCCTATCCGTAATCCACGTACTCATCCAATGCAAGGCACTTGACACAACACGACGCAAACACTTCCCACAACTATACAGACAACACGTTCAGTTTCACCCATTGTACTTTCTAGGAGACGAGCCCATGTTTTCCACCAAGCTTGTTTTTAAGTTTCTCACCGATGTCAATTTTTTACATCTCATCTCTTATCATGCATCATGACAAACTGACCCTTTACACCAGTCATCTTTATTAGCTTGTTTTAGTTTGTGTATGTTTACTGAAACCCTCTACTTTTACTTTCACATCGCTGTCATGAAATCACTTTTGTTTGGCGCTCTTTGCCCTTAGCTGGCCTTGCGCCATTAAAATCCAGATATCATCAATTGTAAGCAATCGCCTTCACTGAGGTATCACCGGCCACTGTGAGGGCGTCCCTGGTCTGATCGCACACTCCCTAGCACGTTGCACTGAGCCCTCCGTCGACCATGAGTGGAACATTGCACGGGCTATTTCCTTTCTCCCCGGCATATTTTCCCCTTCGAAGTCGATTGCTTTTCGAATACCTGAGAACAGAATCGACGTCTGTAGGGACATACGGCGGCCTGTCACCGATTTCTTTTCAAATACCTTACTGATTGCAGCTCCTTCTTCTTCCACTACTCTTACCAGCTTTAGGTGAGACGCGGCTGTTGTGTAGATTCTTAGCCGCACTGCTAATATTTCTGGTAATAAAGGCACGCACATGTGGCCAGGAGAACTTCTATAGCGGAACACTTCTGATGATGCCAAACATCCCGGATCTTGAAAACCTTGTTATAGGAATTTTCTCTACTACCGACTTTCCCGATGGTTCTGCTATACATCCTACTCCGATCCAGCGCTAAAGGAGTAGGTTGTGTACAAGAAACTACGAGTATATGTATGTCTTACTCTGAATAAGTAGCCCCTACACAATCAATCTTCCTACACGCAGAGTGTGTTTCTCTGGACGCACTCCCACAAATCCTCCCTGTGTATCACTGGCTCTAGATAACTCCCTCTTCCCCTATCTGCGAAAGAACACTCCCAAACTTGGCGCGGCGGGTAACCTGCGCATCCGTGCACAATTAGTTGCAACTATCAGACCTGCTAAACTGGCACCAGTGCCAAATAATTGCTGGACTGAACGCCGAACGCTCACTTGGGATCCTTCTATATTACCTAATAAAGAAACGTGCATAGCACCGTCATTGGGCAAAAGTCAATTGTTATTGCAAGACGTAAGTACATTTGGATACTTAAAGTTTTGCATTGGCAGATCCATAAACGTATGACAAGTATTGCGATCCGAAGGGTAGCGTAGGTATAAATTTTTGGAGTTCCAGTTTTTGTTAATAAAGGGACAAAACCGGACGACGTGCATTTACTTTTGGTTTAGAATGCAATCCTATATAACTCCCTCCTTGTATGCCGCATCTACTACCTGAGTACAGACATTTTTGCTGTAGTTTACTCAAACTCACGAATGAGCAGAGATGAGTGAGTACGGACCCAGGCAAAAACAAGTGCGATGGCGAGTGAGTGCAGACCCAGAAAAAAGGTGAGCCCGATGTCAACTGAGTACAGTAGGTGAGTAATGTGTTCATAAATATACACTCACAAGCGGGTAAAAGCTTGTGAATTTTATTAGGCACTCAAGTAGCGACGAGCGTGCACGCGTCCTGCCATTTGCAAACGCCCATTGAAGGAAAGTAAATCTTGGCGTTAAGGACGAAAGCTGCGCCTGTCTCTATTCGTTCTTCCGCGGGGTTCCTGCATTGTGAAACCACTCGTCACAAGTTGCCATGTTGTAAGCCCGGGCAAACATGGGTCGTTTCGCTCCAGTTTATTATTCAAATTGCCCAAAAGAATTTGCCTGCGAGGCCGCCAGCATGCACAGAGCACGCTAAAGCCACTCGATCTCGGACTTCAGGAAGGGAAATCAGAAAAACTTAGGCTCTTTCAGTTAAGCAAAACGGCGAAACGCTAACCAGGAGAAACATGGGTTAAAGGGTAGACGCGCTCACTGGTTCTCTTGATCTGGCTTAATCGATTCCACTGAACCAGTGCACCTGGTGAATGCGAGCGGTTGAGAGAACAAATAAGTAGAATCAGCTTGGAATAGATGTAAATGCAAACACAGCTTGAGCATAATAGAGTACAAGCGAGTACGAGATGACGTAAAATTGAGGACAGATTAAGTACGAGCACTAGTGAGTACAGGTTGAGTACAACTACGAGTGAGAATTGATTGAGTACAAGTGCTAATGAGTACATAACTAGTATGAGTGCAAAAAAGCACAGGTACGTTGAGTATGAGTCAGTAAAGACTGCGTACGAAGGAGTGGAGGTAAAGTACGAGCACACTGGAGGACAAATAAGATTGAGCACAGTGAGTGCGATAACATGTGAGTGCGTCATGAATGAGCACCACTGATTTTGAGTAGAGACGAGCTTTTTGAGTACGAGTTTGAGTGAGTGCTGCACGAAATAAAAAAAGTGTGATTGAGTTTGAGTTAGCTGTTTGTGTTTTTCCAACCTACGGTCCCAATTCACATGAAGTACATGACTGCTATGAATGTTTCTGTACTTTTACTCTTACGATCTTTGTTCTTTAAAAATAAATCTGTTCCATTACGCGAGCAATAGGGTACTAGTATCGAGGTGTATAAATAATTTTATCATGCTTAAAGGGGCACTGACACAAAAATTTTGCATCTTGTTTTTTTTTTTTGTTGCGATAAGTAGCTAGTGACCTACTTATAACCTGTAGAAACCTCATTTGCTTCAGCGTGCGACGGTTGTTTAATTAGAGGCATTTTCAATGCGGCCAGTCGCAGTTTCGGTTTCAGCGAGTGCCGCGAAACGATAGATTTTGTGGATTTTGTGTGAACAAAGCTGACCACGTGACCGTCGGAGGGATGTCACAGAGCAGAGCCGCCGTAGCACTGTCGAATCCGCATCGACGGCAGTTTTTGCGAATGCCCCCACGTACTCATCTCGTGAGGCGCTTAATTAAAAAGTGACTGTGGATGTGACGCAGGCGCTGCGAGTGCAAATGCTACCGCGGCTAAAGAACGACGCGCGACGCTCGAGACGGTGGGTGGCAAGACGCGCGCTTGGAGCAGCCGGCCGGTCTGCCTACAGGTCCACCTACAGATGTGTTCGGCTCAGCACTGCGGCGGATATTCGAGTGCCGCTCTCGTAAGCGGTGCAGATGACAATTTTTAATGCACCCCGCCATCGCATCATTAACTCCTTTCTCACGGAAGCCACCATGGTCGGGACTTGGGGACAATTTCGTGCAGCGGTAACAAGCTATCACTCGAGCTACCTGCGCCGGCCTGGGCCACTTCGCTGCCGTGGCCGCCGCCTGCACAGCGACCGTGCGGCTAGCTCAGTGAGCTTTTCGTGCCTCCGGCGCGTTTTCGCATCCAATGGTAATAAACAGCAATAGAAACAGAGTGCCTGGAATCGCTGTAGAACTTTGGTCGCGGCCAGCTGCCCGATTAGCTGACGAAATCGCGGCGCCTCCGCCGCCAACGATCGGGTTGTTCGTTCTCGAGAGCAGAAGCTCCGCCCTCCGGCCCTCCGATTGGAGCGGCGAGCCGCGCGAGCCGGCGCAAAACGCCGGTAGTGCGGAAGCGGCAAACACAAACTCGTGACGTGTTTGGATGTTGTTTATTTACAATTGCGCGTGGCCCTCTGCTGGCTGCTCGGTTGCGTTTCGCACACTTCAAAACTGATTTTAAATATGTTCTAGGCTGTATTCGCCGCTGATATTTTGCAGATGATGTATGTGTGTTCCCACTAATCTATCTCCGAAGTTATCTCGCCTTGAAAATTTTGTGTCAGTGCCCCTTTAAGTCTGCGTTAAGACGATGCAGAACAAGCAGAGAATTTTTTCTATATCAATGACGCAAACCAGAAAATTCAACACACCAAAAGTTGACAAGTTTCAGAACATTAGAGTAGGAGAGCTTCTGTAGAATAAATAATAATTTATACCGGAGAAGCTCTCCTACTTTGTGGAAATAGGGGCTTTTCTTGTAATTTTACTGCGGTTGCCTATGCCCATTGTGCGATTTATAATGCAGTTTTTTTTTTCTGACAAATATGAACGTTTACCCAGCGTACAGCTGTGCGTATCCCTCGAGTAGAAAGTGTTTTTTAACGCATCAAGGCACACGCGCTTTTTACTAATGTCACTGTAATATTTTTTTCTGTTTTCTGATTTTAGTGTGAGTTTTGAGTATTTTTTTTCTGCTCCTGTGTGGGGCGAAAAAGTGTTCTTGGGAGTATGGTTGTAGCATATAGAATTCTGGAACCACCCCAAAAGCGCATTAGATAATTCAACCTCTGTTAGAATCCCCAGAGAAAACAGTTTTACGAAACCTCTCATAGAAATAAGAATTGCAGTGCATTTATTGGGTTAGTTTTAAAGCGCAAATTTTATTAAAAGTTTGAATATATGCTTTAACCTTGCACAGCTCACCTGATACATATTGAAGACAAAAACACTTACCTGTAAGTTTTATTGCTTTATCTATAATCAAAGAGTTCGCAGCTGAAACGAAGATAAAAATCTTTTCAACGGCGCTCATCTAACAATTGCATTAAACACTGCCCAGAAAAAACGTTTTCTGGTTAAACGATTTAGAAACCTAATTCATGCGTAGCTTAGTGCAAGCATAGTCGTTCAAGTTGCGACAAAAGTTTGGTGTGCTCCATAAGTAATTTAAACTTTTCAGTATGCCGTCCCAAACATGTCACATCGTTTATCACTGCAGTACCACCAGGTGATTTGATCACGTCAAATCATATAGAATGCATTTTAATTGTTTTTGTTTCGTTCTGTAATAAAAAGGCCGCTTGGTGATTGGCTCTGTATATTGAGCAGTTGGCTGCATAACCTTAGAAAGTTTCAAAGACAACTATAATATGCAATAACTTACCAATTACTAGCACAGTCGCGAGCACAACCCAGTAAGAACCCATATTTTATGTTCTGCATTTTAGGAGTGCAGACGAACGAAGAAGGCATTGCCGCAGCTTTTACTTGTTCGAAGCCTTTGTTCCAGCTTCCAAAAGCACGGCTTTTATTTTTTTGTTTTCAGAGAAGAAACAATGGACGTGAGCAAATGCTTTTCTACTGTAGCTCTCGATGAACAGGTGTTTCTAAGAAACTTCCACAACTCCCACAATATTTGGTTGCCGTATTCTTGTTAGAATGTCCTCTTTTCCTATGTTCTTCCGTTCTTGATAGCAATATAGAATCCCAACATGTGTAAGAACCATTACAATTTTTGTTCTGTCTGTACTTTTGTTTTCATTATATCTACTCCAATTTTTTTGCTGTTTGAAATGACATTAGGCTAGCGTGGCTTTGGAACACATTAGTTTTGACACCCTCGTTGTAGGTACAATGTCGCACACAGGTTGCAGCATATTATAGAAAAGAATGTCTAGAGACAATTTTATGCTAATAATGGGAGTCCCAGAGAGATGTTACCAAAAGAAGCGTTTCACAAGTACCTACTGCTGTGAAATATATTGCCGCGAACCATGTATGGGTTTGTTTATTTCTTGTTTTTATATACTGCCGGGCCACGCCCGGCTGTGTAATCTGCGTCCCAAACGAAGCGCGTCTTCTATTCTTTAATTTTATGCCACACGGGCTATCATATTCACATTAGCAGACTATTCCGCACTAACGTCACTAGCCCAGAATAATAATCTGTGATCTACAGTGTTCTGAATGTGAATCGATGGTTCCAGAAACACTTGCGCCGAAAGATGAAAAAGCCTGCAGAGCACACGCCGCGCCATTCAATCACCGACGCTCGCTTGCGTACGTCACTTTGCTGACTGCTGCTTCACGGCCCGTGTATTATTTGAGTTGTTAGGGGAGCACAAGTTTTCTCCAATAAACTTGTTTTTCTTGAAGACAACTGCGCTGTCTTTGGCAACGTGACTTCTGGTGAGGTGCGGGGTGCATGCACCCTCAACACTCTTCAAGTCGCCAAGCAAGCCCAACTCGTTCCAGCCGCCGACAGCAAGGCTTAGAGCCGGAGTTTGGACTACTGCCAGATAAATTGAAGGCGGAAGACGTCACGACCGTTTTCATGAACAACCAATTCACGATGACCGAGGCTTCAAGCCATCCTGTAGTCTGCAGCAACCCCGGGAACCACCATCATTTCATGGATCACCCACGGAAGATCCTGATGATGGTTGCAGAAAGTGGAACATGTTCGGATCTGTAACAGGTGGGATGACGAAGAAATGTTTCGGCATGTCTTCTTCTGTTTAGAGTATGCAGCTTTAACTTGGTTTGACAACCATTAAAGCTGTTTGACTGATTGGATTCTCTTCCAGAGCGAGTTCCTTAAAACATTCGCCACCGTCGTGCGAAAGGAACGAGCCGCACACTTGCTGGAAACGCGCACCCAACATCACAACCAAGGGGTAGTTATCTTTGTTGAGGAGATGAAGATGTTTTTTCGACGTGCGGATCCGGAGATGACACAAGGAAAGAAACTAAGCTTTCTCATCGAAGGTGTAAAGCAGGAGCTTTTTCCTTGCCTCGTCCGCAACCCTCCGAAGACGGTGGCCGAATTTGCGTCTGAGGCGGCCGCGATGGAGAAGACGCTGGAAGTTCGAACGAGGCAGTACGATCACCGGGTTAACGCGCTGGTTTTCGAGACGATCGGTGCTAGGGCTACAAGCTCCGGCACACTGCGCGAGACAATCCGAGCAGTGGTCAGGTAGGAGCTTCGGAAGCTTTTTCCAGCGACGTCGTCATCTCAAGTGGCTTGCCTGACTGACGTCATCGGCGAAGAGGCTCAGCACGCTTTGGGCCCTTCTATGCCATCCGAGGCACTCCGCGAGCCACAGGCGATGACCTACTCCCCGGCTGTTCGTCGACCCCGCCCTGCTCCAACCCGTCCCCAAGAAGCTCCACCATACCACCAACCACTCGCGCCGCCCTACCCACTCTCACCGCCGTCCACCGTACCATCGTCCAGAGCCCAAAACGAGCTGCCGAGAAAGATTGACGTTTGGCTAACCGCCGATAATAGTCCGCTCTGCTACCACTGCGGAGAGGCCGATCACATCTATCGTCGTTGCCCATACAAGAGAATCGGACTGCGTGGTTTCTCTGTCGACGCACCTCGCCCTCTCCCTGGGCAACGACCACGTGAGATCGACAACTACCTATCGCAAACCAGACGTGGCACAGCCTGTTTCAACCGTTCGCCGTCGCCGTACCCATACCAATCGCCGTTCCGCCATAGCAATGATTACTTCTCACTGACTTCTGACTTCCGGCGTCACCTCCCATCCTGGCGTGGGAGGTGGAGACGATGCACACGGACCCCAGAGTAATCAGCGGTCAAGCTGCACAGGCCGCATGGCAAAGAAACCCGCTCCATACTACTCCGCGTGCGGCTCGATTTCTGCAACGCGGTAGCCCGCTGAACAGACAAGGCCGCCGGTCGTCGTCCACTTGTGCTCACTGCAGAGAACCCGAGATCCTGGAGCACCTGCTCTGCTCCTGCCGCCAGCACGATGCCCGGCGAGTAGAGCTTCGGGGCGCAATCCAGCGTCTCGAGCTGCCCAACCACACCCGGATGGCCCTGCTTTTTCCGACGGGCCCCAGCTCCATTCGGCGGGAAGCATTCCGACTTGTCCTGGCCTTCCTCGAAGAGACGAAGCTCATACAACGGCTAGAGCCCAATGCCTGCCGGCCAACATTATGCACTCCTCATCATTTCCTTTCTCTCCCTCTTTCTATGTGACCCTTTGTTCTCAACTATCCCCTTTCATTTCCCCTATCTTCTTCCCCCGGACTGGGTTGTATGCTTGGAAACTTACAAATGAGCTCAAAATATCACTAGTTCACTTCCTTTCCACTTTCGGTATCAATAAAGCAAACAATCACATTTTCTAATGATCGTGCTATCTCAGCATGTCCTTGGCATACAAGCCACCAAACAGAAATAGATCACAAAGAGGGAAAGACACTATCGCATCACTTGCTGGGGTGTCGTTGCTAAAAAAGCCGAAGGTTTGCAACACTTTCCAACTTCTTCAAACAATGAGGTGGAAAGGGTTTGCGTTGTACTCTTCTAATAGCTCCCACACAGTTTGGCCGAAGAAGTCTCGGTGCGGCTTCATATCAACATCATCAACATCAACGTTATGCAACTATATATTACTATGTGCTATGCAGGCCAGCCCCAGGAAATGATCATAGAGAATTCTGTCAATCATTTACGATGGTCAGTAACGTGGTTTCATGGCTATTCAACGGGAAATCCTTTTCTGGTGTCTTCTGCAAAACGTTGCAAAGGAACACCTCGTTTTAACAGTATCTTAACGCGTGCTCTACTGCCATGGTATCTTACACAGCAAACAGCCAGAGCCCCAAGAAGCACACAAACCTTTTTCCATCAGCGAAGCTTCAGAGAGTAACACTCCCTCGTGTTACATCAAAACATTTGACATAAGGCGCCGATGGTATTTTGTTCACACGCTGATATGCAACTTGCCCTTCCCTTGCACTGTATATGGAGCTGTACGCAGGTATTGACGAAGCTGTGTCAAGCAGGACTCCACACGGATCCTTTGATGCAGGATCACCACGTAATTGAAAGGAAAACGTTAAAACAACAAAAAATTGTTGGAGCCAAGAGTGCCACCGTCAAGAAAACAACAGCTAAGAATACCTTCGTGCAAAACTCGACCCCGGCGTGCATGACGCATGCTGCCCACATCACGCATAAAAACAAGCTGTTCTCTACATGACGCAGAAAACGGTGCGCAGAGTAAGACACCCTCAGCAAACTTGTAGAAAAAGTTCGTTTGACTCGTCGGCTCCCATAAGGACGCAAAAATAGGCCACAAACACTCTCTGCAATTTTGGCACGTTATACAAGCAAGGAATGCGAAATCCGCACCACATACCAGGGCTCTGAAAAAAGGAACAAATTACGCATACTTACGCACAGAAACACGGACAGAAGCTGTCCGCGCCACTCTCCTTCATTTCGAGTTTCGGTGGCTGGCCTCCTCCTGAAAGGGTATCTGCTCTAACAGTTTTCGAGTGGGACGCCTAAATATTTCACTGGCGTGTATACAAGCATATATTACGAATGTACCGGGCTTTCACAACCAGCTGCCGTGACACCAGTTGAGATAGCCATCCGAGTTGACGGAAATACCGGCGTAAAGGCAGAACCTTAAAGGAACACTTATAATTTTGTGGACGACACTCGTGCCATAAAAAAAAACAGTGTTGCCTGCTTAAGCGAGTAGGCAACTTTAAAGCACCTCTTAAAACTCCGCGGATATGCTATATCCATGGTAAGGTAAGGACGAGCACCCATTTTAATAAATATGCAAAAACAGCAACAAGGAGAGCGAGCTTCCTTGACGTATCCAGCAATTTATCTTACTTGCGACGAAGAGCACTTCTGCAAGAAGTACTCCTCGTCGGGGGGCGCATCAATCTTCACATTACGATTTTCTAACCGAGTTCTCCAGAGACTGTATATGCCAAGCAAAATAGAAAGGTTTTGAAACATGTCACCAAGAAACACAAACAATTGCCGTGTAAAAAAATATTAGTGACAAAGGGCTTTTTGAGTGTGCCCTGCATGATGTCCCAGAAAAACACAGGGCTGCTGAAGTCCAAGAAGGCATAAGGAATAGTATCAGGGTACCCAAATAATCTTCAATAAACAGATCGGAGAAAAATGCCGAAATCATTTAGCGACAATGCTACAGGGAGCGGTAGAAAATGTGTTTCAAAAAATGTAGTTTTAATATCTGAAGAGCCACACGCCTAATTCTAGAGAGAACATCATGGCCGTTGCGATTTTGTAGGTGTCTTTATATTGTGTGAGATAAATGTTGAACCTAAATGATGTGATTGTGGAGTGTTCTACTTACAGTGCCTCAATCTTATCAAGGCAAAATGACAAAAACATTTTAAAACTCTTGATCACCACTTCAAGATTGGGTTCGGTCATCGGAAACAGGTGTACAACAGTGACTTGGCATGACGGAAGCCCCTACAATAAACACACCTGCATACACGTGCGCAAAAAAATAAGACGCTATTATAGGAACGTGCAGATGGCATAGACCACAGCCAACTGCTGTAACAGGCCAAACGTTCCTCTGCATGGCTTAGTGTGTTGAAGATCAAATATATGTCGCATTGCCTCGATGAAACCTTCAATATTGGTGCGTGTACATGCAAAGGCCTGCTTTAAGTACCATAGATCTACTGCCAAAAACGTTGCCGGTGATGGCACTGTGACATCGGTCATTGCCACCGTTGCCACCGTCCGTATGATTCCCGGTGCGAGCAATGCCATCGTTCATGGTGACGCACCCAAGCTGACCTGGAAGCGCCTGCAATGCTGCTGTGTCACGTACGCGGGCGGAGGGATCAATGACCCGCTCAACCTCCTTTGGTCTGCAATGCGTCATTCCTTTTCTCCACGCGACCAGTGGAAGGTAGAGTAAGGCATCAAAGCAAGTTTCCGGTCTTTTCTTCTCCCCCCGACGCCAAGCTAGTTCGCCGAATGATGCCGCCATAAGAGTTATCCCATTACGCACTCCTGCATTCTGATCCGAGAACGAGACATTGAAGAACGCCGTATCCTGCATCTTTCACCAACACGGACCAGCCGGCCTGCAGCATCTTTCTGGGTTCACCTCATCAGCCTGTCAGAGTACGCGTTTCCTGACACGAGAGCTCCAGCCTTCCTGTCCGGAAGCGATAATGCGACTTCCGTTCTCCTCGGTAGAAGAGCGAAGGATCTCTCCTCCACGGCCCCGAAACCAGACACCCATGTTAACACGCATGATCAAGAAGCCGGACGAGCGCCGACGCTTCCGTGTCCTCTGGACCGGCAAGGGAGCGGCATCGTTTAAACCCTCATTATTAAACACAATTTTTATCAGTTAGTACGGGTTTATATGTGTCTGTTTACCTCTCAACTCTGCGCGTACCCACCCCCCAAAAAACCGTGAACCCACCCATTAACATTTCGCAACAGCACAAAAAGTATTGGCGTTGCAGACTGAAAGTATTGTGAAGCTTTAACATGGTAAGTTATATGAGCTTGGTCCCTTTGCCCTTCAATGAGCTTAAGCCCTCTACTGACACACCAAGGTACCTTCCTGGTAACAAGTACCAGAAAAATCTCCATAAGAATTCGCATTCTTTCCCATAATCTGAACCACATGCAGTGGTTAGTAAAGTGGTTACAATCTGCTCCCAACACTGCGTAATTTACAGGAGCCGGTAAAAATTTCATGGTGTAGGAACGAAATGTTTTTCGTTCCCTTTTTTGTTTCGTTCCCCAGCAAAAAGTTCCGTTCCGTTTCTGTTCCGGAACGAAAAAAACGGTCCCTAACGGTTCATAACGGTTTTTTAATAATGTTTATAAAATCAGCCGTAAAAGAACACTTATTAAAATTTTAAAATAATAATTGATATATTATTAATTAGGAACTTTATAATTGGGTGTTTACGTCGAAAAACTACGATATGATTAAGAGGTACTCTGCAAGAAACTTTGAAGCAAGGTAACAACCAAAACTTAGTATTTATTTTTCCTGATATTGGAATCCCGCATTATCTTTAAGGGAGTGAGCACGACTTCAGAAGCAGCAGATCATCGCATGTACTCTCCGACAAGCAAGACCGCTGATCCGACCAAACTGATTACAGTGCCGAAAATGCCCTCTCCACACTGACGTGTGCAGCTGGCACACCAAAGGGCCACTTGTGCTAACATGTATTGGCCGCGAGGCCCACCACTGGAGAGGCCGGCGCTGCGATCGTTTTGACGTCACTTGTAGGATCACCGTTCCTATCTTGCTGCGAAGTTGGCTCGCAGCGCGTGACTCTTCGCTTAGGAAGCGCGTTTTAAAAGTATTTTTGTGTTAATTTCCTTCGTTTTAAGTTAATTCTCAGTGCGTCAAGCGCAGTTCGACCTCATGGGGACTTTATAACCGTATCAACTTTGGTAGATTATCCGCTAACACCATGAGCGTGGTGGTGTATTACGTATGCGACCGAAGCGTACGTAAGCAGCGGCTTGTTTCCCCGAACACCGATGCGGACTACGACGATCGCCGAGTGAATTTTCTAGATTTCCCTTGTTTGCAAGAAATGTATAAAGCAGGAAATCGTGAAGCGTTAACTGCTCGCAGAAGCACACGCACCCGCCGCGCCTGCCCGCACGGCCGGCGGTGCGGCTCGAAACGACGCAGGTCGCGGCAGCAACAACTTGTCGCCGGTTTTTAAGATCACACAAGTCATGGAAAAGAAGTTCCAGATTGGTGAAAGCGGATGTTAGTGTGAAGAAAAATTCTGATAGGTAGTGTCATCAGCTGTGGTTTTGAAAGCAATGCTCAAATATCTGCCGCGATTTACGCCGACCCGCCGCGGAGGTCGGTCCCGGCAGCACCGGCCCGATCACACACGCTGCGGCGAGCGGCCGAAGGATGGCTATGCTTGCGCGCAAGAATCAGCTGAGGCCGTGCAGGTATCTTGATCGTCGATCGCTTAAACGGAAATCACCGCGCTTACAGAGTTCCCAGCGCGGTGAAACGTTCTGTTACTCTCATTCGCATCTCTAACGGCGATGAAATATCTGCTGCGACGCCAAGCCTGAAGTTCCCAACATACGTTTACTTGCATCGATGAAGCCGGCTGCGCGCTGTTGGAGAAGGCCCTCCCGTCGCGCACGCTCGTGTTGCGTTTGGGTTCCTCTTAACTTCTTGGGGGGCCCCCAACGCTCGGTTCTCCTATTCTAAATCTCCCCATTACCCGAAATCATTAACGACGTGTTTCGCCTCGTACGCAGCCTCGCCTTCTGTGAGCAGTCGTGAGTTTCGAAATTGATGCTTGAGAAAGGCCGGCTCACTGTAAACATACAAAACACGCTGCAATTATAAATAACCACGCCGAGCACCTAATGAAAACTAAATAAAGCCTTGTCCAAACCCGCTCGAAGGCGTTAAAAACTCGCGTTCATACCGTTCATGCATTGCGGACAAGTTTTCGCGAAAAGTAAACATCAGCCGTGCAGAGTACAGATTACGGCAGTGATCGTTAATCAAATCAGGGCATGCCTATAAAAACATCGTAGGGGACATAGGCACTGATTAGGCCAAACTGCAGACCATAAAATACTTTCAAACATGTGCGGCCAAGCAATATGATCACCGTTCTCGCGTAGTCATTCATTTACCAGGCAATACGAGTAGTTCGCGCACTGAGATCATAAGTGAGCGAGGCGTTTCCGTCGCTGTTACAAGGTGTTTCCTTGCACACACATGTCCCGTCACAAGTATTTCATAATTAATTTACAGCGTACATTTCTCGGCATCAGTTGCATCGTCCTTGGCGTGGCTGCGTACGTAAGAGCTGTGGGTCGCGATGGTAGCAACTACCTAAGCGTGGCGGTGTCGCCGAGAACAGGCGAGTCGCTGATTGCTTGCCCGAATTATTTGGTTTACAGACCACGTTTTTGGTAATTCGCATCAAATCCACAAGGAGGAGGGCGAGACGGTGGCCACAACAAAAAACACGTTTCCGCATACGCACGGGAAATGTGTTGTAGCAGACGACAACACGAATCGGCGTCCTACAAGTGACCTCACTCGTAGGGGGCGCCACGGTATGTCCTCGAGGCCAATAGCTCCGGTTGCCGCTCTTTGCGCTCTTCCAAAATTTTCAAAATATTTTTGCTTCTTGGAAGGCGTGGCTCTTTGTCCAGCATTTCTAGCAAAACTGCCATGTCCGCTAACCCTGGCTCACTTGTTAAACGCGATTCAGTGCCAGCCTCGGCTTCCTTCGTTTTCAAAAACGCTTCGAGGGCGTCGTCCGGTTATTCAGAAGTGGGTGCAGCGGTGCTCTCTGAAATATAGCTGCTACATTGCTTCTGGTGAAGGCCTGTGAAGGCTGCGATTCGCTTCCACGTTTTGCACAGATGCATCCTCGGTTCATATTTTTGATCGGCTGTCAGAAGAAGGCGATGGCGTTGGTACATGTACTATTATGAGCAATATGAAAGGGAACACAGGAACGCGTGGAAAACACCCTCAGACCCAGCTATCAGTGATACGCAGCGGGTGCCGTCGGAAACAAAGTGGAAAGGGAGATGCTGTTCTAACAACTGTTCCCATTCCCGCCGTGCGTCTTATCGGCTTCCGGACGATACTTTATCATCGGTGAAATGACGTAAGTTGCTGCTTTTTAGAAATCCCAGCGTGGTGGGAGTGCCAACACTTAGCTGAAGAGCGTCTTCCTTTCCCCCTCTGTTTTTCACAGCGCCATCCGCGTATCGCTCCGAGTCTGTTTCGAGGCTGTTTGCCACGCGTTCCTGTGTTCCCTTTCATATTGCTCGTAATAGTACTATTACGAGCAATATGAAAGGGAACACAGGAACGCGCCAAAAACACCCTCAGACCCGTAAGTGATACGCAGCGGCCGCCGTCGGAAACAAAGTGGTAAGGGGGATGCTGTTCTAACAACTGTTCCCATTCCCGCCGTACGTCTTATCAGCTGTCGGATGATACTATATTATCGGCGAAATGACGTAAGTTGCTGCTTTGTAGAAATGCCAGCGTGGTGGGCGTGCCAACAGTTAGTGGAATAGCGCCCTCCTTTCCCCCTTTGGTTTTCACAGCGCCATCATCGTATCACTCCAAGTCTGTTTCGAGGCTGTTTGCCACGCGTTCCTGTGTTCCCTTTCATATTGCTCATAATAGTACAATGCAGCACAAAAAATATTTACACGTCATACATTTCGTTCTAGTTCCTTCATGGACTGAACCAGGGCCCATGCCAGTGGCGACAGTATCGCTGATGTCTTCGTGGAACACGTGCGCCAGGCACCATAGAAATCTCCGATTGTCAGTTGTTTTGTCTGAAGCACCTTCATTGCTTCTTGTGCTGGTTCAAGGGATTGCTCATCACTTCTACTTTTGCCCACATGCTGTAAGTCCAACTTGTGGTGTCTTCGCGCGAAAGGAATTCTTGATCAGAGTCCTTCACTTCAACAAACCTGGTCAACATGCTCCATATCGACATCCAGCTTGTCAGGAAATGAATAACAGGCTTCCTTAGCCCTAGCTTTCTTATGAAGCCAATTGCACTTTGCACTCGTAGTTTCTTCACCAGTGCACGACATTGTGCAACGAGGGTGTTTGAACCGGAGTCCTTAAGAGCATCGCCGACTGCCAGTTGCAGCGTGTGCTTAGCACACCTGACGCCTAACTGAAAATCGGCGGCATGAAAACCAAGGCACTCGGCGTCTTCTGAACCATGCAAAAGAGAGCCGCAATAACCAAATTATGGGTAGCCGCTATCGTCCTCCTCGTCTGAACTAGAAGCGTCGGGTTCATCGTCTGTTTCTCTGAAAACCCGAGCAGCCTTTAGCATGTTTGCACCGTTGTCAGTTGTGACACTGTACACACGGGTGACACTGACGTCGTAGCGAGACAGAGTGTTTTTCACATGTGATGTCAAATGCTCAGTAGTGTGCCTATTGCAAAGCTCCTTCATGGAACGTGGTTAAAAAATTAGTTTTGCATTTTTCGCATACTGTGCGTCGATGCCAAGCAGAGCCCTGTCAAGTCGCGACACGCTGTAGATTTTTAAAGAAAACATCCGATTTTTTAGCGACTGCGAAATTTCTTCTCACTTGCTTTTTGCTTGTTCCTGGACCCTGTTCGTTACAGCCTCTGCGGTGATTGCACGCTTAGCATTGAGCGCTTTTAGGACAGGATCGATTATTTTCCGAAAGCCGGAGTTATCAATTAGCCAAAATGGCCGACCGTTTCTTGTGAGTAGTTCAACGCAGCTATTCATGATGCTGTCGTCTGTTATTTCTGGCAAAGCACACATTAAAGAAATGGGTTTAAACATGTTCTGCATATCCACTTGTCCCGCATCATAGGCAATGAAAAAGCAGATGAGGCTCCCAAGAGAGGATTACGACTGCGGAACGTGAGGAAAATTTTCTTCACAAAGCACGATGCCTCGAGACTAGCAAAAGAGCTGTTTTCAGGGAAAGAAGCATCTTCTGTTTTCTCCCGGAAAACCAGCACCCATTCCTGCATCATGTCGACCCAACTTTGGCACTGAGGTTACCGGAGTGACTTCCACATCGGCTAGAGACTTTGCTCCATCGCTTACGTCGCAAGGTGGCGCTAACACATACCTACTGCTATCGCCTTGGCCTAACCTCGAACCACTATTGTGACAACTGCGGTTCACCAGAAACCGTCGAGCATATTTTACTGGAGTTCCCTACATACTGACAAGCAAGGAACAACCTCGCACAGAAGATCGAGTGCGTCAAACACAGTTCCTTTACTTTAAAAGCACTTCGGGGACCATGGCCATCTCCCTCCTCTAAGCGTGAAGTGCTAACCGCATTGTTTGAATACCTCAATGACATCGTCGTCACTGAGCTGATATAGGACAAGACCATCCTTGCTCTGTACAACCGTCCATAGACTTTTCACGTGTCGCACTGACGGTCCCCAACGCACACGCTACCTCCTTTTTTTACTCCTTTTATTTTATTCTTTCTTCTCTCCCTTCCGCCTTTCTTCCTATTGCAACTTTATTCCCTCCTCGCGTACCCCGCAGAGTAGCATGTCGGCGTTAACATGCCGGCAAACCTCTCTGCTTTCCTCTAATAAAGAGCTTTCTCTCTCTCTCTCTCTCTCTCTCTCTTGCCCCGCACTTTGCCGCAGGAGAACCTTCCGTCTCGTCCGACACAACACGCTTTGTAGAGTGGGCTTTGTCGGCCTGAATGTTGTCGTAACTTTCCTTGTGGCGTCGCTGCAAATAACTCTCGTGGTTCCCACCATGGTCACCCGACCCAACCTGCTGGCAGTCCTCAATCTGGCAGGTCGATGTCTTTGAGACGCTGTAATACTTGAAATACCGTCGAGCGCGATCTGTTCTGTCGTGTCCCATCTGAACTAGCTGTAAAGGTTGTTACAAGGCACTTGGGAGGTGGCCGAACATCAGCAATGTTCGTTTGGAGTCAGTCGTAACAACGTCGGTAACTAAACACACTGCAGGAATGTCACGCCTCCTCTTTGCATGTTCCTCCGAACAGGAGAAACTAAATAAATACGGCAGGCATTAGTGGTGAATGGAAAAAAGTAGTTCGCCTGCTAGTGTGTGGTTGAAGCTATATGGTGGAAAATAAACTCGCTCGCGCATGTGGAGTAACTATTTTGTGAGCTGTGAATGCTGCAGACACCAATCCACCGCACTGTTGACAAGGCAAATGATACTGCCGGAATTCAATATGATGGTGCTAGGGGGCGATAGAGGGGGCGACAGAGGGCGATAACGTTGCCTTGACCGTGCATTTCTTGGGACTATGCAGACATTTCCCGTGAACGGAGAACAATTAAAATATTTTTGTTTCACAACGGAACGAAATAATATAGAACGTTTTAGTTCCGTTCGAGTTCAAGTCAAAAATACCGTTTTTTTTTTCGTTTTTCGTTTTCGTTTCCTTTCGACACACTGGTAAAAATTAAACATTTCGCTTCAGGATAAGGACGAGTTAAAAAGCAGTGATCACGATTTTTGAACATGTTACAAATTTTCCCGGCAGAGTAGTCTTTTGTAAATAAAGCTTTAAAAAACAGATGTACCAATGCCACGCGGCACTGCTCTGGCCTATAAAATATACCGTGAAGTGCGGTGGCCGGAAGAGATGTTTACGTTTGCCAACCTAAATACACAGTCCCAGGTTAAACTGCAAACCATGAATCTTGAGTGTGCAATTAAATTGTTTACTTTTACGAGCGTGTTACCACGGGAACACACAACCATGTGCCGTGGATTTAATACGTTGGCGTACGGAAAAAAATTCCGGGCCCTTTCCATTAACGTGATACATGGAAAGTAGCGAAGCATGCCGTAAATAAGTTTATTTTAGGCGCTTAGGCGCTGTAGCCTGTAGAGATGAAATTGTTCGGGAGTAGAGAAATACAGCCACGCTTGAAGTACAAAGAATTATAGCGCAAGGGTATAAAAATAAATGTACTCATGTGTTCTTTTAAGACGCCATAGGCTCTATCGGCAGGCATTGGAAAACGAGTGTCGCGGTTTTTAGCACAGTGACTATGATTATGACCGAGAACGCCGACAGCCCGAGCCCCTAAGGGGCTTCGCCCCTAAAATACAAAGGAATAAACGCCGGCTCAAGGCGCCCGGCATGACCTTAGCAAGCTGCGTAGGTGGAGCCAAGCCTCTCCTAGGTATGACGAAATCGCCCGCGCCACCACTGCTCCCCCTTCGTGAACACTCGATGCAGCATTTTTGGCCTGAGCTCTCACCTGCTCTGGTCCCAGGCAGTTATTGTGCATTCGCACCTGATGTGGGAATCACAGAACCACTCGTGCAACATACGCTCAGTTCGCAAAGGCGGTAGCCACCGATTTTAGCGCGTGCTTACACGGTCCACTTTGGTAGAGTTGTGAGAGTGTGCGAACAAAACGAGCCACATCTGCCAGTCAATGCGAACTTTCAGTCTGAGTTTCGGAAATCAATGTAAGTTGCAACAGTCGGGTTGGCGAAAAGGGGAGAGGGTCCGCCAGATCTGATGTTTATTTTGCGCCATGCACCAGTAGTGCAAGCTGTGCCCATATGTTTAGGAGGTGTCGGCTGGGTGTACAAATAAAACCGAGCACTGCGACAGAGGGAGAAGGCATTACCGTGAATAAGCCAAATAATGTACCAGCCGTATGTACAAGGACTGACTGTTATTTACTGCGATAGACGCTGTTCAAGTGCATGCTGCAAAAGGGGCGACATACTAATTTTTCAGTCATCCTACTGGTAGAATTCTTCTCGGAGAATGAAGCATATTTAAGAAATGTGTGGCCGACTTGGATGCAAGTGACTCTGATTAGGGTAAACCAATTCAAGGTTTGTGACCGCGCATCGCATAGTGTCGCGGATTGAAATACGTGGTTGTTGACATGTGTAAGCGACTCTACGGGTGAACATGCGGGAAGTTCTGAAGGAGTCGAGGACTGGGTTTCACAAGCAAGCATACAAACCTTACGATGATAATGATGATGATTATGATGACAAAAACGTCATCGTCGTCGTTCTCCCATGCTTCATAGCAGTGACGCACAAGGTGCTTGTAAAAGCGTTGCTTCGACATCACCGTTGCCTTGTGGAGCGGGCGTTGAAGAACACGTGGCATTTAGCGTTAGCTCTGAGAGAAGCATTGTACCGGTGCCAGCGAAAACATGGGGTTCTCAAGGTTATTTCTGTTGTGTCCTTGATAAAAAGGGTTTCATTCTCACAATGTGCACCCCGTCCGAGAGCAGTTGATGTGTTCTAGGTGATGTGCAGAGATCTCGAATGACGGCGTAGGTTACGTCACTGAGTCGCCGCAGAACCCGGTAGGTACCTGATAAACCTTTGGGTAATTTTCTAACAAGCCTCGACGTTTATTTGGTGCCCATACCCATACTTGCCCTGAGGTTCGAAAGCTGGATGAAAACGGGGAGCGTTGAACTATGCAAAATTGTGCCGCTGCTGTAGCGTGGTGTGGTAATAAGCTAGCCGGCTTCAGCGCTTCAGCGCTTCAGCGAACCGCTCCGCCCGTGGGGAACAGCTCGTCAGTGGAATATGGTGGCGGTCAGCGCAGAGTAGTTGTGCAATGCTTGCTGTCGTTCTGCTGCGATGCTGCTAGCAAATCGTAGAGAACCACAACGATTTTTTTTTCAGATCGGGAAATCTTGAGCGGGGAGGTGACCTTTACGAGGCATGCCATGTGCGTGATTTCCGTCCATACTCAGTAAATACGGATAACATATGACTCTCGATGTGTAAGGCTGGATGTCAAGCTGGAAGTGCAGGTCCGTTCCTTCGCGCAAATGTTTCATGCTTGCATGCAATTTGGCGTATGGGGGAATATATTGCAGCTAAAGGCTCCTACAAAGCCGGTGTGTGTAGTCAATCCAGGAATGCTGCGGCGCTGGCCTTTGGCGGTCGATGACGAAGCGGCGTCGTGCTAAAGCGAAAGACAAACTTAGGGGGTGCTTTCTGAGACTAACCATAAAATAGAAATTGTGATGGTCGACGCTTCGTTACTTCATAAATAGGTTAAAAAGTTTTCTAAGTTCACAGAAATACGCCTAATACAGTGACCGGGAAGCGTTTACGGAATAAATTCCGCATGATAATAGAACGTTATCGCTTGCCGTGGAAAAGCATTGGTTTACAAAAATTGCATTGATTGCTGGCTAGTTGGTAATGGCTTTTCAAAGAACAATTCCTGCGTGGCGGAAGGACGAGAAAGAGGAGGGGAGAAAACCTGTACTCTGTTTCACAACTGAATGCTGCGGTCGAGTTTTACAATCTGCCAACTACGCTTAAAAATTTATCTTCTCCCCCATCTAAAGAAGATGATGGTTTATGGCCAAACTTTCTCGAATGCGTTTCCTTGGTTGCCTTCATGATGGAAACTTTCACTTGTTGAGCTTTGAATTTTGCCAGCTTGATGTTGGTTGTTTTGATCGCAGCGAATTTGTCTTTGACCCTTTCCATTTTATTTCGCACGAAGAAAGCTCCTCGTTCAGCCATCATGGTCGTTTAACCTAGGGCTGGATGATTTTGCTGTTTAATTGTGCACTCCATGAACCCTCTCCTAATCGAAACCTTCCGGCGTGTCGGAAATGCCTCTGTGCGGGAGGACTCGGGCTGATGCATGCACCCCTATTTGATGCAACTAGCCGCGTGTTTTTGGTTTCTTCACAAGGCATTACACGATTTTTAGGTACTCGGCTAAGAGTATTTCAGCATTGAAAACAACAGGCTGAATTTAACACTGCCACATTCATTAACTATAGGTTCCTGCCTTTATTCCACGCACATGAGAAAATGAGAAGGGAACGTAGCTTGGAGTGTTGGGTGGTTGGGTAAGTTTGGCTTTTGATAAAATGACCACTAAAATCGTTGGAGTTCCGCGTCAGCTATAAGACTCCCAAGCTCTCTTTCAAGAAAACAGAAGGCACTAAGCTCACCGTTGCAGAAAAAACTGCAAACTGCCGCGACATTTTCATTGCCGCACGATAATCGCTCTCGTACGTAAGTGCCTTTCTCTTCAAAGCATACCTATCGGGGTATTCAAGCGTAAGGCTGGCGTAAAAACGGCAGTCATTGAAACCAGTAAAGATAATTAAAATGGTAAAAAAGAATACAAACATAAATAGTATTATTCCTACTCAGATCGCGCAGAGCACGGCGCAAAGCACTGCAAAAAGCGCTCATGTCAATGTAGCCCATTTCAAATCTTAAAATCGTTCAATAAGTTTACGCAACTGTTTGTGCACTGAAGAAGAAATGAATATTTGTAATGGTAGTTTTATTCATACTCAGAACAGGTGGAGCCAAGCGCAGATCACTGCACAAAGCGCCATGTCATTGTAGGCCATACCCAACTTTAGAAGCGCCCGAAAACTTTACGTAACCGTTATTGCACATGAACACCCGACACATCTCTCTAGACTTCGTTTAACCGGACATATAGGCTCACAACATCACCACAACGTTCAAAGCACCGAAACAAACACGGCAAAAACAATGGGAGGCTGCGTAGTCGAATCCACAGTCTCAGTCCACTAACGACGGGAGTGCCTACTGGTGGCCCCACCCGTCCAGCTGCCCGGTCCCCTTTCTATAATATTGAGGCAGCATTCTATTCAGGGCGGTTGTTATACCGCGTCCGTAGATAAGTGCGACCGGGGTCATGCGCCGTATTTTTTGCGGGGAAGTGTTGTAGGTGAAAGTTACGTCGAGAAGACTTTCTTCCTAGATGTGTTCGAAATCAACATACATTTACCGGCAATGACCTTGTTCAATTGTTCGGTGAGGTTATTGGTTTGTGGATGATAAATTTTAGATTGTCGGTGGGACGTATATGTTGGTACGTTATGGCGTCAAAAGGTTCCGCGTTAAGTGCAGTTCCTCGCATTGGAGTCTTCCCGAAGAACAACGTTTTTGGTAGAAACAGTGGCCAGGTATTCCGCTGTGCAACGTCTAAGCGCTTTCGTTTCTGTGCACAGCGTTAAATATTTCATGGTGACAACTTTCTACTTGCTCTCAGCGTAAGAATTAAGTGGACCTAAAGAGGCGATCCCGATTTGCACAAATGGTCTTTTCGAGACCTCAACTGGTTGCACTAAGCAAACTTGTCGGCCCTGCGGAGTCTTGCATCGCTGATATTCACGGGATGTCCATATGTATTTCGCCGCACTGGCAGGAAGGTTCGGTCAGTAATATTTCCGCTTTACCCTGCTCGTCAGGGGGGCGTGCCCGCGGTGGCCAGCGTCTGGGTCGTCGTCGGACGCCCGTAGTACGTGAGCCTGCGTACGCGCGAGGACTAGAAGGTGGTAGTCTCTTCCACATGGGGCGAAGTTTTGCTTGTGCAGGTTGTTGCTCCGGCTGGAGAAAAGGATTCAGCCCACCGGCGAGTGCTTTATGCGCACTGATTATCCTGCTTTTAAGATAATTCAAAAGTAGGCGCAGCTCATCGTCCGCCCTCTGTTCTTTAATCAAGATGGTGGCGTTCCTTGCTTCGAGGAAGGCCGCGCCGTTGTTCTGTTTAGTGTTCCTACCTCAACCGGTGCTTGTGAGAGGCAGTCAGTGACATAGTGTCGTCTCCCCGTCTTGTAAATGACCGTCAGGTCAAACTACCAAATTTGAAGGCTTCCGCGAGCACGTATTCCTGATGGGAGTTTGAGATTGGCCATCCAACACAGGAAGGAATTGTCGCCCAATAATTGAAATGGGCAGCCGTAGAGATAAGGGCAAAATTTCCATGACCACCCATGCAACGGAGAGACACAATGTTTCCTTCGCCCAATAGCTGGCCTCCATGCGAGAGATGGTTCGGCTTGCTTACGCGACGACTCTGTCCACGCCATATTGGGACTAGCTCCGAGACCGACGTTGCTTGCGTCTTTAAGCACTTTGGCCAAGGCGCCGTGGTCCAAGTGCGCCAGTACAGGCAGCCCTAGTAAGCAACGTTTATGTTCTTCAGAAAAATTTCGATGCTGATCCTTTCACTTGAACGCAACGCCATCACTGGTGAGGGAGAATATAGAGGCCTTGATATTCAGAAACATAGCTATAAGACGATGGAAATACGACCAAGGACCTAGAAAACGTACGGCTGCTTTTTTCCGCAGATGGAAGAAACTTGCTCACCACTGCTATCTTCTTCGGATCAGGGTTGATTACGGCGTAGCCTAAAATACTGCAAAAGAAACGCAGGCCCTGGTATCCGAAAGGGCATTTGGTAGCTTTTAGGATCACGTCAAGAGATCGAATCGCGTGAGGAACGAATGTTATTCGGCGAAAATTTTCCGGTTAGGTAGGTGGCAACACGATGTTGTCGTCAAGAGACACTAACGCTGGACGCAAGGTACACAAGGTACAGAAGGTACGCTGATACGCTGGGCAAACGAGAAAATATTTTTATATGTAGCTGGCGCTGAACACAAATCACAAGAGAGAACCTTAAACACATAGAGACCGTCAGGTCTTACGAATACGGTCTTCAAGCAGTCGCGTTCATGTGCCTCGATTTGCCCGTACGCGCTATAAAATTCTCGACAAAATGCAATGGGCATGGCGAAGCTTCTTGAAGGAATGGTCTATTCGCGGCTACACGGCAACACGGGTACACAAAATAGTAAAGTACCGGCCTTCGATCTCACTAAAAAAAGGTGTGACGCCCATAGGCTGTAAGGTGGCTGGATGACTTTGTCTCGCTACATCATCTCCACTTTCCTCTGAAATGGGTAACGTTTCTTGGTAGATACATGGTGAGAGTTTTGCCAGAGGGGTATCACGACGTCGTCAGTGCTGTTTCATGCTTCGTCAGTCATGCTTGCCGCACAGAAAACGAGGAGAAGATGCAGTCGTTGAAGGTCAAGAGCTACCCATGAAGTGCTTCATGCGGGCGGCAACCTTGGGTTGACGTCCGCAATCGGATCTGCACCACTATTCCCAGTCTGTGTGCCTGCTATCTCAAAAACATTCTTCATTGCCCAAAGTTTACTCGAAATCATCAAAAATGGTGGCGTATTTTGAGACATGGCGGCATTTGCTGCAGAAACTCCTTAGAACAATACCGCATAGGCGTTGGGGGGGGGGGGGGAGGGTGTGCAACAGGCGCCAGGCAACGGCGATGCTGTGATCCAGCAAAAGGGTGCCGATAGGTTCGGCGATTGTATGAACAGTACAGCCAACATCCCATTGACGAAACCATCAGACAGGATAGCGGCGGTACGTTACATGATCGCCGATAACACGAAGCGACACATGACATACTGCCTGTTCTGGGGAGGACGGCTCACTGAGAATGTAATAGAACGTTCGCCTACGTTGACGATGCTATATTTGTTTCAAATGAGGCGCTTGCAATACTCCCTAGAGACATCAAAATTTCTAACAAATTTTTAGTCGCCCTTGCCAATTGTAACGGTACGTTTCCTCTGTAGCGTCATCTGGTGACCTCCAGCTGACCTAGTCTGAAAGCCAAACCATGGTGTCTTTGCTTGCCTCAGCCGATTAGCCGGTACTGTTTACCGTTAGAGCCGGTACTGGCTCTACCCACCCGCAGCCACAGCCAAGCAGGAGTTTGCTTCCTTGTGGGACTTCGCTCTCGCTACTGGCGTTCATCTGAGAATGTAAAGTTTACCCGAATTGACACCACCCTCCTAACCCGCCCCCACATAGGCCGAGTCGCCATCCTTGTGTCAATAACGTTTCATTCATTCATTCATTCATTCATTCATTCATTCATTCATTCATTCATTCATTCATTCATTTTTCAACCTTACGGCGTTGAGAAAGCTGGCAACAAACTTCATGATGACGTTAATACTTGCTACTTAAACTGCAACAGGTATTTCTCGTGAATTGAACTCTCGCTCAATCTAAGTCATCCCTACGTCACTGTGCTGTCAAGCCTGACACTTTCCTGCGGTTTTTTAGTTTAGTTGGGGCCCCTTCGCGTTAGAGTAACTACTTTTCCTTATTCGGTGTTTTCACAGTCGACGTTTTTAACCTTTCTTTTGTCTGCTGGGATCGTTAACTGCAAAAGTCCGCTCCGAGAAGTGACGAGGAAGAAAATCACATGCGAAAAGGTGTACGATATTGCGGCGAGAAGCCTATGGGCCCACTAGCACGTACTGGGAGTACGCGACTCTCAAAAAACGCTTCCCGTGATCCGAATCGAACCTGGGTCATTCGCGTTGTGAAATCACCGTCCGTCCGATTGCGCAATCATGGCATTGGGAGCGCGAAGTATTACCTTTGACATCGTAGTACGGGTATTGGCCTTGGAGTTTGAGGTTGGTGCAGTAGACTTTGACTTGATACTTCAGGAGTTTGGATTTCAGACTTAACGAAGGTAGATTGCGGGCTTTGGTTTATCTGAGTATGCATGAAGAAAGCTCTGCTTTGTAACCATCTATTCAAGTCAAAGCTAGTAAAAACCACCAGCTGCAAAATTTTCTCTCTTCGCTTTTCAATCGCGAAGGTGGCTGATTTGTTTCCTCCATTATATGTTAAGGGGCTAACTGAGGCCGAAAGCTTTGCTTTTTTCTGTACCGAGAAGGTCAGTGTTACGGCACACGCGACCGGTTTGTCCTACAAGCTTACTGGAGCTCAACTACACCTCAAAACGAGCGCTATCCCAGCGTGTCGTCATCGGTAGAACCATTGTTGTTCTTTTTTTTGTTGTCATGTTAGCACATGCCCATTTTAGGTTATTCACCCGAAGCCGGTGCATAACGCGATACTGTGCCCGCACCACAAACTTTACAAAAGTGTTAATCGAAAACGCTAAAGTTCATGAGCATTGTGCGCCGGTGACACATGACCATGATGGCACGCAGTGGAACAAGTACACGCCATCTGCGACGATCACGGATTTTAGGTATCCGCCGCGCTGACGTACTGGTAATGCATTGTGCTTCTGACCAACAGTACAGCGGGTGTGAGCTCGTCGAGGTGGGTACATTTTTCTTAGAGGCAAAAAGCGAAAATTCAAATATTTTGATATTTTGTTTCAGGTACATATCCCCAAATGCTTAACATTTTTACAGAGCTCTCCTTTAGGGCGCGCATTATAGCCCCAGTGTGTCTTCGGCGGGTGAAACGCCATTTTCAATTTCTACTTTAGTGAGGCATTGCCGTGTGGCAGTGTGCGTGCTGACTGTAGCGAAAGAGGACCAGCGTCTGGCTTCCGATACGGTGGTGGAGTCGATTCGCGAGGCAGTGCGCACCCCCGATCTTCCTCTTCCTTTCTTCTACTCCCCCTACCATTCCCTCCGGCCGGCGCATCTTTCTTTATTAACATACCCCCGTACCATTAAGCGAGTCCATTTTCTCCACGAATCGCGTTTTTGTTGCCGGATCCAGCAAAATTTTTTTCTAATTGTAGCAGAGCTCCTGAAATGTTGCAGAAATGAGAGCTGCGTCGCAAACGACATGGTCGCAACAGGGCCGCAGGGACACCTCCACAGCGGGAGTCGAATTGGTGATTCCAAGTTCATGGCAGGGCCGGGCAGACGCGTCCGGAGCGGAAGTCGAGTCATCGATGTGAGTTGAGGGTTGTGGAAGATCTGTATTAACGTCGCCGAAGTGAAACTTGTGTCTGTGACGCCAGCGTCCATCTGAGGCCACTGAGACATCTTCAAAGCAGAAGTCTTATCGGCGAAGCTAGAGTCAAGGCAGGGTCGCGGAGCTGTTTCCGAGACTATAGTCGCGTCAGCGACGGCGAGGCCGGTGCAGTGTTCTTGAGACTTCCGCCTAACGGCGATCGCAGAGACACCAGGTTTGGGTGGTCGCAGGAGCCACTCTTCCGGGCTGAACCCCTTAGGGTCTTCCTTGACATTGTTGTAAGGCGCAGCGCCCTCTTTGTCGTCATGTTCCTGTTTTACTACCCACGCACCAGTCATTTCCCGAACGGGCGGCACGTCACCCCGGACCAATGTCCGCAAGGCCTACTCGGGAAGCGAGCAAATAGTCGACGTTGCGATGCGGGTGGTAAACAGTGCCGCCTGAGGTTGAAGGACGGGGCTTGCGGAAGAGTCTTGGCTCGCGGAGAAGCGTACACGCGTTCGCAGGGCGCAGATGCGCTCGTCGAAATCGATCGCTTCCAAAACGTCAGCATCAAATTCTTCATCCTTCAGATTCTCCTGAACTTGAGCGTCGAGTAGGTGAAGTCTCACCTGGTCATGCAGGATGAGGTCGAGGAGATTTTGTCTATCAAGGGCCGTTGCTGCCTGGCTCCGTAGCAGGGCGTCGAGGACTGTCATGGTCCCGGAGACGGTCGCTCACAGGACATCTCGGCGAATACGAAGAGCGTCCATGGCACCAGTCGATGAAGTAAGACGCTGGGGTTGCGAATACCAAGGGGACAAGGACGGGCTTGGCACGAAACGAAAGGGGCGGCGGCCGAGGGCAAGGCTTCCAGGATAAAGCAGTACGAAGGTATCCAAGCATCGCGTGCCTCGGAGCCGCTGCGCCTTCGAACGTAGATTCACTCGTGCGCCGGTTCCCGGGTTTGACCGCACCAGAAAATGTGTAGCGAAAGAGGACCAGCGTCTGGCTTCCGATACGGTGATGGAGTCGATCCGCGAGGCAATGCGCACCCCCGATCCTCCTCTTCCTCTTCTTCTACTCCCCCTACCGTCGCCCCCTGCCTGCGCATCTTTATTTTTTAACACTGACTTCAATCGAGCAGTGAGCGAAATAAATGAAAGCAACAAAACATACGCGATCACAGTATAGCAAAAAAGGTCTGGTAGAAGTAGTTTGTGATAACATACAAAAAAACGAAAGCAAACTAAAGAAGCAATGAACTTGTGAAACCGTAGACAAGCCTTCCTCCTCTAAGCACGTAAGCAGACATACGGGCCAAACAAGTGTAGGGTTCGTGGGCATCCCGAGCCGTTGATTTTTTTCTTGTGGTTTTTCTACGCAATCTTACGCTGAGTTGATACCTGGTGTTATTATTTGCACTGCTTACCGTTGGAACTAAGAAGATCATGCTTTATTTTTGGTACTCCGTCGAAACATTTCGTTCTTTTATCTCCTCTTACTAAATGCCCAGCAAAGGAGCGTCTAGCATGTAAGCCAATATCACTAAAACATTCGAAACCGAATTTATGTTTAAGATTGAAAATCAGCGTGGAAAACGCACTGCACAAAAGGAACGAGAAATAGAGAGGACGGTGCTGCACCCACAACTAGTTTATTTTGAGGTCGCGGGTTCACTTCCCGGCCGCTGTGGCCGCTTCTCTGATGGAGGATAAAAGCAAAAACAGCCGTGAGTACGAGATTTCCGCGCACGTTAAATATCCCCAAGAGGTCAACATTAATCCGGAGCCCTCCACTACAGCACGCCTATTCATCTGCGTTGCGTCGGCGCGTTAAACCTTACAATCAATCAACAACTAGTTTATTTTGAATAAAACACTGGGTATATGAATACATCAGTCTCCCACGAGGCGGTAAATTGTTGCAACGAATATACAGAAACTAAAACACAATCACTCACCCGTCTGCACAAATGTAATGATGACCTTTGCTCCACGTGGCCATACAAGGGTGTCATTTAGGCAAGCGTACTCCCGGTCGTACAGTACTACTGAGGGAATACTGATGCATCGGTCGGCAGATTGTTTATTTGAAAGGCCTCGATTCTTTTCCTTGTTGTTTTATCTCTGTTTCCACAACACGGTGGTTTCTTCAAAAACCGTTGCACAGCCATGTGAGCCGCAGTGTTTTTCCAGATAACTATGCGGGTGAACGCTGGGTCTCTGACAACGTGGTGTTCAGGCACCTCCCGGTTTGTCCCACGTTTATAGGTTCACACCGAAGTGGCAATATATACACTACACCCGCTGCACATTTTCAAAATGGCTCGCAATGATTTATTGAAGACAAAGTTTTTGTCTGTATTCCGGAAATTTATACATCGCCCGAACGTACTGCACAATGTTCCTAATTTTGGGGGGCCGAGAACATCACGTCGACAGACTGACCTTGTTGCCACGTCTTTTAAGTTATGAAACAGCCGCTGCATTCACGTTATTACAACGGGCATATTTGTCTATGCTTTGGCGGCTGCGTTGTGGAACCTGCCGCATCTTTGCCTTTTATACATATAAATAGCTTCGACACGATTATAAAAATAACATTGATGGGGTAGCCTGCCGTCCGCACTCTACTTATCTGGTTGGAGAAGCTGTCCGGCAACTGAGGGTAACATGGCTTTGAAAGTGTTGAGCATAGTAAAAAAAGCGCTATCCCATTCTTATTACATTCGGATAACCTGACTTGAAGTTTAGGACGGGTTTTTGAGATCTAGGGCCGTAACACCAGCCTACCTGACTTTTTCTGAAAGTTAATTGCAATTCCAAACTCTTCAGTTTGTTTAATTTTGGAAGCTCAAACGTGAACAGCAATCCAAGACCACACTCATTGAACAGATTTTGAAGGTCTTCCAGATTCTGTTCTCCATTCTGAATTATTATTACAAATCATCTACATAACGAAAAAACTTTTCTGTGAAGCCACATACAATTTTTTTTATATTTCCGTCAACCCTACCTAGGAATATATTACTAAGCACAGGAGCAACCTTTGAGCCAATACACACCCCTTATCTTTGAACAAGAAATTCATTTTTCCACTCGATAAGTGTTAATTTCCGGTAGAATTTTAAGAGTTCCATGAAACTGTTGAATGAAACGCCGAACTTTTACGCTTATCTGGGTGACACCCTTGCATCGCCAGGTAAAACAATATCTTAAAAATTTTCAAACAGGTGAGTGATTGTGTTTTTGTTTGTGTTTATTCGTTGCCATAATTTACCGTTAGGTGGAAGACTAATGTATGTATATAACCAGTTTTTTCTACAAAGCAAGTAGTTGTGAGTGCAACGCTCTCCTGTATACTTCTCCTTTCTTTTCATGCTGTGGTTCTTCCGCGGTGATTTTAAATCATGAACATTCATCAACGCGCCCAAATCCCAGTCCTCTTGTGCCAATCTAGGTAGTGACAGCTCCTCAGAACAGACCTGAGAACAAGCGTTTATTGGATGAAATAAATATATTAACATTAGCTTTAAAAGTTCGGCGACTTTTCCAGAAATCAACTAAACTTTACATTCTCTTAGACAGGAAAGAGCACAAGTTGTTATAAACACGTGCGGGCCGTTTCAGAACTGTTCCGAGGACAGCTGCTGTGCTGTTTTCCAGTTCAGCTTCCCAAGCCGAAAACAATGATGGTATGCCTGCATACAAGGCGGAGGAGGAAAAATGAGCCTGAGCGCTCTCGAAAGATGCCGCTGCTCTAGTAGCGTGTGCGAGCTATTGTTCAAAGCTGTTTTATGTTATGCGTTTTTGAGGGAGAACAATGAAGGAGAGAAGAACAATGAAGGTGGTATGACTTGTTTGAAGTGGGCATTATTCGGCTGGTCTTAAACAAAAAAAAATTGCAACTGGACACGAATGTTTTTAAGCCAAAAAAATCTTCGTGCACGCAGCATAATATAGGGACATCTTTATTGCAGTGGATTACTACTAGGGCCGGCTGGTGGGCTGGATGCAGTAGCACGAATGTGTTCCCCCTTTGTTGTTGCGCTCCTTCTCACGTTTTTATTTTCGAAGATGAAGAAATAACAGCGCAGAAAGGAAAGCTGAGACCCCCCATACAAAAAAATTTTGTCATGGGCTCAATGTGTTTCATTTTTAAGAATATTGTTTTGTTTACAAAACTGGTTCACCTCCAATGGTAGAATAAAAAACATTGTTTTCTCTCAACGCCCAACATTCCTATTGGAGTAGTTTCTGAAAAATCTCAAGTATTTACCAGGTCAACAATCCTTTAGCAGGGTAGTAATGAGTGGTTTTTTTTTCAGAAGTGATTAAGAGTACGTGAACACGGAGACACATTCACGAGTTAAACACACCAAGCATGTGAGTATGACTTCCGTAAATTTAGCGTAGGGCAAGCTTGGTCTCGTTTTTGGTTTAGCAAGAAAAATTGCGCTTTGCGGTAACCCGTTGTGTTGGTCTGTTAGCGCAAAGTATGATCTGAGGAAAACGTGCTGTAGTTGTGCGCGGCTGGTACTTTCTTTCTTGAAAGAGAGTTCCATTGATGTTTTTCTGAATATTACTTCATTTGATGGTAGTTGACACACGTGGATGTCGCAGAATTATTCGCGGGGAATACATTGCTCACATCACATGGTTGCAATATAATCGCGGCGCGCAAAATGGAGTGCGTTAAATAAATGACAAACTTTAAGATGCATGTAAAGTTGCAATGTCCAAACGTCAACAAGTATAATCATAAACTTATACTGTATCGGGCTTTTCGTAAGTATCGTAAAAATGTATATTTATCTCAACGTTTCACAGCAACTTTCCAATTTGTTTTATTTTTTCTACCTTGAATATCGAACGTTTTCAAAGTTTTTGCCCCTCCCGGGCAATCAGGTAAACCTAAAAAAATTCACGAATTTCCACGAAGTGAATCATTACGAGTTGACGAAGCACTGGAAAATCGTTCTTGCCGTAAATTACTCGTGGGAGTGCTTAATTCTGCTAAAACGACTTATAATACAATTCAACCCAATACAAGTTAATTTATTCCAATCCAATTAGGTCCAATTACATACAATTATTTCAATCAATCAAATCCAATCTAATCGAAAGCAATGCTCATCACGCATGCGGAGCACGGCTCTGCAGGAGCACTCTCTCTCCCTTTCCCTCGCTGTTTTCTTTCGTAATTCTTTGATTTCATTCTTGTTGATGTTTTGTGAACATTTTGTTCACAGATGTTTCTATTTACACGGTGCTGTGCCGTGAGCATGGACGCTGGGCACAAGACAAACAATCCTTGGCCTTAAGGTGCCTCGCCCCTAAAACTACTGCCTTTCTCGCGACTGATTATTGAGCTATTCTGGGCAAAAGGGGAAATTGTAAACCAGGCAATACAGTTTTATAGGCGCTTTATTTATCAAATGTGATTTGTGAGCGCAGCGGAAAGATAAGACGCAGGCCTGCTTCAGCTAGACACCACACAGGCGAACTATAAAGTTACATAGCCCCAGATTGCTTTCTTTTGAGAGATAGCTAGAATATTGTGTGAGCCTTGCAAAATTCACAGCTGGGGGGAGAAAAAAGCAATGGTCTAGAATATAATGTAGCCATATGTACTTTTGGCATGTTCAACGCAGGTATTACGCAATATTTTTCATGTCACGTAAAAATTCAAAGATACGTCTGCCCAAACATAAAAAGGCAATTCTCAATAGAAAAGTAATAAACTGACCCACGGGGCAAAACGCTTTTATTTCAGCAACATCACTATGTAACATTACAGTATAAAAGATAATTTATATTGAGTGTTAGCGTGGTACGTCGACATGTCACTGATAGATCGAAATTTTTAACAGATTTTCTTGTTTTTGTCCCTCGAGCAGGGGATAACTGTGCATTTGAGCAAAAGTAGCTTTTCCCACGTGCTTGTGTTTGTTTCTTGGGCGTTTCGTATTATGCGAAGAATTTCTGGGAGCCCACGCTTGCGCGAACACTTTTCTTATTTTCTTACCTCGTGTAACGAGAGAGCATTCCTTCGCAAAACAGATGAAAAATAGTTACTTTGAAACACATTTCGGAATCTTTAGAAAATCATCTGTCTGGGCTAGCAGTATGACAAATTGCTTCGATACCTGCCGAAAAACTCTGAGCAAAATACTGAAAGTTTGAATTTATCACAAAGTGCTTTTATTCATGACGAAATAAACCTGAAAATTATATTCATGAACTAACAGGCTGCATCGCGGTGTCCGTGTGGAATTGATACCAATACAACATATTGGAGGCAGCGGCACCTAGCAACAAAGGAGATCAGACGTTACGTTTGCTCTTATGACAAACAAACACGCCGTGCTGTGCGTTACCTGAATTTTCCACCTTCGGAGGCTCCAGCTCACGCAAAAACGGACCACGGTTCCCAAGCGCCTGGAAGTCAATATCAATACATTACGTGCTATGAAAACTTTGTACACCAAATTCCCTGACTTCGGTTAACCACGCAGTTGAAGTTAAGCCGCTTGATTTCATTCATTCTGGTACCTACTAGACTCCCGAAGTGCTTTGGGAAGCCGTTGATTTAAATTCTGTCTCTCCAATTGTCTCGTGAGGCCAAATCCCTCACTGCGCTATATGGAAGCAAACAAAACATGCAGACCCATCTGTGCCTTACAACAAACTCTTCCCACGCCACTTAAACTCTGCCGCCTCTTATTTTATTTTGGTGACCAGACACTATCGGCCGCAACAAAGATCCGAGTCCCGGTAAAATCGACAGGTGTATAGCTAAGCGAAAGGTACGGCACGTAATTAAAAAAAAAGCAAAAGAACAGATGTATTTTATTTCAAAGTAACTGAGCGACATATTCTTATTTACAAGGATATGGAAGTATATTTGCTACAACGGATATTATTTTAGATGTATCTTATGTGTAGTTTATGTGCAATCTTGATATCATAGAATCGTTAGGCTGCCAACTATTTGGTTATTACTGCTAAGGTGGAACGCATATTGCCGCTAATCATTTAGGGCTTGTTTATTTATTGTTTGTTTTTACTGCCCGGCCACGCCCGGGTCTACTATCTGTGTCCTAAGCAAAGTGCGTCATCCATTCTATTTATGCCGCACGGGGTATCTCATTCAAATAAGCATACTGCTTCGCTCTAAGGTCACTACCTTAAAATAATCTTCATTGATCTACAATGTTCTGGATGGAAATAGACGGTTCCAGAAACACTCGCGCCGAAAGATAAAAGCCTGCAAGAGCAGACTCCGCGGCATTCAAATCGCCGACGCTCGCTTGAGCACATCACTTTGTTGACTGCTGCTTCGCCGCCTGTGTATTGTTTCAGTTGTTAGGGGAGCACACGTTCGCTACAATAAACTTGTTTCCCTTGAAGACAACTGCGTCTTCTTTGACTTTGTGAAATCTGGTGGTACGCACCCGTTATGTTCCCTACAACCTTTCGAAGCCGTCAAGCCAGTCCAACAAAAGCCATCCGCCGCCTGCAAGGTTTACCACCCGAGATCCGTCTAGTACCGAAGAAAGTGAGGAAGGAAGACGTGGCAACCAGCACCATTGTCACCCAAGCCAATCCTTCCGTCGTTCTGCAGCAACCTCGGGTGCCCACATCATTCCGAGGATACACTGGTGAAGATCCGGAAGAGCGGCTGGAGAAGCTGGAGCGCTTCCGGAGTCTCAGTCGATGGGGGTGATGAAGAAACACTAAGGCAAGTGTTTTTCTACCTCGGAGACTCAGCTAAAATCTGCTCTGAAAATGACGAGAGCTCGCTAATATCATGTATTAAGTTCAAAGCGGAATTTTTAAAAACATTCACAACTGTAGTACGGAAAGAACATGCTGGGCTGTTTTTGCAGACGTGAATCCAACACCCTAACGAAGGTGTTATGGTGTTCGCTGTTGAGATGAAGATGCAGTTTCGAAGAGCTCATCCCTAAATGGAAGAAGAGAACAAGGTCCGCTTTCTGATGTGGGGAGTTAAACAAGAGCTCTTGCTGGACTCATTCCCAATCCCCCCAAAACCATCACTGACTTCGTGACTGTGGCTTCGATGATTGAGAGGACCCTGAACATGCGTTCAAGGCAACCCCGTCAACGCCCCTGGATTCGCGGCGGAAGACTAACAGGAAACGATCCGCGCCATCGTTCGTGAGGAACTGAAGAAGCTTTTCCCAACCACTCCGCAACCCCAAGTAGCCTAGTAACGTTGAAGTAGCCTCTCTGACCGACGTGATCTGAAAAGAAGTTCAACTCGCACTGGGGACTTCTACGCCGTCGGAAGCAACCCGCGAACCACGGGCGATGGCCTACTCTACGGCTGTTCGTTGGCGCCTTCCTACTCCACCCCGTCGTCAAAAAGTCATGCCTTACCGCCGTAAACTGTCTCCCGCACGTCCCCCTGCAGCCCAAAACCAGACGCCAAGGAAGACGGACGTATGGGGAACCCCCGATAATCGTCCGTTGCGCTTCCACTGCGGAGAAGCCGACCCCATCTACCGTCGCCGTCCCTACAAGAGGCTTGGTTTTCGTGAGTTCTCCGTCGATGACCCGTGCCCCCGACCCTGCCAGCGCCATACTGAGATCGAAGATTGCCTCTCCGACACCAACCGATGACTAGCCTGCTTCAACCGTTCATTGTCGCTCTACCCGTACCAGTTGCCTATCCGCCGTAGCACTGCTGACTTCTCACGTGGATGGTCCCCCAGACCACGCGGGAGACACTAAACGCAGCAACTTCTGGAGGTAAAGTTGAATTACCCGGAAAAATGAAAACCCTGCAACGACGCAGCGACTCGCTGAAGATCGCGCCATCAGCCCGACGACCCGGTTTAACCCTGACGGGACTCCCGAACAAGAGAGCAAAATGGCGTCACGCGTACCCGACATGACGGCACCTGCTGCTGCGAATACCACAAAGACCACGACGCATAGTGGCTGACCGTCAACACGTACAAGCAGATATACGAAGGCACAACGCATCCGGAACTCGACGAAGGCGGCGTCCGACGTTCAGGTGATGTCACAACCCCTCCCCTGGATAATAGCGTCCGCTAGCAAAAACCAATGAAGAAGGGTGCGAGGCAATAGCTATTTATATTTTAGCAGGGTGGCCAGCCCGTGCGTTTTCATGTGTGCCGAGATTACTGGGGTGAATGAAATCACAAAAGAGATGCTCGACTACGTTTTAGCTATATATGTTCACTATACCAACAAGAGATTACAGGGCAACGCCCAACACAACAAAAAAAGGAACCTTACATAGTTGAAGAAAGTGGTTATCACCGACCAAAGGCATAGTTAAAAAGGCTAAAAACGCATTTCGGCTTCCATACGGGAGCCTTGTTCACTGACAGTGAACAAGGCTTCCGTATGAAAGCCGAAACGTATTTTTAGCCTTTTTAACTAAGCCTTTGGTCGGCGATAACCACTTTCTTCAACTATGTATCTTTCACGCGACCAGACGAGTTTTTTTCAAACCTTAGATTTCAAAAAGAAACCTGCACACTGCCATCGCTCTTGTGCGCGCAGGCACTAATCTGCCGTGCACTAAGCGCACGCGCGCGCTGGGAAGCTAGCGCACGGTGCTAACTAGATAGCAACACAACAAAGGGCAACCAAATACACAAGGTGGCCACTACGGAGGCAGCCGATCTACCGTGGCCTACGCCTTAACCTTCGACCTCGAAAACATAACTCAGACAGCTGTACGTGACACGCGAAATTCTCTAAAGGCGAACACTTGTTTAAACCTCCACAACGCAACTACAAAAAATACTAACAAGTACTTAACACGCCAAACACTCTATAGGACAAACATCATTAACCCCCGGCACAGCACTTACTCTAAAAAAATCTAGCACCTCTGCAAGCTGTATATGACACGTGAAATGTCCTCAAACAAGATTACACTCACCAACTACTACAAACAAGACACAAAAAGAAGGACTCTCAACACGTTACTACAAATGATGCCAGAAAAACCCCGGAGGATGCGGGTATCTTAATCCGAGGCAACAAGCAAAATACGACGGGAGAGGCGCGGCAAAAGAAAGTCTGTACGAGGCAAGAGAACCGGCAGGTTCAATGACGGAAAGTCAAGACGAGGTTGAGCCGGCCTCGCCGGGCAGCCGCTTGCGTGTTTCGAGGGTCCGGGGTGCGGAAGCTGGTCGGCCATGGGACTCGCGGCGACGGGCGAACTCGAGCCCTAAGCCGAGGCATGGGTCGTCCCGTCGCGAGCCTCCCGGCGCCCTCGGCAGCTCGCCACGAACTCACTCGTGCGTCCGAGCTAGCGATCGTGACGTCACCCCCTGCACCTGCACGCTGGAAAGTCGCAGCCCATTTTTGTCCTCGTAGCAGGAAGGGCGAAACAACGGGAGTGAGTGCCAAGCCTAGGGGACCCCCGGATTTCTCGGCGCGCCGCAAAATGGCCGACCACAGTCCGGAAGGCGCTCATGTCACCCGCCCGAATACAAAAGATGGAGCGCCTGGCCTGCAGTTTGTGACACTTGCTCCCTCCTAAGGATATTTTTCGAGAATATTCTAACCTACACAAACAATAGGCCACCACATGCACACTGCTCTAGACAGGCAATAAGGAAAAGCCACAAAAAAAGTTTGTGACGAGTCAGTGTCTCTCTTGGTCGCACAGCTCCAATGAATTGTTAAAACGCGCGCTCACGGATCTGAGCACGCTCCCACCTGCAGAGTACTTTCGCTCGACTGCACTGCGCACGTGCATGTACCGCCACATCGCGCACACAACTGTTCGAGTTTTCCGCGCAGCGTGGGCGCTCGCCACTGACGCACTCTAAGTCCACTTATGCGAAAACACGCAAAACAAGAAACATCGCACACGTCGTTCTCGAGAAAATCCCCAAAACAAACGCATCCTCCGCTGAAACACCTTTCACGCGCTTAGAAGACACGCGTGCGCAACACTACTTACGAAAACAATGGACGGTCACAACACTCAAATATCATCCCCGTACACACACCCACACAAAAATTCACCCTACACCGAAACTCTATTCACGTGCATCAGGGACACAAGCAGCATCACGCTGACAAGGAAAAGACTACGGCTTAACCAAACCATGCAAAATGAATTCGACTATTCAGACACAAAATTATATCTAGCTGACTCCGCATGCTCAGTCAGATTGCACTTATCGGCAAACGGTTCGCGTAAGAGTTCCCTGAAGGGGCTCAAACGCCAATCGCCCAGACTACCATTGAAACCCATGTGCCACGGCGTGGGCAGCATGCCAGACAGCCATAGGCCCCTATCTCTCTCTCTCCCGAGGGAGTCTGATCTTCACGAGCGCTGGCCTCCACGTCCCTCGCACCTAGTGCGCATCGCTCTCTCACGTCTATGTACCAACTGCTTGTCGCACCCACCGAATGCCGGAACACAGCTTGACATAATCAGCCGGCCGCCACTCCGATGAAATCTTGGGGCGTCAGCCGACTCTCCTCGACGACGTTTCTGACCCTTACGGTCACCTTTTTTGCCCTCTGGCTCAGACTTTCCACGACTCGTTAACTGCGCCTTAGTCTCGTTCCTCTCGCCCTCTGGCTCAGACTTTCGACGGCTCGTTAACTGTGCCCCAGTCTTGTTTCTCTCGCCCTCTGGCTCAGTCTTTTCACGGCTCGTTAACTGCGCCTCAGTCTTGTTTCTCTCTCCCTCTGGCTCGGACTTTCCATGGCTTGTTAACTGCACCTCAGTCTTGTTTCTCTCGCCCTCTGGCTCAAACATTTCTGGGTAGCATACCTCGCCCTCCTGTGCCAACTCTATCGCCTTACTTCAACTCGCTTGGTCTGCCTCTTCCTTCCGTCTTTGTCTAATCTCTGCAGAACGTTTCATCTGCTCCTCTTTGTATTCCGCCCCGCAAATTTGCCTTTGCCGCTCGAGCACATCCCTGTCACCCATGGCGCCTAGGCCGAGCTCTTTTCTCCACGCCTGTTCAATCCACTTATCTAGCTCCATGTCGAATAATTTCTCTTCATCACTAGTCTGCCGCCCCTCTTACTCGTAATCCTCATCTCTCCCACTCGCGGTGACGTGCTATTTCGCTATCCAGCCATGCCAGCAATAGCACTCCCTTCAAATCAAACAACTGTCGCATGGAGAGAACCCGTCTACACTTGCCTGTCCCATGGTGGCAACCTTTCTTTGACTCTCTAGTTCTGCTTCTCTCTTGTCCCTGCATTTTCTCTTCTTGACCTGTGGTGAACCATTTTCCTGCTCCTTTCGCATTCTTCCATGAATCGAAGGCTTTCCTGCTGGAGCACATGCGTGTCACCCTTGATACCTAGTCCGAGCTCTTTCCTTCATTTCTGCTCCATCCAAAACTCTAGCTCCCTATCGGATAACTTCTCTTCTATGCTAATCTGCCGTTCCTCCAGCCAGCAAGTCCACTCCCTTCAAGTCCAACAACTGTCCCAGGGAGAGCAACCTGTCGAACTTTGCCTGCGCCATGTGGACTGGAACAAAGCACGGAGTCCGCTGCTACCACAGCTACGAATGAACCTCTCGGGCCCCAGCCACATCGACACGTGGCCGAACGGTCCTGCCGTGGACGCCACTTATTGTTACAAACCCCTCCAATGGATAATTGGGTCCGCTAGCAAAAACCAATGAAGAAGGGCGCGAGGCAACACTTATTTATATTTTAGCAGGGTGGCCGGCCCGTGCGTTTTCACATGTGCCGAGATTGCTGGGGTGAATGAAATCACAACTGAGATGCTCGGCCACGTTTTATTTATATATGTTCGCTACAGTCACAAGAGATTGGAGGGCAACGCCCGGCACAACAAAAAAAATTCCCCCGCATTTCCCCGAGGGGGAGAATGTGAAAGTGCGAATGCACGGTTGTCGGCCCGCTTGCGGCGCTTGCGCTCGGCCCCCGCAGCCCACCGCCTCGCCGCATTCTCTTCCATCTCTTCCATCGGGTTTGTAGTATCACGTGTACACCACGCAGTTATCAAGCCGCTATAACGCCGCTGAGTCGCCAACGCACGCCGCTGACGACGTAGTTTGAATGCGTTAAAGATATAAGGCGCGTCACTAACACTAATATCAGCGTCGCGTCTGTGGCTTGGTCGGTAGAGCGTCGCGCTGCGGCCGCAAAGTCCTCGGATCGAAACCTGGCGCCAGATGCTGTTTCTTTTTTAAATATAGAGGAGCACTGCGGACGCCGCCGCCGCCGGCGGTGGATGGTTTGGGGTCGCTTATAAAGTGTATTCGCACTTAAAAAAGGAACCTTCATACTGCCATAGGCCTTGTGCGCGCAGGCACTGATCTGCCGTACACTAAGGGCACGCGTGCGCTGGGAGGCTAGCGCACGGCGCTAACTAGATAGTAACACAACAAAGGGCAACTAAATACACAAGGTGGCCACTACAGAGGCACTCGATCTACCGTGCCCTACGCCTTAACTTTCGACCTCTAGAAAAACTACTCAGTGTGTGAAAAAGAGTGCCTCGCTAATAAATTGGTGATATCAAAATTTCGCCCAGACGTGTATAGTAGACCATTCAAGGTTGTTACCGACCATCATGCGCTGTGTTGGCTCGCCATTTTAAAATACCGCTCAGGCCATCTTAGGTGGTGGAGCTTGCGCCTGCAAGAGTTCCATGTTACAATAGTCTATAAATCAGGCATGAAACACTCCGACGCCGACTGTCTGAACCTCGCTCCCGTCCACCCACCATCACAAATCTCTGATGATGACAGCGCGTTCTTAGTAGTCGTGACGGAGAGCGACCTAGCCGCCCAGCAGTGGGCCGTCCCCGACTTACGTGTCATAATCGGCTACCTCGAAGGACGCAACGTCGCCGTGCCTCAGACTTTCAAACACAACCTACTAGCATTTAGCCTGAAAAACTGCGTTCTCGTGAAGAAAAAGTTCAGCCCCGGAACGAGAACGATTTATCTTGTTGTCATCTCCGCAGACCCTCGTGACGAAATTTTGGAGGCATGCCATGACGACCCGTCTTCCGGACATCTCGGAACAGCCCGCACAATTGGAAAAATCGAGACGAAGTACTGCTGGCGCCGCCTTACATCCGACGTCTCCCACTACGTGCGGAGCTGCCGTGATTGGCAGCACCAAAAAAACCCCTCCGACGAGACCTGCCGGACTTCTGCAGCGGATAGCCGTCCCATCGAGGGCATCCCGCTCCGAGAACAAATGGATTCTCGTAGCGACAGACTACATGACGCGCTAAGCAGAGACCGCCGCTCTTCCGACGGGCACTGCACACGAAGACGCAAAGTTCTTCTTAAGCCAAGTTGGCGGCGACATGGGGCAGCGTAAGTCCTAATCACGGACCGCGGAACGGCCTTTACTACGAAGCTGATGCAAGAATTATTACGCCACAGCAACACGCATTATCGATGAACGACGGCGTACCACCCTCAAACAAACGAACTAACAGAACGTCTGAACAAGACAATCGCGGACATGCTGTCAGTGTACGCCGGCATTGAACTTAGGACTTTGGGCGAAGTGCTCCCGTATGTCACGTTTGCGTAGAACATGGCTATCCAGGAAACTGAGCAGATGACACCATTCGAGCTTGTCTACCGGAGACGGCTGACAACGATGCTTGACGTCATGCTTCCACGTGTAGAAGGCGACGACCTCAATCGCGACGTCCAAGGATACCTTTAGCGTGCGGAGGAGACCTGCCAGCTCGTTCGAGGTCGTACAACAGACCAGCAGCTGGTGGATGCCGGGCGCTTCAACCTCCGACGCCGAGACCCCGAGTACCACCCAGTGGATCGTGTTTGGGTTTGGACTCTTATCCGACGACGCGGAATCAGTGGAAAGCTTCTGCGACGGTATTTCGGACCCTACCAGATTCTACGACGTGTCGGCCAACTTACCTACGAAGTGATCCTCGATGGTGATTCCGGAACATCACGACGACGCACGCGGCCGAAGTCGTCCACGTGGTCTGCTTGAAACCTCACCATGCAGGATTATTTACTTTTTGTTATTTTTTCGGACTCTCTTTTATTTTAGCATCGGGTGATGCACTTTTAGAGGGGGGGGGGGGTAATTCCGCGAACCATATATGAGTTTGTTTATTTATTGTTTCTTTTTACTGCCCAGCCACGCACGGGTCTGTTATCTGTGTCCCGAGCGAAGATCGTCTTCCATTATTTTATGCGGCAGGGAATATCTCATTCAGATAAGCAGACTGTTTTGCCCTAGCTTCACTAGCCCAGAATAATTTTCTTTGATCTACAATGTTCTCGGTGTAAATCGACGGTTCCAGAAATACTCGCGACAAAAGATAAAAGCCTGCAAAAGCAACGCCGCGGCATTCGAATTGCCGACGCTCGCTTGCGTTCGTCACTTTGCTGACTGCTGCTTCGCCGCCTGTGCAGTCTTTGAGTTTTTAGGGGAGCACAATTTCGCTCCACTAAACTTGTTTCCTTAAAGACAACTGTGTCGTCTTAGACTTCGCGACAATATTCTTCTAAAATAAAATATATAAAACGCCACAGAGGTGAGGTTCGATTGGACCCATGAGGTGATCTATTCCACTCAAGCGAAGTTAGTTGCTCCAGGTCTTCTCACATCACAGGTGTGTGAATTTTTTCGTTCAAAGTTACGAGTCATAACGTGCCGGTTTCAAACGTTCACTTTCTGGTGACTAGACAAAGTATTCGTGCTGGAATTCCTATCTTTAGATGAATTTTATTTAATTTTGTAAGGTCGTGCTACTTTGCGTTGTTTGAACTCTATATTTTCCACTTTATCCACGGAGAGAAACATGCATATTAGGCGATATATATGATGTTAACGCCTAACACTATGCGGCTGCGTTTTTTTTTCGTCATATGGTCACCCAACATTCCGCATAAATGTGCAGGTACTTTATTACCAAATTTTGTTTTCACTCGTGTTTACTGCATATGTACGAAAGTTGCTTTTAGAGCCTGCATACTATGACATATTTGCCTATGCAATGTGATCTATGGGATATTCTAAAGCGCTTTGCTCAGTACGGTGAGGTTGTGTAAATAAAAGAGACAAAATATAAGCCGTATCCTCAAAAGTTAATGTAATTGAGGACATGCGTGTCCTTCACGATGACAAAGCAATAACTTCGTAGCTGTTTTGACAGGATTGCATAAAAAAACACCCTAAACTATAAGGCGTCGAAGAAGGCTTTCCATACCCCGATTATCTCCGACAACTAAAACAAATGGCACAATCTTTCACAGGTAATTTCAGAAAAGTGTTAAGTGAGCTCATTTACTATGCAAAGAAACCGTAGTTCAAGCTGTTGGATCCGATATTTTTGTTAGGAACACAGCGTCGCTTTTGTATTTTGCTGGCTTTACTTGAACTACGTCAAAATACTTTTGCCACAAACTATATCTCCACATTTGTCCTCAAAGAGCTCCAAATTTGGAACCAATATGTGCGTTACCTGAAAACTAAAACCACATGTAGCCACAATCGCAAAACGATGAGATTCATTGGAAGCCGTGTGCGGAGGTGTTAACAAATACCGGCTTACAAGGTAGCATTTTATTTACGCACTAGGAAAACAAGATTTCAATATACGTACAGTCCCAACGGGTACAAAAGCGGTGTATTCATAACATTTATTTTTGCATTATTTTATTCAGAGCTTGTACTGCTGCATTATCGAAAACCCAAACTTCGGGTCCCTAGTGAGGCATGTGGATGACCTATGTGAATAATTTTTCTTGTGAGGCGACGTGGATGTCATAGCAACTTGTTTCCTTTGGAACGTCTTTGGTTTTTGTGGAAAATAATTCTGCTTTAAGAATTCCTCTTACAAAGCAATAGCTATATGAGAAACATTTCAAAACAAAGCACATCATGCTTTAAAACACCTTAGTTACACTACAAACTTCCATGCCTGTGCCAGCTGTGTCTACAAATGTGCATTGCGTGACCTTTTGCCGAACAAAAAAAATACCAGAGCGGCTCGCCTGCCCCGTTTCAACCCGTGCATCGGTGGTCGCTTTGACAAATATATTATTAATCGCACTCGCAGTGTCTGGTAGCGGCTTTCTTGCCCGAGAAATTGAAACCATGGATCAATCGATACTGAAATCGGAGAATAAAACCGCGGCTATAAAATGAATCCGACACGGCGCACAAGACGCCGACGCTGCAGTTTCTTCGACGACAGCTGTCTACACAGGCTTCCTGCATCGGGTGGTTTAGTACAAAAACAAAAAATTACGCCCATCTTCCCGCGAGGGAACCCTGATGTGATGGGACGAATCGGGGGGTTCAATTGGCCGTAACGTTGCCTCGAGCGTTTGCGCTGACGCTGGTATTGGATTGTGTCAGCCCACTCGCGGAAGGGACCGTCGCTTCCATGACGTCTTCATCGGAAGAATCAAGTCAAGCACGGAGTCGTCAAGCAAAGGCATGCGGCGTCGAACGAGAGCGAGCGCTGACTGAACCGCCGCAGTGCGCTACCCGCTTTATAATCACAGCGCCTGAAGGAGAGGAGACAAGAGGAGGAGAGTCGCGCATGCGCGCACTGGCGCGCCGGAGCAGACGCGAGCGGGCGAAGCGCGCGCACGCAGCTGTTATTTATGATAATGAGACGAAGTGAGAGTGTTGCGCACGGCTATCGAGAGAAGAGCGGAGGAGAGGCGCGCATGCGCAGGTGGCGTGCGAACGCCACCGACGCCGACGCCGACGCCGGCGCAGGAAGGACATGTCTCAGAGCAAGAGATGCGTCGCATCTAATAATGGTTTGGAACAGATGTTTCATGCGTACTTGCACTTAGATACAATGGCAGCCTAGCAGCTGGTGCGTGCGAGGCCGTCTTTTGATGTGCGCTTGCCGTCATCAGTCGGCATAAATGCTGGGGAATCGCGAGCATCCTTAGAACAAATAACTTGAGTTTGGGTTGCCCACAATTAAGGTTTAGGCCACAATGTTTCTTTTGTTGTCCTTGAGCAGGTGACCAAAATTGAAGGGTAGGTCGGTTTTCACTAGCATTTGCGCGCTACTGGGTCCATCACGACCCGGTTGCACAACACATAGTTGCCCGTATGCGTGCCCCGCCAGTGACTAAAACATACAAACGGCAGAACTCCCGCGTTTGAAATGCGTCTACGTGCCGCATGTTGCGCTACAGCAGCCGCCTTCCCTGCTCCGAGCGTTCTAAAAAGAGTTGATTGATTGTGGGGTTTAACGCGCCATCTCAACGCAGGCGATGAGGTGCGCCGTAGTGGAGGGCTCCGGATTAATTTTGACATCCTGGTGATCTTTAACGTGCGCCGAAATCTCGTACACACGGGCGTTGTCGCTTTTCGCCTCCATCAGAAAAGCGGCCCCCGCGGCCGGGAATCGAACCCGCGACCTCGTGCTCAGCAGCGCAACGCCTTAGCCACTGAGCCACTACAGCGGGTACAAAGAAGAGTGTCTGTTGGAATTCTCCGGCCCCACTTGGATTGTGCTATATTTTTGTTCATTTTAAATAAAAAAATTTTGGTTTTACTTTTTTTTTTGTTTGCTTTGTTTTATTCAATCGGCGCTGTCACACATACTCCTGTGTCGAAGCCCCCAAAAAATCGCGCTTGGCAGGCCGTCCATTCTCTGGCCACGCGTAGCCGCTCTTTCAAGGATGAAAAGCCTTGAGTTAGAATAATACAATATCGCCACCGCCAAAAAAGTGGCCTTCGCTTTTATCTCGGCTGTATTTAAGCTTTTATGTTCCTTTTAGGCAGACGAAATTCGGAAAGCACCTTTTTCTTGCTTTTGGTCGTGCAGAATCAATTAACCAAATCAGCACACTCTCAGGAACATAAACCTTGTTTCGCGTCCCTTGAGAACAAGAAATAATGGTTTTTGTCTCACGTTCAAACCACCAGCAAGTAATCGTTGCGAAAAAAAAAACATGCTTTCAGTTACAGACAATTCAAACACTTGGCGCATTTTTCGTGGGTGACGACTCGAAAATAAAGAATTACGGGTACTGCGGCACGCACACAAACTTTGCTAATAAGATAGGGCGCCATTTCACGTGTTAGGTCTCGACAGGTAAAAATGTCAATGTACATATTGCAGTTCCGGCAATTTTTTTCTATCGTTCCCTCAGTAGCTTTCTGTGTACACGGATGTCACCGAAAGACTTCTGTTGTACTGCAATAAAATGACATGTATCGCGATTTAAAAGCCCTCCAGAGGCGGTGGGGGTGACCCCGCAAGCAGAAACCGTTAGTGGCTACTTTTGCTTTTGAGCACACTTTTGCTATATGTGGATGATCTTAGTGCAGAGTAATTTTAGAGCTCAGCATTGTTTCAGTGAGAGGTTAATAAAAACATACCACCGTGCACTTCGCGTTTATGCTTAGCCTCTTTTCGACAAATAAAAATAAAAGCAAGATGCATTGTTCCGTAAATATTAGCATATCGTGCAAGGGCAAAAAGCATCCAACATTCTACGCGGAACGCGTTGTGTAGTACACCACTGCGGCTATGTGTTGTGCTCCTGACGTGTAACACTTGAGTAGCGTTTAGGATGCACACACATGGTTCAAAGCACGTGCAGAAATTTTAACACGCTAGCGTTATTAAGCTTTTTTTCAATTTTTCCGTGCCTCCGAGCCGTGCGCTACCAGCCGTGCTCATCAAGCGTCCACGGAAATATCTCATCGGTTCCAACAACTGAGCCAGCCAGATACGGGGGCCCACCCGTTTAAAAAATGTCGAGCACCGTCAATTATACTGTGAAAAAGAGGATACTACGGCAGAAATAAAGATACGCGATTTGACCAGCCGGCGCGCCTTCGCCGTGAAGTTGGTTCTACACATGGTGTGTAGTCGCATGCTGAGCAGTCACTTTCGCCAGCCGTCCCTGCAACTTGCGCCCCCAACAAAGCGCCTCTCCAGCGCTTTTGTGGGGGCGTTAATTGATGCCGGTGCCAACTAAAGTGATGCCGGTGCCAACATTATGCTATCTATAGCTTAAGAATGTGGCAAAAGATGAACACCAGGCTCTGAAAAACCAATGAAAGCCTGCATTATAACCAAAAACGCACTCTGCCAGAATAACAAAGCGAAAATCTGACGTCTATATACCCGAATCTTAAAATAGCTTCAAAAAATGTGCGGTCGCGTAACCTTCGCAAGATGGGGTCCGCCAAACGACGAAGGGCGCTAACAATCGTCCAGAATGTGAACCACAAAAAAGTCACGTAAGAGCCTTGGCCCTAGAGAGAAGCCGCAGAGGGAATCTCACAATGTTTAAACCACGTTGGAAAACACAGGGCCAGAAAAATAACGGAAGAAATGCAGGAACTGGTCATGATTCCGATACCGTATACTACTTGCCATTATTGAACAAGGCCAGCATCAGTTGAGCATAGAGGGCAGCCTCGGTATGTTCACAATCACAGCAAAGGTCGTTCAGTTGTGTCCTATAAGTCAGACTCTCCTAGCACAGCGTTTGGGGGAAAAATGACCATCCTATAACATGTAGTCACACATCCAGAAAAAAAGGCGGGGCACAATGATGGATATGTCATCGACCCAGCGACGTTCCATAAAAGCCTTCCCCCTACTGACAAAAAGATCCAAATCTACGCGAGGGCAGGCGATAAGCCAGAACCCTTTGAGGAAAGTTCCCAAACCACGAAGAAAACAATACACGCGGACGCCGGGACGTTCGAAAGTACGAAGAAAACGATTGTTGTAAACGAGTATCGCAGCAATAGCTGTACCTTCATAACCTTACTACACACGCGAATTGAATCCGCTTTGTGGACCCCCTACGCAAGCGGAACTATCGAATAGATACTTAAACATCATTACGCGCGCTCAATGGGCCATTAGTCTCTTGATTACAGGCACAGTATCTAAACGGTTGAGAAAGATTCTCAAATCCATCATTAAAGTTAACATAGCATTAACACATGAACACTTGTCTGGAAGGGGCCGACGCAGCCGATCAAGAACCACTGCAACTCGTCTACCGCCCGCACTGTCGACCACGACTACCACACTCCTTTCCCCGAATAATATGGAAAACCTTTCCTCATCCTACGCCTAGGAACAACATCCTTCCCCGTGCCAGAGAGGGATCTCATTGCTTAAAAATCGCAAAATCTGCTCAGTATGCAAATTAACCCATATATCCACAAATCTAGACAGGCGAATATGTTTGGTAGGAGATGTCCGACGTTATCTTATAGACCGCAAACCACCCACTCAATGCAGCGAAACCTGGTTGTTAAGTTCGGGCCCCTCACTTTTTGATTTCAACTGCCCGGCAATTACATATCTCACGCTGGAGATATGTAATTGACGGGCAGTTGCATGGTGTTTGTTTTCACGCCGGCGGAGCCAACAGAGCTGAACTGCTGTGAGGCGAGTAAGGAGAACCACGGAGGCTTCTTTGTTATTCGCCGCGCTTTTGTGTCCACCCGGCGAGCGGGCCTGGCGACGACGCATACAAACGCGTCGGTCGCTCCCTAATAGCTGAAAGCAAAGTAAGCTTTCGAAGAAGGATTTCCTTACGAGAATCCCTGAAGCGCACGAGAGCTGAAGGTCAGTCAAGGGGTGAAACCTTGCGTCAGGGATAGGAAGAGGTCACAAGGCGTTCGGTCTATGATAGTTTCACTGCTCAAAGCTCCTGAGCTAAGTGGCAGTTCGTCGCACGGAAGATCCTGGCGACTCGGCGGCTGGATTGCGTCAATAGAAAGGCGACCAGGCCTTGTTAAACGCTCCACGTGTCTACAAAGGAAATGAATCCTGCCTGCGCGGAGCACAAACGTAGGTGCGCTGGGTATGACAATCATTTGACACGTGTCGTCCGAGAGCCGATTCCCGTAGTTCGGTCTGCTTTTAGTTGGTTGGTTTTCATGTCTGCTGTATTTGTGTTTTGCGGAATACCTTTTTGTTTCGGCATGAGGGTGATGGAGGTAGGTCAAGTGGCTATTTTGAACCCACCTAGTTTTGTTTGTCACGTGGGGCCAATCAGTGGCCTAGTAAGGGATAATCAAAGAGCCATCGTAACTCTCAGATAGTGACGTCCGCTTTGTGGACGGGGTTTTATAGGTAACACCGGGGAGTTTGATGTTTTTGGGAAACGGACACAAATAGGAGGTGGACAGCGGTGAGCCCCGCTCGACGCGGGCCTTGCCCAACCTCTTGCTTGCTATCACGATCCATGAGTTTTTAATACGTAAATAAAGTGTGCATATTGTACATTTTGAGTTCACTTGGAGTAGACCGTCATCGGTTATGTGCTGTCGGCCAACGAGCCAGCGAGTCGTCATTCATAGGATCATCTCATCGATCAGTCGGCATCGGCAACTGATCCCAATTTTGATTGTTTAACTCTGACTATATCGAAGGATGTGCTCAGGGGCGAACAACTCAAACATAACATATCCAACCTATATCGACCCATGACGGGCTGCTGTGAGCAGCTAGTCACTTGAAAATTAGCCAGAGCTAATTCTGGCTCCCTGAAATTCTGTTTCACCTTACCAAATATCTATTTTTCAACGTTTCTCTAACTTTCAATACATCTTACTCCACAAATATGTTTCACTCCATCCCTGCTTCTCTGCCTTCCTTCCTCCCCCTTCTGTCTTATAAAAAAGGAGAATTCAGTTTGATCATATGCAAATGTTGTTTCAAATCGCGCGCCATCAGCCGCAAAGGGTTCGCACAACATCCGACAGATGGCGACGAGTGTACTGGCCAGTAGGAAGACGCATTGAAACATCCCCCTCGCGAGGGGCACGATCAAATGCAGAGCATTTCCGGGGGCGCACGACGTTAAGTAGTTTGCGTTACGTTAATGCTGTTGCATTTGTGGCAACTGCTGACGAGAGAGCGCTCGTCAGCAGTAATTTGAACGAGTCAAGGATAAAAGGCACGTCCGTAGCCTGCATTTCTGTGTTGGCTTTGTGGCGCAGTGGTTAGAGCACAATGTACATTGCGTTCCGCCCGCAGGGTCGAGGGGTCAAAACCTGGCGCCGGATGGTAATTCTTTTTTTTTATATAGTAGGGAGGGGTGCGGTGCGGACTACGGACGCCAACGCGGGTGACATCGTGAGTTACTGAAATGCTCTGCATTTAAAACACCAAAAGTTCGGTCAGGCCAACCATATACACTTTTAAACTTTGACGTTGCTTTCTCCTTCGAACTGATCAACCCCCAGCAGCCGCAACTATTAAAGTCCATAAAGGTGCAGTGATCAAAACCATTGTGCCTCGCCTAGCTGTCGTCAAAGAACCTAAGCACTTGGGAAGCATAAATGATAAATGCAGCAACTCTGTTCCAAAACGATCCCGAAACCCGGAGTGACGTTAGCGCGTCATACGTCTTAAGACCTAAACGTAGATGTAATCTGCAACTTTATTGTAGCCACCCCGTTTAATCTCTTTTCTCGAAAAGAACGCCAACGCTTTTGTGGTGGCTTGCAAGTTGCGTCCTATTCCTCTTATCGTTGTTTCTTTCCTTGTCGGTGTAAATACGTTGAGGATGCTTTGCTGATATCATTTTGTTGTCGCACATTTACCTTAACGTCTGGTATCCCTCGTGTTTAAAGTAAGGACCTGCGAACCAACGTCAGACTCACTCAACGCCATGCTTCCGGTAGCGTTTTAAAAAATGTGACTGAATACACAAAGTCAGGACTACCACCCGACACGTGCACACAGTCACTCTTGCCCTTCTGCACCTCGAGCACTACCAATGAAATGCGCTAGTGCTGCCATGATTCTGTGCTAAAACGCCACCCAGTCAAACGAGTCTCCCTGTGCTTCATTGGCGTGCCCTGCCCCACAATAAAACAGGGGTTTGTTTTTCTTTATCACCTCATTTTTGGCCACCATCTCTACACAACCCATGATTCTAAAGAATCTACCATCTTGCCTATTCCCAAAAGGCGGCTGGTTATTCACGCGGAAGATTGATCAAGAAGGACGTACCAATACGCTGCTCCTACCAAAATAAAAAAATGGCCTGTACCTTCACAAAAATCTTATCGCAGCTTCAGAATGTAAATTTCCAATCCAGAAAAACCGACCACTAGTAAATAACATTGAGAAAGATAATGCTAATTTGATTCGGTAAAGTAAGCTTTCCAATCATTTTGCGAGGGTAATACAAGAAATCGCCTTACATATTTTTAGTGAAATTATAAAGGGCACCTTTCTCAAAGTTGCCAATTATGTTTTTTTGAACACCTAGGAGCGATAATATAGCACCCGTGCACTTCGTACAGATGGTTTACAAGCGAAGTTGTAACGTGCGGCCGGTGTTTACCCGTGTGTTATTGCATATATTGACCCTTAAAGTATTTTTCATTATACGTGACATGTGTGTGGTGTTTTCTTTCATTCCAGTTTGTGCTAGCGGAGTGGCTTCTCGTAAGCAAAAGCGCCTCGGAGGCGTGGATGACGTGAGGCCTACTGTCGTGCATTTCGACACACGAACTGGTGCGGTCTCTGGGAAGAGCAGCGCGGAAATGAATAGAACGTGCCGCGCGGCGCTTTCGAACGCCGCGTATTCCGAGAATGGTCGCGCCTGCTCGCACCGAATGTCCTAACGGCACCCACATGGGGATGGACCCCGACGAAGAGGACTCACTTTCCCCCTTCCCCCGGTCCTCAGAGGCAAAAGGAGGGGAAGATGAAGACAGACGTTGCCCGGGTGCCGGAGCTCTTGCCCCGTCCTCTTCGGGCTCCGCCTAAGCACTGTTTCTTAGCCCTCCGCTGGACTTTCAATAAAAATGTACAGTTTTTCTATCTGACCCTAATTTTGTCAGTTGAGAATACCCAGGATCAGATCCTCAGCGCTACTGCGGCTTGGAGGGGAAGCCATCGGGAAAAAGAACATCTGAAAGATAACTGGCGATGTCGGCAGGATCTTCAACAGCGACGAATCTGCCTGCCGGCTGGCGAGACGGGCCCCTCGACGGACGGAGCTAGTGGAGAAATTGTGGTCTACTGAACGAGATTGGCAGGAGCAACGAGCTCGCCAGCCAGGTGGAGAAGCGGCTCGACCGGCTCTCAACGGACGTCTCAACAGAGACCGGGGAATCTCTGCGGCTTGCTGAGCGGCAGAAACGCAGATTGACCAGCGATCAGCGGATGCAGCAGCAGCGTGCTCAACGGGAACGGCTCGAGCAGTGAGCGAGCTTGCCACGCCAGAAGGCGGTGACCTCTACTGCTGCGGGCGGACACCTCGGCGGAAATAGCGCACATAAATGAATACCCCCTCTTCAGCACTGCGGCATCTCTACAGGCACAGCGCTATGCATGTCAGTACCTTTCTTGATGCTGGGTCTGCGCTTCACCATGACATCTAGCGGCTATTTAGGTGTAGCCGCGGGATAGTGATGATGATTAGGGAGCGTTGGATATGAACGGTGCAGGTACAGCAAGCATTGCAATGTCATTCGCTGAGCAGATGGCGCTAGTGCAGGCGAAGTTGAGAATCGCTGAGCCAGAGTTAGCGGCGGAACGTTCGAAGAGTAAACGGTTTAAGAGAGCTAGCAATGCTTCTGCCTTGCAGATTGCTCAACCAGTAATGTTCAGCACTGAGGGAGAGGGTGGATTTGGGTACCCAGTTACGCCCAAAGATGTGCGGGGTGGCACCCATTCATTGGGCGTGGGTGAGCGTCCTGTTTAGCGGGATTCGGCACGATCAGGACTCCGTGGGAAAGGTGAAGACAGGATAGTGGCGCACGTACCTGCGTGGTCTTTCAGATTTCCTGCAACCGGGGGCAGGATAGTGAAGCATTCCGCGTAGAAAACTTCAACGAAATGAAGATGGCGTGAAGAAAGGTGTTACGCATGAAGAGGCTGCATTGGGAAATGACAGGCCGTCCAAGGTGAATGAGAGAGTTCGCATGCCTGTGAAATAGCTGATAGCAAGAGAAACAGCCTCAGCGGCGTCGCATGTTCGTGTTCATGTGGCCGATGAGCACCTCTCTCCTGCTTGTGACACACAACGGTGTGGGGTGGAGGACGGCGCTTTGTGCGCGCACAGTCGTTCAGTGGCCGCTGAACGCGTGGGTTCGCACAGAAAGAAGCGCAAGAATTATGCAGTTCTTAAACCAACCGTTCTGAAGGGGCTGGGGCTGGCTTCAGTTGAGCGTGAGCCCCTTGTCGCAGCGTGCGGAGACGGAGAAGATTACGGGAACGTGGTCGAGCGGCCAGTTTCATTGCAAGATGCAGCAGCATGGGAATCGTGCGAGGAATCAGATGTAGTTGTTTCTGTGGATCCCCAAATGTCATGTCGCGTAAGAATGATTTCCATTGGAAGCTCCAGCGAATTGAAAGAGGAAATGTAAATCCGAGTGCGACTGCCTATGTAATGCAGCCCCAGGCGCTTGCAAGTACGACTGCATGTATAGCTGAAGAGAGAGCCAATGTCACCTTTAATGTGGCCGCTAAGCAGCCCTCTGCTGCTTACGCTGACCATCAGTGCGTACTGCAGCACGACTTTCCGAGCGCAGAAGCGGCCGAACCCGAGTCTTCACCTAGAAAGAGTCCAAAGCGTCTATCAGCTTCACCTCCGTGCAGCGTAGCTGCAACGCATGCTGACGAGCCAGCAGCGGTCCCTTCTTGAGCGAGAAAGCGGAAAGGAGAGGGGCCCTGATAATGTTGTGCGGTGAGGTGCGCCGCATGGCAGGGGTGTTTTCGAAAGACGATAGCCGGTGCATACTACCTTCTAAAGGCCGCTCGCTCTGACTGAACTAGAGTGTTGTGGCTATAACACTGGTCGGCAAATTTGGCTAGTTTCGGCTTCCGAAACTGTGGCGATCCTAGCGGCACGGTGCTGCGGCGTGGCCCTTCCCTTTCCCTCAGTGTTTCTTTCTTTCCACAGCGTCAACGCTTCCGCGCCTCCTCACGCACGCGCAACAGCTCACCAGCGCCAATATTTTTTTTTCTTTCTCTCGGCGCGCACGGCGGGCCAGTTCGGTACGTGCGTGAGCGAGCCGGCGTGCGAAGGGTTGCGCGGGTTGCCTAAACGCTTCCACCGGCGGAAATTTTCGCTGCATTATAAAATACATTCGAATGTATTCTAAATATGGGGCAGCGGAGGAAGGAGTGTTACCACTCCTGCGCAGCTCTGTGGTGCAGCAACACAGGGCGGTACAGTTCGACCAAGTTTCTAGCCTTCTCCAAAGACGACAGGTAAGCAAATTAGCTTTGTACAAGTTATAGTGAATTCCTCAAAAGCCGACTGATTGCACTCTTCTGTTTTCAAAATAATTCGCTCATGTAACGTGAAGTTAATGAGACATGTCACTCGTCTTGGAGTGGAAACTAATGTGTAAATATATCCCAGCTGTGCAGGTACGCAAAGTTTTAGTAGAAGTAAACGCGTCTTTGGCACGCACACACTTGCTCGCAAGATCAATTTGTGGTGGCATTGCCGCTTTTTGATGATTGCCTTAGTAACTGCTGGAACGTCGATTCAGTATACTTATCAAGGTATTTTTTGTTGTTTCGTGCAGCAGGTATGAGTCTAGGTTTGGGCCCCAAGTCGAGGATGGTTTGCGACTTCATTGGACGTTTCCTCCGGTGACTCTCCTCAATCCATCCAATGTCATCACGACGCACCTGCTCACAAAGAAAGCAAGCTCAACTGTACGCGCTTCTTGCCTTTCATGGCGCACATACTACCACATCGATTGATGGCGTGGAGGTGCTGCGTCCTAAGCATTTTTTCCTCCCCCGCCTTGGTCCAAAACGTATATTTGCGGCGAAACTACTGCCAAGTGTTGCTTCAGAGCACCGAAAAATCTGACGTAACTCCGCGGTGTTCAATGCGAGTCGATTTTCACATGAAGCAGTGGAAGGCCAAACCGAAATACATGCGTTGTCTGCAGCCGCCATTGCAAGCGTTTCGCTCATTAAAAAATAAATAAAACGAAGTAGCATTGCCGGCTTTGCTGTTCAATCTAAACTACGCGCCCGCGCCTTGTCATCTTATCGCGAATGGGTTTGGTGTTCCATAGTTCTGAAGTTAGAATGGTCATTCCGTATCGGACAGGATGAGATAAGAGGCGCTGCCCAGACGCGAGTTAGAGGGTAGCTTGTAACAACCAGGCCGATATCTGCGGCTTAAAATACAGGAAAGCTTCTTTTTTTTCTGGGTGTCTTCTCCCCCCCTTCCCTCCCACCCCCGGTAAGCAGACTGTTAATTCACGCGCCATTATAAGAAAAGACGGGTGCGTTCGATTTGTGTTCTGTGTTCTACGACGTGCACATGGTTGGGCATTGTTTTTGTACGTAGATATAATCCAGCAAAGAGTGTATACAGTGGGGTCATTGTGTTGCAACAGTTTTTTGTGGCTGCATTTTGTTGGTGTGAACATGATTTCTCGGAAGTGTATGCAGGTTAATGGGCGGGTCAACGCTTTCTTTCAGAGGTTGCGTTAACTCGCCCGAAAGGCAGGGCTTGAAGCATACGTGTGCGTGCTTTCTTTTAACATACAGATTCCCAATTATTGTGTCTCTGAACTGAAACTAATTTTTTTAATGTCTAAAGAACATTCCTGTCTCGAGGTGAGCCCAAGAAATAAGTATACATTGAGTGGAACTTTCAAGTTCTTTTCTTCTTCCGCCGAGGTGTGCGCGAAAAAAAAATCTGTGTAGGGACTAGAACTTTCGAAGTTCTTCTTTCGTAATCAAGTATTGTGTACCTAAATGTGTATTCATGGCTCTAACTTTTGCGCAACTTTAGACGGAGACCGATACAAAAAGGGACTCGAAGACCTGTACCTGTCACCGTGTAAAGTTGCGCAAAAGTTACAGCCATGAATTCAGAATACCAACTAGCCCGCCTAACCGTGTTATTGTAAATGTGTATGTAGCACGTTTTTTCCCTATTGTACAATATTGTATGCCTAAATTTGCATATGTCATATTTTTGCTTAGTCCAATACTTTGTACATAAAATGTATGTGCAATATATTGGTGTAGTACATGTGTTTTCATGACTTCGAATCAAAGATGTCCTCATATGAATTTTGAATAAATGCATAGAAAAAATAATGTTTGTGTAACACTCCAATTATTATCGCCACAAAGACAACAATTCGACACCAGAAAACGTACTATTACGTACATGTTTTCTTCGTTCAATTATTGAACACGTTACTGCACACATAACAAACGACGGGCGGCGGCCATTTCGAGTCATCGGCGGCGCTCGTCCAACTTTCGCGCCTGGTGCCATGGCCGAGCGGCCCATGAGGCAGCGACCGGCTGCAGACGCGAAAGTTGGACAAGCGTCGGTTTCAGGGGCCGGCGCGCGGGGGCACGGCCTGGCTGCCGCGGGATAAAGGACGTCAGCAGCGTCCGCGACGTCAGCAAACGCCCTTTCCCCCCTCGCCACTCGTTGCCATGGCGATTAATGCAATGTTTCTCAGAGGCCACGTACTACTAGGGGAGGATTTGGCGCTGCTGGCGCGAATTACGTGGGACCACGGTGGATGCGAGAGAGGCCGCCCCGTGGCTATACTTTGTCATGGTGACCTGCAGCCAGGGTCAAGAGGCACTGGCCATGCTGATTGTTGTGTCGTCAATTGAAAGAACGATGGTGCGCGTGTGAAGAGTGGTGTGTCTGTGTGTCGTGGGAAACATTCCTGAAGTTATGTTTCACAGTGGCGGAGGAGGTGTCGGGCATTTCGACGCACTGACTGGTGCGGTCCCTGGAAAAAGCAGCGCGGAAATAGAAAAACGTGTCGCGCGGCGCTTTCAAACGCCGCGCATTCCGGATATCTTAACGGCCATCACAAGGGGATGAACACCAACGAAGAGGACTTTTCCCCCTTCCCCTGGTCCTCAGCGGCAAAAGGAGGGGAAGATGAAGATAGACAGACGCGGTCCGGGTGCCGGAGCTCTGGGCCCGTCGTCTTCTGCTCCGCCTAAGCACTGCTTCTTAGCGCCCCGCTGGGCTATAAATGCATGTACAGTTTTTGTATCGGAAGCTGAGTTTGTCGGTTGAGAATACGCGGGGTCAGATCCTCAGCGCTACTGCGGCTTGGAGGAGGAGCCCTGAGGAAAAGAACATCTCGAAGATAGCTCCTACTAGTTTTAACTAGCCTGCGGTCCGTCCTTGCCGTTATCACAGTGATGCTGCTTAAGACACCCCACGCCGCCCCTGCCTGGCATTATCGGTTCATCTATGCTCACTAAGTCCTGACATTGGGGTATGAGGAAGCATTATTTTCGCTATAAACAGCCCAAAGACGAGGACGGAAGAAGTGATAAACTATACCGCACTGAACAACTGGAAAACTATTTATTACGAGACAAAATATATGAAAAACTCTGGAAGAAAGAATGTGCCCGCAGAGGAGAAGATATCACTACAAATATTCAATGAAAGCTTCCATCATGATAAAACAATCGCACTAGAAGTGTCAATCCTACAATGAGTACATGTCAGATTCAACTGGTAGGTATGCCACCTCTCGTTATAAAAGTGCAGTCTACGGCGTACGCACACATTGTTAACCCTAATGGCGACCATTGAGGCCTCCAATATTTCCCGGCAGCGCGCAGCTCTATAGCGTTTCAAAATGCCCGTTTCTGTGAACTTTGGGTGGCAATCACTTTCCTCGCATTTCAAATGTATTACAAGATTCCTGCCCGTTCTTGTCCGCATAATGTAAGCATGTTCTCTCAGGCAATCATCCACATTTCTACCAGTTTGGCCAACGTAAACTCGTCCGTGTGGAAGTGGGATTGCTTTCACCACATTGTCCGCACATTACACACAATGGTTTTCATGCTTTTTCTAACACATGGCTGTTAAGTCGTCGTTGCTGCTTTTCTTGGCGCACGAGGATGCCAGTTTGTTAGGTGCTGAAAAAAAGGTTCACATCCCACCTTATCTCGGATCTCTTTCAGAATGTGTGATACGCCATTTACGTAGTGTACGACGTTTAGGCGGCCCTTGGGCCTTTTTATTGCAGCCAGTATTTTTTTTTGAAATGTTAGTGCTGACACTTTCCAGGACGTTTTCTGCGGAAATGCGCAGCAAAGGATCCGGGTATCCTGCTTCACTCAGTCGGTTGATTTGGGTGTCTACACTTCTCCTCAATGTGCGCAGACAGGGTCGTATTACTGAATTCTGTACAGCCGCAAAGGCAATGCAACAATTTCCCACTTTTCACAAGGGTCGAATTTTGTGGCAGTAGACTGTTTTGCGATATTAATGCGCATTACCAACACACATGAAGCACGCCGAAAGCGACTTCTAGGTCCAGAAACCTTAACTCCCCGCCTTCTGGAGTCTCACTAGTCAGGTCGAACGTTGCCGGAACAGCTGAGAAAATATCCAAATTTCCGGTTTTTTTTAATGTAACACGTACTTTAATCACCATCAGGAAATAATCTACGTAGGGAAATGACTTTAGGACAGCCGAATTATGAAGGGCGGATTGCAAACGCCTGTCGAAGACAGCCAGTAGCAAGTCACTGTCACTGAGCATTGGAGTAATAAACGAGCCAATGCATAGCCCCCTTTTTTGAATTTACAGCTTGTCATCGCCAGAAAGAAAAGTGGAGCACAAGTCGAAAGATAATCTTTCCAGGAACGCTTCAGTGCTGATGCAGCATTCAGTTTTGAACCTGGTGTTGCAAAACAATCGATGGTCTCAAGCACAGCATCCAAGACCAAGGCATACATATCTCTGAGGTCCACCGATAACCCACTCAGAATATCTCAGGGCTGCGACTCAAGAAAATGTAAGACGGCTCTGGGACTGCGCATTAGAAGAAAACTTCTATAACAGCAGTTTTTAAAGAGAACATTGGAGGAATCACCCAAGGGCATTTTCGACGTACCTATGGCAGTGACTATGACCGTAAACGGCTATGTCTCCTTGTGAGTCTTAACGCTGAAGAAACATTCCCGGTGTGAACCTTTGATATTCTTGATTGAGGTGGCCAGCCTGCTCTTTTCATGAGTCTGACAGAACCGGATGGCATCATTCTTTGCTCTCTCGGGCTTTTCGGCTGACAAAAGACGAAAGTTTTCCGCAATCGCTTTATCCGCCTTTGCGTCGTACCCTCTGGTTGCTCCTACCGTGAAACCACCTCGCTTCAAACACGTACAAGGGAGACGGGTGCAGGCTCCTGGAAGACCTGAAGGCGAGGTACCTAAACGAAGAGAAGGGCCAGTACCCGGTTCCTGAGGCGTACGAAGGACCCGACAACGACGAGCTGGACAGGCTGTTTACCATGACGGAATTTTGGACAGCAATAGACGAAAGCAATAAGAGAAGTGCTCCCTGCAGGGATGCCATAACTTACAAACTGCTCGGTAACATGAGCGGTGCAGCGGCCCGCGGCCTCCTAGAGCACATCAACGAAACCTGGGACAGCTCGCGGTTGCCGGAGGAATGGAAGGAAGCGGAGGTCCACTTCATTCCAAAGCCCGGCAAAGCCCTCAAGATAGACAACATGCGGCCCATCTCCCTCACGTCCTGCGCGGGGAAGGTGATGGAGCGCATGGTTCTTCGCCGGCTGCAGAAGCACCTCGAAGAAACAGATCAGATGCCGGAGACGATGTACGGCTTCAGACATCATCTCAGCACCCAAGACGTGATGAGCTGGTCGTCAAGCAGGCAACGAGGCACGCGCCGCGCGGGATACTCGCTCTCGAACTGAAAGGAGTGTTTGACAACGTGTCCCACGCAAGCGTTTTGCAGAATCTGAACAAGACCTGGTGCGGCCACAAGACATTCGGCTACATAAAAGATTTTCTGTCAAACCGAACAGCGACCATCAGGATAGGGGACGAGAAGTCGGACCCTGTCGAGCTCGGCGATAGGGGCACCCCTCAGGGGTCGGTCTTGTCGCCCCTGCTCTTCAATCTGGCCCTCCTGGCCCTGCCCGATCTACTCAAGCAAATCCAAGGCGTGGACCACGCGTTCTACGCCGACGAAATTACGGTGTGGACGGCCCGAGCCGGGTCCGATGCCTGGGTGGAGGAAGCCTTGCAGCGGGCGGCAACGACCGTGCACGAGTACGCCAAGTCGTGCGGACTGAGCTGCGCTCCCCAGAAGTCTGAGCTGCTCATGATCCAACCGGGGAAACCTCAGAAGGAGCCGCTGCCGAACGTGACCATCACCATCGACGGAACGGCCATCAAGTGAACTCAGTAGATTCGGATTTTCGGCCTACTACTTCAGAGCGACGGGAGGGCACACGCTGCCGTCAAAAAGATCAAGACTACATCCGAACAGATACTCAGTATGATTCGGAGGGTATCTAACAGAAACCGAGGCCTGAAAGAGGACGATGCCATGCGCCTGGTACGCGCGTTCGTCGTGTCGCGGGTTACCTACTCCGCCCCGTATCTCCAGCTGACGAAGGCGAATAGGGACACCCTAAACACGATGCTTCGCAAGGCAACGAAGCAAGCACTTGGCATTCCCATATATTCGTCCACGCAAAGACTGCTAGACATGGGCGCCCACAACACGGTGGAGGAGCTCATCGAAGCCCACCTTTCGAATCAGAGAATCCGGCTCAGTCACACGGAGCACGGACGAGCCGTCCTACACAAGATAGGTTGGCAGATCGAGCCAGTACCCATCAAGGCAGCCCCCTTCCGGAAGAATGGAAGATGAGCATTCTGACCAAACCCCTTCCCCGGAACATGACGCCGGGCAAGGACGACGAGAGGCGCACCGCGCGGGCAAAAGCAATGGCCTGGAAGCTGGAAGAGAACCCCAGGGTCCTCTACGCAGACGCCTCGCTCCGAAAACACAGCGACCGTGCAGCGGCGGTAGTGACGTCCAGAGACCGGCTGATCATCAGCGCGTCCCTGAAGACAACAGACCCCGCAGTTGCCGAGGAAGTGGCCGTGGCCCTGGCACTCTCACAGCCATGCGTGGACACCGTGGTCACCGGCTGAATGACAGCGTATGGAAGCTTCCGCAGGGGGGTAATTTCTTCCGCGGGCCGAGCCATTCTATCGAAGTGCAAGCCACCGGGAAGAGCCATAGAGCTCGTGTGGGTTCCGGCTCACTCACGGGTAGCAGAAAACACCATCGCCGACTACCATGCCCGAGAAATGTCAATCCGGGCCGAGAACGAGCCGGAAGAGCTACCGCACCCGGTTACCAGCTTTCGGGACATTACCCGGATGTACCGAGAGGAGAGGTGCAGACTGCCGGAACCGCACCCCAAACTGACTAGGCAGCAACAGACGATCCTTCGTCGAGCGGAGGCGGGATTGCTTCCGCATCCCGTACTGATGAACCGCATGTACCCTGTGGAACACTGTACGCTGTGTCCGTTTTGCAAAAGAGAGAGGGGCACCCTGCCGCACATCTTGGCAGAGTGTACAGAACTCAAGACGCCCCCCTCCTTCCCTTTCCCACAAAACCCCCAATCCCCAACCCCTTGAGCGATGGGAGACCTTGTTGACCAGCCCCGCCCTGCCGACTCAGCTCGCACTGACAGACAGGGGCCAGGAGCTGCTGGGAACATATGGGTCCCATAACTAGGGAACCACCCCGTCTGGTGCCAGCGCGCACCACCGATTTCTTGGGCTCAGTAAAAGTTGATTCCTCCTCCTCCTCCACGAGAAGTACCATAACAATTGCGTCCTGCAGAGATCTACTTTGTCACTTATTCCGCCCTCATCTTTGTGCTGTTTTTTATTGTGAATTATCTGTCCTCTACGCGGTAGCTCGCAAGGGCGGTACTCTCCTGGGATAGAGATAAAGACACTCTTTCCACTTCATTCTACTTCCTCTCTAACCTATTTTAGTTGTGAAGCATCTCATGGTCGGGTCTATGTCTCTCCCTTGTCGTTGTCGTTAATGCTCCGTCCACACCCTCACTGCGCATGCTCAGCTTGCTGAACGCCCGGTGGTGTCTTACCCTTCTATGGCTCCTGGTGCGGCAGTGTTGCCAGTGTCTTCCTGGGCCGGCGCGAGACGAGCACCCTTCTCCTTTAAGGGCTCCTGGAGCGACAGTGTTGCCGATGTCTTGCTCGGCCGGCACGAGACGAGCACGCTTCACGCGCTTGGACGTTTCATCGTCGGTGGCGGCGGTGGGCGTCGGCGACTTCCGGCGGGCCGTGATTCCAAGCAGCCCACAACCATCCGGGGAACGTGCATCGACGTCATCTTCAGCAACTTTACGGTTCATCCGCTACAACAGCCCTTGAGTTTACATTTTCCAGACCATGAGGCGGTCATATTCAAAGCGGAACGCCAACCACAGCTCGACGTAACCTACGTTGAACATGATGATGATAATGCCTAAATAAAGCCAAGCTCATACCTCGTACATTCTCTCTTTCTCTCTCTCTCTCTCTCTCTCTATTTATTGCCTCTCCACTCTAACACCGCCCACCCCCTCCAATAAAATTACGCCGTCTTCCCGTAGGGGAACCCTGCGTAGTATGCGAAGAGCCATGGGGTCAACGCAATTTCCCATTTCGTAGTTCCGGTAAGTGAAAAGTGGGGTGGTTACCATGAAAACCAAATGGTAAATATAAGTAATGGTAGCTACGTACCTCAACCTCAAGGAAACGACGAACTGATAACTAACGGGCACTTGAATATTACAGGGTCTTCCTAAGGAAGATGGTGTAATTTTATTGGTGGAGGGGAGGGGGTTGATAGAGTGGAAAGACATTAAAGAGAGAGAGACGTTGTACGTGGTATGAGTTTGTCTTTATTTAAGCATTATCATCATCATGTTTATTTTCTATGCGTGTTTGTAAGGTTATGAAGGCGGAGGTTTTGCGTCTACAGGACCGCCAGTTTCTTGTTTCACTTAACCGTATCAAGCTTTGCTTGAAAACGCGGCTGCATATTTTCAGTATTAGGTTAACGACTATTCGATAATCATGCCACATTTTGGTTAGCTTGAATGCCGGGAGGTAATATTTGCTGCCCAATGTTTTATCATAAAATAATAAAAATAATACTGTTTTCCTGTGGTCACAAGCCAAGCATTGATGATGATGATGATGGTGATGATGATGATGACTAGGTGCCTCTTTTTGAATCGGGGCATCGGTTGTCACCAACCGACTCACCTGTGTTATTCTATTTATTTGCCCTACCCTTAACTAACCTAATGGGTTAGCCGATACCCTTTCGTTTAAACTCCTATCGCTTCCAACCCCTCCCTGCCTTGCACACTCCTTGCAAGGCACACTCCCTGCACACTCCAACCCCTCCCTGCCTTGCCCTTCTGTTCTAAATTTTAATTCGGTTTATTACTCTTCCTACGTCCTACTCTCTTCCCTACTTTTTTCCACGATAACTTCAGCCGCCTTTTCGTCACCTGTATGGCCCAGAAGTTGAGGCTCCTACTCGCACCAAATCCCAAAGCCTCCGTCAACGTGGCTTCCATATCGTTTCGCAGCGGTCGTATCTCTAAAAAGAGAAAGAAAGTTCTTCCGTTTTTTGGCGCCGCCCCTTTCTATAGGGGTGATTTTCCGTGCAAGCCGGGTGAACTTCCGAAGCGTTGTAGTCCCACGCAAGGGCCGAGCGCCTGGCCGGGGGTCTTCTGTGCCCATTTTACCGGCAGGTGCCCGGTGTCACCAAGGCAAACGAATGTACATGTGCCTTCCGCAGCCACGGTAAACGCTCAACTTGTAACCACCTGGGCAGGACATTCCGCCAGACTCTTTCACCCCGAGCCATGTGGCAACGCGGCAGGGTGGCGGGGGGCCCCGGCATGTGGACAAGGGTCAGCGGCCCCTCGCGAGCGTAAATTCAGCGTTCCATCCTAGTGTTCTTCTTTCAAGCGCCCGATTTCGACCAGGGACGCCTGTACCCTTTAAAGGAACCGGTTGGTGCCCGGAATTTATCCCGGCACCTCCCAATTACGAGGTGAGTGCTGTACCGCTGAGCCATCATTGCGGTTAAAAGTTCCAACCCCTTCACTGGGGCATTTCCCGAGAAATTCGGGTAAATGGGTCGAGAGTTGGGCGAGTTGGTAATGATGCATCTTGAAAAACAAACTGCGCGCAAATATGTGTTCTTGTCCCCGTTAATTTTTGCGCAGTTTGTTTTTCAAAATTAGGATAAGTTCCCAAGCACGAGATCTCGGGTTCAGGCGGTGCCTAAACGAATTTCACTGTTTGATGCCCAGCGGTACCGAAGTACCTACCACTTCCTCGTACTCCGTGATACAAACCGGCTATGTGCTACGGTTGCCAGTACACTGGATTCCCCATACACGGGGCGCCTATACGCATTTTTATTCTGGTGGGTGACCAGCGGCTCTCGAGGAAGCTACAACGTCTGCCGCAGTAGTACTGCGTGTTCAAGCCATTTTCTTATCTGCCGAGACAGGGGGCGCTTGTGTCCTTTGAACTGGTGGGTGCCCAGTGGTCCGAGACCGCGTCTGAAGGGGTTCGAGGGACCTACCACATGGCCTCATATGGCTGCCTGTGGTCAAGCTCCAACCGCAGAGACAAGCTGCGGTACGGCGACGCTTGTACCCTTTAAAGAAATCGGTGGGTAACCGGCGGCGCAGTATTCGAACCTGGTACCTTATACCGTTCTAACGGTACCCCAGATACTTTGACGGCGTTGTGAACCACTGGACGTTTTTCGTAAACAGGACGTGGCTCTTCCCCTTCACCGTGCCAGAGCCAGACAGTTTTGTTGGCATTTGACTACCCATTACGTATTTATTTATTTAGGTACCTGCATTCGCCCGAGGGCATTACAGTAGGGGGGCGATTCACACAAGGCATAAAGAATTGCGCTTAACAGCTTCAAATGCTACAGTCAGAAAAAGTTTGCAAAGAAGTAATTAAATTGTAGAAACAAACAACAATACGAAAACAAATAAGCAAAAACACCACAGTTAGCAATTCACGATATGTGGTAAGGACTGCTAGCGAGGCATGGAAAAGGACATAAAAAGTCACAAAACATGGCTCAAAACAGGGCATGTACAAGACAGATTTTTAAAACATTGTAAGAAGGGAAAAGCACAAACGCAGTACTATTCACTGAGTAAATGCTGGGTTAACAATTCAAAAAATTAATCGTCGCTTATCATCGGCATGACGTGTTGCGGAAGGTGATTGCAGTGCTTGATGGAACGGGGAAAGAAAGAATTCATAGAAATTGAGGTACGCGCAGCTATTTCTCTTATCTTAAATTGGTCGTCTCGCCGAGTAGACGCGTAGTTTGGTGGTAGTAAATATAGATTCCTGGTAACGGCATTGCGCTGAAGATATACATCATGAAGGAAACAAATGCGAAAACGTGTCCGACGCAAAGAAAGGTTAGGCCAGCCAAGCGAGTTCTTTATTTTAATAATGCTAGTAGGAAACTGGTAATTATGAGTTACAAATGAGCACGATTCTGAATTGCTTCTAGGCGGTCGATAAGGTTTTGAGGGTGGGGATCCCACACAATGCATGCGTACTCGAGTATGGGCCGAATGTTTGACAAGTATAGCCTTTCCTTTACTTCGTGAGGTGCGTGTCTAAAATTTCTACGACTGAAGTTAAGAGTTGATGATGCTTTAAAAGACGCGGCTTCAATGTGACGGTTCCAGGTTAGATCAGCTGAAAAGATTACTCCTAAATATTTAACTTCGTTTTTTTGTAGAATGGGCACGTTATTCAAACTGTATTTTGCTCGGAGAGGCACGTGTTTCCTAGAAAATCGAATGTGTTTCAATTTACTGATGGTCAAGGGCATAGCATACACAATGTGCAGAACCATGAATGAATTTTGTCGAGATCTGATTGTAGCGCCAATTTATTCGAATGGTAATTAACCTCTCTGTATAAAACGCAGTCATCTGCATAAGGCCTGATTTTTGAATGAATGCCCTGGCCTATACCATTAATAAATATCAGAAATAACAATGGCCCCAGCACTGACCCTTGAGGAACACCAGAAGAAACAGATTTTATAGCTGATTCTGTTCCATTGACAACAACTTTTTGATAGCGTCCATTGAGGTAGCAGTGGAGCCATTGAAGAATATTTTCGGGTAATCCCAGAAAAGACAGTGTGTGAATAAGAAGTACATGAGAAACCTTATCAAACGCTTTTTGAAAGTCCAGTAATATAAGGTCGGTTTCACGGCCATGGTCGTAAGATTGCAACACGTCATGGGAAAATAATATCAGCTGAGTGGAGCAAGAATGCTCGACCCTAAAGCCGTGCTGATAATCTACAAAAAGGTATTATTTTGAAGGAGACGAAAAATGCTCGATTACAATACGTGCTCTAAAATTTTGCAGCATACGCTTGTCAACGAAATCGGTCTATAGTTTTATACGGAGTTACATGGACCACTTTTGTGCAACGGGACAATGTTACCAATTTTCAAGTCTTGTGGAAGAATAGAATACATTAAAGATAAGTTATATAACAACACAAGATACATAGTCAGAACTGGGGCACAAGACTTAAGTACAATGTTTGGGATACCATCTGGGCCCGAAGCAGCGTTAGTTTTCAGGTTCTGCACATCACAAAAGCGTTTCGTCATGCGCAGAGCCTTACTCACACTTTCATTGTCTGAACCGAAAAAACCCATATCGTCAGCGCAGGCCAAGACGTTTACTTCCCATGCCTGTAGGCACAAACTGTGTATGGTTCTACTTGCACGTATGCTTCGAGAATCTTAGCACACAACATTTTATATAAAGGGCAAAGAGTAACGGGCTTAGTGGACAAGCTTGCCTCACTAAGGAGTGAACGTGTATTTTAACTGTTAATTCCTTATGGACAGTTATGCTAGTACTTCAATTACTGTGTTCCATTTTAACACCGTCTTTAATTACCCTCCCTATGTTAACATGCTACAGTATTTCAAACAGTATCTTACAATGTACACGGTCGAAAGCGTTGGCCAGGTTTATGTGTACGGTGACCACCGTTCGAAATTCGGCCTCCCAGTACTCCAATGGGCTGCGGGCTGCCAGAATACAGTCAAATCTCGATACAACCAATTTAAAGGGACCGCTACAAATAGTTCTTTATTTTTTTAATAATTGTTATATTAAAAAAAAATAAAATGAAAGTGCGCGGTAAAAATTGTGAACGTAGCAAAAGCACCCATCTACCTTTACGGGGAACACGTGCACAATCGCGTTAGCCTCTAATGCGGGTATGGATGCACGTGTATTTGAACACATCGGTGATCTTCGCCTGACGTGTGCCACTGAACTGCTGCAAGACGAACGATTCGAAGCTGTCAACGTTCTTGTGCACTGCCTCTGTGGCATTGGTGCACCTGCTCAGAAAAGTGCGCATTGTTGCTACGCACTGCAAAGCAGTGGCGTTCGAGACGGTGTTTACGCCAAACCATTTTCTTCACGGCAGTGGAAAGCCAAATAAAAAAAGTGAGAAAGCCGTGTATAACCGTCGAGCTGTACAATAGAATAAAGGAAAAATATTGCTTGTATTACGCCTTCATTCGCTGTCGCAAATAGGGATGTTTTATAATTAAAAACAATACAGAAACAAATTGAACAAAGACATGACGACAAGATAAGTTATTACGAAAATGAATTTCAAGATCTTAAGTATGACACCCGCACGGTTCGGGGCACAATTAACGGTTTTATGGAAAGAAAACAAAGTGAGCATACTATAAATAAATCTTAATAAATAATACCATAACTGACGGATAAGAACCTCCCAGCGAAGTTAACAGACATTTTGTAAATGTTGGTGTATATGCAGGAAGCAATTTTATTACGCCCAGTATGACTGGAGGTAGAAACCTATCCGCATCCGTAATGCTTTTCCCAACAACCCCGCACGAAATTGAACGAGTAATCAAAAAGCTCAGATAAGCATGTACCCGCTGGTAACGATGAAATTAAGGTTTTTTCCGTTAAAAATGTAACAGACATAGTTATACCCATTTTATCCGATATAATAAACAAGGTACTAGAATCTGGCGAATTTCCTGACAAATTAAAACTAGCTCGAGTTACTCTCATTTCTAAAGGAGGTGGGGAAACCGAAATCAATAACCGTAGTCCTTTTTCCGTACTTTCAGTATTATCGAAAATATTAGGGCGGAGTATAAACGATAGAATTACGTGTCTTTTTGAAAGACATCAAGTAATAACACTTTCGCAATATGGCTTCTAAAAAAATAAACCACCGCAACTGGCCGTAATTACATAAAGGATAAAATATTTCACAACATTGAAAACAAAATATACACGACCAGATTATTCCTATATTTTAAAAAAGTCTTCGATACCATACAGCATGACGTTTTACTCAAGAAGCTTGAATCATACGGTTTAGAAGGCGTAGCTCTAAAATGAATTTAAACGTATCTCACAAACCGATACCAATATGTTACGATAAATAAACCATTCTTTTCCAAAAAGCCTATAGGTCAGCACGGGGTTGACGAGGGGCCACTTTTTGGTCTATTACTGTTTCTTGCGTATATACTTGACACTACAAAAATGCCAGGATCCCCAGAAATATTTATGTACACCGACGACACCAATATATCTTTTACGGCGGAAACAAAAAAAATCCTGGAAGAAAATACGAATGCTTACCTGATGAAACTGTCTCACTGGTTGAACCAAAACCGGTTAAGCTTGAATGCAAATAAAACTGAGTATATACTCTTGAAACCAATAAGTAGAGGAGATACAAATAATGTTAAAACCATATTTAATGGTAAGATACCGAAGCCTTCGAAATATCGGGAGATCTCCCTCATTTAAATATGCAGGGCGCTGCCAGGATCAGGGCACACCAGTTCGAATAAGCCGTAACTTCGTATAAACCGAGTTTGCATTATTGAGCTTTCACTGCATTACACACATTGTAGTTAGGCTGTACTGAATTGGGTTACCACAATTTTGAAAACAGGGAACTGTTTTGCACTGTTGGCTACTGAGGTGCTATGCGTTACGCAGCGGTCCCAAACGACTGATGTAGTACGGTCCCCCCCCCCCCCCTCGTTTTCCCTTCTCGCTGCGAAGGAGGTCCTCCACGTGTAAAATGTGGAGTGTCAGTTGGCTAATTTCGGGATATTATAATGATCTTTTCTTTGCCTCAGCACTACCTTGCTCTTTGGCACAACGTAGCACTTTTTAACACGAAAGCGTCTTATGCCCGGGTACACGAAGATCTGACCGGCGTCATATCCGTCACAGAAATGACGCTGCCAGAAAAAGTTCCATTGACGCGGCTGCGCCCGGATTCGACCAATGAACTCTCTTGCCGCAATGCGAGATACTCAGCGCTCTGAACACTGCGCTACGAATTCAAGCGCAAAAATGAGTACGAACGCGACTTGCATCTTCCCCACGACTTTCTTCATTCAGAAGCCGCCTAGGAGATGCTGCCCTCCAGGAGAAGTCAAGCGAAGTAGTTCATCACGACACTGATGAGCGCCGACAGTTGGAGCCTCGATGCCAGCGTCTCCGTGTACGCGGGACGCGGGACGCGGGTCAGTAGTATTAACTCTACGGGTGAATTAATGCACCCTCCGCATCCTACTGTTTTCGGTTTCGGTTTCCGTTCCGTTTCCTTTGCACGGTTTTCAAGAGGCTGTGGTTTCAGTCGGATTTACGCTATGTTCTGGCTTCTACAATTCAGTGTCTAACCTTGCTGCATCTACCGGTGCCATCCCGACGTAATAAACATAGCCATGTGCAAGTGCATATGGATGCACAATACATGCCCTTCTGAAGGCACATTTCACTTTTGTGTTTACTGATCCTTATGAGAAAGGCTCAACCACATTTAGTCCTGTGATATTGCTGCCTACCAAGAGGTGATTACACGACAGCTCGAAAATACGTGCACAGGTGCGTTTTGTTCTGACTTTATGTTTTTGTGGATCGCAGAGAATAGCCGTAAATTGGCTAGTTGTTTTCGTTGGTGCGCGTTCATGGTCTTCAACAGCGCAAAAGACACGAAACAAAAGAAAGGGACACAGAACGAGAGTTGTCTCAAGTGCAATTCTTTTTGTTTTCGCCAAAAAATGCTGAAATGGCGCGGGTGACGCGCGTGTTTTTGCAGTTGAATATTTTTTAACATTTGGGGCTTATTGCACGGCAAGTTGTAATGGTTGTGACTTACTTTTCTTCAAAACAAAAACTCAATTTAAATAACGAACATCTCAACGAGAACTCCGAGTTTTGAGTAAAAAAACAAAAAAAAACCGTAAACTCGCACTGGACACACGATTATCGTATTATTTGAGACCCCTGTATGTGTATCGGCAATAGTTACCACATATATAGATAATAATACAATGTCCGCTAGATATTTCTAAGCGTACTTGCAAGATATAGCATGGGTAAAAGCAGCGAAAATATACGCAAAAAAAATATTGACTGGTGTGCTTTTTCTTAAGATGCAAACTTTAATTATGTAAAAAAGGAAAATCGGTCTGTAGTTTCCTCAAAATTGTGCAAACAAGAATCTTCAAAATTGCAAGGACAGTGCTGAAAATCGTGCGGCAATTTTATGTAGGCACTGAATAAATAAATGGTATTCACAAAAAAGTATAGCGGGCGATTTCTTTGCTTGGCAAGATTGAAAACCGCCATGTCTGTGGAAGCTGTGCCAGTACATGCGCATTGCGAATCATCATCATCATCATCGTCCTACTAAGATTCACTGCAGGACGGAGGCCTCTTCCATTGTCCTCCAACTGCTCCTGTCAAGGGCTTCTCACGTTCGCATTTTACCCCACATTTCCTTATGCCACCCCTTCAATGAAATACTGGCCTTCGCCTGCTCTACCCACCCCTCGGTATTCACTCTTTATTCTAATTGTCCACTGGTTGTCGTTTTGATTTGACATTTTGGGACTTTTTCCACTCTAAGGGCACTTTTTGCGCGTTCAAGTATTCCGAAAAGATTACAGCGAGTTTTATAGAACAATAATTTCTCCCTCATTGAAAATATTTACGTTTATGGTTTCTTCACGGGCAGCTTCATCTCTTTTCACGACCTTGAGTGCCTTTCGTAGCTCCTCTTGAGTTACTCGTGGCACTCGTGGCAACCTTGTTCTCTCACCAGTATCCCCTGGTATAACATCGCTGACATACAGCCTTGGGTAGAATTGTTCTGCTACCTTTATTATCTCGTTCACGTTGTGCGTTATGTCACCCTGCTCGTCTCTCAGTGCGTACATCCTCTCTCTGCCGATGGCTGGCTTTCTCTTAGTTGATTTAAAGCTTCCCCCTATTTGCAGCATTTCCCCGATGACTGCCATAATACACGAAGCGCGTCTTCCTGAACAAAAAAAAAAAACACCGGGGTGCGGCGGTGGCCCTGTGTGAACCGGATTCTCAGCGGTATAGTAACCAGAACTATTATTAACATTTTCAGCGACCGTATCATTCGACGACACAACACAAAAAATCTTCTGCGGCCTTGACAAGAAAACCTTAATTGCCAATGTTTGGTTTACCCAGTGTTGTGGCCAGTGCCATTGTCAGTGTTATAGAGCAGAGGTCTTTAAGATTCCTTTTGAGATAAACAACAAAATTGGCGCGTTTTTTTAAGTGGGTGCTGGGAAAAAGAGCAAGCTTCAGATGACACTGTCTAGGACGTTGCGTCGGTATAGAAATTGAAAATCCGGGTTGTAGTCTTATTTTTAACTATATAAATACTCGCACAATCACTTCATTTTTCCGTGTGAGCTCACTGTGGCGTAGCTTTTATGAAAGCAAAAAAGTGTTTTTTTTTCTGTTTCTGTTTTTCTACTTTTGCTATAATTTTTGCAAGGACCGTAATTTCATTACTCCGAACATTTTAATGGCTCCGTTCCACGCATTATTTATGCAAATAAAGCGTATTCTTTCGTGTCGTTTAGGAACGGGACGCAACATATCAACCCAATCCATGGGCATGATGAATTAATCCAAAAGGTCGTGATTCGTAGCTTTCATGGAACGCATTATCGCTACTTTAATTCACTCCGTCGACGTAACCAACAAGTTCGCATTTCCCCTAATAATCCCCTGATGTCATCTGCCGGTCCCGGCGCTATCTAACATAGTAATTTTTGCAGAAATCAAAGAAAATAGTGATAAAATAGACAACATGTTATAAAACTCGACGGGTATGTGCTGGCACATCTGAAAATTCTTTCAAAAGGCAATACACGACAAAGCCACGTAACTACATCTTGAACCTAATCTGTCCGCCTTCCACGCTGTCCCTCTACACTCTTACGAGGTTTGCGTAGGTAAATTTCGCCGTATTCGCCCAGCTGTGCGATCTTTTGGCACTGTTAGGTTGGCGCCCATGCCACTATAACTCGGCTCGGTCACCAGCCTTAATGATATTTCTCGGACGATACATTGTTTTCTGCCGCGATGTTGCAATTTCTTAACACAAAAGTTTATACTCACAATAACATTTCAATAAAATTCCATTGCAAACGTCAATTGTGACTACACTATTTCTCTCAAATAAGGCTAATAATATCTTTTTAAGGGCAATGTTGAGAAGTAGAAGCATGTTTTGACCTATCAAAGTAAAAGGGTTTTGCTTCTAGAAATGACTCAATATATTCTCGGTATTCAATGGCGTGGAATGCATGCAGGCAACCAAGTGTGTGCCGCCATATCTGTAGCCAAGCGCCTGTTGCTAGGCAACGTTGTGCGCACGGCCCGCAGATCAGGCACCCCTCTTCTTTTCCATGCAACCGTGTGAGTGTGCCCACGGCCTCCTGATCGATGTCCGGCGGCGCGCTCGTTACGTGAGGTTCCGCGGGATGGCGGCACTTGTCCGTGCTAACCACGACTGACTGTGTTTCACGTTGCGAACTCTTGTCCGAACGCGAAGTATTGCGTCGTGTTCACTGTGAGTGCGATTAATAACATCGCTGTTGGCGCCACAGTTTTTAATCGGATTGGAGCGGAGCAGATGACGCACGCGCTGTCTTTTTTTTTCTTCGGCGTGCGGCCGCAGTGGCCCATGCTGCGCCGTGTCCGTGGCGCATCGGCCATGTCTGTGGCCGCTTCCAGTGTTGCCAAGCGAAGAAATTGACCGTTAAACTTTTCAACGAATACCGCCTATACGTTTTGACCTGGAGGAGGTATTCAAAGACAGAAAAACCGACGAAGGAAACTTTCCTTTTTGAGTAGCCCAGGAAATACAAGTGGCTTTACGAAGGACGTTCTATTTCTCCTAGTAGTACATAATGTTCATCATGATCGCCATCCTTTTTTTGTCATTGAACGAATTTATTTCTTATTGGAGGCAGCAACTCTAAAGAACAGACGTAATTGGGAAATTTGGAGAACATTTTCTATCATCCTTAAACTTTGAAATCCCTTCAGAGGAACTAGTTAAGGAGTACATCTCTTGTAATTCAGTGAAGGAGCCACTGGCGACACTATAGAAGGCTTCGCCCTCGGGTTTTAGCATAGAACAGTGAATCATCCGCGAAAGTAGAGAATTGGGCGTGTTGGTAAATGCTCCTAGGAGCACAAATGATGGAAACGTGGACGAGGCGTAAAAGGGAGAGAGCGAAGACCAACAACAGGCGTTTATTGCACGACGAAGAGTTATACGCAGAATATCGTTGCAACAAAGGACCAAAAGAGGGGGAGGCTAGAAACACAAAGCAATTTCACGTCGTTACTGCGGTTTGCCTATGGTAACCAGAAATATTGGCAGTTTGTCTGTTTATTAACTTTGAAGAATTGTAGCCGGCGCATGCATCTGCTTTGAAATTAATCTCCTAGGCTTCAACAATCTCACGTGTCAGTTGTTTACTTTTGAGTTATGTAGAATTTTCTGAGGCAAAGATAGCAACCACAACCTTTGCAATGTGCGCCGTGTTTCTCGTAGTTCACGTTTTCAAAGTTGTTGCGATGCTCGCGCAGTCTGCCGTGAACACTTCTTACTGTTTTTCCTGTATAGTTTTTCTTGCAGTTTACCGATAATCATTATATGGTGCCCTCTCAGCAAGCCACGATGGGCGTGCGAGGCATCATGCTTCAGGTATCTGACTTGATAAGAGCCGTCATTACTTTATTGGAGAGATTTGTTAACATGTCTGGGGGCAAGACCATCGTGCTTCCTTTGAAGCGTTTAAGTCAGAGCCTTTGCTTTAGGGTTTGACTGTTGGGGATTGGGGCTAGTTTGCTGTTACCTTTATTTTTTGGGGCATCTTGCCAAGATTGTTAATTCTTCGCCTGTTTGCGAACACTGTGGGCGACCGAAGCTGCGTGTTTTGAATGCGCCTACTAAAACTTGTTATTACCTAATTCAAGACAGCCTTTAAGGACAGTGAGCTAGGCTGACTGGAGCCAGCTGTCAGTTACAATTTAAAACTTTTGCTGCGGAGAATGTTTTAAAGAGTTGAAGTATGAACGACGAAGGCGGGATGCTACAGAAACATAAATTAAAAAACTCATGACAATCACTTACATTCTCATAATCTCAGGTATTCTGAGAAATAATGAAAGCGCGCCAACGTAAACACGCTATTCCCGTACTCAAAGAAGCTATCAAAATTCTGCAACAAAGGTAAGGGGAGCGACGTCAATTCTAATTCGTGGAGCCTAAAGCATACCACAATCTTGGTGTCACGCTCCGAAAGCGTCGTTTATTGAATACCCTTAAAACGCATGAAGAATACATATTAAAAAGGGAAACTCGTGTTAACGCGATAAGGCAAAAAGCGGCATCTCGGCGCGAATATTAAAACTTCTGGTGGCGTTCCTGACCTCCGAAATTACTCTATAATTCACAAAACTAAAACCCAAATGATGCAAGTGATCGGTTAAGCCTACGAGCTTTATTCCAAAAAAACACACGTTTGTCAGCTAGCTTTGTTTGCTTTTAACATACAAAAAAATTGCTGGTTTTTCGGTAACAATAGTTAAAATGCCTTTACCGCTCGAAACGTCTCTGTTTTTAACTTCACTCCCTCTTTCTCTCCCTGGTTGCAGCCAATTGCTGAATATGAGTTTTTTTTGTTTTTTTTTGTGTAATAAACTGCTGTTGTTAGTCCGCGGTGTGTCCGTTTGGACCCGTGCGCATCTATTTTACGCGTTTTCAAGGAATCATACTTGGTCAACATCATCTTTTCTGCCTTCTCTATACATGCAGTAATTTTGGGGCTCTCACCTAAGGCGTCTACACTCACTTTTCCTCTGGCCTTTGTTATTATCGGTCACGATCATTACAAACTGATTACATTAAATTACATCTTGTATACAACAACGAGGCAACAGTGTTCATCGAGAGCTGCTGCTCTGACCGAATAGCCCACCGACAGGCGATGGGCAAGCTAACGGTCAGCCGCGAGGATCTTCGCAAGATCGACGCCCAGGTCAAGGACGCGATTCTGGTCGAGGAGCTCGCAAAGGAGCAGTCTGCAGTTCACTACAACGATCAGACGCACGAGACTATGACTTCTCTTCAGTGCCGTCTGTAGGACCTAAACGTAAGCAGCACGGTTTAGGCTGCTCCGTTGGCTGTGACTAATATGCCACTTGCTCCAACGACAGCTCGCCCTCATGTGAGGAATTGCAATGTAGTTGATGTTCGTCTACAAAGCCAGTTTGATGCAACCGGCACATCATCGATGCGATAGCCATTTCAAGCATCTCCCATGACATCCCTACTACCGACATGGAATGCGCTTTGGCAGGCAAGTTACAGGGCAAAGTTACGGACTGGCAGAACAATTGACTGTCCCGCGAGGATGTGGCAAGAAAGGCATTAGCATACTCATAGGATCGGACCAGCTGTGGAAGTTCCTGAGTGACAAAATAATACGCAGCACGGATGTGGAAGGTTTGGCTGCGGTTAAGACCACTCTAGGGTGGACGCTGCAAGGTCCAGCCTGGACACAGAGCATGACATGTAGCCTTCAGAAAGTAATGACCGGCGTTCTTCAAATGAAAGAGTTTCGAAGTGCGGGAACTACCCCTGAAATTCGCACCACCTCATTTAAGAAGAGCATGAACAGGACCCATAACGAAACCCTCGGTTGACTTTTGGAACAGCAGTGTACGGCACAGGATCATGGGAAAGACCATCAAGAGTAATTTTGAGTGGGCACGAGTCTCGCAGGTACACAAAAAATTATTCTCGAAGATCAACTTCTCCGTGAGGTCGTATCTTCTCGGTGTCTTCGACAGATATCAGACAGTCGCGCATTGATTGAGCGGGACGGCCATACCACTCGATGGTCCTGGGGAAAAAAAGCCAGTTGTCAAGCTCCACGAGCTATTGGAAGATGAAGGTCGGGGTCCTACCACCAAAAAATCAAAGAAATGTGGAACAGAACCGAAAAGGCAATCTCGTCTAAGCCACCCTGTATTTTGTGTCTACTCCTAAAGCTAGGGTGCTACGGTACTCAGAACTATGGCGCTGGGAGCCTTGTGTCAGATTAATTGTTTTTTCAACATATAAATTGGGGCCGGGAGTATGTTGTGAATTGTAGACGATGGGGCTCTTGCCCGAACCAGTCGAACCAGTCGTACCGGCCGAACAAGTCGTGGCAAGATGATTTGGTCCCTTAGGTAACCGCCTGGTCCCTGTCCTTAAACCAGGCAAGTCTCCCCTTCACCCGACGTCATAACGTCCTACAGCCCTTCCAAGCTGCTTTACAAAATAAAGTGAAAGATGGTTTTGGGTTATTTGGAGTGGTAACTCGAGCAGCATAAAATTTGCTCGCATGTTATGGCTGGATTCCGATGCGGGCAATCATCCATCGAAAATGTAATTGGCTTTGTGAGATCGGTTCAGCACATCAAAACACTGAAGCGCTTGTCAGCCGTTTTTTTCTCGATTTAAAAGGAGCGTACGATAACGTAATACATGATGCCATTCTAGACAGCCTACAAGTTGCGGGAGTCTGTGGACGTATATTTAAATGGATACAAAGCTTTCTATCTACCAGATATTTTTTCGTTGAGACTTCAGATGGCCTAAAATATCTACAAGATATGTTTTCGTTGAGACTTCGGAGGGCCCACCTTCACAGCACCTTGCTTCTCGTGGGGTCCTGCAAGGAAGTGTACTTAGCCCTACACAATTTAACCTCACGTTTCTAGGAATTATTGGCAAATAATCAACCAATGTCCGCCTCTGCATCTACGCTGATGACATTAGAATTTTTGCAGCTGGAGTTTCATGTCCTCAGATTCGGGTCCTACTTCAGAAAGCCGCAGCACTCACATGTTCGTTCCTGCGTCAACATGGCCCGGAAAAATCTCCAGAGAAATGTGCACTGGTCGCTGTAGCGAGCAAAAAAATATCGCATTAAAAGATTTCTTTAAATGCACACCCTATTCTCTACGCTAAAACTAGCCGGTTTCTGGGAGTTGTCGTGGATTGGGATGTATCATGAACTTCTCAAGTTTCATTCCCGAAGAAAAGACCCATCGCAGTGGTCCAGCAATTCTGCGCCACTGGCTGCGCCACCTTATAAGTGTCTCTACCCTTGCGGTAGACGCGCGTGTTTTGAGACACTGTACTAAAGCAGCGCAGTGACAACGCTGCTTTTAACGACGCTGATAAGCAGAGAGCAGAGATATAGGGCGAGAGAGAGCGTCTTGAACGGAAGAAATTCGGATCGGGGTGGCGGGGAAACCAGGTGTTTCTTTATCGCCGTGGGGTTGCGTCTTATGTGTTTTCGCCTTTGTGGGCGGCTGAATGGGAGCTTAAACGTCATGCTCCACCTGCCACATAAACTTATACTTCTCGCGGTTGGCGCCTTGGCGTGCTACTGCTGCGTGGGGCCGTGGAAGGTTTACTCCAGCTCACGAATACCCGGCTGCTTGCTTGCGCCTGTTCAGCAAATGGTCTGGCCCGCCTGCGGACGTTTGCACATCAAGGAGCATAAAACGGGGTTTCAGAATGAAAAAATAGTCCGGAGAAGGCGTAGAAGCGGTGTAAAAGATGGGAAAAACGTCGGTTTATTCGCATCAATGACCGTAGTATGAAGTGTACCGCGTGCACCAGATCGTCATATCATCGGGGTGTTTAATGTAATGTTTCTTTGGGGAGTTTGCTAGAACCGTGGTGATCCGTCCTACGAAGTGGGTCGTCGTAAGTTCGGGGGACGTATCAGTGGTGTTCTACTGTACAATGATGACTGCGAACGAGGTGCATTACTTGGAGCCAAGGTAGGGGTTCATTTTTAACTCAACCGTTTACTGTTCACTACAAAAAGTTTTATTGAGATGACGTCACTGTTACTTTACACTTCGTTCCTGTGCCTCCTTAAGGTCTGAAATGACTCTCAATGAGTGTATTGTAACCAAGCCTATTTTACATTATTTCTAATTAATTAAACACAAAACGAAATTGTACAGTACATGGGCAAGTACCGAATCCATAAACGCCACTCTCGTGGATTGAAAAGGGTTCTTTGTGAGGCTTACTAGTTCTGCGGTAGTACCAGGACCACTCGTCTTGCACAGGGGGTAGTTTGTGAGGCGAAAGAGAGATAGTGTATTGCTATTTACACAAATCTAGATTCTGGCCTTCAATTCTAAGTCAAGGCATTATCAAATATCTAATAACATTGAGCCGTCGTTATTGGGGAAACGTGAGCCGACCTTTTGAGCATAATATAAACGAGATGGTATATACCGTAGAAGTAAAGTTGGCTGGTCACGCAGCCATAGTAACCTAAATACACGAAAAAGCAATAAAAATTGTTTTTATCTACGACAATGATGGGCCAAAGGAAGACTTTGTGGTGTTATGCTTGTAGGTCGATTAGAGTTAGTACGTATAGAATGGATGAAGCTGTTTCCGGTCAAAATTTTAAGAGGTGAGTGTAACATTCCAGGAATTCAAAACATAGTTCACATAGACTGATTTGATACGAATCAGTGCTTATCAAAGGAGATTTGTATTCTACAAAGATATAAGTAAATGTTCGGGGCAAAGAATTTGCCATGCTGGTAAATTAATAACTGCGAATTTAATGTCGCCCAAACAGAGGAAATTGAAATTTATGGTAAGGATGGGGAAGTTATTCTTCTAAACGCTGTATAAAAATGTTTTGAGATGACAGATAAGGTGATGCGTTACATGTTTTCTATATTCGCATACACTTGACGACTAGTAGTGAAAAGAAAACTGATGTAGCCGTGTCTGAAAATTTTATGCTTCAACATTTACGGCTATTCCGAGAAAAATACCATAACCGTCGTTAAAGAAGTACCGTTAGAATATAGTTTTGAATGTTGTTACTTCAATTAGGTTAAAAAAAGAAGCGGAGAAGAAACGGCGTCTTCAATAACACCCATGTGCACATGAGGTAACAGTGGGAATACGTTGCTTACACAGACATATTAGAAAAACAACTCAGAAACATTATCCGCGGCTAAGGCGTTTGGGTCCGGATTTTTATGATAGCGACAAAATAGTGATTTCAACTGCGGTTTAACTTCACGTAGTGATAGGGTGAAAAATTGTGCATAAGCTTTCGAGGAATAAACGCATATAAAATGAGTTTTGAATAAGGGCAAAATATTATATTATGTTATCGCAGAAATATATAAATGAGGTTTTACATTTGGAAGTCAACAAATATCGTATTACAAATTTGCAAATACACTTTATGTAAGCAACATACCTATGTAGAAAAATAAATTCGATTTAACTACCTATGTTTCTAAGCTTTTAAGGAATGGAAAGCAGCAGTTCGGAAAATATTGTTTAGTACTTGAATATAAAAATGACCCTCGCAGACTTTATATATACGGAGAAGCTGTATTTTTAGGCGATAGCTATGATACCATGGAGGGTATATAAAATTTTGGCAACAACTTTGTAAAAAATGTTCTTTATAAGGGGCAGAAGAAGCTTTTATAGTCTTGAATAGGGCATGGACGATACACGGCTCTGGGCACACGCAAAACTTGCCACGGCAACCAAACTGATGTTTGCAAAATAAGAAAGAATAATCGGAACTTCCAGCCTCCCATTCACGTCAACTTTAGTTTACCCAAAACGCACGGGAGGAATGCTAAATTTTTCTGCCCATTATGAAGGCCGTGGGTGCAGACAAAATGCTGTAGTCGGAGTTGAACTCGGGTCTCTCACGTTTTAAGCGGACGTCTGTCAAATTGCACCATTCCGGCACGGCAAAAGCTGTTCGGATTTTCAGGGGGTTGCAAGCACGTGCAAAATAACAGAGAGATATAATGCACCTCTGACTGTAACGATGGTGATGATTGAACTAGATAATTTCTTCGTGCGGAATCAATTTACGAAGGTGCAAAGGAAAAGCCGCGGCAATGAAAAGTAAATACTGCGTTTAAGTAAGAGAGAAAGCTAAAAAAGTCAAGCTACAAACAATCGTGCAGTCAAAGTCCAAACTAATGTGGAAACCCAGGAATCACGAGCACACTTCGCATTAAACCATCGTCATCGTCCCAATATCTGAATGGGGTATCCTCGCGTGTAGGAGTTAGTGATAACAACCCTTACTGAAATATCTTTTTAATAAAAGACGCGCGATCGACATTTTGACGAGGATCACACTTTGTGGTAGGTTGTAAATTCCTCATAACAGTAATAAGTGATTCAAAGCATTTTCTATTATGTATACCACTCTTCTGAATTTCTTAGAGGTAAAGACTATTGTAATCTGCTGCCTATTCTGAGATGTTTATTTTTATTTTTGCACGTCCAGGAAAGATGAGTGACATTTTTTTTAGAATTTTTAATGCGCGAAGCTGTGCAGAGATTGGGAAAATGCCAATTTTTTTTATGCTTCATTTCTTGACAGAATATTATGAGCCTCAAGAGGTATCAGCAGAGCTTTTTTTTTAAATTGAACATTATTTTGCAGTCACAAACCTAAGCTCGAAACGCGAAGATACAGCAATAATCTCATTGAAATAAACATATCTGATGTGCGAAACAAGATTGAGAAGCACTATAAACACCACAGTATTTCAAGTTTTAAGACGTCCTGTTTATTTCTCAGCGCTGCTGTTACTATTCAATTAGGTAGATCAGAAAAGTTATGTTTCCAGCCAACGCTTAAACAGAGGTTTCCAAACAACCGTAGTAGTATGTTTTAAAGAATTTTGAAAGAAAATTTAGCTGCAAGGCATTTTACAAAACAAAGAAAACTCGCCACTAACTGGTAAAATCTGACTTGTTTTCAACGACAAGGGCATCATACTACATGTTACTACACAATTGCTCTTGTATTAAACACAATTATTTATGCACAAAACATACCAGAGAACCTTATTTTATAGTCTTGAGCCTGGGAATTTTGAGGCAAAACAACAAAGGAGTCTGTGTGTTATGCTGGACCAGTGCCATTGCAAACCGTCGATATCTCTGTAACACACAAGGAAAGAAACCAGGCCCACCATCGCCCTCTTCCACTCTCTAACACTTTCTAGAATTTATCGTATGCTATACCGTGAAAACATGGCAACGCTTCGCCTGAAGAGTATAAAACACACTTTTGTGTGTGTGACGGGTAGTTTTGCGGTGTGGGTTTGGAGAACACGAAGACGTCAACAAAGCTACACTGGTGTTTTCGAAGTACGAAATACATGAATGATGGATTTTTGGTCAGTACTAAATAAGGTGTCCGCTGGAGCGGAGATCCAGAAAATCTGCCCACAGTAAACTGTTGTAAAATCATTGTAAAAGCATTGTAAAGCCACGCAACAGGGCAAAACGCACAAGCAGCCTTTGGTTTAGTGCAATCCCGCCCATGTAGATCAAGGCGCTTGCCTCGTTATGTCGTACAAGAAAAACGCTAATGTTAAAAAAGAACACAAAGTTTTGTTCATGTAGTATTAGGGCTATGAAATGACCAGAACTTTTTCCGGTATTTTTGTAGCAATCTAAATATGACTGAACCCATTGACTGGGCCCCATCGGTGTAAATATGCGAAAGGGCCGAAGGAACAACACACTCGAACACCCAGTGTGATTCCTGGATAATAAGAGCGGTGGGTGTGTTATGGAAAATTCACAATATAATGAATCGTTTTCTTCTTCTGGGGCCTAGGATGATCAACTTTCTTCACCCTTGATGTATAAGCTGTGCTCAGTGCTCACCCAAGTAACTTTCTTATGAAAAGCAGCACTGCAGACAAGTTCCGCCAGGGCGTGACGCTCATAGATACAAGGTGATTTATTGCTTTCTATATATCTTGTATCCGGAGACTAAATATTGTATTTAGGCAGTTCAAATCTTCTGTACCAGTGAGGTGGGGCAGTGCCTTCGCGGTTAATTTGAGCGGAACGAAAGAGACACAGGGGAAGGAGAACTAAGCCGCAAGCCACGAAGACAATCTTATTCATTCGGTTCTCTGCACTTCTTCGGTAAGTGTGCAACAAGTGCAGATTCGGGCAAAAAAAGTGTTTTGTGAAACTCTCTCTAGCTAACCCACGTATAGTAATGTTTTCAGCAATAATGTCAAGCTGAAATTGAAATTACTACAGTGTGTAGAAATTTATTAGGGCGATTAGCAGAAAAGCCTTTAGTGCGTTGCCATCATCTTTTATAAACATGATGCGATCAAAGAAAGCTAGGTGTGCAGCCTATGTTCTAAACTTAAGTTTCTCGACGGTCACCTTAGCATGAACAAATACATGCATGTTAAAGTCCGTAGAAACTAATGAGGACCAGGCGCGAACGTAGCTCCCGAGGCACCACTGTTTAATTTGTTTTCCTGTTTTGAGGCATAGTTTTTGAAAATAGCGTTAAAATCGCATGATTGCTCTCGGGCCACTGCTGATTGCTGCCGGCCAATGCAGACTTTTCAGAAATAAAGATTTCGAGTTTGTCTTTAGACACTGAGTAACACCATCTGCATGCTCCCGAGCTTGGGAGTTATTTCAGATTTTCCGGTATTTTATTAACAAAGTAAATATTTTGCACTGAAAGACCCCCAATAAATAAACTGCTTGCCCCAGCTGAGTAATTTATTGCAATAGGAACAATGGGTATTATACACAGAGATTTATTTGTTTTCCCTTTACATTAGCGGCACCAGTAAGACTTCGTTTTGCAGCGAATATTTCAGGTTTATATGAGAATCACACTGTTGCCTACCCCTTGTAGCCATAATATACGTTGTCATTGTCGTCATCACGGCCAAAATATTAGTAATAGTCAGGAGATGGAACATGGCACCGAGTGTATAAGCTTTCAATATTACATTTTCCTCGAAGGCAGGATCCGACGGCGCAGTTCATGTAGCTACCAGAGTTCATTCTCGGGCTAAGAAGAACTGACTGAAAAGAAATGAGGAGCGACATACTGAGTAAAAATACAGTTTCAACAACTTTCGTTCGAAATTTTCAAATTAGCTACATCTGTTCCTAAAAAGTGTGGTCCTCTGATTTGCACATCTGGTTTCTTTTCCAGCTGTTTGAGTACCTGATTATTTTTAGTCAGTTACCGTGAATTCTATTGCGGACGTTACATAGGGGTGGAAGGGAAAAAGAAAATACATTCTACAATAAAAGCAACAACAATCATAGAAATACAAATACGAACACGCCCATGTCAAAGTACATAGTTTGAAAATAAGGGTACTCAAAGACACAGAACAGATATCCAATTGCAAAAATAACTGGGTTAAAATGGCAGAGGTTGAAGAGGACGCAAGCATTGAAAGATGATTTTAGCATCAAAGAATAACTGTGAGTTTTTGAGAAATAAGTCGTAATAAGGAGCGTGTCCATGTTTGCTGGGAGCAGATTCCAGTGACGAATAGCACGTAAGAGTGGCGAGAAGAAAAATAGGTTCGCACGTGCGAATATTTGCAGGCGTGATCTGTAAAAAAATTAACGCGAGTAGGGGGTTTTAAATGCAAGACAGCGAGAGAAGACTGGTTCTGGTATAGCCTATGAAAATTCGATAGAAGACGTGAAAAGCAGGCGTTGTTGTAGAAGTAGTAATTTCTGGGATTTTTTTAATTTCTGTCATTGCTTGATGTTCGTGAGTGGTTCCTGAGAATGAATCGGGCAGCTTTATTTTCGAAGTGTTCAGCTTCATTTACAAGATACGACTGACGGGGGTTCTACAATAAGGCTGCATTTTCTATCTTTCATCGAACTAGTATTTCTTAGGCCAGAATCTTTGCGGATGTGTTACAAATATCAGCAAATCAACTTGGCGAAGAATTAAGTAAAATGGCAAGCGATCAAATCAATAAAGGGGACCTCCTCGGTTAGCATTGGAAGAAATTCCAGAGAGAAGCCTCCGGAGGCTATTTCAAGCTGCACGCTCATCATCGCCATACCCAAGATGAACAAAATCGCAACGCACCTCCTTTTTTTTGCCTCTGTTAGTGCATTCGGCTATCATTATTCGCAACCTAAAGCACTGTATCCTTAAAATAAAATTTAGTTGTTTCCCAATAAATAAACATTATGTTTTCCCCTGTATTCCTAGGTTTCATTGAATTCTATTGATACCAGTGTGTTTAGAAAACACCGTCTTTAAGATTAAAAAGCTGTATGTTTTAGTTAAAGGCTTAGGCACCGCTCAAAATATTGTGTGCCTCACATTTCACAAGTTTAGGGAATTTCCCTTAAGTAAACAAAAGGCACTGGAAAAGAACAGATCTATTATTTCTATATTCACCCGACTTCGTGTTATTTTGGTGGAGGTATATGTACATAAGGAAACTTTTAAACACATATTTGTAAAACGACAGAAATATCATTCAGTTTTCAGTGTATCTCACTCTCAGACATGGCGTGTGGTTTCGAAGGTTCCGTCGCCTTCCATGGCAATTTTTTTGGCAGGTCGTAGTATACTGAAACAAAGTACATAAGGAGCATGTTTAAGATTTCATTTATTCTAGTCAGCCGTTTGAACCACATCATTCCTTTGTAAATACTTAATCCCCACTTTCCATTTCCAAATATAAAAGCTCAAAGTATTCATAAAATGTTGGTCGAAAAAAATATTTCCCCGAGTTCTTTTGTGCCTCCAGTCTTGTCCATTTCTTTCCTTAGTTTAAGAAAGTCCACCAAATTGGCTTTGGTGCCATCCTGCCGAAAGCTTCGTGATTGGCTCCAAAGGTACGTAGCACTTGTGAACTGCGATGTGTGAACAGTGCGCGTAATGTTTCAGTGCTAGTTTTTAATTCCTGACAATAAACTTGGATGCATTTTAGCCCTTCACGCATCCTTTAACCAGGAAGTGGAAACTTGTCATGCATTTCTTAGACCTATTTGCAAAAGATTTTATGACAGAGCAGATTATCAGTTAATACCAGTAAAGTTCTTGGTTGGCAGGAAAATTCCCCCGAAAACAAACTCGAAAACAAAAGGCACAATTTTGTTCATAATAAACTACTCTTTCGATTGGGTATTCAGGCTTGAGGTTTTTTCATATTTATTTGAACAATATATGCATACGAAAAAGTACAACGGCAATTATTATTACAGAAGGAAGTCCCAAAGTTTACCCTGTCGAGGGGACCAACTCTGCTGAGTACAAGAGAAACGCACGCGCAGGCAGGTAGAGGGTTACAGAGATCATTGAAACGATATTTGGCAAAGAACAAACAACAAACAACACCAATTGAACATAATTAAACAGATATATTCAAAAATCGGGTTAGAGGTTATAAAACAAGGTTTATTGTAAATAATGGTCTTTGATTAACAGCAAACTCCTTGACCACAAGTGGTCTTTTATTGATTTATGAAATAAGCGTTTAAAGTTGACGAATTTCATTTTTGTAGGCAAAGAATTCCAAATGGTTTGCAAAGCAGTATAACTGAAAAGATGACTGTTGGTTTCCCGTGATTAGTGCGCACTTTTAGTAGTAGCATACTGTTCTGTTCCACGAATCTGGTATTTTTGGGGTTACTAATTGTTGGGCAGATATATTAGTAGCTACAGTACGTTTATTTTGAATTCAATTAATTAGAAGGCCGAGCTTTAGTTGTAGTGAGTATGTGAGCGGAAGAATGTTGAGATTCCGATAGATTGGGAGGGCAGATGTCTGGACAGGATTTAATGTAATCAGGCGTACTGCTTGTTTTGCAACTGTTCAAGGTGAGACATGTGAGTTTCATACGTGTTTCACCAGGAAGACAGACAGTATGTGAGGTGGCTCTGTATGAAAGCGTAACATAGCGCCAGAATAACGTGCTGAAGGAAATAATGGTGAGATTTGATTATTACACGTATACCAAAACCAATTTTTTTAAACAAGCGACATGACCTGTTAGTAAAATTTTATATGAGAGTCAAGCACAACGCCTAGAAACGTGGCTATTTTTGATGAATATATCCCGTGGTTAACTATAATGATGCTCGGAACTAAAAACATTTGCTTATTATGGGTATGAAAAACCTTATGAAGCATGTTTTTGTGGCGTTTATGGGCAGCGCAGTATCGTTACACCATGACACAATGTTTGCCAGGTACACGTTAAGTGGCGTCGTTAAGTTGGTAGGATTCTTATCACCAGCAAATATAGTCGTGTAATCAGCGTAAAAAATGCAAGCAGAACTGTTAAGGAAACTGGGCAAGTAATTATTATACAAAAGGAAAAGAAGCGACCCTAAAATAGATCCCTGCGGAACACCTTCATTAATGGTGTTACGGCATCGGCAACTTGAACACCGTGAGTGCGTCACCAAGATAACTTTTTCGAATGGTTCGTGCCGGTCCACATATACCAAACGATTCTAATTTCGAAAAAAAGAAGTGTGAATAATTGTATGAAATACCAGAGTTAATTCGATAAATATTGCCGCGGTCCAGCAACCATTGCCAAGGAAATTTTTAATCTGATCAGTGAATTTTTTTAGGGCTGGCTCCGTAGAAAAACTGGGCTGGAAACCAAATTGCCGCGGTGTGAGCACGTTAACTTTTTACGTACTTAGTGAGGCAGTCAGCAGGAAGTTTCTCGAATATATTACTTAGAAATGACAGGATCTTTATCGGGTGGTAGGTAGTTAACGCATTTCGCTCTCCTTTTTTGAACACTGGCACAACTTATCCTAGGTTAAGTCTGAAGGAGAAAAGTTCTGTGGTAAACATGTTATTTGTTAGAGTAGCGAGAACAACCGATAGCTCACGTGCGACAACCTTAATTGCAGATGGATGAATGAGGTCCCTGGACCAGGGCATTTTATACCATACAAAACACGGAAAACCTCCTCCGGTAATGTAGGGTGTATGTAAAACGATTGGTAACAACGAGCATAATGCGGAATATTAGTTGGTGGGATTTAGGATACCCTCGAAAAACACCCATTGAATGTATTAGCTATATAGGAAGAATTAGTCAGGTAGTCGTCATCGTCAACAATTTCATTTTCGCTGGGTGTTTGTTGAGACAGTTTCAAAAATTCCTAATTAGTTCGCAGTTTTTGTGATTGCTGTTATCATTTTTATTAATTTAATTTTGATAATAGTCTCGTTTTACGGCTTTTAGGACTTCAAATAATGTTTGGGAGTAATTTTTGAACCGCTTTTGTAAAGCTACATTAAACGGGCGCATTTTAAGCTTTTTTATGTAGGTTGTCCTTCCTACGGATTTACCGCAGTTGATTGAATTTGATCCACCGATTTCTTGGTGCAGAGTAGCGTTTGTATGTCAAAGAAAATGATGAGCCCATATTATTGTTTCCGTTATTTTATAGAAAAATTGGTAAAAGCGGCTTCAACATTTGGTTCCTGGAGAATAACGTTCCAGCCAGTGTTTGAAATTAACTGGTCAAACAATTTGGTGTCGAAGAAACACCTTGACAGAGTTTTCCCTTGCATTGATTATGAGTTTGGCCTAATAAAAAAGTAGGATATTGGTTCAAAATATAAAAGTTAACGATGCCCGCAATCTGAGGCGAAATGACGTTCGTTAGGACATGATCAAGAGAGTGCCATGGCCGGGTGATGTGCTGCCTGTCGGCGATTATAACAATGATTTCAAACCATAGCCAACAAAATGGTTTCCGTATTCTACGCGGCAGCTGCTCTTCATATCTGCAATGTCTATATTCACATAACCACGAGTTAACGTTTTTTTTTGGATTGCACAGAAGTATGAGAGCTTTTTATAAAAATATTCAGCGATTGTTTATTTCAAGACTGATGCTGCTTTGCAATACACATTCACCAACTACGTTTCATGGTTTTTTTGTTGGTGTTTTTAATCCTTAGAAGGAAGCTTGGTTTTCAGTTTCCGAGGTCTTGTGTGGTTTTCACTCGTTCCCCCCTGTAAAACGCGCAAATGCCCTCTTCATTCAGTAGCTTTGTTGGTTATACTTGCTTTTGCAGAATTTTTTACAAGTGGTTGTGGCATGCCGGGAGAACGTTTTCGTCAGTGGTATGCAGATGCTTTCTCGTTAGAAAAAGTTCGTGACAAGGTACCAGCAGCAACAGTGGAACTAAAAAACACTGTTAAAACCGAAATTATTTTTGTGCAATACAAGTACAAGACGACTCAAGTTGATTGCCTAACATGGGATTTCTCTTCTTTTATCGTGAAAAGTTTCCGGGGTGTATAAGAAAGCATATACACATGCTCACCAAGTGACTGCTCGCTTCCAAGACTGTGTGCATACAGTAACGGTGGTCGTAGTAGATTGCTGAAATGGAGTCAAAAATTATTTGTTTAGTAGGTCAACATTTTTGGTAGAATTGCAGTAAAACGAGGCAAAAACAGCAGAATATTCTCCTATAAAATATGAGAACTTGAAAAAAGACTTCCTTTAGGAGCATCTGTAAAAAATTCGACCACTATCTGTCAATTCCTTCAATGCAACCTATTAGAAATACTACACACCAGGTGTGCGCATGAAGATGGCTAGTACACATACAACAGTTTAAAAGGGTGCTTGTTTATACAATATTTTTTATTAGCAATGACGCCAAATTGTTTAATGTTAATTCCACCTTCCACAAGGTAAATATTAAAGTATTTACGACGAATATTTAGGAAAGAAACTCCTGTAAACAGGGCTTCTATACGGATTAGTTTTCTAAGGGCAGGACAAAATGTAAAAATGTATTCGAAAAGCTTCGGTCTTTGAGTCGCACATGCTGCAACGATGGTACGCTTAGGGTGAACGTTAGCTAATTTTTATAGTTTTATGGTTAAAAAAAGTGTCAGTATTGTTAATTTAGGTTGTATATGACTGCACATGGCGGAAACTTACTGCTCAATACTTTTTATTACTTTTCTAAGATGTCAAAACGTAGAGTACTAAACTTACCGCCCTTATTAGTTTCATTCCAGTACGAACCTGAAATTTGCAGAATAAATTGTAATGCAAGTATCTAAGGCGGCAAAAACTGATGCGAGAATATATTTTCAATAAAGGTGACCTTTTATGCGGTAAAATAAACGGTGTGGCAACGTTATAATTGCAATATAGCTGGCTTCCTTCTGTGCCGTCTGAGTTAATGGGGCCAGGCGCAGTTGCAATTTTGAATGCACAGAAATAAATAGGTGAGAGTCTCTGCATTTACCAACGAAATGATGAGAGGTAGGAACAGAACTGTAGTTATTTCTATTGGGTGACTGAAATACCAGCGCGGGTAAAATTTTCAGAATACGTAACTTACGTGTCTGGCGTTTTCTCGTTCGGGATTCTAGAAACCAAAATATGCCAGTGTGAATAAATTCGTGTAACTTTTCATATTGAATGTACGCACACGACTGCACCGATACATATAGATGCAATCAGCGTGTATGTACACTATATATATGCATTACGATGTTATAAAATAATGGAACCCTTTTTATCTCTAACAACTAAGGCAAAAACACTGCCACCTGTTTGTTTTTGTATTATTCCGGTCCTCATTCGCTGCATGGAATATGTATTTAAAAATCAACTTCCAGTACTCCGGCAATAAATCAAAATATATTTTGTTTGGTGCAACTCGACAAGGTAAATTTACCATTTCTACAGGGTGCACGTGTTTTTTCTCTGTAAAACCATGTGTATTACTCCATGGCAGCGAAATAGGACACCCGTGTGTCACAGACATGCGTACACTGTAGCATACAAATATATCTTCGTATCTAGAAAAAAACTTTGGGAATACCTTTAGGTGGATATTCCGTCCAAGAATTTATAAGTTATGACCACCGTTTATGGTAATAATGAAGAGGGAAATGCATTCTAGACATTTTCTTTATTGAAAATGTTTTTGCTGTTCGATCAAACAGTATAGCGTAAACCTCAAGCTGCATTAATTTCCCCATCAAAAATTTTAGCCAGTCTTCGTGTCTGAGGCACAGCCGCTTGCGTTGAACGAAAATTGTCCGCGAGAAAAAAAGTTTCTGAAAGATTCCCCACAAAATATATACAAGGTGTTCGCAAAGTTGACTTATGTAAAAGTTGTCAATTCCTTTTTTCATAGCTGCGAAATCTACATAAAATAAGCTGGTAACTGAAAAAGTCGTTGTAGGCAGCATGAGGAGGATCACTAGAGAGAAAAGGTATTTAAAACTCTTAGGAGGTTACGTTTATCCAAGCCATCAATTCAGGTACAGTGAAGGGTAGAAATGAGGGCGTTGATTCTGGGCTGGCTGTGCTCATACAACAAAAATATAGTCTTACATAGCAAAAACGTTTTAAGAAGTTCTGTATAAAAATTGATATCTTTCATTAATAAAACAAATAAGGAATAACGTATATAACACGTCCTAAACTAGACGCAAAAAACTCAGAGGTGGTCAGGGCAAGTGTGTCACTGCCCGTGCCGCACAAAGCCCTTCTGATGCCCCGCTCCTTAGACTAACGGTAAAAATAGCGGCAACTATTCGTTAGTACTGGTTGCTTTGCACAACATACATTTCGAATGAAATATTTTGCCTAGTTTTTTGCTGGAATAACGTAGTTGTCAGCTCACACGATGATGATGATGATGATGATGATTTCTATTGGTTTCCCCTTTGTATCGGGGTGATGACATGTCATCTGACCAAAAAGGACTAATATACCTATGTTTTACACTTTTGGTTCAATACTAGCGCTGCTGAGGGCAGGCACAAAAAGCTTATTAGGCACAAAATACTTTTTTTTCCTGTTACAGGTGGTAACTGTCCTAGGCAATATTCCCCTCTCTGCTTTTCGTCCACCAGCATTCTAATCTTCTTTTCGTCCCCTCGACAGCCTTGAAGTTAACTTCCTCTGTGATACCCTTAAATCCTAGGGCTTCTGAAAGCCCAATATTCCCTTCATGTATATTTGGATGGATACCCTCACATTCTAACACGATGTGCCGCATAGTTTCTGTTTCTTTTCCGCAGACCACGCATACCCCATCATTTTTTTAATACTTCCCCACAACACTCTTAGTTCGCAGGCAACCTGCTCTAGCCTCAAAAAGCAAAGCACTGCCCTGGGAATTATCGTAAAAATTTTCCTTTCTGATGTTCATCTTCTCAGCCCTGTACATCTCTAACGACGTTTTAGCTTCCATTTTTTCCCTCCATTTATTCGTTTCAATCTGCCTTGCCTCTTTTTTGGTTACCTTGGCTGTTTTGGATTCCCCACTGTTCTTTCCGTATTTCATCGTTAGCCTTCTAGTCTTTCTTAACCACTGCGTGTCCACGCTTTTCGAGTATAGGGACCGGGCGGCCGTTGTATGGCACCACCGTCGTTTCAGTGAACAGCGCCGCCCGTGGCGAACCGCTCGTCAGTGGAATGCCTGTGGCGGTCAGCGCAGCGTAGCTGTGCATGGCTTTCTGTCGTTTTTCTGCGGTGCGGCTTGCAAAGCATACGTAACCCCACGTGCATTTTTCAGATCGGTAAATCTTGAGCGTGGATGTGACGCTTACGAGGTATGCCATGAGTGTTATTTACGTCCATACTCAGTATTTACAAATAGCAGACGACGCTCAATGCGCCAAGCTGAAAGTCAAGCTGGAAATGAAAGTTCGTTGCTTCATGCAATTTTTCCATGTCTGCATGCAGTTTCGCGAATCTAGGAGTATATTGCCGCTAAATGCTCCCACAAAGCCGGTGTGTGCAAACGATCTAGGAATGCTGCGGCGCTGGCCTTTGGCAGTTGATGACGAAACGGCGTCGACGTCGTGCACAAGCGAAAGACAAAGTTGGGGGGTGTCTTCGAAGATTTACCTCAAAACAGAAATTGTGACGGACGACGCTTCCGTAACTTCATTACCAACGGCTGAAACGTGTTTAATTTCACAGAAATGCTCCTACTACAGTCATTGGGAATCGTCGATAGAATAAATACCGCATGATAGTAGAACGTTATTGCTTGTCGTGGAGAAGCATTGCTTTACAAGAATTGCAATGGTTGCTGGCCATTTGGTAAATGGTTTTTCAAAAACCAATTCCTGCGTGGCTGAAGGACGCAAGACAGGAGGGTGCCCGAAACCTGTACTCAGCTTCACAATTGAATGCTGCGGTCGGTTTACAAGCTGCCACCTACGCTTGAAAAATCATGCACACCTCCGTCTAACGACGATGATGGTTTATCGCAAAGCTCTATCGTATGGGTTTCCTTGGTTGCTTCTGGATATAAACTTTGACTAGTTAAGCGTCGAATTTTACCAGCACGCAGTTTGGTCTTTTGATCGCAGTGTCTTTGACTTTGACCATTTCCCATTCGATTTCGCACGAAGAAAGCTTTGTGTTCAACCATCATAATCATTAGACGGAGGGCTAGATGATTTTGCTGTTTAATTTTGAGCTTCCATGTCCCCTCTCCAAATCTAAACTTTTTCCAGCGTGTCGGAAATGTGTCTGTGGTGGAGGACTCGGGCTCATGCACTCATATTTGAGGCAACTAATCGCGCGTTTTTGGTGTCTTCACCAGGCATTACACAATTTTTTAGGTACTCTGTAAAGAATACTTAAGCATTAAAAAACACTGGCTGACGTTAACACTGCCACATTTTTTAACTATCGGTGCCAGCCTCTATTCTACGCAGGTGGTAAAACGGGAAGCGGAGGAGGGATGGTTTGTAGCTTGGGCTGTTGAGTTGGTGAATAACTTTGTCTCTTGATAAAATGACCACCACAAACGTGGGATTTCCACTTCGGCTTTCAGGCTCCCATGCTGTCACAGTGTCGCTCGCCAAAACCTAAGGTACAAACCTCACGGTTACAGAAAGTGTAAACTACCGCAACATTTCTACGGCTACACGGTAATCCATCTCGTATGCAGGTGCCTTTCTATTTAAAGCACACGTATCGAGGTATCCCAGCGCTGAGGCTGGCGTGGAAACCGTAGTCATTGAAACCAGTGAAGATAATTTAAAGTGGTAGAAATGAATTCTAATATTGGTAATGTTTTTATTCCTACTCAGCTCGCGAGGAGCCAGCGCTCGTGTCAATGTAGCCCTTCCCCAACCTGACAAGCATCCAATAAGTTTGCGTAGCCGTTCGTGCATTTAAGAAGAAAATAATATTACTAATAGTAGTTTTATTCGTACTCAGAACGGGTGGAGTCAAGCGCAGATCGCTGCAAAAAGCGCTCATGCCATTGCAGCCGATACCCAACTTTAGACGCGTCGGACAAGTTTACGTAGTCATTACTGCATCTAAGAACCCAACACATCTGTCTAGACTTCGTTTCATCTCACATGTCTGCTCACAACACCACCAAAACATACAAATCACCGAAGCAAACACGACAAAAACAACGGGAGGCTGTGTAGTCCAATGCACCGGCTCATTCCACTGACGAGGGGAGCGCCGAGTGGTGGCGCCACCCGTACAGCTGCCCGGTCCCTATAGGTACCTAAATACCTTAGCTGCCCACCTTCGTTGATCCATTGCCCTCAACCTCATCTCAAAGCATATTTTACTCTGAGCTTCTCTAACTTCAAACGACGCCCAGCCCATATCTCCCTGAACTGCTCCGTTAGTTGTTTTTCCATGCGCGCCTAAGGCCAAACGTCCTACCGTTCTCTGGTTTACTTCAAGGCCTGATAGAACGTCTGATTTTAATCAGAGTACAGCATTCGCAAACGTGATACCCGGAACCATTACTCCTTTCCACATTCCTCTTACTACTTCATATTTGTTATACCCCCACAGAGCTCTATGCTTCATTATAGCTGCGTTTCGCTTTCCCTTAACCTTAAGTTGCTCTCGTGAGTACTTAAGTAGTTATCGCCTTCGTTTATCCACACTCCCAAATATTTATATTCCTTCACTCTAGGTAATTCCCCTTGCTGGATAGACACTACGTCGGTGGTAGCGTCATTGAAAACCTATATTCCTGATTTTTCTGCACTGAAATTTAATCCGAGGTCAGTGGCTTCCTGGTCGCAAATATTTATTAGCCGCTGCATATCGGTTTGGTTATCAGCTAAAAGAACAATGTCGTCTGCGTATAACATTCCCGGAATATGCTGTTGTACCACTTCGCCTTGCAGCATATGGGTTAGGCTAAACCCTACTTGACTTTCTTCCAGTTTCTTTTCTAACCCTGTCATGTAAAGCATGAACAGTATTGGGCTCAAAGGGCATCCCTGTTTCAGTCCCCGATGGATGTTGACCTGCTGGGCGCATTTCTGTCCTTCCCAAGTAAGGTGCACTCTATTGTCTTTATAGATTGCTATAAGGAACTGTACTAACTCGTCATCTAATCCCTGGAGTTTCAGCATTCTCCACAGCCGTTCTCTGTTTACGTTGTCATATGCCCCTTTAATGTCCAAGAACGTAATCCATAGTGGTCTCTTCTGTGCTTTCGCAATTTCAATGCATTGCGTTATCACCAACAGATTGTCATCCAGTCGCCTGTCTTGTCTAAATCCATTCTGCAGTTCCCCAAGTATTTCATTTTCTTCCATCGATGCTTGAATTTCTGATTTTATCGCCTGCATTACTAATCTATACACCACTGACGTTACTGTGAGTGGTCTGTATGAATCAATACTGGCTTTGTCTCCTCTGCCTTTATATATTAAACTTTATATATATATATATATATATATATATATATATATATATATATATATATATATATATATATATATTAAACTTTCTAACCAGTCCTCTGGTATTTGTTTGGTTTCTATCACCTTATCTATTGACCTCATAAACGATTCCTTACTTTTAGGTCCAAGTAGGTTTATCAGTTGCATTGGTATTCCGTCCGGGCCCACTGCTGTCTGGGGGAAACCTTTTGCTCTGCTTTTTTTCAATCAAGGTTGCTGCAGCTTATTTCCCTTTCCGCAGTCTTTTGTGGCGCTGATATTATCGGTGCAGGTTTCCCTACCACTATTGTCCTAAACTTCTCACTAATCACTCGATGAATATGCGCCAACGCGTGCTCTCCTTCTAAATGTTCCCCCTCCTCATCAATCAGGAATTTTTGATGGTTATCGTTTTTTGAGCTTACTGATTTTACATGGTTCCAAAACTTCTCGGATGCGCTTTTGTCCTTCTTCCGTATTTCTGCCATCCATTGTTCGCTTTTCTGCTTGATCTTTGCTTGCACCATTTTCTGCACTTCTCGTTTTTTTCCCACGGTAGACCTCCCACTTTTCCTTCACTACCTCCGGTTCCATATCAGTTCTTTTTGTTCTCTATGTTCTCTCGATGCCTTTCTTCGCTGGTCAATAGCCTCTTTTATTTCCTTATTCCACCAGCTTCTCGGCTTTCTCTTCCCTTTCCATCGGTTTCGTTCCTTTGCTTCATTCATCTTACCCTTTATTAACGCAATTATTTCGTCGTAATCCCAATTTTTGCCTGGGTATTTATTGATTTCATCTTCCAATCTATCAGCGATGATCTTTAACTGATCATTATTCAAATTATTTCCTCCTATAGTACCTATTTCTGCATTTGTCCGGGTTGCGCCTCCAAAGTGCAAGCTAAACCGCTTGTGGTGGCTTCCTAAGCTGTCTGTTCCATTTCCATCTATCCTCATTTCCCGGAGCCTTCCGTATACTGTCTCGGATACTAAACTGTAGTCTATGCTGGACTGTCTGTTACCGCTTTCCCTCGGTATTTGTCCGTCACACTTGCTTTCCGTGTTTACTATTACAAGCCGGTTTGCGTGGGATAGATCTATCACTAGAGAACCGTTGTGGTCTGTGTATCCATCCAAACCTTCTATATGGGCATTCATATCTCTAACTATGATTATTTCGCCCGAATCTTTGAACTCGTTTATATCACGACAGCTTCTACGAACCTATCCACACAATCTGGGTGTAAAACCTGTATTGCCGGTAAACTGATAATGGCGTCATGAATGGAGAATTTTTGTTTACTTGGATTGGACAGCTTTAGGTTTAATATGCTGTATTTTGAGCGGGAAGCATCTGGCATTGCCATTAAGGTTATTGTTTTTAGAACAGGGATCACAGGAGCATTCGTGTCGAATTGAGCCGAGAGCTTTACAGGAAGACGCCTTCGTAACTAACCACCCTGCTGAGTTGAGGGCTAGTGACTTGGGTTCCCGCCGGGAACCCTTATTTGTTTTTATATTTCTCTTCTGTAATGAAGCGGAAAGAGTATTTCCCGCGCCCATGAGAAGTCAGTTGTCTACAAAAACTGCATAATGATTATCAGGCGTAATAAAGGAGCTCATGGACTGTCAAGTGCAGCCCCGGCGTGCCGGAATGACTGGACACAGGATACGAAAAATCAACAGGACCACTTTACATCACAAAGTAAACCTCCACGCAAGCATGACCACGCTAAAAACACACAAAGACCACGCGATCCCTGCAATTTTTCCGGACAAATTTATATCACAGACAAAACCCCCAAGCAAATATGACCACATACAACCACAGAAAAACCGAAATATTACAAACATTTGCAATAGAAACGGAACCCAACTACGAAACCCTAAGAAATAAATACATTTCAATCATTTCAGCAGGCATGTAAATGTTCCAACAATGAGCTCACCCAACAGTTCTTATTCACATGGCCTACCAAGTCACTTGTTACCGCCCCGTTGTTCTGGTGTGGCCATCCTGACATGGGTTAAACATCAGGTGGGCCTGTCCATATGCGGCATGGACGAACCATTCGAGCTGTACCTTCGCCAGAGTGGAGCTCAGTCGCTACTTCTGTCATAGCCGTGCACCATAGGGGCAACACCTGTTTCCGAAGAGTCGCCCTTGTGGAGCAATCCCGCCATGAGCCGACGGAGCGATGGCGCTACGCGTTAGCATTGGACCCTTGCTGCTGGATCCGCCCAGGATACTGGAACCGCTGCCTCGTCGGACCGCTCCCGCACACACGTTTGTTGTGCGTGGCAGCATCACACCTGGCTTCATCTTGCTAGACCCTGCCATCTGTTCCTGGCGCTACTGTCTCGTTCTCCGCTCCGCCTTTCTTTGCTTTCAGATCCACGCTTAAGCTGACACTAGGATCCTTCCCGGTACTGGCAGAATAGGCCTGTTGCCTGCAATATTCTCGTCGTTCTCTAATCAGAGGAAACGGCCACCTTTGCGGCGGGGTGCTTGTAATAGGCTCATTTGCTGCAAGAAATTCGCATTCAGAGTCTTCCACATTGTCAAATGGGATTTTGGCACGTCCCTTTTAAAGGAGCCATGAAGAGAAAATACAACTTTGTTTAATTTGAAAGAACTAGGATTCAGTATCTCACCAAGCTCCATTAGAGCCACAAAGGATGTTTTTTAACGAAAAAAAAAAAGCAAGAAGTATTTAAAAAATTTCAAATTTTGCGCCACAGTGACGTGTTATGAGCAAGAATGACGTCATACGGGCCAACAATAAAATATAATTTTCAGTGCGTTAACTGCACGTTAGCATTCAAGTGATGCGGTCAAATGAAACTAGAGGCCCCATTACAGACGTCCAGTCATGTGTCGTCGCGACAGGTCAGTTAGGCGGCCGCCAATCGCACAAACAAGGTTCCGTGACGTCATAGAAAAGTTGCGGGAAATTGGCTAGGGGGTCGCCACGGCTTCACACGTTTTCTTTAATATCTCCATTATTTGTTCGAAGATTGCGATGATATTGGTATGATTGTTATCGGGACTAAGCAGTCTTTATAATAAACCCAACTTGTATTTTGTCTTCATGGCTCCTTTAACACAGATTGCTTTGACTCTTGATATACACGCACCAGTTACCGATGTGTGGCAGTTCCACCGAGTGACGTCACCAGTAACGCAAGAGGCCTTCACACGTTTGCTAATTTAGGAAGGTTGTCAAACCCCATTAGAACAGATGTCCTCAGGTTGAAATTTTTAAGTTTCTGCGTTTGCTCGCGTACTACAGATTTCCACATTAGTACGAAGCCACTCGGTGCAAGTGTCTATATAAAATGACAGTAGGCGCCTGAGGGAAAATTCGGTAGTAGAACCCTTTCAGAGGTTTAATTTGTAATAAGGCGCTGCAGGGCTGTCATATCTATTTGCAATTATCACTAAAGGTATGAAGTAGACTTCGCATGAGTAAAGAATTTATTCGTGCCTGGAGGCTTTTATAAAAATCTCACCATAATACGAATGTATTTTAACACCACTGTAGCGTAGAACCTTGTGTCTTTCCTCCTTCAGACCAGGGGCCTAGCCAGGGGGCGTGTTTCGATGTCAGAAGACTCACCAAAATTTCTGAGCAGTGCATATATGTCTCCCCCATCACGATGCCTTTTTTCGCAAATCTACCTGCACACCGAATTGATATACTATAATGTAAAACGAAAATTAAGGGTATAGGTGTAATAAAGCGAATAATGATTAAACAGTTGTTGTAGCGGAGGATCTCGTTCTTTTATTTTTTACCGGTGGTGTATAACGGCTTTCAAAATATATTTCCAGCTAACCTACTTCCTGAGCCCTCAAAATGTTTGTCCCTATATCGCGTTCCCCAATATTCATCATCATCATCGCCAGCCTATCCGCGCCCACTGCAGGGCAAAGGCCTCTCCCATTATTCTCCACTTACCCGGACCTGTGCCAACTGTGACCAATTTGTCCCTGCAAACTTCTTGATCTCATCCGCCCATCTAACTTTCTGCCGCCCCCTGCTACGCTTGCCTTCTCTAGGGATCCACTCTGTTACCCTTAATGACCAGCGGTTATCTTGCCTTCGCATTACATGCCCTGCCCACGTCCATTTCTTCTTCTTAATTTCCACCAGTATGTCCTTAACAGGCCTTTGTTCCCTGACCCACTCCGCTCTCTTCCTGTACCTTAATGTTAAACCTATCATTTTCCGCTCTATTGCCCTCTGAGTCGTTCTCAATTTAAGTTGAACCCTCTTAGTGAGCCTCCACGTTTCTGCCCCGTAGGTGAGTACCGGGAAGACACAGCTGTTATACACTTTCTTCTTCAGGGACAATGGTAGGCTGCTATTCATTATCTGAGAATTTCTGCCGTATGCAATCCACCCCATTCTAATCCTTCTAATTATCTTTTCCTCATGGTTGGGATCCGGGGTCACAACTTGGCTTAAGTAGATTATTGTGTGCTAAATTACACATGGCGCACTTTTTATTCAATTCATTAGTTCAATGCAATTGTTCAATTCAAGTTAAATCAATTCAACATGTTTAATCAATTTGGTACAAATTTACCGTGCTGAGGCTGCCCCCCACAGCGATCTGTTGACACTTTTTTCTGCCGAATGCAGCTCAATCTGTAGCTCTTCCTTGGTATGGTTTACCTTGCATCTCTTTGAAACCGTTAAAATACATAATTATTCAGTTTGCTATACAATATTTTGCATACTCACATTGAGACAACAAGATTTCCGCGGTTCTATTTTTGCGCAACAATGTATGCATGTTAGAGGTGTAATACGTCTTAACAGTTTGGGAGTCTTTACTAATACATTTCTCGTTATAGCGCTCGTTCGAATCTTCCTTCCTAGCGGTGGGGTCGAGCGGTGGAAATGGACAGGCCGACCAAAATGATCACGTTATTATAGCCCCCCAAGTATCTTTTTTTGAATATTGTTGTGAGTGTTGGTGAGACTCATGTTTACGCCAAAGCAATTATTGAGGACTAACGCCTTCAGCCACTGCGTTGGATTCAAATCATTCATTAGCATAATCAGTTAAATCGAACTGATTTTGGCATGGCTGTGTTCAGAAAATGATGCCCTCAAGCTTTCCAAAAATATCGCTTGTCGCTAACCACTTTGACAATATCTGAATTAGAAATTTCGATACGGGTGTTAAAGAGGTATTTTGCTGTGACAATATAAGTTTTTTGACATCCTGAGTTCGCTGCGTCCCCGTTAGGATAAGCAGCAATTCGCGTATGCAAGCTGTTTGTTTTATTTGCGCGTAAACATTCCCTGCAGCAGCTTTAGTTTTCTCGACGTAACCGCAACCCATATTTCTAAATGACTAAGCGAAACAACCTCTAGATGCCTATCAATTGGTCTCTGATCATTTATAGCGACATTGTCACAGTTATAGAGGTATTTAGTATTAACAAACGTTTATTGGAGCAAAAGGAAATGGGTACAGGGTGTTTGTGAAGCGTTAGGAAAGCCGTCATTGCTAAAATGTTTTTTCAATTGCAGAGGGCAGGAAACGGCGATGATGGCGGACGCTAGGAAGTACGAGTGCCATTTCAGCAGATTCGCATGTTGGGGAACCGAGGGGTGGGGCGTAGTCTAACTGTAGACAGTGATATTAGAAAGTGCGGGAGCAAGAACTCAAAAAGAATTCCAGAACCCCCAGCGTTATCCTGAATCTGATGGTTCGTCGTCGTTTTTGTCGCAGATAGGCAACGATGGTTTACTTTTGGACCATTTCTTGAAATCTTTAAGCATTTCTTGGAATATTACGCGCGAGCACACTTCAGAGTTATTTTTTTTGCATGTGGCTTATTACCAACACAGAGAAATAACAACTATCCTAAAGTGCTCGATTGTTTTATGCAAAACAAAGATGTGTTTGATTTGAATCGGTACAAATGCCTTTGCAGAATGTCTTTTCAAAACAGACGTATAAAGATTTCAGTGGTTCAGCATTTGTGGCAAAATGATCTGCATCTGCATGGTGAATAATATTGCTAGGGTCTTCTGCACTTGCGTTTCAAAGCTGAGAAAGTGTGTGCTTCCCGTTTCGATAAAACATGTCGCCCCTGTGAGTGAGGTTTGTCTGAGTTTTTGGCTGCTGTGCTGACTATTACTATGAATATGATTGCTCAAAATCCCGAAACAAACATTTTCGGCAGTTAAGACCCTTTTTTACGTCTTTTTTCTTTGCTCATTTTTCTTGGTGTGTCACAAACTCCACTCTGCGTGTTTGACCAAGAGGCCTTACCAATAGCTTTCGCAAGCCATATATTGAAATCTAACAATACATAACCCCAACTTCTCTGTCCCACATTTTTTTGTGTCTTTTCATTCTGTGTGTTTTATGACTCAAATGATTGGGAAGTCGCCTTTTTTTCACCTGAATTGAGACTTTCTCTGGAGATGTGCAATGTGGATCACGAGTAGCGGCAAAACAACACCGGACTCAGTGCACGTAAAGCAGCCGGTAGGGGCTGATGACTTTAGAAATGAAAACGTTATGTTAGGTCTAACGTATGGGCACCGCATATATGCCTAGCCCGCTCTCATTTCCGAACATAAGGTGGCGAATAATCGCGACGTCTCTATTCGTAATGTTGATATTTTATTCACATTTAGTTTTGCGGATGTGGATTGGAATAACTGACGTGAAGGTGCTTGATGTCCACGCATTAAAAACGAATTACTTCTACTTCATCTTAACTTTCTCAGCCAACAATATTGTGAGGATAAAGTAAATTATATCCAGACACATCACCTATAGCTAAAAAAGATCACGATAACGCCTCTAGAAATGCTTTTATTACGGTTATGTCCTTAAGATCTGGGATATGAACAATAGCAGTTACAAGAAAATGGAAATTACAAGAAAATAATAACTAACTACTACCTTGCAGGACATAAATAGCACATAAATAATTAGGACACAGAGAAGTGTTGCAGTAGAAAGAAGAACTCGGCCCTAAACTGTAGAAGACGAACGAAGACCCAAAAGAAACATATAAAGGCCTTAAATTTTTGTTCCATTAGTAGGTTGGTAATTCCTTTCTGTGTCTTCGCTTCGTGGTTTGAAGTGTTTTGACATGAATTGTTTAACTGCTGTTTCTTTACCAGTTAATGCAAACAACACTTCGCTGTTCTCCTCTTGATAGACAAAGAGTATTTAACAATAATAACCTGGAGCATCTTATTGTAAACCATCGTTAGTTTATAATAAATGTAGTCTGGGAGCGACTGCTGCCACATATTTGGACGAGCTTTATCCTCGACCTTACATTCTCGAACCAAAAACCACATAATGCACACTATAACATTGATTGGTGACTTTCTAAGGAGAATAAATACTTCATAAATATTTTTTGGGACTCACTTGTAGTTCTTGTAGTAGAAGTGTCTAAGAGGAACACAAAAAACGAGAGGGTTTAAAAGTATTTTGTTTAATGTCGGTTTGCCGATCAGTTATACGATCAAATTTTGATCGCTAGATTTTCTAACAATGGGTAATGTTTTAGAGCTTACTTGGGGTGGTAGGGGATGCTAATTGTGAGGATAAAATGGAAAGTTTGGTATACATGGTTAAATATAAACACAATTGTTTATTTCAGTTAAAAACCGGATATTGGGCGGCTTTCGAACCCAAAATAATTCACGAGGACCGGATAAAAAATAAACATTCAACGATTTTCGAAAGAAAATCCAAAATCTTGTGCTGACGAGGAAACCGCAAAAAAGTACACAAGAGACGAAGAGGGACAACAGAGACAAGCGCTTGTCTCTTGTTTTTCTTCGCTATTTGCGCAATTGTTTCCGCTTTACTCGTCAGCAATGTGAACGCCAACTGCACAGAACAATATTTACTTGCAATAAACAATTCATAAGTAGAGGAGAAAATCACGTTTTCCTGAACTGAGATGAGAACGTTCGGAATTTTGTATTAAACAGCAGGCCTTAAAATAGGATAAGGGGATTCTGACGTGGTTTACGTTTTTATTGTCTTATCTGCGTCTCATCATACTCACACGATTATCACCTTACAGGAAGAATTGTCTTAAATAAATGCAGTTTCTTCCCCAGGACTCTCGGTACTACCCTTTATACTTCGGAAGCTGCAGTGAAAATACCTGTCAAGATATAAATATAAACTCAAGAGAAATTTAACCTTGTAATTCGAAATATTAACTACATATTTTTGTAAATAATTAATTGATTTTAAATATAGAGGGACTCACTTGAAGTCGTAGCTGCAGCTGATTCTAATATTACAGAAATGCATTAAGGAGTTTTTAATAAAACGTGCAGCTTTAGTAAATTTTTAACATATTATAAAGATATTTTACTGCCAAATTTAGGAGCTATTGTCAAAAAAAGGCGGTTTTTAAAGCTTTTAATTCATTTGATAACTTACTTGAAGTCTTATCTCGCGAAGATTCTGAGCCTGAAAATATAAATTTGTGCTTTCAGTACAAAGTTACATTCTATAAATTGCAAAATATGTTTTATGCACAAAATCTTCTATAGAGACTTACACAGGAATCGCTCCGAAACAGACTTACGCTCTGCCAAAGGTCAAGTGGTAACTCATCGTATTTTATGGTATACCTATTTCGTGTATGTCCCGCTTTTATGCGAAGATAGCTAAAATGGTTCTCGTGGAAAGCAAACATTGACAATATATTTTGAGTGAACAGTATCTCTTTTCCGAATGTATCACACACCACGAACAAGATGGAGGTGAATGTGAGAGCCCTTCGTTCTGCACTGGGGTTGAATTGGCTGATGATCATGACGTATTTCACACCCACTGTCTGAACCATGGCTATAACCTTGCAATTGCAATACGCTGTACACCCCCAAACGAATATGGCCAAGAAAACCATTCTAAAGCCGCAATTTCAGTTCCTCTTCACAGAAAAGACCAGAGGTTCCTAGCAGAATTGGCTATTGCAAATTTTCTAATTCTCTAAAGCTCGGTCACGGGTGACTTTCAGTGTGCTCACGCATTGTCTACGTGTATGAGCTCGCTTATGCCCACCAGCCGCTCCGAAATATATACAGAAAACATATTTGTCCCTAATGACGCCGCATTATATCACCAGTGTTAGCATGTGGCGGCTGATGCACCAAAACCATGGAAGTGATCCAATACTCCTTTTGTAGCAATTGCTGGTTCAGTGATATTTTATAAAAGGAGGTTGTAAAGTTTTTCTCGTGTGCCATATCCTGTTTGAAGTTGTCATCTTGCCTCAAAATTAATTTTATTGTGGTATTCAAAGAACAGCCGGATTGGCACAGAGGGACCTACCGTTTTTTGCTGTTCAGTGTACCGAATTTGTCGCTGCCTGTTTCAATTTTAATAATTCTTGTCGAAGCCACGTCACAGGGTATCTATGCAATTTATGCCCTTTGTCCTTTGTATAAGCGTGCGCCTCGTCTTTGCGCCACTGTTTTTTGAGTTTCTTGATTCGTTGAAATAACGTTTTTTTTTAATTCATGCTGATGGAAGTGCACCCTTCTTGTAGGCCTAAAAGCGTGCCTGAGTGAAGTTTTTTTTACGGAAATTGTTGCTTCGCTAGGATGGAAAAAAAAGGGACAGCTGGAATACACTAAAACACCTACCTACCTGGATACTGTCCGCCAGAGCATCCACTACTGCTAACGTTTTAGGCTGTTTCATATCGTTCTACGCATTTCATAGCGGCCGTACACCAGAAAGAATACACTACATAAAATTTTCAGCAGGTTTCTTTCTAGAGCCTGATTAGAAAAAGAAAAATGAAGATCACTAAGAGTACACCAAGAAAATCGTTAGAAACACTCGGCACACTATCAATTTCCACTGCCTTACATCATGTAAGGCAAGTATAACAAAAAATTGCAATCAAAAATTTTGCTCGCATTCCTGGATTGTCTTCACTTTCTCTTGAGGCACTGTCGCAGCAGCTTGGACTTTTTATAATAAGTAGGTACAGTGAGTCAGATGTAATGTTGCAGGCTATAGCCCACAGACATCATAAGCTATAGTCTAGTGCTTCGATAGCGATGTAGGGTATACGTCTAGCCTACAATTTTGATTTTGGCGATGTTTACCAGATGTGGTTGGCAATGGTGGAAATCTGGGCATCGAACCAAGCCAAATATAATGGTTTTGAGAAAAAATATGCTAGATGACACTGTACAGCTTTCCTGCATCGTTCTCTCAGTGCACATACCGCTTGCGATTTTATCTGTTTTGTGAAATATGTACAACTACGGCTGCGGAAGCCGGGCTGCATTCCGGAAGCACCAATTTCATTTCCCAATGTTCCTCAGATTCGGTAGGGCAGCAGTGCTTCAAAAATATTCTGATGTCATTGCGGTTCTCCCTGTAGACATTGGATGGAGACCGCTCTTTGCAAACCTCGTCATTTGTTGTGCTCAAAAGGCACCTAAAAACCTTCTGTTAAAAGCGTTCGTCCATTTATGGTAAAATCGCCACGACCGTTGAAGAGGCGGCCATCGAATAGTGTTTTGATGGCACAAAAAACGTTTTTGCTCAATAATTACGACACCTCCACGCATATGCAAACTTGTTAGAGCTGCTTTACACAAATTCAAGCCTTCCAAGGGGACATTTGCGTGCGAATAGACTCCTCTCTGTTTACTTTTTCAGCCACAAATATTGTGACGATAAAGTATATTATTTACAGATGTATGTCCTAAATTTAAAAAAAAAAGTATCCGAAAGAGTTTAATAGTTCAGTCAGGTAAGAATTTAATAATGATAGGTAATGTTTGGACTTACTTGAAGTAGCAGTAGGTTTTAAATGATAAAACTAAAAATAATAATGGGAAAATATGCTCATCTTTTTAGCTTAAAAGTGTTCTTTATTTGAGATTATTAAGCACACTCTGGAGCAGTTGAATAATTTGTATGATAAGTACACATGACGTTTTGAAAATTTTGTGGTATATTCATTTGTTCACAGCAGATGACATAAAAATGTCACATATCGCCTCCGAAAATGTATTGACTAGGGTACTCATTCATTCAATGGGTATTACTTATCATTAATGGGTATTATTCATTCAATGTATTCATTAGGATGTGCGATATGAATAATAGCAGGTACATTAATGTGGGAGTTTGCATGTAGACGGCTTTGAAGAAAAAAATTAAAAAAAATAGCACATTAAAGGACTAAATAGATAATAAATAAATAGGACACAGAACAATTTTGCGGAAGAACGAAAAATCGGGCCCTAATCTAACGAAGACGAAGAAAGATGCGCAAGAAACATGTAGAGGCCTTCCATTTTAGTTGCAATAGTTAATTGATTACCCAGTTCAATCTCTTCGTTACGTGGTTTGGAGCATTTTGAAATAAAATTGTTATAAGTGCTGTTTGATTTCATAATTATTACAAACACATCAATGTATTGCTCTTGGTAGACCAAGCATATAATTTAATATTAACCTACACCGTCTTCTGATACACCATCGTTATATTAAACTAAAATTAGTCTAGGAATGACTGTTGCGGCGTATTTTGATGAGCTGAATCCTTCATCTTGCGTTTACACACAAAAGAAAACACATAATAAACCCTATAGGTTTGCTTACGATAATGTAAAAATAATGATGATTTAAAATAATTTGGGAACTCACTTGTAGTTGTAGCAGAAGTATCTATGCGAAACGCAAAAAGACGGAATGGTTTAGTGGTATTTTTTATTATGTCGATTTCACGATGGGCTCTACGATGAAATTTTGATGACTACAGTTTCTAGGAATGGTTCATTTTTTAGGGCTTACTTGGGGTCGTAGGGGATGTTGATTGTGAGGCGAAAAAGAAATTTGGTATGCATAGTTACATATAAACAAAATTATTTATTCCAGTTTAAAACCAGATTTCGAGCAATTTTTGGTCAAGAAATGAATGTCTCAATGCTCACTTATGCCCACCAACTGCTCCAAAACGTATATAGAAAAAATGCTTGTCACCATGAACGCGCTTTTAAAGCCATAGGTAGCATGTGATGGATGATGTAGCATGAAAGCGCTACTGATCTAATACTTGTTTTCTAGAAGTTGCTGGTCACTAATATTAATAAAAAGAAGGTTGTAAAGAATTTTTTATCTGTACCATAAGCTGTTTTAACTTCCCATCATGTCTCAACATTTCTTTATGTTGTTGCTTGTTTGTACTTCAATTGTCTCTTTAAAAGTGACTGCACAGGGTAGCAATGCAATTGATCCCCCGTGTCCGCTACATGCCCTTTCGCCTCGGCTCGGCATCGCTGTTTTTTTTTTGTCCGTTTCTTGATTCATAAAAATGTAATTTTGCAAAATTTTGCTCAATGAAGTGCACCCTTTCTGTGTACACAACAGCAGGACTGAGGTGACTTTCTCTTTTACCGAAAAGTGTTTTGCGAAAGCACCCAGACAGCTGCGTCCACTGAACGCGTACCCACTTGGATTTCGTCCACAAAAAGTGTCCCCCGCTGCTAAAATTTTGCTACCCCATTTCACACCGTTCCACGTCTTTCATAGCGGTCGTACACCACAACGAATATCCCACAGAAACTTTTTAGCACGTATGTTTTTATAGCGCAAGTAGAAAAAAATAAACCCGAACATCACTGGGTGCCCCTCAAAAAAACCGGAAGAAACGCTAGGTGTGCTATAAACTTTCGTATGCTTACGGCACATATTGCAGCAGTAGTATAACAAAAAACCCAATAAAAAATTTTGCTCGCCGTCTTGTTTTGCCTTGAGGCAGTCTCGTAGTAGCATGTGATTTTATTCGGTAAAAAGTAGGTACAGGGAGCCGTATGACAACGTGGTAGGTAATAGCTTGCAGCCAGATGTTGTATGCAACAGCCTCCACGTCGCTATCGATGTAGGCTTAGGCATACCCTACAACCACGACTTTGGCGGGTGTCGACTACGTATAGTTGATATTGGTAGAAATCTCGGCGTCAAACCAAGCCAACTGAAATATTTTCGAGATAAATATGCTAAACAATACTGTGTAAAGTTCTTCCCTCGTACTCCCAGGGAACATATCGGTCGGGATGGTATTCCTAGTATACATTGCGTACAACTGAAGAAGACTGGGAGCATTCCGTGTACGTCCATTTCTTTTCCCCATGTTCCTAAGCTTCGGTAGCGCAGCAGTGTTTCAAAAATATTTCGAAGTCTGCGGTTTTTTCTGTAGATATTGAATGGGTCATCTCTTTTGCAAACTTTGTCATACGTTCTGCTTGTAAGCCAGCCGTTTCTCTACTTATGGTAAAAACGCCATGGCCGTTGAAGAGGCTACCGTGGAATAGCACTTCTATGGCTGGAGAAACGTTGTTTTTGCTCAATAGTTACGGCTCCTCCACGAATATGTCAACGTATCAGAGCTCCTTTACACAAATTCAAGCCTTCTATGTGAAAATTTGCGTGTGCATAGATTCATTTTTCTTTAGTTTCTCAGGCCAAAATATTGAGAGAATAAAGTAAAAATATACAGATACATCTTTATTTAAAAAAAAGGTCCCAGGCACACTTTCGTAACACATTGAGGTAATATTTCAATTTTCATATGTGATAGTTTGATGTTTGAATGTTTGTACACTTCTGATGTTGGAACTTACTTGAAGTTGAAGTAGAAATAGGTTTTAAAGGATAAAACGAAAATGATGAGAAGAAAACATACTACTCTTTTGAGCTCAAAATGCACTTTAATTTCAGGTTATTAAGCACAATCAGGAACAATTTACTGATCTGGATGTGTAGGCATAGATGATATTTTATAGGTTTTTGATATACTGAATTATTCACAATAAATCTCATAAAAAGGTCAAACTTTCACCTAACAAATGCCTTTATTACGGGTATGTCATTGGGATATGCTATATGAGTAATAGCAGTTACAAGAAAAATGGATTCGCATGTAGAGTGGTATTCACTAAAAAATATTACATATATACCACAACAGTACGTAAATAGCACATAAATAAATAGGAAACAGATATATTGTGTTAGAAGAATCGCGACTACACTGACGAAGAAGAAAGAAAACTAACAAGAAACATATACAGGCCTTTCATTTCATCAGCATTAGTTGATTTATGACTCATTTCAGTGTGTTCTTTACAGGGTTTGGAACATTTTGACATAGAATTGTTAAAGTGCTGTTTGTATTTAAAATTATTTTAAACATTTCTCTGCATTGCTGTTGGTAGACCCAGCGTATAATCTAATAATAACCTACATCATCCTTTTTAAACCATCGTTAATTTATAATAAAACTAGTTTGGGAATGACTATTGAATTAATGCTGTGGCGTGTTTTTGCCACGCTCTATCATCGATCTTGTTTTTTTAACCCCAAAGATCAGGGAATACACCTTATAGCTATGTTTATCGGAATTCTAATGACACTAAATATTTAGAAAAAATTTTGGGACTCACGTGTACTTGTTGTAGCCGCAGTTTCTAAGACACACACAAAAACAGGATGGTGTAGTAGTATTTTGTAATATGTTGATTTTATGGTGATTTGCACATGTAATTTTGATTACTAAATTTTTTAAGGGTTGACCTATTTATAGCTTACTTGGGGTAGTAGGGGATGTTGATTGTTGTGCTATAAAAAATTTGGTATGCATTGTTACAAATAAATACAATTATTTCTTGCAGTTTAAAACCAGACTTCGTGCAATTTTTGCTCAACAAATTAATCGAGGATAATCGAACTATGGCATTTTTCTACGAAATCTGAAAGAAAATCACTAATCCTTTACTGATGAGCAAACCGCAAAATAGTACACAAGGGATGAAGAAGGGCATCGGAGACTAGTGTTGTCTGTGTTGTCCTTCTGTGTCCCTTGAATATTTTCTTGTGATTTACACATCAGCAATAGAATACCAACTTGCCCAGAAGTCCGCATTATTCACGAATCCTATTTACTACGAAATCAAAAACCTATACTTTGAGAACAAAATCATGTTCCCCCGAACTGAGGTGACAAAATTTGGTATGCAGTATTAACCACGAAATGTGAAAACAGGATAAGGGGAAGTTATAAATTGCGTCTTCCGTCTTTATTACCTCATCTTCTCATCATACTCACACTATTATCACCTTAAAGGAAGACCCGTCGTTTACATGAGTGCAGTTGCTTTCCCAGGTCTCTCTTAAGTACTGTTTATACTTGGGAAGGTGCGGTGAAAATACCTGTTAAGAAATGCAAATGAACTAGAAATAAATTTAACCGTCTAATTGTTATTATTCAATACATGTTTTTGGAAATATTAAATGGAATTTAAATATATAGGAACTCGCCACTACTAGTAGCTGCAGTTTATTCTCATACTAGAAAAATTCACTAAGGAGTATTTATTAAAACCTGACCTGTTTATTTACAGCAACATATAAAGACATTTTACAGCCCTATTTACTGATTATTGTTCGGAAAAGCAGTTTCCAAAGCTTTATTTACTTTATGACTTACGATAAGGGTCATGTGCCGAAGAGTTTGAGCCTGGAAAGATACAATTTGCGCTTTCAGGAAGAAGATAGCATTGGATTAATAAAAATATATGTATTATGCATAAAATGGTTCTTTACACACTTGCATGCAGCCGATGCAGAACCGACGTACCCTCAGCCAAAGTTGAAGTAGTAACTTATCATTATTGTATAAGAATTTATTTCTTGTACGTCACATTTTATGCCAATGTAGCTAAAACGCCTCTGGTGGAAAGGCCACGTAAAGTTTATTTTAGAGCAAACATTATTTATGGCAAATATATAAAACGCAGGAGCACTTGGAACACCAATAGAAGATGGCTTGGTCTTGCAGTGGGCATCAGTTGGCTGATGATGACGATGTATTAGACACTAGCTTTGTGAGCCGTGGCTATAACTTTGCAGTGAGAATTTGCTGCACTACCCTAAATACGTATTTCCAAGAACCTTCCAAAACCCTGATTTCAGTTCCTTTTTATAAAAGAAAATACCCAAAGTTCGTACGAGAAGTTCATATTGAACATTTCCAATTTCTCCAAAGCTTAGACTGGGATAGCTTTCAGTGTTTTCACGCATTTTCTGCGTTTACCAGCTCGCTTATGCCCGCCTACTGCTTTGAAATTTCTACAGAAAATATCTTTGTCACCAATGACCCCGCTGTTTAACACCATAGTTATCATGTGACGGCTGATTCAGCGTAACAGTAGAAGATATCCAATACTCATTTTGTATCACTTGCTAGGTGTCTAATCTTTTCTAAAGGGAGGTTGTAAGTATTTTTCCTCTGCACCATAACGGTTTTAAACTTGCAACATTTATTTTATTCTGCTGTTAAAAGTACACTCGAACCGGTAAACAGAGACCTACGGTTACTTGGCAATTAAGTGTGCCCAATTTGTTGTTTCTTGTTTGGATTTTTATTGTTCTTCCTAAAGCCACGGCACAGGGTAGCGATGCAATTGATCTCCTTTATCCGCAACATACGCTTTCGTGTCGGCTTCGCATCGCTGTTTTGTGGTTTTTTTCTTGATTCATAGAAATTTCATTTTGCCAATTCACGCTGAAGGAAGTGCACTCTTTCTGTGGAGTCAACAGCGGGCCTGAGTGGAGGTTTTCTTTTACCGAAAATTGTTGTTTCGCTAGGATGGCGAAAGCACCCAGACAGCTATCATCTACGGAACGCGTACCCAAATGAATATCGTCCGCAAAACATGCTACTGCTGCTAAAATTTTTCTTCCACGTTCCATACCGTTCCACCAACTTTAGAGTGGGCGTAAACCAGAAAAAAATATAACATAATTTTCAACACATTTGTTTCTCCATAACGATTTTAAAAAAATTAACAAGCTCATCACTAGGTGCCGACCAAAAAAACCGGAAGAAACACTCGCTTGGCTATACATTTCTACTGGCATACGACACGTATTATAGCACGAGTATAACAAAAAACAAAATCAACAATTTTGTTCGTAGTCTTGGTTTGCCTTCACCTTCTGTTGAGGGAGTGTCGCAGCAGCATGAATAATAATCTGCACGGAGTAGGTACAGGGAATCGGATGTCAATAATCTAGGCAATCGCCTACGGACGTATGCAATAGCTCATTACGTCGATAACGATGTAGGCTACAGGCATAGCCAACAACCTCTATTTTGGCAATGTCTACTAGGTATTGTTGACATTTGTGGAAAGCTTGGCGTCAAACCAATCCAAATGAATTGGTTTTGAGGAAGAATGTGCTAAACAATACTGTGCAGCTTTCTTTCATCTTACTTTTAGGGAACATATCGGTCGTGGTGGTATTTCTGGTTCATATTCGCACGACTTACGAGGACGACCAGTGGTTCAAAAATATTTCGAAGTAACTGCGGTCCTCACGGCAGCAATCGGATGGGGATAGCTGTTTTGCAACCTTTGCCATTTGTTGTGCTTGTTAGACACTCCAAGAGATCTTTTTTAAGAAGCGTTCCTCTAGTTATGGTAGAAAATGCCACGGCCACTGAAGAGGTTACCGTATAATAGTTCTTCTATCGTTGTAAAAAATAAGGTCTGGCTCAATATTTACGGCTTCTCCACGCACATGCAAACAATTTTGATGTCCCTTACACTAGTTCAAGTCTTCCATTGGGAAATTTGCATGCGGATAGACTTCTTTATCTTTACTTTTTCAGCCAAAATTGTTGTCACCAATATGTAAATTGCTTTAAAATACATCTAAAATAAAATAAAGGGTATCAGAAACTGTTTAATACCTCAGTGACGTACGATTTAAAATCGTTAGGTTAATGCTTGCACTTACTTGAAGTGGAAGTAGCAGTAGGTTCTAAACGATAAAACGAAAAATCAGGAGAGGAAAACATAGTATTCTTTGGAGCTTAAACGTGGTCTCTAATTTCCGCTTTTTGGGACAATTGGAAGGAACAGAGTGATCTAGTTTCGTCTGTAATTTCAGGTTTTCTGGGACAATCAGGAGCAATTCATTGATATAGACGTGAATGTACCGATGATCATTTGCAATTTATTTTGGTGTAGTAATTCATTCGCACAAATGACATAGAAACATCAAAATATCTCCTTCAAAAATGCCTTTATTACGGTGATGTCGTTATGATCTGCTATATGAATAATAGCAGTTACAAGAAAAGGGGAGTTTGCATGTAGAGGGGTATTCACACAAAAAGTACAGATAAATGGCACATTACAGGACATAAATAGCACATACAAAATGTGGCACAGAGAAGCGTTGCAGTAGAAAAAAGGATCTGGCACTAAACTGACGAAGCTTAAGGAAGACGCACAAGAAAGATATAGAGGCCTTACATTTTCGTTTCAATAGTTGATTGATAACTCATGTCTATGTCTTCGTTACGTTGTTTGGAACCTTTTGACATAAAATTGCCATCAATGCTGTCTGTTTTCGTAATTATTACACACAACATTTCACTCTTTTGCTCCCGGTAGACCAGGCAAAGTATTCAATATTATCCTAGACCATATTGTCGTAAACCATCATTAGTTTATAATAAATGTAGTCTGAGAACGACTGGTGCACCGTATTTTGACCTCTACCCTGGATCTTGCGTTTTCAACCAAAAACCACATAATGCCCTGTCACGCGTCTCACGCGACAGAGAAATGAGCCTCGGGTTGATTCATTCGATGCCAACACAATATATTTTTAAAATAAAACGTCAAACGAACCGGATCATAAAAAATGAACAAGCATACCACAATACCGTATAAACTGGATTATAGGTCGAGTGGGAATATAGGTCGACCCCCTACCCTGAGGTGGGAAAAGTTCACAAAAAAATTGCCCCCATCTCCCCGAAGGGAATCGTGAGGAAGTGCGAATGCATTTCTTGCGCCGAGAGTACACGGCGTAGTAATTCTGACATCGCCTTGAGAGGCGCCCAGCCAGCGAACGGTCTAAACTGGAGCAGAGCGAGCAGGAGACTGTAGCGAGAGAGCGCGCGCGAGCCGACCCACGGAGGTCTGGCGGTTTATCGCTGCATATAAAGGGGGGTACGCCGCGCTGAGCGCGCCGAGCCAGGTGGCTGAGAGAGAAGGCGGGCGCGCGAGAGAGAGGGGTGCGCGCGCAGCTGCAGCCAGCGAGGAGAGAGGAGGAGCGAGCGAAGGGGGAGGGGGACGCGCGCAGCGGCGCACGGCAGCTGCCGGGAGAGGAGGTGGTGCGTGACGTCACGGGGCGGGTGAGGAGAGGGATGCGCGCGGCGCACACCGCCGCGCCGCGAGGGAGCGGTGAGGGCGTGGCGTCACGTGGTGAGTGGCGTCACTGCGCCGTTGCTACCGACGCTCCTCTCCGCTCTGCGCCGTTGCTAGGGAGAGCAGGGCTGCGGACGCCGCCGCCGCCGGCGGTGGATGGTTTGGGGTCGCTTATAAAGTCCATCGCACTTAAAAAATAATTCGGCACAGAAGCGCAATCACAATGTCTATATTTATTTTCTACGCCCGTCCGTCACTGCCACTCACTATGCCTGCCGAAGTCACTCGCCTGAGCTCTCAGAGTCGTCCAAGGATGACTGCTTCGCAGTCATCTTCCATGCCATTAGGTGCGTTGCTGATGAAGCACTTCCTGAACGCTCGTGTAACCATGTCGTCGGGCAGCGACTGCCAAGAGGAGGACACCCAACTTGACACGGTCGCAACCGGCCGTTATAGGTCTTTTTGTTGTCGCCGGCTATCCACTCATTGTACAGTTCGCGGAGCCGGTCCGCGCATGGCCTCCGGAGCGATCGTGAGCGAAGTTCCCGGACGAAGTCCGCCACTTTGTCCTCCAACTCGGGGTGGACCGCTTGTCGTCCACGGAACGATCAGTTTCGGGGGTTGCACGCGCACAGCTTAGCTTTCTGGCTCCGCCAGTACCGCACACTTTTCTCCGAAACGCCTAACTGGCGTTGCGCCGCTATATTCCCATTCTGCTCGGTGACTCAATCGCCGCCAGCTTAAACGCCGCGGTGAACTGGCATCAACTGCCGCCACTCATCTCGGAACAGAGACGTACAGAAATCTACGCACGCACGCACAATAAACGAGTAAAAGACAAAAACTAGAGAAAAGCGAAATCAAATAAAAGCCTGATAGTACGAGAGAGCAGTCCGACACGAATGGCAATGGCGACGCACTGCGCTTGCAAATTGTTGCCAGACAACGATTTACATTCTGCCAATGACCGCTATATAAGACGAGGGGTGACTTTTGTGCGGATTTTTTTTGAAAAAAACTCGACCTATATTTCGGTTTATACGGTACATAAAAAACAAGCACAACTCACACTATCAAACACCTACTCAAACAGTCGCTATAATACATTGACTGTCTATGGCAAAGTAATACAAGTCCCACCCTGTAGCACGTCGAAGCCGCTGCTATTCCGATGACCTATCCCGGTGGGTAGGCTTCCGCGTTGCCGAGCGTCGAAGCACGTCGCAATGGCCCATGCTGGTCGTCAATGGTCCGGATGACCATGGTTTGATGCCACGGCTTCGCTGAGCAGCGCGGCTGAGCAGGAGTCCAGCAGTGCGAAGCTGCTGGTAATAGGTGGTCCCGAGCTGCCCGATGCCAGACGGTGCGATGCCGTTGGTGCGTCTTGGGGTACGGCCCGACGGGTCACCGTTCTTCCCAAGACCTTGTTCCACTCTTTCCACTCGACTTCGTTCTCCCCGTCGTCACCTCGCATTCTATCGTGTGAGGCTCCAATTTGCTGGCGCAGATAACCTTCTCCTCCTCTTCGGGCACCCTATGTGTCTTCTTCATTGGTCCCTTCCAAATCCTTCTTGCCATCCCGTACGCTGATTCTTCTTTCTATTCGTCTTTTCTTTCATAATTTTCTTCTCGGGCCAATCCCCCTTCGGGTATGGGTTCTTACCACATGACATGCCCCCTATAGCTTTGTTTAGCGATACTTTACGGAGAATAAAGATTTAGAAATTTTTTTGGACTCACGTGTAAGTTTTGTAGAAACATTTTCTAGGAGAAAAATAAAAGCAGAATGGTGTAGTAGTAGTTTGTATAATGTCGATTTAACGATGAGGAGTATGATGAAATTTTCATCACTAGAGTGTTTAGGAAAGGGTAATTTTTAAAGCTTACTTCGGGCAGTAGCGAATGTTGAGTGTGTGGCTCTAAAGAAACGTTTGGTATGTATCGTTGTAAATAAATGCAAATATTTCTTTTGCTTTAAAACTAGATTTTGTGCAATTCTTTATCGCGTAGGTAATCAAGGAGGATAGAAATAAAAAGGCTTTTCTACGAATTCTGAGCGACAATCACTAATCTTTTCTTGGCGAGGAAAAATTCCAAATAATTACATGAGGTACGAAGATGAAAAACAGAAACGCGCTTTTGTTTTTGTTGTCCTTCTTCGTTTCTTGTGTAATTTTGTGCGCCTTATTATTTCGCACTGCAAAACTAGCTTCTCCAGAAGTCCGCACTCGTCACTAATCGTAGTTACCACGACATCAACAATTCATATGTAGAATATAAATCAGGTTTTCCCGAACTGAAATGGGAACATTCAGAATTTAGTATACACGGAAGGCCTTCAAATTTGGTAACGGGAGTCATGAAAGGGTTTTACATGATAATTGTGTCATCTGGGTCTCAACTTACCCGATTATCACCGGCACGTATGATATCATGTACCTCAATAATCTCCCGAGCCCGCTGGCTCCTCTGTTTGAGATAATGCTGCTCTCATCATACAAAGGCGCGCTAACGGAGGTCACGACAGTGGGTGGTCAAAGGTTCAGTTTTGCAGTCACGCACACTTTTGGCATGTTCACACAATCGTTGATTGAAGCAACATCCAGTCCGCCCAATATATTCCTTGCCATAATTCAATTAATAACTTAGTGCATGCTCTCACTGCAGTCAACAAACTTCACCTGGTGTTTATTATCACATGGAGGTTTCATAGTGTTACCATAACTCTTCCTGATTAACGTGACAAGTTTTTCTGCCGGGGAAACGATAACGGTGACGTCTACGTTTTCCCCAATCTAATACAATACAACCGGAATACAAGCGCCACTACTCCAAAGCCTAAACGTAGTTGTGATTTTTCGCTTTTTAGATGATCACCTTTTTCTAATGGTGCCTTTTGCTATCAACCCAGCTTTTGTGCGAGCTGAGTGCTTCCACTCAACACTTGCGTCTTCTGACATTAACCCATAAACGTTTGCAGGATAATCTCATAAAATTTCTTGATCGAAAGCTAAAGTTCTCTGAAAGCTGTACCTGTTGGTTATACAAGCCTCGGACATGCAAACCGGTACTTCCTTTTATATCAGGGCACCTCCAGATGGTAAAGCGAGCTGTCGGCAAGTGATGTTTTCTGAATAGCCTAGAAAATCTTGTCCATACAACGTGAATCAAAGCCTGGGAGTACCCAAACACAAAGGCTTTCTCAAAATATAAAATCCCTGCCCAGAACTATTCATTTTACCTGAACTTCCAAGGAAAAAGCGTATATTGAAGATAATGAGTTCTTTTAATTTATTCCAATAGCAAATTTGCCACTCTGAAAAATATTTTTACTAACAACCTGTCTCGCTTTATGGGTTCCAATGATCCAGACAAGTGGAACGTAGGCTCAAATTTCCAACTCCACTTTAGGGTATTTTATAATTAACTTGTGCCAAAGTTACGGAACGTGAGTTTAGAAAATTCTTTAGCACATAAAGATAGAGAGCTAAAGCATTTTCATGCTTGAAGAACAAAAGATGTTATCTTTCTTGGAATAAATAAATTATATTCTGTAAAATGCATTGGGGTGAGCATAAAGTAGGTAGGTTATATTTGCAGAAACCACCAAATTTATCGAAAATACTTTCCCTTTTCATTCTCCGAAGACCTTGCAGCAGACGTAGCAGTTTACGTTGCAAATTAAACAAAAATCCCAATGTTCCGAATACAACAATGCAAATAATGTATTTTCGTGGGTTATAGTTGGTAGGACACATTACCTACAATTTGCCAATAAACGCAAAACATAATTTTTATATTAAAAATACACCTCAAATAGCGCGAATCTGGGTACCATCTTTAGGTTTTAAATGTGGTACAGGAATTTATGCAATCTGTGGCTTCTTTTGTTTTACGGAAGTTTATTGGGAACTGTATCGGGACGTTTACGGCGTTGCGGCCGTTATGCAGCGTGTGAATACGGGTATAATATTTGCAACAGGATATTGGCCTAATCTTTCAATCAGTGATAAGGAAGGTTTTGGAAAGAACTTTATTGCGTGTCGCAATGACCGGCGAAGACTTCGTTGCGGCGTTTTCGGTCTTCTCTGGTTCGATTTGCGCTCCTCCGTTCTTGATACCCGTCATAGTGCGGTGGAAACGGTGTTGTGTAGAGTTGCTTGACCTGATGGATTTTCATTTGCACCCGGGGTGATTTACCGACCACGAAACTGGGTTCTAGCGACACTGGTGAAACGGCGAACATTAAGAAACGTTATCTCCGAAGCTTCAGATCAAGTCATGCTGCTTGCTGGTGATTTCAATTTGCCAGTACTCGCTGGCGCGACAATGTTTGTGAAGCGAAACCGTGCACCCGCCGTATTATGGCAATGAAGAGCGTTGTAGACACTTTGGGATACTACGGTATGTTAACGAGCCAAGACTTGAAAATAGTATTTAAAACTTGTTGTTTTGCTGTTCATCAACTTTCCTATATTTGGTCACTCTTATCCCGGGAGAGAGCACTGCATGCCCAGTTCGGACTCTGACGACCAGCTTTGGCTGGTGAAGAGAGCCCCAGAAGCCGGACGGTCTCAAGCGGTCCTGGAATAAGGACCCATCCCGAAAGCGAACTGCTTCATAAGGACGTTCATTCCTCCTCCTCCATCCCGAGTATGGTGAACATCAAGCCGTAGTCACAACTATAAAAACAAAAATTCATCACCTAAAGTGCCGCGGTAATACAAAAGTGTTCTCTTTGAATAGATGCGGTTACTTCATTAGAAATAACAATTACTTATTCCTTTACCTATCTTTTATTTCCTGGTTGATGACAAGAATGCGACTGAACTGTGCAGGCATTTCAAAAATCAGCTTCTTGAACTATAGACACCCATGAGCAAGTGTACATTCTTGCAAACCAAAAAAAAAACAAAACAAAGAAAGCCATGGGTTGAATCTCACCGTGTGCAGCTAATCACTAGGGGAAGCGGTTATTTGCCAAATTAAGATGAACTAAACGAACTTGTCAATACCAATAAACTAGGCCAGACTACGCAACAATATAAAAAAGCTTAAAAGATGTGAAGGACACCTATAAAAAAACTGAATGATAGATTGAGAGCTAATTCTAAACCTTTCCTCCAAAATTTTATGGGGTGCGGGACCGACAGTCAGTGTAAAACGATATTGTGTATAATGGCCAACCTTTTATTGATGACACAGCCAACACGAATTGCCTAAACAAATATTTTAAATTTATCTTTTAAGCAATACTGGAGTTCAGTGCTTTATCCTGCGTAAGTAATGTATCCCCATTGAACCCGACTTAGATTAGTATAAGTAGAATCGCAAAGCCAACAATGCAAAAAGACGAAAATAAAATTAAATTGGCTCCGATGGAATTTCTCAGCATATTTTGAGGAGCTGTGTTCAACCGATTTTGCTGTATCTGCACAGTCTGTGAACAATCTTTGTTGACAGGCATTTTACCTGTTTAATGGAAAACTCCTGATGCCATTCCAACCCAGAAAGGCGGAGCCAATAAAGATGTTGACAATTACAGGCCGATTTTTTTTAACTTATACGGTGTGCAATTTCATGGAACGCATTCGCTACTGCAGACTAATGCAGTACTTATTATCACAAAACATCTTATCAAATGACCAGTATGTATTGGGAAAAGGGTTTTTATGCAGGAGGTAACTTGTAGAATTTTGCAATTATCTGGCATGCGAAATTGATTAAAAGTGACAAACTGACTGTATTTCCTTAGATTTCCGTAACGCATTCGATAAGGCAACGCATTTATTTCTTTCATACAAACTTAACTATTAAAAATAAATCATGTTGTGCATAGGTGGATAGAAATATGTGTGAGCGGCGACTATGTGCCTTTCAAAGCAGGAGAAGGTCTTAGTGGATTCATGTGATGTCGGGAGTCCGACAGTGCTCTGTACTGGGGCCACTTCTGTTTTAGTTTAAATTATTAATACTTCAGTACATATTTCATCACCTGTCAGGCTGTTTACAGATGATTGCGCTGTGTACAGACCAATAGAAAGTGATAGTGATGTTAACCCATTGCGAATTGACTTGGAACGTGTTCAGGCTTGGTGCTTTATGTGGAGAATGACATCAAATATTAAGAAGTGTGTTCACGTTCCTTTAACAAGGAAACGAAAGCCAGCACAGACTGAGTACCTGTTAAACAATCATCCTGTAAAAAAGCTGCTAACAATAAATATCTAGGTGTAGTGTTTTCGTCCGATATGCGCATCTAAGCGACGGGTTAGGGAGAGCCGCAGGGGCGATAGATTTTATATCGCGCAATTAAAGTCGTCAGAGCACATATGTTCGACCTATCCTAGAATATTTCTGTTTTGAATGGGATCTTTCACAAGTCACACTGATTGATGAACTAAAGATAATTCTCAACCGTTATGGTAGGTTCGTGTTTGGACGGAAGCAGAGGGGGATAGCTGCACTCAAATGAAGAATGAACTTGGGTGGGAACAGCTTTCATCCCACCGACGAAATTACGGTTTCAATTCCTTTCTAGATATTTATGATAGAAATGGAAATAACACCAAAAAATACTTTGAGGAACATCATTATAGTTCGTATAGAACTGAACAAGTTTTCAACGCACAGGAATTGCGTACAAGGAATTGCCTATTCGCAAAGAGCATTTTGCGTATATTTGCGATTAGGTCGTGTTCGTAGAAGTCCTTTTGGTACAACCAACGAAGAGTGGAACAGGTTGTGTCAAGGGTAAGTAAAGGTCTGATTACGTCATTGCTGTTCACCCCCTGGAGCAGCTTCTTGAGGCAATGCGGGGTTATCTTATTGTCTTATTTATAACAGCTTATTGCCTTACGACCTCATTTCGTGATTATAAAATCAGGAAAGCGACCGCATCTAGAAGCCATAGCTAGACTGGTTTGAATAAGGAGCATGATAGAGGCATTTTGAATGCGTAACTTTCAGAGTAGACTCCGACCAACGTTTAATTTCGGTTCCGCAACCAACTTCGGGTATCTAAGTGTGGCTCTATTTAGAGGTTGATCATAGCCAGTGCAAGAAAATTTACTGTGATTCTGTCAAACGACGCAAGAAACGACCTATGAAAATGTGCAAACCTCCAATCCTCGGGTAACGAAGATTTAGAGAGCCGCAACATGAAAGAAAATAAAAAACCAGCAATGACTTGTACACATAGAGGCCTCTATAGTATAGTATAATTGCATTATTTTTGGGTTATAGCAAAATGATGAACAACAAGTGAATGCAAAGGCCATAACATAGTAGCTGAAGAAAAATGATGGCTACGGTGAGATTATGGGATTGAGATTTGCTATGTGATTGTTAACGGTCACAAGACAATGGCGGTTAATATGATCGGAAGCGCATCCCACCGAAATTTTATATAATAGAACATAGCAACTAGTTGGCTAGTGATCTGTTGAGTGGAATACATACGTCGTATTTCATTTCATGGCGAAGACGACATTGGATTTAAAACGTAACAAATCATTTTCACAGCGTTGTTTGATACAAGCATTGGAAGAAAGTCTTCACAGCATTGCTCAGGGAACGGTAAGCATATTAATAATAGGTCGGCTAGGCCCCCTTGTTGTTAACGATTATCTTTTACTTTTGAAAAAGAAATTCGCGGGGACCGCAGTCGCAAAATATCGGTTTCCGATGCAATTTTTTATAGTTGCGCTTTTCAAAACAATACAAAACGCCTGTCAATTTTTTAATAGTTTTAGGACAAAAATAGTTATACCGGTAAAACGGGACATGGCAAAATTAAAAAAAGTTCAGAATTTTTTGTCCGTAAAGTTTTTTGATAAATGCCGGTTTCAAGATATGGCTTGCGTAAATGAAGCATAAACAAAACAAAAATGCTAAACATCAGCTAAGGTGAACTTACCCTTCAGCTATATATTTCACAGTGTAAGCCTGCGGGAGTTACACCTGTGGCTTCCGCACAAACGTAGGCACTAAACAGCACTCCAAAGAGGCAAGGTCGCTTACCACAAAATGTGCAAACGTAGATTAAGAAGCACGTTTGCCGTATGCTGAAAGTGCGGACTTTCGCGAACTTCCTGGTCTTTTCCGCACTCACAATTGTTGAGTGCGGGACTACACGCCCACAGGCAGGTCTAACACCTGAAAACGTAAGTGCCGATCCTACACCGCGCTGAAACGTGGAAACGCATGGTAGTTTGCGGTGCGGACACGGTAGTTTGCGGTGGTACCTGGGGTGGTGTCACGCTGAGCAATTTAAACTAGAAGTGGTTGCTGCGTTAACAACGGGATACCACCAGCCGATTCGTTTATAACCATGATCACTTCAAAGTTTCTTTTTTAGGCAATTCTAGACGTTCTTGTAGCTACTGCTTTCATGCAATATTGCTAGTATTCACTAAATAAGTGCTTTTCTTGGGCCAGTTTTTTTCAATAAAAACGATTTAAAAAAATGACTGATCAGCTTAGCATCTTCGTTATATCAAAGTTAAGGTCTGAGCGCCTTTGTTATTTAGAGGTCCCGAACATATGGGCTTCAATGGGGGTGGTAATGGGAAAATAAAAACTTCGCTAAATCAAAGAATTCGTTACATAGTGGTTCCTTAGAGCCAGGTTAAAGTGTACCGTAAAATCCCGAGAGATGCCCCACCCCCGAAAGATAACCCACCCCTGTTTTTGGCACGATTTTTCATTTTTTTCAAAAACACCAAAAGATAACCCAGCCCTGACAATAGCATCATCCCAGCCGGGGACGACGCCCGCGGAAACGAGGTTAGCTAGTGTGGGTAGAGTGCGATAACCGGTCACAGGAACCTGAAACCCGGCTGGGATAACAGGTCACATGATCTAAAAATAACATGTGCACGTTTAGGTTGGCAATGCAGCCCGCACACATGTAGAACCGTAGCGAAATCCCGAACCCGAAACGCGGCCACCACGCATCCTTGAACATTCCGGTCATTCGTCTTTCGTCGCGAAGCAAGAACGGAAGGATGCGGCGAAGCTTCACCGTGGCTTCGTTCTTTGGCTTCGATACATTTCTCAACTTTTTTTTACTGCAGACCGAAAGTTAGCCCATGTCATATTTTCACTCCATTTGCTCTCAATCTTAGGTTGGCTATATATATCTCTCGGGATTTTATGGTATATTGTTTTTAGACTTACCTGTTGGTGCAGTGGCAGTTTCTGAATAGAATTTAAAAGACAGGAGCGTACAACATTATAATACATTTTATTAAGATCAGAATTAGGTCTCCCTTATAATATTAGAAGCACTCGTAAGACACTTTCTAAAGAAAAGAACGCATTTCAGAGACTTACCTGGAGGGGTAACACTCGTTGACCCTGAAGCAAAATGAAAAAGTTTGCCATGGCTACTAATGAATAAATATGGTCGTTGCCACCGATTTCAAGCGTAAGTTTATGCATTTTGTACGTCAGGAATATGTTTGAAAAGAATAGGTGCAACCCAATATCTACCCGAGTTATAAGAAGAATTTTAACTCACTTGTAGTTACTGTAGTTGTTGATGTTGTGGCTTTGGATGAAGAAAAGTGTTGCGTATATACCAGATAAAAATGTAGCTCACAAACTATACAAAGTGTATATCAGAAAGTTAGACGTAAAAAAAATTGTGCCAAAAATATTTTTAAAATCCTCTGAATTGCCACACTTACATGAATTAGCTGGAGATGTAGCATTTGAAGCTTAAAAATATAAAAAAAGTATTATACAAAAAAATGAAAATTATTTGGCTTTTATAAATATGTTTGAACAATGTAACCTCGAGTTCAATGATTTAACGCTGGAAATCATGTTTCGGGACTACAAAAACACAGGGTTTATGCCCGCATGTTGCAGCAACCTTTACGGAATTCCTAAGTCTGGAACAGCATTTTGTTCAACTGTTTCAAAGTACGCGACTGAAATTTGTTTCATTATTACATACCTTCCAAATATTGGCCGAAAAAGATAAATGAGCTGCAATGGCCAGTACTATTTGTAGATATCCTTGCTAAACGGTGTTTTTTTTTTGTAAAGTCATGGCCGCTAGTTATATGAAAAAACATGGCGGTGCGAAAACCAGTAACAATCTGCATGCTTCTGCCATATACGCAAGATTTCTTTATTCGCTTATACCCTAGTCATTAAACTTTTGTGCCGGCCGTTTCGAGATGTGACATTGGTAGGTAGATAATTAAGAATGGTATCGAAGGAATATATATTGTGTTACAACCATGATTCATAAACTTTATATATTGGTGACAATTCCATATTTATAAAAATTCCTATAATATGTGCACTACATAATAAACAAGTATGCAAACGCAATCCAGGTAAAATTAGACGGATGTTTTATCGAGCTATCCCACATCATACAGAAACACATTTTTGAAAGCTACGAATAATTTCGCAAAAATACTCTACTCTTAAAAAAATTGTTTGAAAATACAAAAAAAAAATTACCATTTCCTTCCCTTAAGAATTTAAAGACGTGCGGAAGGTCGCTTTGTACACTAATCAAATATCACTTGTCCTGTCCCTGCTCCATGCTCTGTTGACAACACCGCTTGATTTCTTTGTGGAATTAGCACTAGTTTCAATTCTCCAAATGTTTATACTTCCTTGACATAGTTAATCCCAAGATAAATATTAAGAAATAATAACAATAACTGGGGTTAATGAAAGTTTGCCGGTTTCGAAGAATATTTTTTTTACGGGCAGACTACAATCTGTTTCATTTGGTAACCCTACGGGCAACAAACTAACCATAAGGTATAGAGTTCCTCGGAACGGCCCTATCTGCCCTTCGTTTTTCAACATATATACAAATGCTATAACGAACTACAATTATTGTGTTCTTTGTATCAACATGCGGGTGAAACTGAGTTAGTTGTTATGCAGTCTTCCCACCCACCTGCCGTCGAAATAATTCCAGTTTATATGAGAAAGAGTTTATATGAGAACATGGATGTCGAACTATACTACGAAACCTAAGAAAAACAAAGCCCTCTACTACGTTACCATTTTCAAGGTCATTTGTTGACACGGACGAGCTTCATCCGCAGGCGCGCAAGCTGTGGCTCTCTCAGAGCTTCGCTTTCTGAGCTTTTCCGAAGCTTTTCCTAAATTTGCGGACCTTCGCCTGCCCTATATTGTGAGTAACACTTCAAAAATTTTGCACTGTTGCGATGACGTTTAAAATGAAGCTTCATAAGGTGCTCCAATATCATGTCTCTGGGTCTACGAGTGCTTTTTCTGCGAGTGTTACGAGAACTGTGTAGCATGCTGTTTTGACGCCATGCTGCATTGTCGGTGCTGCTTGGCCGCGTGCTATTTTGTAGTGCTATACCCTCATATGTCGCCTAGGAGTCTATTCCTTTGTATTTAAATGCTTCTGGAGCCGCTCTATTGCTTTCTGCATCAAGCGGTTTTTTATAGTTTAAATGCCATGTAAAGTTACGAAATAACAACTGCGGATTCTTCTGTTCCTTTATTTGTGCCAGGTATTTCATCTCAGATAGAATATTATTTTCAAAACCCAGCTTGTTCGCGCGGTTGCTGGCTGTCTATTCTGTCGCTTATGCACTTAACATGATGGTGGACAGCTTGTATATAACCGCTGTGCGTGTATACAACTGCTTGTTCCCCAAGACAGGGATTGAATTCGATTTGTGTTTTACGAATTATACTCAATAGACAGTCAACTATCGTTTGTTGCGATATTCTGGATTCACTCTGCACTTTCATTAAAGTTGTATAATTTAAAGTTTATTGTATGTATTCTGGATATCATCTTTAGCCATCGCAATATACGCGATGCGGTAATAATTTTCCTCAGTGCAGTAGATATTCGTTAAACACTTCAAATGTTACATCTGCTAATAGTGTATTTTGACAGAGGAACTAAGTGCTCTCCTTAGGTTATAAAAGTGTTTTTGAATTTTTTTTTCTGATCTCAGCTTGCCCGTCGAGTGCATATAAAGGAAATGAAAGAGGCATGTGTATTCCTTCACCAAAAGTACTCAACTGGCCTCGCAAAAGACGTTTTTTACCTAAAGAGCTCCTGGTTTATACGTATTAAAAAATTCATCCGACAAAATTACCGTAGGATAGTTTAAAAATAACACGTGAAAACTGTGGAGTTATTAGGTTGCAATTTAAATTGAATAACTTTTTACTCACTTGTAGTTGCAGAAGTAGAGGTTGACGCTTGAAGAAAGAAAGTGTTGCGTGTGTTTTATTAGGCCTAAACTGTTTTAAAATGCACTATGAAAGGCATGAAGTAGAAAAACAGCCATTAAACATTAATATAGAAATGATATAATTTATTCCAATTTACTTGAGCTTGTAGCAGCCGTATCAGTTGAAGCTGGAAAAGAAAAAAAAAACAGTATTTTTAGGATAACACTTTTTTCTTTTGTTGATGAATAACCGTCTTAGGCTGGTCTTGATTTAGGCGCGACCAGTACTGTAAAAAATGAACATTCCGGACAGAAAAATAAACATAAACTCACGCATTGCCTTCCAATTTTTGGATTTGTGACGGAATAAATACAACTTTTAAAATGTTTCAAAGTGCATCACATAGATACGTTTATTAAATGTATATTACAAGGATGGTGGGCAATGGCAAGCCTACGTACTGTAGTCACTAAAAGATTTATTAATGCTCTTGCATTCTATTATTCTGGTTTGGGAACTTCCTTTGCCTTGTCAAATTTGTGTTACGCTAAAAAACAAGCAAGAAATATATTTTGTGATCCGTGAACGACACACTACATGGTAAATAGTGGAGACACCTCACCATGTAAAGGTTCCCCAGTAACAGTTTGTTTACTTTAGAATTTTGTATTCTTTAGAGTATTCAGCCAACAATCAGAGAACAGTTGGTTCGCACAATCAGTTGGTATTGGGCAGATCATGAGGGATTTGTTTGTGAGGGGAAACATTAGGCGAGCGTAAAAACTATGAAGATAATATCTATGTTGTTTCGTACACAGCCTGCTCTGGGTATGTGGTAAGTAAACAAACTTGAAGCGTCTAATAAACTAAGAGTGACAACGCCCAGCAAGAGCCCCTATAAGAATGACAAAACCTGAAACTACGAAATTTACACTCTTTAGGTCATCTGCCGTTGTCATTTCTTCGAAGCTGGCTTTCTATTTGTAGCTAACGCAGACATCAAGCATCAACATTCCACCCTATTGCTGCTCTGTGGATACATCGGGCCTCTTGGTATAGGAAATGGTTCAAAGAACAGCAACGTAATAACAACGGACACAAAAACAAATGCAAAGTTTCTGTATAATTCCGTAAACAATCCCGGGTATAAAGGCTGAAATACTTCTCTAAACACTTCATAAAACGGTCACTACTCTGTTTAATGTTTGCATTGCTTACAATGCTGTTTGTAATTAGGAGTCAACTCTTCCTCTCTGTGAGAACCAATTTCTGATAACCAAGACAAGGGCGGAATATTGTTGTGAACCAGGTAATATTTCGCGTCCCTGGGATCAAACTGGTTTATATGAAACCAATTGTATGTTGCGTAAAAGCCGCGGGCATGTTTTAGCAAATTCTCGTCCACAGATATACCTCGTCGAATTAAGATTGTTCACATCTTCCCAATCGAACACGTTACAGGAGAGCAAGCAGCCTCTAAAAACAAAAATGTTATTGCTAACAACCGAAAGCTTCCTGGATATACTCTGGGTAAATTTGATTGTTTTTCTGGCATAACAACCCCTAAACAATGTGCCCTAAACAAGGAAGCGTTCAAAGGAATGTGTACATCTCCATGTTCCATACACCTGTCAGGATCAGGCAAGTCAGAAAATTGTGCTAGTGTTTGGAACACAGAACAGTCGAATGTGAACATGTTCGACAGAACTCTGTCTGGTTGGGTTGAACTTGAGGAAGCGCAAATACACCAACCAAGGTCGTGTATTAAAAGGAGTCCAACGTTTTGGAGCCTACTTGGCGTCTCAATCAGGGCTTGCTTTGTTCGACCACAAGCAGCAGTCATATAGGTCGCACTCGCTGAAACGTTTAGGTGGCGATTTCGTCACTTGGCACCACTGGAAACCGCCATGACCGTGGCCACTGTGCCTGCGGATGCGCCTGGCGCCCGCATCTCGCAGAAGAAATACCAACGTGAATCGTCTGCCGCGTTTCAACCTTTGTCTCGGCGGAAGCGTCAAACAATAAATTATTAGTTCCGCTCAAAATGTGGTGGCGCTCTAATTTCCCTTGAGCCCCTCGTATCCGTCACCTTTGCGGTGGCGTCACCATATATGAACAATAGCAGCGACATTTTTAAGTGGTGCTAGGATAGAATAGAGAAAAGCAGTTACAAGAAAAGCGAGGCAAAAGTACAGAAGAGTAGTTTCACTGTGGTTGACCCGATCGCACACAACACGCCTCGAACACTGTTGGCTAGCGTGATGCGGCGTTCGGAATATGAGAAGCCTCGAAAGAAACGGTGAAACCTGGAAGCGAGCTGTCTTTCTGAGACAAAGAGTGAAGCCTGCGGTGGTGCTAACTCCTTCTGAGTTCACTGGAATGTAGTGGGGCCGGCAGGCGGGTACTGGCGAGTGCAGCTGGCACTCGACAGCCTACACCAGTAGGGTGAAAGCCCGGTGACATCGAAATCCAAGCAGGCGGCCCACGGAGACAACGGGCTACCGAAGCGAAAGTATTTCTTATATTAAACCCGTGTTTCTACACACGGTAATGCTTTTGATATCGGTTGGATGGCATGATGTGTGTGCGGCCATGATGGTGGCCGCACGTCCCTGTTGTTAAGGCGACACAACTGGTGGCTGGCCCACGCCCCACGCCAGTCAATAGAACCTGTAAGGTGGCTTCTCTTTTTCTCGCGAACATTGCCCATTCTGCACAATTCCTTAAGCATAGTGCCCACTAGGTACGTCGGCGAAACCACGAATTTCCCGGAACGCTTCCTACATCACGAAACTACAAGTCTGACATTCAAGGTAGTGCATTGGCCGAACACTTTGAGAAAGCTGACAACCGAATAGACTTCTACAGTGCGCCCTTATTGGCACCAAAACAAATTACTCACAAACAATACGGATCCGAGTCTTGGCACTAACAAGGAACACGGGGAGAGCTGAGTAGATCTCTAGGAGCCCTTCCCAACATCTACGTCCACGGCTTCCGACGGGTAAAAGCAAAATACCAGTAAAAGGAAAAAAGAAGCCACACGGTGTAACGGCTGCTTGTGGTCGAACCCAGTCACCCCTGATGAAAGCGCCAATTATGCTGCAAAACTTTGGGACCGCTTTACTTAAACGGGCGTGGTTGGTGTATTGGCCTCTTCCCTAGAACAGTCTCATGTACCGTGAGCTCGTTCAGGAATATAGAGCCATGATATGTGTTCTTAAAGGAGCCATGAAAAGAAAACACAAGTTTGGTTCATTCGAAAGATTGCCTCGTTAGAACCATACTGACACCACTTTCAACACAAACTTCGCTCAAATAAGCTACATAATTACGAAAAAAGGGAATGACAATGCGACCCACCAGCTCATTTCCCGCAACAGAACCTATGATATCACACGAGAATGCTCTGCGATTGGCGGAGGCCGGCAAAAGCAAACGCAATAGGCAGGGCTTACCAGTTTGCATAGTGAGCTATATGCCCGTTAAACATACTGCACATTCCTTTTATGACATTAAGAACGGTGGAGTAAACGTTTGAAGTTCCGAATAAACACGCCAGCGTGTACGCCAATGCGTACGAAACTACCGCCAGCCGAACTCGACATCTCGCCGTCGCCACCGTCGCGCAAACAAACATTCGGGTTCGAGGCTCTTCGGGGCCAACGAACCGCCCCAGCACGCACAGCCGCGACCATGCTTGGTATCGTAATCCCTTCACAGGAGGTTTGCCGTCATATCGCCAACCAGCAAAGGTAAAAATAGAAACGACGGGAGCAAGGAACAGCAAGCAGCGCGAGATAGTGACAGTCGTCGCAGTTTCGGAATGGTGTTGGCTTGCTGCTATTGTTAGGAGCTCGTTTCCAGTTTACAACCACTGAAAACTTTAGTTTGTTCGAGTACTTTACAATGAAATTTCGTTGCTACGTTTTGAAATGCCCATGTAGTACGGGCAAATCGTCGAGGGAGTGCGACATCCCCGCCGGTGAGGAGATCTCCTTTCATGTGCTGCCCAACGACGAACCTCGGCGAAGCAAGTGGCTACGTTTTGTGAACTTTGCAAACGGAGGAGAAAGAGAGCTAAAGGAAGTACGAGTGTGCTCGCTTCATTTCCGAGGAAGTGATTACGGTAGGGACCCTTACGTTAGCCCACTCCTGGGACATGGTGGCGCTCGTCGCCGACTTCGAAAAATCGCCGTCAAAGCGCTCTGACCGGGGGGGGAATGCCGTACACACCGCGCATTGATGCTCATATCTCTCTGGTCGAAGCACAGAGCTCCCGCGAACTGCTTTCCATACACGACACCGGCCAACTGGCATAAGCGATACTGCTACTGAAATTGAACTATTATTAACCGTAATAAAAACACGGCACATACGTACCAGTCTGTATTCGTCCGTCGCGACGGGGCTGACGAGGCAGCGGTGCCGACGGCTGGGCGTTCGTCTGTTGTGGTTATCGCGGAATGGTCGCTTTCCGGTCCATCCGCGTATCCCACAACTCCTGCCGCTCGTGCACTTAAAAGCATTGAGCGTTCAAGTGGTGTGAGGTTGTTAAATGCAAGCCCGGGCTTCTCGGCGAGAGTTTTGTTCTCCGGATCAGGCGATTCCATGACTAGGGCTGCGGGTGCACTAGGTTTTACTAGTATTTTTAAAATGGCCGCCCGGTTCTTGTTTGATTGCTGCGTGCGGGTGCTATATGGAGTCGACATACTAAGTATCTGTTTCATAGACCGGCTCGTATGACGCTATTGTTCACGTCACGAAATGTGCAATTTTGGCGGGAGATTTAAAATTTTGGCGGAAATTGCCTCATTTCTCAGTGAATAAAGCATCATTTGCTTCCGGGAAAGCGCTTAGGGTACTATGAAACACCTAATACTTCGAATAAAACAAACTTTTGTTTTCACTTCATGGCTCCTTTAAGCAAAACCTGGTTCTCAAGATGCATGCAATTTAGGCTTGATTCCTTGGAGGGCTGCAATGGTTATCAATGTTTTCGGGCGTGTCGAAGAGTAAACGGGGGGTTCTACACGGTATGGCGAAGCAGTACATCAATCTATGGGCTGCGATTACCCTACGAAAGAGGCCGCATAATTTTTCTTGCGTCATGTCTTAATTGTTGCAGATTGTTTTGTAAATAAAAAGGTGAGGAAGTACCGGCTTGTTGGCGGTTGTCAACGGTGAGCACTACCATAGTTAATCAATACAATTTGGCGGTTCTTGATGGCGGGTGTTGGTAATAAGTTGCAAAAAAGGCATTAAAGTGTCTAGAAGTCAGGGAAAACCATAAATTTTGTAGCGACAACATTACCGCCGTGGCCTCATACGATTTTTCAGCCACCGTATTGTTCTCAGGTATTTCCACTGTCATCGTCAATATCAACAACCGCTGCTCACCAGGTGCGCCTCAGAAAGAAGAGCCGTGCCATAGACCTCCAACGGCGTCTTTACGGCTGTGTTCGACATCATTCTTCGCTTCCGAAAAGCCCTATTTTGTCTCTCCATCAACCTATTTACCTTCCTCTTCTTTAAACCCGCCTCTGGGTATGCACTGTGTTACCCTGCTATCTACAAGTTGTCATATTGCCTAACCAGGTGGCAAGACAACTCACTCTTTGGTTTCTTATTTCAATTATGATGCCATCTACTTTGGAAATCTTTCATGAATGACGAACGCTTTTGCACATGCCAGCACGAGTTTTTATTTTTGTGAGGAAATATGCAATCAAAGTTTAAATCACTTTGCACACTTCCTTAATTAGGTTCTAGAGCACCTTTGCAGCATATTTGAACCTAATAACATGAATAGCTCTACAGTTTTAAACGTTTTCTTTTTCTTCGGCGCCGGTGCGGCCGCGCGCGCCGCGTTGCCTGCAAGAAAAACAAACCTAGCTCCCTTCAACGACAATATGACTATTTAAAATCCATACTCATGTTATCGCGTTGCTGTTCCGATTGTTTGAGAAGTTAAATCAGCTGGCTAGGCGCATTTGGGGTAAAGTTACAGCCAGAACTCGAAATATAAACACAGTCACAATTACTCGAGATCATTCTATTCATGGCGGACGCGTCTGGACAGAGCTGCGTGAATTTTTACATTTTCGTCATCACATCTCCAATGTAAGTTCTACTCCTTCCACACTCCTATTTGACGAAGTTCTAGAGCACCTTCGCATCAAATGTGAACCTATATTCACGAATTTTTTTGTCGGTATAAACGTTTTCTTTTTCTTGGGCACCACGTCGGGCGCGCAGCCTGATTCACCTTCAAATTAAACAAACCTAGCTACCTTCCGCGACAAAGTTACCCTTTCAAAGCCAGGCTGGCGTTATTTTGTTGCCATTCGGCTAGTTGGACCAGTTATACCAGCTCCCTCAACGTGTTTCTCGTAAAAAGACAGTCAAAAGCCGAGACATATCCTATTTCCGAAAAACTTCCTTTCCTGGGGGACACGCTTAGACGGAGCTCCGCAAGCTCAGCTTCAAACAAGGCAGCTGAGCGTCAGCTGAGAAGCTGAGCTTCTCTTGACCAGACTTTTTTTGGCAAGCTTAGCTTCCAGCTGTCCCTTTTATCGTAGCTATATACTTGAGGACGGCAGTAGCTAACCTTTACAACGGCCAGACGTAAGTCAATCTCATCAGTAAGCTAGCTTGTCTGCTCTCTCCTTCACAACCATACTTGTAAAAGCGAAACTGTTAAAAACTGGCTCAGTGTCACTACAGGCGCGCCCGACGACGTCGGCGGCAGAAAAATGCTTTCGCTATCTCGGTATTTTTCGTCTGACTCTCTTAGGCTCAGCCCATTCAGGTATCAAGTGCTGCAAGCTCCGGAAGTAACCATCAGCCCGGTTACCTAAGGGGCTTCACTGGGAAGGTTTAACCACGCCAGGAAGGCTTTTAGGCACAAAAAGGAGCACTCTCTCACCAGAGAAAGATCTGGCCAACCTAGTGTAGTACTTGGCCACCGCGTCCGATGAATAACTGACTCAAATTTAGGCCCGTGGTCCGCAGCAGATTTAGAGCACCTGTTCACGCCTGCGGTCAGAAGAGTGATACAGCAAAGGGTGGTAAGAATATCTTGGTCCGGACAGCCCGCCTTGGAAAATTTAGCCTGGCAACCTTCAAAGCACTCTGTATCACCACGGAAGCATAGCTTTGCTTATAGAGAAGCTATCTGACATAAAGTTCGGCATTATATGGTTAAATGTAGTTGGAAGTACAATAAAATCGTTCATGAAGCAATGAGCGTGCGTATTTTTTATACAATGAATCCCAATAGAAAAAATCACACGGGATGGGATTTGTATTTAACAAAAAAATAGCTGGAAATGTGGATGAGTTTTTCAGCACTAGCGAGACAGCGCCGGCTGTTGTGAATAGGCTTAACAAGCTATACAAGGTAAACATAGTACATTCATATGCGCCATCAACCAGCTATGATGATAAATACTTAGATAGCTTGTACGAGAAGGTTTAATTAGAAATTAAGGCGGCAACAAGCCAGTTCATGTGATGGGAGACGTAACCACAAAGGTCTGTAAGAACCAAAGTGTAGAAAGGTGAGTGGGAAACTTCGGAATGGACCATCGCAACACTCGAGGAGATAAACTGATAAAATGTTTCGTGAGAAATAACGTGATGTAATCAACACATTCATCTACAAACAGAAGAATACGAAATGGACACGGAAAAGTTCAGATGGTACTACCAAAGACAAAATTTATTTCATTCAATGTGACCAACCGGGTGTCGCGCAAGTCGTGGAGACACCGAATAGGAATCGGAGCAGCGACCACAAGATGGTTAGATGCAAGCTAAGGCTGAATCTGCAAAGAAAGGGACAAGATTCAAGCTAAGGCTGAATCTGAGAAGAAAGGAACGAAACTCGCGAAAAGTAAAAAAACACCCTATGGAATCAGTGAGAATCAGTTCCAAAGACAATAAAATAAGCTAAGGCTGAATCTGAGAAGAAAGGAGCGAAACTCGCGAAAAGTAAGAAACACCCTATGGAATCAGCCTGAATGAGTTCGAAGGACAATAAAATAACTGTTCAAAACAAGTTCTCGCGTTTGAACAAACAGAACGAGCTCAGTGTAGACAAGCTAAATGACAAGCTGCCATCGGCACTCAGTGAATAGGCAGCAGAAGCTATGGGGGAAGCACTATGTAGGGAACAAACTTGCAAACTAAGACAACACAGAAAAAATGCCAGAAGTAAGAACATGAAAGTGTCAAGTCCGGTGGATCGGCTTGAATTGTCCTAGTTATCAAAACTCATTAACAGGAATAAAATAAAGACGCTCGTGCCTGTAACAGGGCAGTGGTCGATTAAAGCCTCCGAAAAGGGGGAATCTTAAAAGCAGCTAAGAGAAAGCAAGGTATATGCAAACAGACACTGTATGAGCTCAGTTATAAGCAGGGAAACATTACGCACAACATGTACGAGATAAATAGGGTAGCAGAAAAATTGCACAGCAGGCTGTATGCCAGCGACGTTAGACCAAGGAAAACTACGAAGAATGCAACATCAACTTGCCATGTTTCACTAGTAACAAAAGAGGAGGCTGGAAAGGATCTGAAATGCAAAAAATACGAAAAGCTGCAGGGACGACGGCATAACCGTAGATCTTTTGAAGGAGGGAGCTAATAGTGTACCGTAAAAGCTGGCTGTAGTATTTTCTGAACGTCTGAAGACTCGAAAAATGTCCATAGCCGCGACAACCGCCAGCATTGTTATGTTTCATAAGATCGGAGATCCCAGTGCACAAGGAGTTACAGACCTATCTGTTTACTCTCAGCTGTTTACAAGCTGTTTACCAAAGTAACCGTTTGCTGCATCGATGACAGCCTGGAATGTCATCAACCCACAGAGTAGGCTGGGTTTACGAAAGGGTACTCAACAATGGAACACATCCGTGTCATCAACGAAGTCAGAAAAATCCCCAGTGTACATGGCATTTAGAGATTACAGGAAATCGCTTGATTCCGTACCCACCGTAATCGTCTGAAAAAAAAGATCAGGTAATAAAGCAAACCTGCATAAAACTTCTAGAGGACATATATAAGGGTTGCACGGGGTAGGAGAACCGTCCACAAGAAAATCGATGAATTTCCGATCCGAAAGACATTAAGGCACGATCTCTCCAAAAAAATTCACAGCATGTCTGGAGGAAGTATCTAGAAAGCTTGAATTGGAAAACATAGGAATAAAGATACAATGCTTTAGCCATTTGAGATTTTCTGACGACATTGTCTGTCTGTGTGAGGATGCAGCAAACATGCTTTCCCTGTTTGATGTTTTAGGAACTACAATAAGAAACTGCAGACGTTGTGCTAACAATAATTATGAACAAATCCAGAGTAATAATGACTAAGCATGCCAAGAACGCTGTGAAACGTAAAAAAATGAAACGTAAGCTACCTTTGACACTGAAAAAATCTACAACCATCGCATACTGCCGGTGATGACATACGGAGATGAAACTCGGCACCTGAATAATCAACTAGAGAGCAAACTGAGGTCGTCTAAACGGGCCATTGAACGGATAGTGTTTGAAATAAGACTCAGGCACCGGGAATGAGCTACCTGGGTCAGAGGGAAAACTAGAGTTTAGGATATCACAGTTTAAATAAATGAAAATAAATGCACATGGTCTGCCCATTTAGTTAGACGAACCGACCAGCGGTGGGCAATTTTGGTAACAGAGTGAATGTCAAGAAATGGATCTAGAAGGGGAAGGCCAATAACACGACGGAGGGATGAAAAAATTAAAGCCGTTCCACTCAACGTGAAAGCTGTCGTAAATGCAGAACAGTGATTCGCCATAACGGCCTGTGGCACCGTTATCCGCTCACTGCTACTACCCATCACGCTCTTCGCCTCCCTGTCTCACTTCTTTCTTGATGAATTGAACAGAGGTTTGTCCAAATCCGTTAAAACTTCCCGCCTTCGCGCTGCCCGCGCGCCCCCTGCCTGGAACGAACAGCGCGAGCGGTTCTCGCACGTGCCGGCACCTTACTGCGCAGTCCACAACGCGTTGTTTTTGGCGGTCCCATCTCCCCGCGAGCGGGACTCGAGTAAATCCGTCGCATAGGGGGTGGGTGTATTGCGTTAACTTTTAGTGTTTGGGGAGTTGGTGGTAGTGAATGCGTTGTATCAGTAGCTTCTTGACGTAGTTTGAATGAGTCAAGGATATAAGGCGCGTTCGTAGCCTCCCATTCTGTGTCGGCTTTGTGGCGCATTGGGTGGAGCACCATGTACATTGCGTTCCGCCCGCAGGGTCGAAGGATCAAAACCAGGCGGTGGATAGTATTTTTTTTATATAGTGTAGGGGGAGGGGTGCGGACAACGACGGTGCGGACTACGACGGACGTCAACGCGGGTGACATCGTGAGTTACTGAAATGCTCTGCATTTATTAACGATTTTTGGGGGTAAACTGTGGACACAAGTGGCACAGGAAAGGAGCGGTCGGAGGTCAATGGTAGACGACTTCATCCTGCAGTAGGCCTAAGCAAGCTGCATCTCCTAATGGTGATGATGATGACCATCTCCGGTAGTTTGTAATGTGATCCAGGACCCTCCAATTTCTCACCGCCACTTCTATAATTATTCTTTCTATCGTACACTCAGACGACCTAATCTAGCTTTCAATTTGTTTAATAAGGCACCAGCTTGCAACTTCGCATATATTACGCAGCACGCGTTAGTTTTATAATCTTCTTTTCCGTGATGAGGACGGTTGTTTTTCAGAATTTGGGAGCTTTTGCAGAGTAGAGTATACCGTATCCCATACCCATTCTGCAATTGATTTCTTTCTTGTGGTTGGGATTAACACACACAAGCTGACGTGGGCAACTAAATTTTTCTATTGGTTTTGGCATTGCGTTCCATTAGTTGTGTTGATACTATTATTAAAGAGATGGCTCTTTATTATATTATCTCTTTTTAATAATTAGCTTCGTATTTGACAATGTATCTTTCTTACAATAAAAAAATGGAGGTTCATTTTAAATGATGTTTACACCTTCAACAGTTGCAACTAAGTTAGCTTAAATATCAATCAATTCAAACTATAAATATAACAAATATTTTAGTGAACATTAAATTACAGTTTCACATTTTAGAGTCTCCTCATACTTGCTAAACGGCTTTATTGATTTTGCTATTGCCTTGAATTCGCCGTGTTCCTTGGATCATTGACTGCAAAAGTTAAACTTTCTTGGGAGTATGTTTCGGATCAACCTAAGTCTTAATATTTTAGGTACAGCGGACCTACCCCTAGGGCCTCATTTTCGACGGTATCGATATCTGTAAATCATATAATTGTAAAAAATATAGGTAAGCTTGCACTCATACTTGAGACTTGATTCGCTCAGCTGTTGTAGGTGACCATTGACGGACACAAAGTATTCAGTAACACGCCGTGCCTCGCGGTTCGCGGCCACTTCCACAACAGTGCGAAATATCCGCGGCCTGGCCGTGCTGATAACAGCGAAGACGTTGCGCGCGAGGTCTCTTGTACTATACTGAGCGCATGCGCACGACGATGCGAGCTCTAGCGCGAAGGGCTCTCCTACGATACTGAGCGCATGCGCATGCTCCTTTCGAGTGTTGTGGCTACCTCTATCACGTGTTTGTCCGTTGAAGATTGGGTAATACAACAGCTGCGATAACGTCCCTTGCGCGGAGTTTTCGGCGAGCGCAAACCCCGAACTCACGGTCAGTAGCAACAGCTCCGCTTTAAATGGGGTTTCATTTTTCCTGATGCATTCTTACTGACAATTTCCAGTATGAATACTTGTTTACGAGTAATACTAGCGTGGCCCAATCCTGGAATGTTATTTCGTCAAAAGATATAGTTCATGGAGCGATATTGTCATGTCATAAAACTAGCAATGTCAAGTGGCGCTGCTCCTTTAAAATTCCGAAAAGGAAATTTTGCATATGGTGTTTTGATGGGCCCCCGGCCATCCTTACCGACATCACGCAATTACATGGCGTTAGCTTCAACAATCATTCATCTCCCTTGCCCGCCCGCCTCATAACAGTATCTGAGGCTGCTGGCTGCATGGGAAGTTATTTATATTTCTGAATATACTGCATTCCTTGGCAGGCCAGGCAGGAGTGGTACAGAATAATAATCTGGCATAGTACATCAATCAGGATTCCATAAAAAAGGGACGAATACTTTGAAAATAAAAAAAAAACACGTATGTACCTCACGGTGTGCACTGTTTCTGTCTCTGAGGTTTCATTGAATGTTGCACAATAACAATAAATGTGCACAAAAAAAAAAAGCAATTTAAACCCAAATTAAGCTCTACAACCCTCTGGAACGTAACCACTTTTCTTTTTAAAAACAAAAATAAAGCTGTAAATGTTTTACAGACCAGTTTTACAGGGTTTTTTGTGTCAGTTGTTTTTTTTTTCTTTTTAGGGGGGTGCTGGTAGAAGGATAGAACACGGCCCTCCCCATATAAATATTGCACGACATGCACGCTTCCTAATAATACCACATTTTCGCCCCGAGAAAATGTTTGATCTGTGGGCTTATAATTTTTAATTAGCTGTGGCCTAATTGGACAGCACTTTCTTTAGAAAAAAATAAGCGTTGCTATATTTATCAGCAAAGTTTGAAGTACTGCGCTAAAAAAAAAAGAAACACTGTTACCAAATGGCGACACCACATCATTGGCTGGTGATGAGCGCCTGTAAGGGCTGAACAAATAGAAACATTATGATCACCCTGCGGCGCCAACTTATTGCATCCCACTGCTGAAAGCTATTGCCTCTATTCGAGAAACGTGGTCATCCCTTGCGGAAGCTAATGCTGATGCGTGGTGCTCTCCGCCAGTTCATTCACCTTGAAAGCGTGTGACTACTTTGTCCATTATTAGGCCTAGCGGTGCGGCACTAGCGCTTTTTATTGAACCCAGGGTGACACCTCTTCGAATACAGCAAGCGTGTGTAACCGTCCTTAAATTACAATTGGTGTGCCCCTGGTCACAGATCTGGGCCTCCTTAAATTCCAGTTTGTGTGTCCCATGGTCACAGATGTGTTATCCGACTTTCCCCGCAATTTGCCGGAAATCTCCGCATTACTGATATTTCGCGTAAGTTAAACTATGGTATACTGACGTTAAGAGCGACGTGCTTACTTCGTTTTGTTTTCTCCGTGCTTGTGTAGTGGTTTGAAGCACCTGTGCGACTTTGTGGCGGAGAAAAATATTTTTTGTCGTACTCTCCTGCAGTCCTGCCGCTAAGGCTCCGTGGAAGCAACATTTTGAAAAAGAAAATATAAGAAACGCAGTCCCTCAGCTCTCTGGCCAACAACGAGGTAGACAACGTACGTCTTGTAACTGGAATGAGCGTAAGCGGCGCCGATACGCTCAATTTGTTTTATATTAAAAAGGCGGCCGTGCCCTGCCTTTTTTTCTTTTAGTGGCGCAGCCAGTTAGGTTTCGGGCTGTCGGCGTATCATGTCGTCGTTGCCGCAATCGTCCTCGTTACAGTGACGGTATTAAAACACCGGGACATTCGTTTATGCTTCGTGCTAGAACGTAACACGCACTAAAAAGACCCCGAGGCACTCGTTTCCGCATCGCGCTAAACGCTTCTTGCTTTAAAGACACGAGTTTTTACAGCAAAGCTGTGTACCTTTACCCCCCATCGGTTTCATCTCCGTTGGCAAAAATGCCAAGCCGCCAAAAATACACTAATACAATGCATGTTTCGGCCCTCCAGACGTATCACAGTATTGGAGATGCAACCTAATTTTTCCCTAAAGCCACAGCGGAACCATAGACAGCCGTCACAGCCAGGCGACGGCTGACGGGCTCCTGGCATTTTCTCGCTCCTCGGGGTTTTCGCAAGTGCTTATAAATAGTTCAGAAAAAAACGGCGTGCTTGTAACATGCTGTGGCTGACCATTTACAGATTCTAGTGTGTTTCTTATTTATTCCGACGCTGCTCACGGGTATTTTACCAACATTTGAACGCAAGTACGATACGTTCAGCGGGTCGTGGTTCATTCTTTTTGAGTTCCTAAACGCTTGTTCTTCCCGTGCATGCAGCATTGCATAAAATACCGACTTGATATTCCTGTATACGTAAAACTTGTAGTATCCCGGGGGCACGCTTTGTTCTGAAAACTGGCCAACTAGATATTTTAGTGACATCATAGTGAGCTGTTGCTGCCCTTCCCGAAAAATCATCCGTTTAACACCAAGTTTTTTACCCAACAAAGACCCCGACTCCAAAGAAGTGCGGACAGCACTCTGGCAATTTATTAGCGCACCTATTTTTCAGTTGCAGCAGAATAGGTCATAACTCACTCCAAGTGTCACTTTTTCCTGTAGAGACCTTTCCAGTTCATGATACCGTAGCCATCAAAACTAACGCCAAAGTATCCCAAGCAGCATATACGGTTCGAATAATTTTTTCCCTGCAGACATTGTGTCCATCCAGTGTTTTCAAATCTGGGTATTAGTAATGTACAATCCTTTTTTTAACTTTTTACTATTTACTGAGATCTCTGCAGCGGAACATGTATTATAAGTATATGGGCTGGTTTCTACGTAGATGTGAGCCGTGTGTGAAATATTAGTCCCTAGAAGCAGATTCTCAATTTTTTCAGTGAAAAGAGTGCATCATGATCACAAAACTGGTTACAGTTGTCACAGCAAACTATCTTTTCAAAAAACAATGAACCTTTACCTCGCTGCCGGAAGTTCACAGATTTAGGCCTTTTGGTTACCGCTGAGGGAGCCCTGAGTGGGCGATCGTATCTTCTATATTTTTTTTAATCCTGCTCCGGCTGTTTCACAGCACACAATAGAAAAAAAACGCCGCCGTGTCAGAAGCATTATTCTTTTTTTATACATGAGCTGGCCTTGCACACTTGGAGAAGTTTTTTCCCGGGCCTTTAGCCTTTTCAACCAAAGAATAGTTGCTCCTTGCACGAGGAACGGGGCGCTGAATGCCGTTTTTTTTCTCTGCAGAATTACCTTTTCGTCTAACATAACTGCCACAACACAAGTAACAACATAAAAATCTCAATACAAATATTTTCTTTGCACATTCATGTTGAAACTTGTTTTTTCTCAGATGCCATTCGTTGATTGTTTTCCAGTCGTTACTTAAACGGACGGGGCGGCGTCAAGGCCTCCCTGCGAGCATATTCTGTATATAGTACCATCAGCCAGATATTGTGTGGCACGCGTCAGAAGCTGCGACTTTAGGACAAGATTTCGCTTACGTGTGCACTAGTCAACACGCCGCTAGGGATACCACTATTTGTGACTTCTGTTGTTAGGCTTGGCTGATGGGTCACACTTCGAGCGACTGTTACCGTAAAAGCCCTATAAAAAATTCTCTGTAAAATTCATAGTAAATGTTTGCACTCCAGCCAAATATTGTTCAATTTCTGTCGAAATCTTTGAACCCGCACAAAATAAATGTGCCACTCTTTATACATTGCTACAGCCCTTCCGGGTATGTTTCAGGGTTTTATAGGTTAAGCGGACATCTGTTAAACGGCGGAAACATAATTACAACCTCTCGCTGTCATCACCCGTAAATTAATCTATACAACTGCTTCATGACCCGACATTTCTTTCACTAAAGTTTGCATTCCTTATAAATCATATTTGACCCTATATTCTTCTTTGCTACACACGCAGGTACTGCTAATTGTGTGAATATCATTTCCGCCGTTTTGAATGCAGCTAGAACTTTGTTATTTTAAATATTGTGCTGTTGTAAGGGGAGATTTAAATTATGCTTTTGGGATAAGGATGTCTTTCCAACTGGAATACGACACAGCAACTGGGCGAACAAGTGCACAGATTAAGAACATCTTAAAGGAACACCAAACATAACTTTCTTCTAGTTAAAAATAAATATAGAATAATGTTCTAATGGAGGTGCCTAACATGGGTCAAAATTAGCAAAAAATGTGTTATCATTGCTAATATTGGTGGCTGTTGGTATTTATGTTTTTGCCCTTAAACAAAACACAATTAAAGCGTTCAACAACAAAATAAGATAATATTTGGGAACAAATTTTGTGTTTTTTGTATTTTAAAATCGGCAACAAATTTTGTTTTTCTTTTTTCTGCTATTATTCTTGTTATTGGCAATTAGCTATCGTATGTACTTGGATGAGCTCACATGATTTTTCATGGCCGTTGGTTACAGCTGGGGCTTCACCTGGAGTGTTTAATTAAAAAGATGGAGATTAGTCCCTCAGGAGACGGAAACGGGTAAAGAGCAAATCTTTAAAAGTTTTCTTTAAATAAATGTGTTGCTGTACTTACTTGTGCTGGTGTTGTTTTCAGCTGTTGTGCTCACTGCAGTTTCAGTGGAAGCTGAAAGCAGAGCAATATAGGTTGTACAGTGCAATGGAATGAAGCCCACAATAGGGTAAACACAAATTATGAGCGTTAGGACAGCAGGGTAAAACGATGAAGCATTATATATTGCGATCTCTGCACGTTTTCCTGCGGGGTCCATCTTCTAGTTTTGCTGCAACCAGCCTCTATCGGGTGGTTGTTGTGTTGTTTTAAGTTTGTTTATACCTAATATATTAAAAGTTTAGGCCTTTTAACTATAAGCGTGCGTTTATTGTGCAGCATGTCGTTGCATACCTTTTTGGTGGGCACACAAGAATAATCATACTAATGAACGTCGGAAAACACAAACGAAAAGAGGCGGAGTGTGAATCGAGCATCATGTTGAAATGCTGCCTTTTGGATCCAAATTCCAACAGAAAATTTAAAGGCATCGCACTTTTCAGATATCCGTCCTGGTTATACAGAATTTCATTTTGGAGAGTCTGAGGGTACAAATATTTAGCGCGACTGCCAGCAGTGGTCGTAAACAGAATATTCTTTACCTCATCAACAAATGGAAGACACTTCTGCAAATTTACAGTCATTACTGGGTGTCATAGCTCACGGTTGACCCGCAATAAATTGTTTTCCCATGTAATTGCCCATTCTTGTCTACGCAGTGAATATCCCACGGCATAAGATCGTTTCTTTAGGGATTGCGTTACAGAGAAGACAATTGTAATTAGTCCGGCGATAAGCACGTGCAGCAAAGAGTTCTCTCAGTGTCTTCCTGGCCGAATATTCTTGTACAGCTGGATTCTAATACATGTCAGAATTTTGACATCTTAACACAAATAGAGCTTGCTTTATACGCAAAAGAAAATAAGTTAAATTTAGTTGTATGAATATGATACAGAGAACCCCGACTGATCGAGGTACTTTGTTTAACATTTTTCAAACAAAGAATATGCAGTTCTCAGTGCATATGGCGAAAACACTTCTGTGAATAATTGGATTAGCTTAGGGTTACCAACAGCCATCCGGGAACAGAGCGTTCTTTTTATTTGCTTGGATTTGAGGGAACGAGTTTCAACTTCAAGTGTGAATAACGAAATAAACAACCAATTGTAAATAACGGTAGAAAACAGGTTCTCTTGGTGTAGACCATAGGTCTACAGCCTGACTACAAGGTGTTACCTTGAACCAATCACTTTACCTAAATAAAAGTGTGTTTCGTTATGTGTGGAAAAATATTATAGAGTTTCGTACGCCTTTTTCCTGGACCCTTCCTTAGAAAGTATTGCCCGCACGTCTGCGGTGTTAGTATCTGATTTGAATGCAGTATCATTTCAATCCGGCTGAAATGAAATAGTATTTTTAAACGTTCATTTTGGCTTTCCTTGGCGTACACGGAATCACTCAGACTTTGATGGCGAAACTACTTATGTCATTTTGCTCTTCGGTGCCAGAATACAGTTGCAGCATAAAAGTGTAAAATTGTGCACAATAACGTGTCTGTTAGGTCCCAAGAAATTTACGTCCTTAGAGTTCCTACTGTTTTTAGAGAGGGGAAATAATTTGTAATTTTATTGTAAAAATAAGCGACAGCATCCTGTCTTCCCGAGGTCCACGACAACATGTAGGTGTTGGCTGCGTCGCGTCATTAGGAAAAGGGGTCTTCCTAATATTGTTCTGTGTTTGATTGAGCGTGCGAAGAAAAGCCTCAAATATTTTGCGGTAAAAATATGACAAAATCGTTATACGTGGCTGATAGTGATTTCTTGTGGCGATGCTCACCCGTATGGGAAAACAAAAGTAGGGTATATATTTAACAAAGAGTCTTACGAATGCCTTCGATGGTTACTGCAGTTGCCTCAACGCTGATAGGCGGTCGTTCTTCTGCTGCAGTGTTAAGTGAGAAGTCGAAATTATACACAAAAGGCACACTATATAATCAGCGCAATTTTCAAGAATGAATATTGTGCGTTTGTAACAAAGCATCTAAAATGCTACGTACATGCTGGTGACAGAGCGGGTGGTGGTAGACCAGCAACAAAAACGACAAAGGAATGTGAGTGTACTGAGCGCAACAATTTTTATTTACAATAGGAGGCTACAGAGCAATTGCGCCAACATATGGAAAAACACACGAAAAAGGTATTTTGCAACAGCGTAAAATTGTGTGCCACGTATGACTCGACAGTGACAGAATAAGTGTGTGTGAATTCTGGTGTTTACTCATGTAACTCAATGCACCAGCTTTTCTTTGTAATGGGCTGTATGACTGAAAACCTGCTTCAATACCTTAGGAACATTCCCTTACGCAAAATCATTTTGTAGCACGTGTACATGTACACAGTTGCAATCTTTCATACGGCCTGTAAACATAGCTTTAAATATGCATTTTTGTTGAAACCGATTTCTGGAATGGACCCTTATTTTATTCCTCAGGACTCGGTCCAGCAGTTTATATGCCAACAGCCCCGAGTAGGTCGTGCTGTGTCTCTCCATATGAAGAATACCCCGAAAGAAGATTTACAATAAACCTTTGAGATACTGAAAACGTGTTTCAGCGTTTGATTCACACTGGCAGCAATTATGTTTCAATAGAGTCGAACACAAACACACCTCCCTTACTATTTTGGTTGCCACCATTATACCAAGGATATTTTAATCGTTCGCCATGTTTCCATAACGCTCTCGTAATAGCCCAAATGAGGCTTCCGTGCGTAGAATTACTTTATTAGTTTTCTTCTTAGACATCGGGTGGTGCAAATATTGGCAATCTCACATGCTTGTCACCGCAGCAGTTATAAAAAAATGTTTGTGATTGCATTATTGGAGAAGTAAAAAAGTGTTTAAAAAGAAACGCCCAATTTTTCGCAAGAACGTGACATACCACGTAATGAATATTACCTCACTAAAACCGAGCCGCAAAACTAACACTGATTATCCTATTTACGCAAGAAGCTAGCTGCACCAAATCTTGTTTAAAAAAAGCAACCAATTGTGAGAAGTAATGTACAGGACTGTCAAATATGGCTTCTGTGTCTAGTACGACGTTTGTGGTAAATATTCTAGGATTTGGATGCATATAGATCCCGAGCCGATGTGTAAATGGTAGCAAAATTTTTATTGTTTAACCTACTTGGCCACAACCCCGAGTTCTTCGGTACTTACGCTACAAGGACTTTCACGGCATTCAATGCCATTTTACTCTTGCAAACATTTTTCTCCGCCACTTCGTGCCTTTTGACGTTTTCATGATAAATGTGAGGCTGTGGAACGTTCAAAATTCTATTACTACTCAAATGTCATTGCCTACAATCATAAACGGCGTCTTTATCGCTGAAGAACCCTAATCGCGAGACACTGTTTAGCGAAACAGTATGAACATTTTAAATGCCTTTTGTTTCAAAACGGAATGTCCACGCGAAAAAATTCAAAAGAAGCCTTCAAAAGTCAGATTTACACATTGTCATTTAAATAGTTCTAGTGACAAAATAATTATGTCAATGTGTGAGAGAAAGAGAAAACATCTAGTGTAAAGGAAAATAAAACAGTACATAAAATACAGTAAAAAAACGTACAAAATAACGTCTATTTCAACGGTACATCGGTTCCAGTTGATGGTCGTTGTTTTTGTGTTACCATTGATCAGCACACTGTTTTTCTCTAACAATTCATGGGCTTTTCTTAGCACGAACACTGCGTCAGTAGCCGACGTTTTATTTGAAGCGCTTAAATGTCTACGAATATGATGCGGTAGAAATTTCATAGGACCTTCTCAAAACACCATCTGATATTCGAGAGAAGAAAAGCTTTCCGTGGGCTGGCAGGTACAACATAATCGCTCTTCTTGATTCGCTCTTTATACTCGCTGTTCAGAAGATGTGGCCATCCCGCTAGATAAGGCGAAAAAAAAGAAACTGAAGTCTACACTTTAGGGGCTCCTCTTGACTAATTTAGGGGAAAGTAAGCCCATTTCTTCCTCATCTAATGTTTTTGTTGCTTGAACGAGTGAGGTATAGGCTGCCATAATAACGATAGTATCATGCAGTTTATGTAGACAAAAAAACACGTAATGGCTTCCATAAACGGGAACACTGTAGAAGCAAAAAAGTCATAATGATTCAAAATGGGAGCGATCCAGGGGCATTTACAAATGCGTCTTTTTTGTTGTCAATGCGGTTTCAGCATAGCATTTCTTACAGTGGCACACTACGTGATCAGATTAGAAAAACTTAAAATAGGGAAGTTATGATTGAAGTTTGGCACCTCTTGTATTGGTATTGCTTCACGATTGTTACAAATGAACAGCAGCCCTCATAGTATAATATCAACATTTTCAACACTACACGTATTTTTAACAGTAGCCGGAACTGATCTTTAGTCATTTTATTCTAAGGGCTTTATAAACAGCGCATTCTTTGGACTGTAAATAGAAAAAAAGCTTATAGTTCGGGCAGTGTCTTAGTCTAACTGGGCAGTAAGAACAAAATTGCTGATCTTCTTTGTACTCATCAATGCTTTGAATGCAAATAAAATATTTCTTGTAAAATACTTTAACCTAGCTCGGTTTTCGCCTTGCAAAACGCTTTAAATCTGCATTTTTAATGCGTTGCAACAACTATGCGTTTCTACGACAAGCACCATTTTACGTTCGATGCCATAAAGTGGACCATGAATCAGTTATTTCAGCAAATTTTACAGTGCATGTAAGGGGTCGTATTTTGATCTTTATGTTAAACCTACTGCCTGTATTCGCTTGTATGGTTGTGTACTAAACACAACTTTTAAACAACTGCAAATCAGTCGTAACAGTTTCAAATATAGCAAATTTTGGGTTAGTTTACAGAGAAACAGAGGAAGGAATTTCTGACATACAAGCTCCTTCATTGTTGCTTCTGTTGGCATCTGGTAAGGACCCTGGTGCACCTGCAAAATATGTGCAATCGTCTTTATCTTTACCCAACACGTGTAACAAGCACAAAAGCCGTTTGGCGGATTGTGTACATAAAAGTTGGTGTCATATAAATTAGCAATTGTGATACGAGGGCTCGCAGTCGAGGGATATTCTCATCAAGTGAATGCAGAAGTGGCCGTCATAAAGCAATGTTTCAACTTAATAAAAGTCTTATATGTGCAAGATTTCTGAAAAATGATATACTTGGAAAGCTTTCAATTATGGTCTATTAAAAGGTAATTTGCGGCATATGCTGCCATCAATACCTATTTTCGTGTTAACTCTAACTAAGCGTTTTACCTGTATAGCAATGAAGTGGTAAACATGGGCTAAAAACAAAGCACCAATAAACGCCACAGACTTCATTCTTGGCGGGGTCCTTTTTTAATTGTCCCAAGGCGAATTCTGCCGTGATATGTTGCACATATGCAATTAGGAAATACTGCTATATTTAAAAGTTTTTTTTAATCACGATATTGTTTGCACAATTATTACACAGAAACCTGGTTTTTTTATTAAAAGACTCATCTTCCGTGATTTTATAGCCTTCAAACCGAAGCACCTTCCATCCTTGTCACAGAAAACTGGCAATGACTCACCTCCAGCAAACAAAAAAAATACAATTCCAACGGACCTCGTTGATTATTTAACTTGCAAAATTTCTTCACACAAGCAAGGAAACAGCGCAAAAATACGTTGCCTGAAACCAAGAAGAGAGTAGTTTGTGCTCTCTGTGCGCTGTCTTCCTGGCTTCTTGTCCCATATGGTTTCGCTGTTACTCTCCTTCGCATCATAAGCCAACTTGTGCAAGCACCCGTATTCGCAGTCGTTCCCCCAGTTCTTTAAAAAATAAGCGTCTGAAGCCGCAAAACTATTAAAATTGAAGCATCAAATATATGCAGTAGCTATTAGTTCCAAGTGCAGTCATGAAACCGCCAAATACGTCACTGAAGCACTCCGATATGGTTCAGCCCAGGCAAGTGCCCTTTAGTGTACTTACAATAAAAAGTGTTCTGCCCCACCAATAGGCCCTTTAAGCGCAGTGTATTTTCGAGGCACTAAAGTTACACCCAAAGTACTTGATTTCAGAGCATTTATGAGTGTGAACTAATATTTAAATTCGATATAAATACAACTTCCCTCGTCACTGGACCTACCTTCTTATGTTTGTACGGATTTTATTTAATAGATACACAAGAGAAACAGCTAAGCAATTTGACCTAAGGTGATGCTATTTCACTGTAATATTTATAAACAGGCTTGTTTTTCTTTTGTACCACCACGCACCCATTTTTCACTTGAAGCCCTAACGTGCACTTTCTGTGTCTGTTTGAACTGGATCGTCTTAGAATGATCAAATTGGTTTCGAAGCATGTGAACTTATCCGGTAATTTCATTATCCTAGTATCACACTTAGCAAACACTCCTGAGAGCCTGACGCGGCTTCAACAAGAAACGCAAGGACTAGGTTTTACTTCCGTAATATTATCCCGAAGAGAATACAGCAATACTTCTCAGTATGAGATGTATAAAAACGAGCGGGCGGTGTGGTGTGGTACGTGCAGTAAAAGTAGGTTACATTCCACTATTGACGCGCTTGCATTTTTTCGATAATACTTATTCCGCACTATTCTCTCTCGTAAGGCCACAATCACTTCCTTTTTACAAAAGCGTTTAAATAATTAAACATAGATATCTACACCAAAGCTCCAACTCACCAACTCACCCAAATTTCTGCATTGAATAGTATGAAGTCGAACCTGACACAGCGGCACAGCCTCTTGCCTAAGTCCAAGCTCCGAAGCGGTGCACACCGCACGGCTCAAGCTTTACTACAAACATCAAGGCAAAAGCTACGCAACCCGGTATTGAACTAGCAGTAATCTGTATTGCATACGTTGATCTGCATCCAGTTGATGCCCTCTTAGGGGTGGAGTAATGCCTCTATATCATCACCGGAAAGTTATGAAAAAGACGAGATCGCTCAAGAAAGCGCTTGTCCTCGCGGTCTCTGGGCTGTAGTTTCGAGTTTAGCGGGAATAAATCATCATTCGAAGTCTCAGATGTCATTCGTGACAATATTTATTATGAAAAATGTTCGCAGTAGTCTCAGTAAGCATACTGGCCTTGATTTGGAATGCCTAAGCAATATAAAAAATAACCGCAACTTTTTTTATTACTGGGGGGACATCTCAACCGTTCTCCAGCTGCACTCTTACCCGTTTACCTTGACAAATTGGCATAAAATCACTCCTTTCTTTCTGCGGGCAGGGTTAGCTCTACCTGAAAGTCAGTAAACGCCTGTCAATGCTACCAGTTCCTAATGAGACATCGGGTGGGCCAGTGAAAATAATACCGTTTGTTATGACTGAAAATGGCGCTCATCGTAGCTGCTGTCCATCTTATATTGTGCCAACTATGTTACCGCAGGCTGCGTCTGAAGTTACGTCGTGTGGCAGCTTCTTCAACAATGATGTTTTTGTCTATTGAGATCTTACAGTGCTTCATGTACATGTTTGGCTTTGATCGTAATTTGCGTCCATCCCATCAAGTGAAGGAACACCCATCTTAGGGAAGAAATGTGCGTAAACCATAATTCAACCTGCGATTGCGAAACATTTTAATGATTGCTGCGGGAAAACTTGGTCATAAGCATTGTGTTCTGAGGCTGGAGGGAGAATTGATTGATTTGATTGATAGTGGGGTTTAACGCGCTGACGCAACGCAGGCGATGAGGCGCGCCGTAGTGGAGGGCTCCGGATTAATTTTGACCACCTGGGGATATTTACCGTGCGCCGAAATCTCGTACACACGGGCGTTTTTGCTTTTCGCCTCCATCAGAAAAGCGGCCTCCGCGGCCGGGAATCGAATCCGCGACCTCGTGCTCAGCAGCGCAACGCCTTAGCCACTGAGCCACCGCGGCGGGTCTGGAGGGAGAATCGACATTTTCCCAAAGATACAAGGGGCGTACGTAACGCTTTCCACTTTAATCATAAAAGTTGTATATGCAGGTTTAAAAAGTAAAAATGCAATGTCATTTTTGCTGTCGATGGATGCCTCTGCTTTTATTTATTAAAAAGCAGATAAAACATCGCATGTGGTGAGGTAACGTGAAGAACAGAAACAAATCTCTTGTAGGAATGTCATAAACCTAGTAAATGATGAAACGAATTTCGAGGAAAGGATGCCTGTGTTATTATTAAAGGCAATCACTTTAGCTATTGATCAGCAGTGTTCTACAAATGAACCTACTATTCTCTCTAGGTTCATACGTGATAGTTTCAGGAAGTTCACATGTCAAATATTTTGAGAAATAATGCTAATGTGCCACCAGTCATTGCTAATACACACCTGCTTGATTGGTGTCCAGCGACGCCGCTGCAAGCAGTTATCATCAAATGCATCAAGCCACCGGAAAACCTAACTATGTGAAAATGCAACAGAGTAGCCTAAAATTGACAATTCTTTCGTAACAACAGTAGTAAACAACATTAATAAAGTGGTAAATATATTACGAGTCACTGTTTTGGGACAACAATTTCTGCACCCGCCAAAGAAAAAAAACAAAGATGAAGTACATTTTTCTGGCAGGTTTTGTTATTGTGTAAGACACAACAAAAAATTATTTTTGAGCCCTGTGCTTCTTGGGACGTACAACATAACTAATACAAAACATCATTTTTTGAAAAAAAAATAAATGCCAGTGGCGACATTACACCTATGCGTGGACCATCCGTTCGTCCATTACAATTGTTTCTCTATGCTATAACCAATAAGGGCAAATATCTATTCCATCTTAGCGTTTTGCATTCTCGGCACTCATTCCCAGTCACTGTCCCAAATTTGCGAGCAATCGCCTCTTGGAGAAATTAGAGAAGCGTTTTTAAAATGATGTAGTTTATAGGTTACGTTTAAAATGCGCTTAGCTAAGATACTGCAATAAAATTTTTCGGTTTATGCTTGATGTGGCCACGAAGCCCGTAGCACATGTTGTTAGCTGATACTGATTCAAAACTTCTACATTGCACTTCATAGAATAGTGCATATAAACACTACCTGGTTTTAATTCCAAGGTAGTCACCGCCATATAACTTTATAGCTCTGCGTAGATGTCCTATTACTCATAGATTACCCAAAAAAGTTTTGAAAATGGTTTCATGAATGCTGTTTTTAAGGTTTCCTGGTGCTAACAACAACATATACATTCGGCAAGATCAATTCTTGACGTCAGCGGACACTCATGGGCAATGCTGTGTTACCGGTGCCAGTTTTAATACGGAGGGCAGTACAAAGGTCGTGCTGAATGATTCAGGTCCAAATAAACGAGCAGCAGTAGCCTCTAAAAAGGGATAAAATTATTTGATCATTTATAGATTTCGGTTTATTGACTTAATTATCTAGAACTGCAGACTTGAAACCATGTTACCTTGAATCAATGTGTAGGAAAGCCAGAAAGAGGCTCCATATTATGCTGCTAAGGAGAGGGGCGCTCGTTGTGAAAATTGCGTAAGATCATGTGAAAAAGGAGCATTTGAAAAAAATGATCACAAAAGGGCGGTATTGTGCACAAATCAATTGCACATGGCCTAGAAGGAAGAGAATTTTATGATATTCGTAAGTCAGTGGTCAGGCCGAAGAACATTGAGCCCCATGGTTTGCAGAACACGAAGCATTCCTATACAAAAAACTCCAAAACATAAATAAAAGAGAGTTGCATTGCGGGAAATACAGGCTCGGGTGACCTCTTAAGCCCTGATAAAAGCGTAGAAAATTTGCACAAAAATGAAAGGACCATCAGTGTTTTTTGCACACTAAACACAGAGGGGTCATGCCAAGCTTACGAATGCTTCAACCGACCCAAAAGACACACTGACAGGTATTTGTGCAGCTTCTATTCTTGCCCGCAATGAATAATTGATTGATTGTAGGGTTTAACGCGCCGACGCAACGCAGGCGATGAGGCGCGCCGTAGTGGAGGGCTCCGGATTAATTTTGACCACCTGGGGATCTTTAACGTGCGCCGAAATCTCGTACACACGGGCGTTTTTGCTTTTCGCCTCCATCAGAAAAGCGGCCGCCGCGGCCGTGAATCGAACCCGCGTCCTCGGGCTCAGTAGCGCAACGCCTTAGCCACTGAGCCACCGCGACGGGTCCCGCAATGCATATACCCATTGAAACCACCACAGTTTTTTCATGGGTTCCAAGCACACGAAACTCCAAAAGCCCGAAGAAGTAAAATAGTACGTGAAGTTTTTATTGGGCGCAACAACCACTAAGTGACACAAACACATGCGATGTTTTGTACTATCTTGATACAATGTTCGAAATTGTAAAGTTTAGGCCTTGGGAAGTGCTGTTTGTCAATGCGATTGTTCAATTAAGTGATCATTGAGACTGCCAGATTTATTCCTTGTGTACTATTAGAGTATTATCCAGTTCATTTTCGTTTTGCTTCCCTGCAAGAGAATGACTGCCTTGCGATCGTCTTCTTGGCGGTACCGCCAGTGTAAGCTTAGAGTGGGTCTTTCTTTTTAGCTGTTTACGGCTGCAGAATTGACATGATAATCCTGCTGGCACCGTTATGGAGGAAAAGTATCGTTATATAGAGTGTGTTGACACAAGCCGATAGCGTACGCAGCGGCTGACCGCTTTCCCCGCCATTATATAGCCATTGTGTTTTAAAAAGTCAGTTCACACTAGGCCGGCAGCCGTCCGTTTTGACTCTGTGTCGGCAATCTGTGAGTGCTCATGTCCTATCTCTAGGATGCAGCCATCCAACAGACGCGGGCGGAAAAACTTTCCCCGGCATTGGCGTTTGCCCGCCATCTTTCGACTTCCCTGTGGTGAAATTAAGGTTGCGGCGGAAAATCTTGAATGCCGCTGACAGAAGATTAGAAGTTGTCTAAATAAAACAATATACTACCAGAGATACAGCTGCCAATCCGGGATATCACAAGCAAGTGCAATAATACATTTGCTTTGCTCTATTCTACTTATCCACTGAAATAAGCTGTCCCGTCGCCGAAAAACATGTATATGGATCTTAACACCACCCTTCCAAGTATTGCATTTCAGGTATTGAATAGCAGCTTTCTGATCCGCTTGGTTGTGTGTATATTGAGTAACCTGTGTGCAGGAGGCATCCATCAAGCTCTTCCTCCGAATAACGTATTTGTGGTTACTACTTTTCTGGAGCCAAGAAAAAAAAAAAAAAAAAACCTGTAGTTCTGTGGCAAACTACTAATTCACCAGGCACAAAAAGCGCGACTCGGAACTTTGCTTTACCCTTTGTAGTGAAAGCTGACAATTAAATCATTTTTACGACCTAGATAAAACTCGGTATGTGTTCTAACGCTGCCAGAATTAGCGGTAGAGTTTCTACATGCTTACACGTCGCGCGCAGAGTTTATTACTCGATAAAAGCGAAGGCCACGAAGCGTCTTTAACCAAAATACGGATTGCGTAGGCGCCAGTGTTCAGCTATTTTCACCTCATTTAATATGCTCAGACTAATACACTCTGCAGCAAAGTATAGTGACTTCATATAAAGAACACAACTTGCTACGGCTCATTTGTTCTCTGACACCAAATCCGAACTACTCAGGAGTGATTTTTTGGGAGATTATGAGTCGTGCAGGCGGGACACTCAATTCTCTCAAAACAACTTTAAGCGTTGTAGTAAACGCAAATTAAATCAGTGCAAAGGATCCAGAAACGAAAACCTCGATTTAGCAGTAATTGATATTTTTGTAAAAAGGGGAAAGACCTCAAAAGTTCTAACAACTTGTCGTGCCAACCGCGGACTTCATTCTAAGCCAGTATTCCCACCAATCGACGTTGGCAAATCCCTGTAGTATCCCTTTGAGAATACTTTGAAGAAGTTTCACCGCAATGGGGGTTTATTTCAGTTATTTTTAGTCGGTTCTGTAACCCAAAAGTTTTGTTTATCAAACCAGTTACTATTGCTCCGTTTACCATTTATAGTTTGTGAAAAAATGTGCTCATGAAAAAAAAAAGCAATGGCCAGCTACCATACTTACGATTACTCTGCTCACCCTCAGGTGACGCGATGCTGGTAGCTGCAAATAGTAATCGTAAAACAAACTAATTGATCTATCTCCTTCAGGCAAAGTTAGCATTTATTGTCCGTAAACAACCTCAACAAATCTCACAGACTGTCACGGTCTCGATAGGCACATTGCCTGCAGAAGGTACAGGCTTTAGGGAAACTTGGTGCAAACACCTGGAACATCTTTGTCGAAAACGTGTTCACATAGCACCAGCTAATCTGAATTTGTTTTGAAAAAAGACACTTGGGGATAAACTCAGCACCCATCTCAACTCCTAAATATTACCGAGATATAATTGTACATCTCTTTTTTATGCTCTGGGGAAGAATGATGCTATATCCGGTTGAAAAAATGTGTCCCTTTTGAAGCACGTATTTTTATTCACTTTTGCATATTTGTTTCAAGCAGCTTTTGTTGAAGAAACCCTTCAATAGGACCATGTTAAAATTAGCTAAAAACTTCATTTTTCTTTGTACCTCTGTGGTAAAATTTCTTCCTTCGTCTCTTTGGCAAGCTGGGCTCACACGTTGCCAAAGAGTGGCTGTTGTGAAAAGTAGAAGATGAGGCTACTGGTGATTGCCGCCAAATTACCATCATCATTGTACGTTCTGTCTGTCATCGCAATTAAAGGGGTTCGATAGGGGGTCTTACGGTTCGCTTCCCGGCGGCTCAACCGCAACGAGGTAGTCGCTCCGCGACAGTGGCCCTAAATAAAATGCTTTGAATTTAATAATGAAACAATGAAATGCACAAAAATATAATTTACAAGCATTGGTTTATTCCAGCCACTGAACGATTCCCACTACACAGCTCCTATGAAATTTCCACAAAGAAAGGACTTATCAGTGTTACTGTTTCCCAGTTGAAGCACAAGTTGTTTAGTTTTCTTCCAGAATATAACCGATCTTGTGGTCTCGTAATAATCTCGAGGGTAAGGTTATGTCATTCGCTATAAACCGAATGTTTGAACTGCAAATAACTTCAGTAATTGTTTGGAAGAGACTCTGGTGGTTATATCCTAACGAAGGACCATCGAACCAGCGTTTTTGTGAATACAATAGTAGGGTGCCTAAACGTGGTATAACTTAAGGAAAAATTTTGTCGGAACATTCACATCAGCGGGAACAAATTCTTTATTACCAAAGAATCTTCCGCCTGAATGAATTGCTTCCAATACAATAAAAATCACGAATTCCATTCGCACTTGGTCTCATTTTTCATATTCATTTTATTGCCATATCTTCAAGAAACGAGCAGCACTGAAATAAGGCTTAAGTAACTCATCCTATTCCTTTTATTACCCCGGCTCTCATAAAAGTTTAGCGTTTTCATTTTTTTCTGGTTCTCTTGCAGTAAGATAACTATGCTGATGTCGTTTGATTTCAAATTATTTGTGCAGTTATCAGTAGGGTAAAAAAACAAACTTAAGGTGTTGGTTTGAGTTACTTTTATTTATTTATTTATTTATTTATTCATTTATTTATTTATTTATTCATTGTGTAATAAATATTTTATTAATTTATTTATTATTTTATCAATATTTATTTATCAATTTATTTATTATTTATTGTTTATGTATTTATTTATTTATTCATTTATTATTATTTATTTAAATAACTTAAGAGCCCAGACGGCATTACCTAAGGCAGGTACGTAGATAGAGTTACAATAGTGCGATTAAAACATGTATTGAACAATATTGATAACAAACCAGCCAATAACACCAGCAACAGTACTAATAGCACAGTGAATACAAACACAGTAAGCAGTTTGCCCTAAGAGGAAACATATTTAAAAATGATAGCAAAACAGAATCTGGACGCATACATTACGCATTAGGTGTTAGCGGTGGCTACAAATTCTTCTCCTTTTCTAAGTTAGTAATGCAGATTGGAAAAGGGAAGGTTCTATAATGGCGACGATGTTTGACGATAGAGCGTTCCGCTCGTTTACTGACAACACAAGAGATGACAATTAGTATTTCTCAGTGTATCAGTGTATTGGTCCAACCTTATCCGCATGGTAAACGTGAACTGAACCTAATGAGCCGGGAGAATGAATTGTCCGAAAAATGACGTGTCACTGATTTAAACTGGAAAAAAAGAAAGGTGGAACAATTTTCTATGCGTCGCAAGCACTCCCAGCTAATGCTCAGCTAATGATACACTTGCATACCGAGAATAACAGGAGGTAAACCCAGCTGGTTTATTTTGCCCAGATTCGACGATATCAGATAATATCGCCGTATGTGGATGCAACATGATTGACGCATTCTCAAGGGAAGGCCTGATCGTAGCCTTGTGTGCGTGAACGTTTGTATCGGAGTTTGCGCAAGTCAGGCGGTGTTTCAAAAGACCGAGGTTTTTCTACAATTTGCTGGTGATATATTCGACATGACTATTTCAGCTTGAAGGAGCACTGACACGAAAAGTTTATGTTACACTTTTATTGCTTTTATCGATGCCTAATGGTCAGGAGAACCTAAAACAGCACTTGAAATACTTCAGCGCCCGATAGTAATTACATTGAACGGCCTAAAAATCGTTTGTTTCAAATTCCCGCGCTTTTATCCCGAACGGCGCATATGACAGAATCTCGGGCTGACCTCACCGCTTTGTGCGGACGTCACCGGCGCCCGCTCGCCGCTCATGGAACCGCGCGCATGAAGTGACGTCAGGAGATTTTAATGAGCGCTGTCGCGTCACTTCTTTTGGCTTTACGGGGTGATGTCACGCTTATGTGCATTTACTGAGTGCCGCTCCGCGCGCTACTCCGTCTGCGCGATAAATGAGATCCAATTGGACTACGTTTTTCTCGTCGCAGGCCGCAAATATTTCAGCCAGGGTATTCTGTTGGGTGAAGGAAGCGAACTGTGCAATAATATTAACGCCAAAAATTGGTGTCAGTGCTCCTTTAAATCAGAATAAAGAACACGCCGACGTATTTATTGATTAAATGGTCTCAATTACGGTGTTTAGCCATATATCGGTCGCGGGAGGGGTTGGCTACGGAAGTAAATCTAATGTGTTTGGTTTTTCACTGTTGACGTCTATCTGCTACAATGTGCACCTCTCTGTTTTACCAAATCTGATCGGAGGGTTGTAATGTTATTCGGTTCAAATAGATCCTTACATATGACGCCCTTAATAAGCGTGGAAGCAATCATCTAATTTTCTTTTCGCATTTAATTTAGAACACGTGCTCGGTTACAAAAATAAGAAAAAAACAACATTCGTCACTTTTAGGTTGATGACCAAACCGTCTGCCGAGTTTCAACAATATTCACATCTACAATCCCTGCAGGAAATTTACACTGATCGCCAAAGCTGCGTTAATCATATTTCCATCAGGCTTCGCTACAAGAATAGAAAACTGACAAAAATATGGTTTAGTCCTAACAGCAGGAGCTGTTAATCGCATTTTGTCCCACACAGAACGCAACGTGAAAAGAAGAATGGTACGCCGAGCGACAAGGAAGACTGCCGTACTTGACAGACGCTTCGAAACACATGACGCATTTTTTGCGACCGCTGGCCTTTGAGCAACTTTGGCTCAAGGTAAAAGGATTATAGTGGTGCCTTTGTATACAAAATCTCTATTTGAAAGCAGCTGCAAATTAGATGCAACTAAATTTGGTATAGATAGAAAACGATTCCACACTGGTTTCACGCACGTTCAACTAGAAGAAGGCCTCGAACAGGTAGGCGAAGCGTGCTTGCGCCTAAACAAGGGATTGCCTTACGAATAGCCAAGACAGTAGCAATGTCACAAAGTGGACTTCAAAATGTTTGCATATTTCGTAATGCGCAGGCATAAAAGCCTGGCGTTTTGCTATAATTTCAATGCATACGCACCAATGGCAACCACAACAAGAAGCATCCTCAAAACTAACCAAACCAGCAGCATGACGATACTTCTGCCCGAAATCTCTGTCAGAGACCTTTGTCGAGAGCACTGTCTAGAAAGACTGGCAAAGGCGAAACTTTGCTCCTTGGGCTCTTTTTATAGGACGTAAAGTATTTTTAATGCTGAAAATGACCACGCTTTCTTCAAACACACCGAGGGCTTCCTAGTGACAGAGATAGATCTTTTGTAGCACTGCTCTTTTTCATTCTACCATTATTTCGCTCTGGCTGGTTTTTCTACATGAAGTATTTTCAGAAACCCAGAAAGATTACTTTCCTTGGGCTTAGAATCAACGTGCGCATGCGAAATAACTAAGCGAAATTTCTGTCTGTGACGATTTGTGTTTAGGACAAAGAAAAAAAAAACACTTTATTAACTTACGTAGGTCCCGCGCAGTGGATCAGTGGCTAAGGCATTGTGCTGATAAGCACAAGATGGCGGGTTTGATTTCTGGCCGAGGCAGCCGATTCTCTGATGGTGGCGAAAAGCAAAAACGCCCGTGTGGACGAGATTTAGGCAAGCGCTAAAAATCTCCATGTAGTCAAAATTAATCCGAAGCCCTCACTTATGCGCGCCTCTTTGCCTGCATTGCATCGGTGCGTTAAGCCCTACAATCAATCAATAACTTACGCAGCTCCTGAAAGTATAGTGGTAAAGTTATGTCAAGAATAAATTGTCAGAACAGTGGGATACAGAGTGTTTATATTTTTACGAACTGAAGTTATGGTTTGCGGTTATTCACAATAAAAAGCGGGGTGGGAAACGGTAGTGCCGGTGATCTTTACCGGCAACCACTGAGAGAACTCTAAAACTTCTTACTTCGCCGCATATTCAACTGGCGCTTCAACCAGTTTCCCTGTTACTGCAATATGGCTGCTGTGCGCACAATACAGAATGCTTCTTACGCGTCCTAACAATATGAACAGGGAGCGGCGCCTATAGCTCGTGAGTCCACTGACATAAGGAAGGAAAAAAGTTCACATTTTTGTGGGCTTTCCAGTGAAGTCACTTCTACTCATTTATTTCGTAAAGTATCAGGGCAACACCTAGCACTGCCGTACGTCTTTCACAGTGATTTAGACACATCATGAACATAAACCCGACTCAAAATTGCATAAAACACCGTGGAGGCTAGGTATTCATCTATTTATCTACATTTAGAAGCGAATGGTATGAATACGTTTTAATACACAAGTTTCTTTCCTGAATTGTTTGTGTTCTAAATTGCTAACACGGTCGTCCATGACGGGAGATGCTTGGTACGTGATATTACGTGAGTGCAAAAGCCTAGTTGGACATTTTGTTGATAGGCTGTTATACTTTCTTTTCAACCTTTTTGTCGATCCCGTAACCCTTTGAGCAACCCCTTGTAGAGCACCGAACTAAGATCGTTACGATCGCTCACCATCTTCAGAAGTCGCCTTGCTGTCACGGTCAGTTCCTTAAAGTCTTATAACGGCTGTTACTGAACTTGCGGCAGATTTCCGCATCATTTGGCCCGGCTCTATCCTGTTCGCGCTGCGTGATCCTCAGCCCACTCCTTCTGCTTGCATTTTCTAAGAAGTTCTCGGCACGTTTCAACAGATATGGCAGATGACCTGCTCCACAAATGGCAGAAATTGCATTGCATTGCAAATTTCCATCCATTCCAAATTTCAATGAAAAATACGCATTCATATAAGTTAGTTCGCAACTAAGCAGAAGCGCAAATAGCTCTAGAAACTGTTGCGCATAACCATGTGTCTGATATTATTACGCACACTGGTATTGTGGTAAAATAATGCACTTCAAGGAAACAGTATTGCACACGAAGTGACACTCCCTGATATAAGCGTACCACCCATATTATGCTAATATTGGTAGCATCGAGTTTTGTGTATTCAGGCAAGAGCAGAGAAGTTTATTTTAAGGCCTCTTTCAAGCTTTATATGATGCCCCGTAAAATCATGGTCTGCCCTTACTTATGCGGCACACAAGAGGAATCGTTAAGTTCGACTGAAGTCAAAAACCTCGTGCTTTGTAGCAGTGTAATCAATCTTACTCCCATGGAATATAGGTCAGTGAACGAAAACTTTGTATTTGTTCGGCAAATGCTGATAAAAAAAAACGTCCATCTAGCAGAACATGCCTCATAGAGCCAACCTGCTTCATATCACAAGCAAGTTTGCAACAGAAAGCGTGTGAGTTGGTATTTGATTATGCGAATATGAGTCTATTTGCGGTTTGAGATCACTACGTTTTGGTTAAATACTTGCCGACTCTTTTGCAGCATAAAATTCGTTTAGACGAACATAAAAACCTTCCTAATGGGCGACGAATCAAACCTGACGTTTATCTTGACAAGCATTTGCTGGTAAATTGTGGAAAAACTTAGAGGCGCGCTTCTTGAACCTTTGTCATTAATCGCTAAAACAAGGAAGGCTTTTATTTGATAGGTTTGCTGTGTCATCGGCGCGTATGTAGCAATGTTTGGCAATCCCAACATCGATACCAAGCAATTTCCCGATACAACCACCTGGGTTCGGTTCAACGACTTCTCCGGAAGTATATTTTGCCCCTCTTAAAGTCACTGTGAGCGTCTTGTTTCACTGCTTTTCACAAATATCGTCAAAATCAGGCTAGGTCGCGTTTCTCGCAAAGGATCGTTTCGTGAGTGTCGCCCGAGTGCGACCGTTTTTGTGAATGTGGCATGGATGCAGCTGCGTACCTTTCACTACGTAAAGGAGTCAGTTTTATTCTATTTTTTAACTGTGATGTCTGATTGTCACCCCTCAAATTGCAAGGCAGAGGTTTTACCATCTAATCCTGCACAATAATTTCTTAATATTCAGTACACAGCTAGCTGTATACATCACAACCAAGCGCAACAAGGTTTGCCGTAGTCTTATAAAAAAAAACTACTGTGAAAAACCGGATCTACCGCAATTTATAAAACCACCTTTGTGAGGGCACCAGTGGCGTAAATTGAGAATTTTAGAAACGTTCCTACAAGTGTGTCTTGTTAGCATGACTCTTGCAGACACCTCCGACTCGAAAATACGCGAGGTAAAGCATTGTTCACAGCTTCAAGCGGGGTATATTGAACTTTCACATTATAAAGTAAACTGGACTATCGCCGCTTCTTTAGATAACATATTCAGATGTTTTTCACGGAACCAGAACGGCAGATAAGGAGAACCGGAGTCCTGGCGTATTGCAAGAGTATTTGTCAGCACTTATTGTTATTTTGCCTTTGTGTTCCCCATCAAGGGCTAGGCTACAAGTGGCTGTGACAAACCACTCCGTTTTAAATGCTTATTTATTGTAGAGCTCGAGAAAACTGCTTGATCGATGGGTAGAAGAGTGGTGTCCTGTGAAATAAACAGGCTATTTCGCAGCGCCATGTCGTCGGAGAGCTTAGTCAGCGTGAAGGGGCCAGAAACCAAGGGCGAAGAGTATAAAAAAGGCCGCCCGCATCTTCCCACGGGGGAAACTCCAGTAAATGCGTCGCATCTACTCGAGTCAAGCAAAGCGTCACGTCAAGCGAAAGCCAAGCAAAGACGCCCTTGACTGAATTCCGAACGCGCGCTCCGCCGCTTATATACGTTGAGGGGACTGCGTAAGCCGGTCCCAGTCGACGACGTTGGCGTACTTGTAAAGTGGCGTGGACTCTAGGTGTTTGAGCCAAGCGCGGATGTTGCTTCGCCGGAGAACGGCACAGCGGTTATATGCGCAGCGCGCCCGAAGGAGAGAAAACCGCGGAAGAGAGAGTACTGCACATGCGCCGGCCCCAGCGCGTCTGCCGCGGCTATACGCAACGTGCCGCGGCTATGACGCAACACAATCCAACACAATCCACTTTAATCCAATCTAATCCAATCCAATCTCAGCTAAGCCAATCCAATCCAAGCCAATCCAATCGAATCCAATCCAATGCCCCTCGGGAGAGAGTGTTCGAATCCAATCCAATGCCCCTCGCGAGAGAGTGTTCGCTATCGCCTCGACTCGACGCGCATGCGCAGTGAGCGTGCGGACTACGGACGCCAACGCGGGTGACATCGTGAGTTACTGAAATGCTCTGCATTTAAAAAGCGAGTACTGTGCTGTGTGGGACAACACCGCATCGGTAGTTCGGTTGAGAAAGCTTGCCACTGTGCGATAGTATTAATTCCGCTGCGAAAGTTGATTTTTGTGCAATTTAGGGCTTATAGTGCCAAAAAGGCTTTAGGTTTAAAGTTACTTCGACACTGTGGATGTTTAAGTGTTCTGGTAGCGATTTCTTTGTGCTCCCAGGCGGCACAGGGCCCGTCTATGGACGCTTTCTGGCATGTCCGGCCAGCATCCAGGTTCTGGCAGCCACTGATCATACGATGAACGGCCAACATTCGGCAACCAGCGCTTCGGTATTTTTCCGGCCGCCCGTGTTCAGACGCACAACGGCAGCTGCCCGGCTGCCAGATATTAAATTGCCTTTCGGCTGCCGATGTTGAGAAAGAAATCGCCCTGTGTACGTCTTTAGGGCATGCGTTTTTCCTTCAGGAAGCGGTGTACAGCCGAAGCACGACGAGCGACCGGCCACAGGATATCCGTATTCTTGTGGCAGTTGGAGTTCGAAAGGAGACCGGCAGTAGCGCGGCTGCCGCGCATCCGCTGTTTCAACGGTGAACCACGCGTCCGGTGGCAGAATATTCGTTTTCTTCTGGCAGCCGGTGTTATAAAGGAGACCGGCCGACTTACGGCCTAAGAATGTACGTTTTTCATTTGGTTAGCGGTCCTCGGCTGAATTACGGCAAGCGAACGGCCGCAGAATTTTCGGCAACCGGTGTTCAAGAGGAGACCGGCCTTCGTAAGGTATCAGGTTATACGTCATTATGCGAACAACGGCGCACGTCTGGGCACCGAGTATTCATCCACAGACGTGCTTGGAAGAGTACCCGCCGATGTAGAACTGGTTTTTCCCTGGGTGAAGAAAGAGCCGGTAGGGACTCGAATGGCGCAGACACGTTTTTCATCCGCTCGGTGTTTCTGCGTTTTAAATGAACGAACTACGTTTGTCAAACAGTAATGAGTGTTCTAGATAAACGGGCAAGGTGCAAGGACTCACTGGACATTACCAGGGAAACGTTTAGGCCATCGAAATGCCATTTATTGCCACAAGAAGACTGTGCCAAACCGACGGGTGAGCTAAGCTTCGCCAGTCATAGCCGTTCCAACGCCTCGCCCATGGCTTCGTCGACGCATCAGCTCGAGGCTATTCGCCCCCTCAAGAAATGGAGACCATTGGAGACATCGACCAAGCAGCGATGTCCGACCCTAGATGGCGGTGGTTCACCAAAATAAGTGGCCTTAAAGGGTGTCGAGCAAGCGGCCACCACGCAGGAGCTCAACCGGCGCCATGTCAAGGACTCCCCACCAAAGAAAGGCAAGGGTCCGCAAAAGCGCAAGTTTCCGGCTATTCTTCTCACAATAATACTGCGAAAAACAATGTGCACTATATTGTTTGTGATAAACGTAGAAGAGGCTAAGCTCGTGCATTGGTAGGCTCAACTTCGGGCCCTGCACTATGTTACTTCATGAGATTTTATGACTGCCTGTTTAGAAACAAGTGTTATTTTGAATTTGCCATAAAAACAGAGCCTTGTGAATGACGAAGCCTGGATGTTAATTTAGTTGCGGTGTTTGAAACTGAGGTTAGCTACACTTGGGTTATGACTCGTTTGGTTAAACATAATCGCCAGCATCCTAGCAAACACGGATTTCGTTGGGTTTTTCTTGCTCAACGCAGATTGTTGAGTTCACGCACGATTTGGCTCGAGCAATAGATAAGCTTAAAGTTGCTGACTTTTTTTTTGTGCGGCAAAAACGTATTTGACGGTGTTTCATATCACCTTCTTGTTAGTACATTGCGGGCAATAAACTGAATGAAAAGGTTATTGCACGGATAGCCGAGTATATCTCTCTAAGACAGCAGTTGGTCGCTCTAAATGGTTGTTCGTCCGGATATGTTCCCGCGACCTCAGGAATTCCCCAAGGCTCAGTTTCGGGCCCTCTTTTGTTTGTGTGGCCTCAAATCTTTGTTAAAAATGTTCGCAAATGACTGTGTAATTTACACGACTGTAGCGAATGAACGTGATCCCGAACACTTGCAGCATGATTCAAATTAATTATATCCTGGTGTGCTGATTCAGAAAAGTCGTTGAATTTAAAAAGTGTGTTAACGTCACCTTTACAAGAAAACCTTCAGTCCAATTGAATGCGTATACAGTAAAGTACACTGCTTTAAGAACGGCCTGGGAATATAAATAACGAGAAGTTTATTTAACGAGTTGTTAGAGAAATAGGCAAGTTCACAACATAAAAGTTACGGCTGCATATGTTTTTGGCTTTCCGAGATAAAATTTGAGCGAACCACCACCTAACTAAAAGAACAACCGTATTTCACTCATGTGCGCTCAATGTAGGAGTATGCATGTGTTTTCTGGGATCGCTACAGCAAAGAGCTGGTTGATACGGTCGAAAACATACAGAATAGGGCAGTGCGATACGTGTTAGGTTTTGGCACTGTCAACTTAGGATGAGGGAAAGTAAAAGTAAACTTAAATGGTAAGACGGGAAAGATCATAGACGAAACCTCAGGTTGAAATTTTTTCGTATTATCTATCATTCGAAAACTGGAGTAGAAGGGGAGAAGTATATCCAAGCGCCATTCTACATATCCCAAAGTGGGATCGGTAGCTTCAAGCAAATTATTAACTTTCCTTTAAGGTGACGCCTTGCGCGATTCATTTTATTTTAGATCAAGATGAGAGTGTAATTATCTGCCACGTATGATTTTATCCACTCTTTAAAATGACTATTTTCACCGCGCTTTGTAGTATTATTTTGTTATTTGGTCTCATATTTGATGCTTAGTGTTTTGTATCTCCCTACTGCAATGCATGCAAGGGCAAGCAGGTATCAAAAAAATAAATAAATAACTGAGCAAATAAACAAAAATAAATAAATAACTGAACAAATAAACAAAAATAAATAAATAAATAAATAAATAAATAAATAAATAAATAAATAAATAAATAAATAAATAAATAAATAAATAAATAAATAAACTTGCGGAGCCGCAAGTTCGCCTCCGACTGGTTGAGAACCCTACGCATTCAAACTTGAGCAATGAAATATTTATTGCTTTATTCGTTGCAGTATGCAAGGTTTGCTGTATGAATACTACAATTGCTAAGTTATTTGTTTGAAAGAAAATATGAAACTCTTGTCTTACGCCTTTCCTTGCGTGAACAGAGAGGGATATAACTGCAGCCATCTGAAGAAGGGTGTCATTCGCAACACGTCTAAGATTTTGTTAACGTAGTACGACTTTACAGAAAATGAAGTTCTTTTGAACTATTAGGAGTGTGCACGTAACTCATGAAAACAACATAAAAATATATTGAAACTGAAAGTACTTTGATCTCTTCTAGGATCAGCCCTAAGAAAGAGCACCAGAAAAGTTGATCGACTAGAAAATTTCTTTTCAAGAAAAGTGGGCAAATACTGGACATACTTTTTGTGTGAAGTAGATTATATTCAATTCTTCTGAGTGTTTTGTGGAGTACCGAACCGCCTCGTAAAGGCATTCGCAGCGGTTTTATAAACAAAAAAAAACTGGTCATGCAGCTGTTGTAAAAATAGTGGATTTAGTCAGAGCATAAAAGCATTGTCTTAACAGAAATTGCCTGAAAAAGGCACTCTCATTATTGTGAAATTCAACCCACTAAAGTATGCGGCTTCCCCCCCCCCCGCCCCCCCCCCCCCATCTTTCCTTGTTCATTACAGGTGCGCCGCCAAACAGAAGCTATCAGGACCTGGACAATACATCTATTCAAGCTCTGCAAAGAAATGAATATTTGCTGTATTCGACAGTAAAAGAGGCACAGCAATTAAAGGAATGACCATTTGTGAGCACTGTTCAATAAATTAATTTTGGTGTAAACTGACGCTGATAATTAAGCCAGGCTGCGCTTAAGGCTGGACGGCTGGTTGTTGCGCGCGGCCTCACTTTGATGTGGGTGCATTGGACCCAAAATGGTGGGTTTGTGCTGCTGGACAGCGCGATTGAGTCGTCTGCTTGCACTGCATGCAGTGGTCGTCCACTGGCATCAGTACCGTTAACGTACTGTGGCTAAACTACAATGGTCGTAGCACGGCCGAATTTCCGGCAGCTTTGGTCCGGCTGGAGTCCGACGACCGCATCTCGGCTGTCCTCCGGTGGCCGTACTTCGGCCGCACACGGGTGGCCGGAGCCCTACGGCTGGAATCTGGCCGTATGAACGTAAGCCGGTCGACTGGCCGACGGACACAGGCCGTTGGACAGTGATGGGAGGACGGCCGTATACGGCCAAAAGGCCCACATTTGGACACGGGCCGAACATGGTTCCCGGAGAAAGGCCGCGCAGAAAATCACCGGCCAAAGTACACCAGCTTCAGTAAGGCAGAACAGCCGTGTGCTGCCTGGGCTGATTACTCTACATAAGCTGACCTTACTTTATAGTCTTAGAACCATCAGTCTATGTTCTTATGCCTCCCTTTGGAATTGTTCCCCTAAAATAGTTTCATAAGTTGCCTGCAGGGTGTTTTCCAAATATTCACTTTTGAGGTAGCACTATTGGTGTTGTGCGCGTCGTCGTGCCAACTGAGTTCTTTTGAGCCTGATAATATTCTTAAACTTTGTTTAATTTTTGTACTGCAACTTGGATGAGGCGTGTATTGGCTGCGATGTTAAGGGCGACGTTCGGAATTTTCCGGAAGGCTTCGCTGAATAATCGTTTTCGCCACTTTGCAACCTTCCGATAGAAGGAACTCAGGTAGCGGCGCATGACATCAATGCAGCTTTGGGTAACGACCCGTATTACCGTCTAAAGCACAGTATTATGGACTCCAACACCGTGTTCGAAAGCGAGCGCCTCCAGCGCCTGGTCAGCGGCGTACAGCTTAGAGATCGCCGTCCCTCGCAGCTGCTGAAAAGCATGCGGCAGCTGCCGTGCGCGAGCAATTCTGACTGCAACGCGACGATGTTCAAGGAAATCTTGTTGAAGGGCTTCCAACAGAACACGCGGCTTGTCTTAGCTGCCGCAATGGACTTGATTATTGACCACCTCGCCACGCTTGCTGATCGAGTCCACGACGCGAATTCTGTCCCGGTCGCTGCGGTCGCTTAATGAAAGAGTCCACAGTTCTGTCCCTCGTAGTGTCGAGATCAGCTCACCGCTTTCATTGACGCTCTTCCGACGTTCTCTAATGGCCAATTTAGGTACTCGGCGCACCTCCTAGCCGTCGTTCGTCTTCTCCAGGCGGTTTCTGCTCGCGATTCTATGTAAGGTCGGTGATCTGCTGGTAACATCACACTACCCAGTACAGGTCCCGTCACTGCAATTCCCAAGACGACTGGTCGGAAAACGCGACGCGAGATCACTGACGGTGGGTTGTGACCTACAACCCAGTTATTGTGGCGTGATGATGAAAAAAATACTGTTTTGTTTCTATTCATGTTACTATTATTTCAAGCGTAGGAGCGTGAAATGGCGAAGCAGTTTTATGTCACATGCATAAAAACGTTTCTGCAGTGTTCCGCCTCGCAGCACAGATATACTTTTGGTTGATAATGCGCATGCACGTAAACCGGAAAAAAAGGCAGGCCATGGAACCCAGCCACGGGATCATCTCGACAAGCCGTGCACCCACAAACACAAAGCAAATATAGTCGATTTCCCCTGGACACTTGTCTGGAGGTTCGCATAAGTCACACAACACGGCAGTTTCGCTTTTTTGGTATCCTCATGCTACAGCACGACGTGCGGGGGTAAGAGCAACGCACCTCTTAGAGCCTAGAAGCCTGTAGTGTGGCCATAGCTAACAACTGTGTGGGTATAGCTGGCGGGGAAGCATTTGTGGACGTAATGCAAAACCTGTGCGCTACCTAGGATATTGAACATAAAGTTATCGCCTGAAAAAAAATAGTTCTGAATTTGTCTGCTCTGAAGGGTAAATGGAATTTATACTAAACAAAGGCTCCGCCGTTTTTTGGCTAGGAATCGCCAAAGCAAAATGTGTGCCTGAAAAATCTGCAAAAGTGCAGTTTTTGCTAACTTTGGCACTCATTTTCCTCATGCGGCTTCAATTCAAGGACCAGAAAATATGTTACAACGAAAAACAGTAACGAGGCTCCTTTCAAAACAGTTCCGGTCCTGCTGTAAGCTCCTCAAAACTACGACTTAAGACTGTTAAATTTGCGCAGTTTTACTTGCATTATTTTTATCAGAGATACAGGAAAACAAGTTTGCTACAAGAACTGGTTTGACTTGACAAAAGAGGCCGCAAAATCGGTGTCATAAAGCGAGCTACAGCATTCTCTTTTAAAATAATTGATAAATTTACATACTTCACGTAATATACACAAGCTCCTTATCCTAAAATGGGCCCAAAGATTTCGTAAAATTTTTTTGCGCGAAATATAACAGCCAAGGCTCTTCGGCAACACGGTAATCAACAATAAATATTTCTAGAAAAATTTGTAGAAGCTCGTCCGCCAATCCTGTATGGCTTCTTGTAGAATTTTCCTTTAGACCCCAATGCTCCAACCTTCTTCATTTGTTGACTGAGCTTCGCTAAATTAAGAGTTCAGCATCTGGAATAGGCTGGTTTCGTGAAGCTGAAACCACTTTAAATGTCGCTAAACAAGCAAGAGGAGGCTTGACATATATTTTATTTCGACGTGACGTCATTGATAGTACTGTAAGCCAGCAATCTACCAATACATGCTTTCGAAATAAAAAGCATCTACCCCAAGATTAGGAAACATTTAATCATTCCATTTTGAAATTAGCGCGAAATAAGATCTAACGACGCCAAACAGGTTATCCTGTTTCTCTCTGGTGTCTTGTCGTAGCGCTTATCTTTGGATCCGCCAAGAGGACACCACATTGCTGTTGACGGTGGTACAGGTGCTTTTTTTGTGTAGCTGCATGTGTGATCTAAACAAGAGACTTTTATAAAAACGAAAGCTCCTCAAAGCAGACAGGTTCGAATGCAATGATACGGCGCAATAAGTGCGCATTTTTTTCGAGTGTATTCAACGTGACGGTATGGTTAGACTTCCATCTTCTCATAATGAAGCATTACGAATAGGTGCTAATTCGTAGGGCGTTTCAGCAACCGCGTTTTCTGGACAACGATAAGTGCCTTTTTTGCCGTAAGGACATATATATATATATATATATATATATATATATATATATATATATATATATATATATATATATATATATATATATATATATATATATATATATATGTATATATATATATATATATATATATATATATATATATATATATATATATATATACAGTAATACCTCGTTAACTCGAAGTAGTAAAAACGGGGAAATATTTCGAGATAAGCGGATTTTCGAGTTAAGCAAAGTTGCGCAAATTGCCACTAAATATTGAATTCTTTGCAAAGCAGGCGTTACTACTTACCAGCTCTTCAACAGCAGCTTCCAATCTTCCTTTTGATAAAGGTTTGGAAGAGCAAAAAACATACAAGAGAAGTTCACCTGCTGGGTTTTATGGCACTGCAATTTTACTTCACAGAAAAGAACTGCTTAATGTTGCCCTGCTTTGCGGCCGCACTCTGGCCTTTTAAGGATTCCTCTAGCTTCTTGACGCATTGCATGAGCCGATCTTTTCCGCCGCTCGATCACACCTCTATCTTTAGTACACTGCACCTCTGCGCATGTCTCTGCCGTCAGATGGCGTGCCACATGGTTTCTTGACGAAGTTTACATTCCTCTAGGTTTCACGTTCGGGGAAAACATCGGCTGTGTGCTAGGCGCGGCTGAACAGAAAAAAATTCGATGGACTTAGGCGTGGCAGTATCACACGAATCTTGTGAAACAGTCCACGGCGGCGAAATTTTCGTTCCACTCTGAGTCAAGATTTCGAGATATCCGCAGTTTGTCCCAAAAATACTTCGAAATAAAGGGCAACAAATACATGGCACGTATAGGAAACGGTTCGGTGACACGGAAAATTTCGACTTAGCCAATTTTTCGACATATGCGAGTTCGAGTTATCGAGGTATTACTGTATATATATGTATATACTACAACTGTATCTGACGCTTGGTAAGGCATTCGAGATCTAATAGGAAGGCGGGGGTTCGGTCCCTACACTGGGCGCGTTTTTTTCTTCCCTTCTTTCCACGTAATTAATAAAAAATACTGTAACGTCACTAACGGTAAAAATAGGCTAACCACTCCTCTATGCCTTCTTTGGCGTTGTAGACTGCCAGCATTTGTTTCTGTATTTCCCAACGAGCCCCTAATTTCCAAGCCCTATTATCGTTCGAACGCCTAATGAGGGCCTTCGTTCTGGCAGCCTTGAGGCCAAGGTAGCATATGAGGGTTTCCCGCCAGTTACCTGCTTATGACGGGCTGTAGACGTTCGCGTCACGCCCCGGGGGTGCAAAAGAAGGTCCCCTTCTCCCCGTTTAGTCTGAGTGGCGCTGGCTACCACCCTCAAGCGTCAGATACAGTTGTAGTAAATATAAATACCCCAGAAAGTGAAGGAGAACACAGTCGCCCAGATATCCGAATTGGTAGGGCATTCCAGATCTAATAGAAAGGCGTGGGTTCGGTGCCCACTCTGGGCGCGTGTTTTTCTTTCTTTCTTTCTCACGTAATTAATAAAAAATACTGTAACGTCACTAACGGTAAAAAAATTGTCTAACCATTCCTCTATGCCTTCTTTGGCATTGTAGACTGCCGTCATTTATATATATATATATATATATATATATATATATATATATATATATATATATATATATAGCGAATCAGAATAGGAAATGAGGGGCTCGTTGAAAATAACACAGAAATAAGGGTTGGCAGTCGAGAAAACCTCGGAAAGCAAAGGGGAGGATGTGGTAGATCTACCACATCCTCCCCTTTGCTTTCCGAGGTTTTCTCGACTGCCAACCCTTATTTCTGTGTTATATATATATATATATATATATATATATATATATATATATATATATATATATATATATATATATATATATAAAGAAGAGCTCTACCATTCTTCGGGAAGTACGCACGCAATAACGACATAATTCAGCGACGGAAGAAAGACAGATCTTTCTTTGTGAAGGAGGAAATAAAATTGTGTCAATGGAAACTTGATCAATTTTATTGACGACGTCAGCCAACGGAAACTTCAAGACAATAATACTTTTGGGACTAGGATTGTGTTAGAATTTTTCTTCATTTGGGGATGTCCAGAATAAGCGATTATCGCGTTTAGGAAGGTGGAACGAATACAAAGCTAAAAAAATGGTAATGTTAGAGAGGCGGTAAAATCATGGTGCGAGATAATGTAGACACGTGTTTACGGGAATCAGTGTAGTTAGAAACATTTCGCAATGTGTCCACTGTCTTGCTTAAAAACTCGCAGATAAATTAATTTTTTCGTTAGTTGGTATTGTTACCAGTCAGATTGGATGGCCTTTCCTGTAGCCTAATGATCTTTTACAGGCGAGCGATAAAGGTTATTCGCGCAATATATGCAAATAATGTAACAAGAAAAAATAAAAAAATATCAGAAGGATCTAACTTCTTCGCTATGTTAGCCTCACAGGGCGCAAGCCATATTTTAACATTCTTCAATATACTCACCTTGCATTTGATTCATTATGACCGAAAAAGTCATGTGCCATAACACCACAACTTTCTCTTCATTCTTCAGTTGAGTAATTGTCAATAATCGAAGAAATATTAGACGTTTAGGCGGTAATTTATTGCAACGAGTGCAGTAAGGGTTTTAGCGTTCAATTGTAATATTGTGAAGATGGAATGCAATGTACATATCTATCGTAACGCATGGCAGTTATGCATAAGTTGATGTTAATGTTTATAGATGAGGTGCTTCTACAACGTGGTCCTCGCGTGTTATCAGGCCTAGGGAATTCGTTTGCTAGCTATCGCAAAATATTCTACAGTGTGAGCTGTGTTTTCATGCTGACCCGCGTATTAAACCCAAACAATATAATTCAAGGCATTAACAACATTGAATTTTCAGGATTGAATAAGCACAAACACGTCATAGAAAATTTTTGTTTATGAATCTGTTGTACCAAAAAGTATTTTTCTGTGGCAATATGCATTTTTATTGTAGCGTGCTGTCATAAAAAATGTTTGTGACTTCACAGAAGGAGAATGCGTACGCTGCACTAGCTCACATTTTACTGAATTGCTTATGCTTGGACACACAACCCAAAAAAGGCTTGAGACGCTGTCATTGTGTTTTTGAGTCATTCCTTCCGTTTTGTCGTGATCTCAGCGGTAATAGTAGCGCTGTAAAGCAATATCTCACCTTCGTCTCTACCAGTATCAACGAACACCGCACGGTTCAAGTGCCCCCCCCCCCCCCAACCCTTTTTATTTAGATGAGAAACCGTATACGGTGTACAACTTGTGTTTGATTTCCATGAAAAGTGTTGTTAACACATGTCTGAGACCTTGCTAGAACACCAACACCGATCGTCTGACAGTAAGCCTGGGTCATGTGTAACCAAAAAAGTTAGCCAGCACAGTGTATATCCTTGGCCTCGGGTGATTATAAACCGCCGACGCTACAAACGCGATGAGGCGGGTCGTAGTTGAGGGCTCCGGAATATTTCTATGAACCTGAGGATCCTTAACATGCGCCGAGATTTCGAGCAAACGGGGGTTTCCGATTTTCACCTCCACCATAAAATCGGCCGCTGCCTGGAATCTAACCCGTGTACTGGGGCTCCGCAGCACAACGTCAAAAAAACTGAGCTACCGTGGCGGCTGGACCATAGGGCTCCCATTGCCCCTTCCATCAAGACAGTTCTGCACTCAGGTCTTCGTAGATGCCCTGCAGCATGCAGTATCACTGGTGTTTCTCGTACCTAAGCTTGAACGCCAATCATACGACGAGGGGACAGACGCGCACTATAACCGTTTTATCTACCTGAGAAAAAGCGTTAAAAAGTGCCACCGAAGAAAGATACAACTGAAACTTAAACGGGGATACATTTTACCACCCCATGAAGGCACTCGACCGCTGCAAAACATGCAACCAATCCACTTTCAACTATCTACTGTTTTAATACAAAAGTGTTTTATGCCGGGGTAGTGACATTGCGGAAGGGAAATCACCAGAACAAGTTCGTAGGCTGGGTTTCGAGCCCACCACAATCACTCTGGTGTAATACGATCTACCGATTTAGCCAAGAAGTAAATCGGATAGCTCTATGAACGAGCCTTATGTCCTTTCCTCTAACTTGTCCATTCAGATGGTTCTGCCGTTTAGGAGAGGTGAAACGAACTAGTGCGTTATGACACTCATGAGGTCATATAGTTGGCGCCTCGCTAGGGCAGCGTGTAGCAGAGGAAGCTGCTGTATTTATCTGTCTGCCGCCTATGTCGAACGCCGCTAAGCTTGTGGAACGTCGCCGCCGCGTTCCACAAGCTGAGCTCGTCGTAACGCAAGCGTCTAGCGTACAAGCCATAGAGCAGGAACAATTTGATCACACGATTGCCTAAGCGAACCGCCGGCAGGACGTCACTCGCCAAGTACACCCAGAATACTGCTGCCGACCCGCAAATCGTGCTCCTTTCGCTGTTGCGTACTGTGACTTCACAAAGCTATACGCTTACAAACCGTTAGGTTTTTTTCGCACGGTTGGCGAGCGCCTGGCGATTCAATCGGATTTATGCAATGCTCCGGCGCGTGTAATCCAGTCTCTAATCTTGATGCGTCTAACGGTGCCATACCGCCGAAACATAAATAGCGATATGCGAATTCATATCGATGCACAATAAACATTCAAAGGCTTGTGTGAAGGCAAATTTCACTTTCGTGTTTTAACAATGCCTATGAAAGAAGGATCAACCACGATTTTTAATGACGATGCACCATCATTTGTCCTCACACAATCATGTGCGAACAGGCCCCAAGTAACTGTTATATAGCAAAGCATACTCTCAGTATTGGCGAGATGTTCATGAGCGAGAAAAAGATTGGGACATTCACAGGTGGTACCCAAGCTTTCGGACTTTACCTGCCTTCGTACAGGGCAACAGGCGTAACATGTACACGGAGGTCGTAGAGGGTTATTCTTACTTATAGGTTTTCACTGTAGAAATGGTCATTCGGAATCGACGCTGAGTAGTGGGACGATGCTTCAGAACTCATCACACACTTGGAGGCACTTCAAAAAAGGCATGCTTGAAATCTCGTTCGCCACATTACGAATGCATTATTTTCTAGCTTGTGAGGCTGCCACGTAGGACGCAAAATCAACCGCGGATTTTTCTTCCTCTTTAAGAAAATTCTTAAACATTATTTTACACTTAAGGTCTCTAACGCGCCTGATGCCGTTTTGCTCAGGAATCGGTGTTTCTGTGAAAATTGCCATTCCCTTATGGATATCTTTCATTTCCGGCATAGTACATTGTTTGTTGTAGTTTGTGCAAAAGCTCTTCGGCGACAATGGCTGATTTCTTTGCGGAGCATAGCTGTTTACAGTGAGCACAACGACAATAATTTACACCAATGTTTACTTTGTGATTATTTTTTCTTGATTTATTAGCAATACATCATTCTCCACGGGGCGTTAGTTATCGCTCCCACAAAATCGGTACGCTACTTAGTGCAGCCTACTCTGCAAACGGGTCGTAAGGTCTATAAACCCCATGGCCGTAGTAATCGGTGAGCACCGGAATGCGGCATTTAACGTTGTAGTGAGAGAGAACACATCTTCCTCGCAGGCAAGTTCCAAAGTGGCACTTTTTCCTCATGCCAGCATACGATCTGCGGTTTGCTGAAAGAGTCTGAAAAAAAACAGGCACTGTGTCAAATATCACGGTGTAATTGGTAACACTTCACACTTCAATATTTTCGTGCCTGCAATGATGCGGTTATTCTATGCCGCAAGATGCGAGCTACAAACTTCTATTCCGATATTTTGTACTTATACCAACTTGTTGTGCTGGAAACCCAACTAAACTAGTTATTTGCATATTTCAACATTGTGGTTCATCAGTTATGATAATTGAACACGAATTTTTCACCACTCGCTTGGTGTAAATTTGAAAGTATACCTTGTGTTTACGTGAAGAAATGTGCTAAACTCAAGGCGTAGAAATGGCGAAAAATATGGGTCAGATACTTTCGCCTGAATGTTTGAAAAGGTACAGAAAGTCATCTCGTTATGAATAATACAACATTTGTTTAGAATACCCTCTACTATGCTGAAATAATCCTATTTATCGCTCTTTGACACTCGTACACAGCCCTTACGTGGTAGATGAAACATAATTTTACATTTGAACTTAAGACTCTGGCAGAGCACAAGTCAGCATTGTCTCCAGCCATACATTGGCGACGCTTTGACGTTTTCATCGTCTTCTATCCGACGACATTTCGTATGATTATTCCGGAGGTGAGTCGCCGTCTCAGTGTTGCATGTCCTTGAACAACAAAAGGTTTACACGTGTTAGGGATTGAACTCCAGGACGTGCAGAACATCTTTACGGTGCCGGACAGATGAGTGTGTGCTGAAGATCAATTTCATAAGTCACGTCCGTGACTTACGCAGCCTTTCGGTCCTGGTAGAGCGAAGAACGAGCTCTGTACACTGAAGACCAGGGCTTGCAGATACCCGCAAAAGCAGTAGGAATGCCATACAACACTCCATGTCCCGGACGTAAAACAGTTTACGAGTGTGCTGTGATTCCGTGAAGTCTATACGGGTGAAATGACGTGCTACGCAAGAGGTCGCAACGGCGTCGCAGGAATATTCCCCCTGGAGAACCTACGCTGCGGGTACCATCAAGTCAAAATGTAAAGTGGGTTGTCGGCCATATGCTACTTAGTACATGGAGGAGCCTCTTGCTATCTGTCAATGATAATCGTCCGTAAAAACATAGCATTACACAACATCTGAATTACGAGGCTCCGGGACAACCATATAAACAGAACGACATGGCAACTTTTTTCAATTCAATGCAATTCAATCAAACTTTATTTCAGGAATGTATACAAAACAACTCATCCACTTGCTTAAGTGTTTATTTGAAATTGTGGTTGAGAGAGTGGTAATTCCAGTTAAGTATTACAAATTTTATGTTTCGTAGAAGGCTTGCAGAAAAGGCATTCATTAACTTAAACCGAAACTAGCGGCACCTATCAGTAAGCAGCTGGCTAAGGGAACCATGGAAGCGAACAACCTCATAATGAACAAAGTCCACCACATCGGTGGTTAAGCTACCTTGGAGAGCTCTGTAGTGGCATATTGAGAGCATAAAAATGGCATCCATGATCCACTTGTTGACTGAAGTCATCGCCGGGAAGGGACCAAGATGATATTCTTTAATGCAGAAAATATCTTCTCGAGGACACCTCGTGTTCCGACAAGAACCAGCGTGTTAGCATGGTAATGCCGCTGATGCCCGCTGGATGAGTTGTTTTTGTCTGAAATATTACAAATAACTCGCGGTTGAAGGCGAGCGGACGGAGTAAGATTTGTCATTTACAACGTTTGCATAAATCGCAAGCATAACATTGCATAACAGAATGGTACAATTCTAGACTAAACAACGCCCCCTGGTGCCGTCGTTTGTGCGGGAGCTACTCAGATGCCCACTTTGCTGTTTGATGGTTCTGGAGCTTAAGAATGTCCAGGCTGCTTTAGCATAACCTCGCAAAACTCAGGACCATACTAAGAAAAATTGCGGGTGTATAAAACATCCTGCTTCAGCCAAAGTCAGCAAGATGGATGAAGGTGCCCAGAAGTGAAGCAATCAATAATTGGTGCAAGCAGTAGTCCATGCTTTGCTCATCTGTTGTGTGCAGCAAATCGCACATCAATATAATGACGCCGTGGAATTTCCTAAAGCCGCAGTTTGATTAATAGACTTAATAACGGGAGACGCAGTTAGTGTCTTGACGAATTTTGCGAAGGACGTTATATTGGAGAACACCCGGGTTTTGCCTACTGTCGAGTATCCTGCGGCTTGGAATATAACATTAGTAATAGGGAAGCATCCGATACACCTCAAGCGAAACCTGCGCAACCGCGCCCAGCAAACCTGACCTAGTAAGGGCGCCGTATGGCGCCACTTACGTTGATAAAATACGTCTTCTGATATCAACAGCATGCAGCGCCATCTGAAAACGATGCGTGTTACTCATTCCCGATTACACACGAAATCTCCAGCCTACCGATTGCCCACAACCGGCGCTGGGTGGTCCGGTTTTCTCGGTGTTCTGTTCTTCCACTGAATTATGTTTGTTACGTTGCTTGAAAGTAGACCCACAGCAGCTCCGCGCAAGCGCAAACCAAGTAAGCAAAGGTGTTCACTGTAGCGAATGGAACGCGCCCTGCCTGGCCCTGCTCCCGACCATCAAATATGGCTTTTATTAACGGCTTAGTCGAGTGTGCGCAGCGGGCTCTTATGAGAAATCATCCCAATTCAGCGTGCCAAGGGTGTGTCTGAGCATTGGCGAGTGCGTTTTAGACGTTAAAGGTTTGTCATTTGTGAACGCCTGTGTTTTTATGGTGCATGGAGAAGTCTCGCGTGGGAAAATCGTGTCCTCTTGTCGTCTCCTATCGCATCGCACAAAGGAGAACCCCAGTTCGGACTGAATACGCCCACGACAGTGGCACCACCGACTTTGTTTCGCCCTGAAATCTTCTCCCTGCTAGTGCGCATCAAATAGCGACTTTGTGGCTATAACGCTACGCCATCGACAACGTCGACCCCATGAATGGGTGTGGCTTCAGTCGCTACGCCACGCCCCCGAGTGAGCTGGGTGTATTTGATTAACATTAGAAGTCGGCGAAAACTAGGGAATGGTTTTGCATGGTCGAGTTGAACGCGTGACGCTCGGGGCGGCCGCTGCGTCGGCGTGGTTCATGAATGCCGTAGAAGGCATATTTGTACCCCTACAGATATTTTGTAGGGGGGAGGAATTGGAGCGTCTTCTTAATATAAAAAAGTACTGTGCATTGGCTGTGCAGTCATCTGGTGACCGACTCCACTTTGCGACGACTTCGAGTTGGCTTTCGTTCGATGACCGTCAATGAGCAAGTGTGTGCGCTGCAGTTTTACGCGACGGGCAGCTTGCACTGAAGCGTTGGTAGCGCCTGCACCATCAACTGGCACAAGCCTGCAGTTAGCCGGTGTGTGCACAATATGATCACTGGAGACGTGTTTCTCAGACATCACCTTTCTTTTGGGTGGTTCGGCGGACATGGCTTCCCCAGTGTCTACCGCGCGTCTCTCCGTCTACAGCATCAAGTAAATGGAGCTTTGAATAGCTCCCCGGTACCCCATTAGTATAACCGGTTATACCGATTTTAAACAGTACAAAAACAGGCCAACCACAAAGAGAATTTTGTGCACCCGAAGGTGGAGAGAAATTAACGGGAAAAGCTCTCTTGCGACCCATCACCAGGGGGACGGGCCCGGGGAGACCCCCCTTGTCCCCCCTAGGAAGAAGCCGGATGGGGTGGGTTGCTGGGAACGGGAACTTGGGCATCAGGATGGGTTATGGGAAAAGGGATGGAAATAGGAGGAGCAATTTTGCTCCGATCCGGTTGTCTGACTCTTTTTCAAGACTGATTGCTCAGCGAGGGCATCAGACAGTGCCAATTGCCAAATCTGCGGTCCCTGCCGCCGGTAACCGCTCACCCATAGGGCCCGATAACTGGACCCCCACCGTCGGAGACAGAAAGTACCCTATTTGGAGGCGACGGCCGGCCTCCCGCCTCTCCCCCCCCACCCCCGACCCCCAGCTCCGCGGCCGATGCGTACTAACGTCCTCGATCGACGGCCCCGCACCAGGTACTAACGAATAACCAGTGAAGCTTTCCACTATACACGGGTACTTGCAAAACCTGCTTTTCACGGTCTCCGGACACCGGAAGTTTCAATGCGCACTGTTCCTCAACGGCCCGTTCGCAAGGTCCTTCAGCAGGATAAGGGCCTATTCTTATGTCCTCCTCTTTGCCTACTCTGTTGCTCATTAAAACAAGAGTCTTCGGGGATTTCTTTGCTTATGGCAGAGGAGATCGGTCCGGGCCTACTACCCTTTCCTAAGCCAGCAGAATTTCCCCGGTCGGTGTACTAACCTTACCTTTCCTCGTTTTCCACGTGCGGGACACCAAGTAGCTCGTGGTAGTACTACCCTGCGGCTTGGGTGACGAGGTACGCCTACGCCTCAGCTACAGAAGATCAGTCTCTGGGCCCCTCGCAGCAAGGTTACAAGGGGGCGAGACCCCCCCCCCCCCTCCGGCCCCATACGGACTGTACAACATTTAGCCCCCATTGACGTCAGGTTACAGGGGTCTGTCACTCCCCCCTACTTGTTGCGATCAGGTCGCTGGCCCCGCCAAGCTTGCGGTTACAAGGGTCGCCAGTCGCCCGGCCCGTAGTGGTTTCCCGACTATCAATCGGTACTGCCAACTACAAACGACTGTACGCTGGCATCACTTGCTCCTTCGCAACTTGACTCACCGGCCTCCTCTCACGCTGGATTACAGGGGTGCGTTACTTCCCCTGGCCAAAGAAAGTCATAGTTGATCGATTTCGACAAGCTTTCCTACTTCAACCGCATTGCCAAGTGCCGGTTTGACACCCCACCGCCCGACCTCCGCGTAGGACCTGATTCCAGTTGACCAGGGACCTCTGCAGTGGCGGCCGTTTTGCACACTCATGGGCAGGTGTTGTGCGGCCTCCCAGATTCCTCTAGGATGTCCTGTAGAATTACCGTACCTCCGCGCTCTGGCAGCTTTGACATTAGATTACAAAGGTTTGTCACATCCCCCGACCTTCAGAGCAGTTCGCAAGTTCAACCGAACGAGCCCCAAGCTATGGTTACAGGGGTGTGCACGCCCCTGGCTCGGTAGTGGTTTACCCATTGCTTCAGCAATGTTACGCCAACACTACGTGCGAACTTGACCGCTTGAGCGCTGTGATTACTACGCAACATTGACCCGCTGGCTTCCTCTCACGCTGGATTACAGGGGCGCGTTACCACCCCCAGCCTTTGGCCTCCTCCCACACTAGATTACAGGGGCTCGCTATTTCCCCTAGCCAAGAGAGTGATAGTTGCTCCACAAATACCATCTTTCGAAATACGCGGGATCCTCTGAAGAACTCCCAGTGGCTCCGCACTCTCGCCCCCAAGACTGCAGGTTACAAGGGCTCATCGGGCAGCAGTCCAGCTCGCAGTAAAGGCCCCTTCCATGCTCCGGTTACAGAGGTTCGCTGCACCCCCGGCCTCATTGTGTGTACCGATGCTTCAGCATGGCACGATAAAACAAACTGTACCGCATATACCCCTATGACTTGGGTTACAAGGGCTCGTCACCTCCCTCGGCGAGCAGATCGGTTCGTGTATATAGGCCCCTTCCTAGCTGCGGTTACAGGGGCTCGTAACTCCCCCGGCCTCATAGTAGCGCTCACATTGCTTCAGCAACCGTGCGCCACTATAACAAACTGTACCGCTTCAGTGCAGTTGCACTTCGCAACACTGACCCCCGGCCTCCACCCACACTGGATTACAGGAGCGCGTTGCCGCCCCCGGCCAAAGAGACTCATAGTTGATTCACAAAAATTTGCGACCGCAAATTTTGATCGAATTACCATTCCAAGCACCAACCTCGGTAGCCACCCGGGCTGTGCGGGCCTGCGTCTGCATCACGCATCGGTGTTCTTGGAAGGCACTTGCCCTCAGAGTGCCTTGGGAGTTGCTCAAGCTCCCATGGGCGTTGAATACCCAATACAGTGGGCCTGGCACAGAACTGACTCCTGCCTAACTCCTGCCATTGCGACGGACCAAAGCAGGACAGCCGAAACCGACCGACATAGCCCAGTCCGCCGGCGGGGGGGGGGGGGGGGGGCACGTGCAGGCCGACAGTAAGATTCCCCCCCCCCCCCCCCTCTCCGTCTACAGCGGGACTGGGCGCTTCAGTTATCGTTTGCTCGCAAAAAAATTGCGAACAGCGTGTCTTATAACCTTGCATTTCATTTTTCGTCAGCGCGGCAGAGGCGTTGCGTGTCGCATATTTTTTTGTGAAAACGTAACTTTCAGTACGTATATTATACTCACATTACGTACGTTATACGTATATACACATACAATCAACGGCGCCTATCTGTTATCAGAGGCGATCTCTACACATTTTTACGTGTTTCCTTCAGCGTCACCATCGTATGGCAGAAAGCATAGCACGGAACGTTACTAAACGGGAGAGTCGAGAACTAAAGTACCTGCGTTACTTCAGGGAAAGGGTAGGGTAAAGTGGGGAGGGTGTGATAGAAGAGAGCGGAGTGAAAAACTTGAAACCAATGATAAAATATTCCACTGTGGAGAGCTTCGTCTCAGGAGCGGTGAACAACAATAGGAAATAAAGCAAACAAATTTGAGAAGTTGTCGTTGTTGCTATTTCTTCCTTCGCAGCACATGGTCACTTGGGAGATTGGCTCGTAATTGGGAGCTTTGAGGAGCTGATGTGCCCGGTACGCGAACTTCATCACAATGAATTTGAAAAGTAAAAGTTGAAGAATAGTGCGTGCCCCGTTCCATCTGACTGTGATGGCACGGGAGTACGACATGTGCACAGCAGCCTCCCAGAACCCCGATTCAAGGGTGGTTGTGACTTGGTCCAGTCTGCTTACTCACGTAGTTCATCAGGAAATGAAAGAGAAGGAACTCACGGAAACACGGTATAGCAGAAATTAAGCTTAGTCAAAGGAATTGGCGCCAAAATACAAAGAAATGAAAGCGAGAAAAAGGACGCAAGTAACATTTGTCAGTAAAAAAGTTGTGAATAAGTATCGCCGAGATTTCACCTACAAAGCACGTAACAAGTCTTAAGTGCCTAAATGAAATTTGGTGTCGAAAAGCAGACGAAAGGTTTCGATAACCGAACACCGAGAGTGGCGCGTTTGAATGTGGCGCGTTTGTATTGCCCGCTTTCTTTTTTTTTTGCCAGTGGGCCTTAGACACGTGACCCGCGGCGGTGGCTCAGTGGCTAAGGCGTTGCGCTGCTGAGCACGAGATCGCGGGTTCTATTCCGGGCCGCGGCGGCCGCTTTTCTGATGGAGGCGAAAAGCAAAAACGCCCGTGTGTACGAGATTTCGGCGCACGATAAAGATCCCCAGGTGGTCAAAATTGATCCGGAGCACTCCACTACGGCGTGCCTCATCGCCTGCATTGCGTCGGCGCGTTAAACCCCTCAATCAGTCAATCAATCCTTAGACACGTGATTGCATTGTCTGCCACCAACGACAGAAATGGGCAGAAACTGCTTCGCAGGGTGAACATTTTTAAGAAAAAATGCTCATATGAACACCTTGAACAAAAAAGAACTTTGTTGTGAAATGCAGATTAACTAAATAAACGCAAAGCAAAGAAGGGTAGTTCCATTTGCTTGCTTCCAATACCAACCAGTGCAACTGTGGAGCTGAGGATGCACTAAAAAATGCACCACACTTTAGCCGCGCTTCCTTGGAGTACGATGCCAATACTGTTTACATCACATCAAGAAGCAGCAAATACCATGAATCGCATTTTTAAAGCGCTTGAGCTTCGCTTCGAAATATTGTCTTTATGTTATGTGGGAGTCATCGGAGCTCGTGTACACCGAGTTCCGCTGAATCTCAGCCTTTCTGGAATACCACCCGAGATATGTACACGACTCGGAAACCTAATTGCGGAGGCGGAGGTACAACCACCCGATTCGGCCATTGGAGTCTTCAAATACCGTATGCCAACACGTGGCATGATGACCGGTTCCGGCAAAGAAATCCAAGAAATAGATAAAGGTGAATTTCTGTCATAGCCAACGCAATGGTCCGACATTCAGGTTCGGCAATCGAGTTTTTCAGCACTGGACCATACAAAAACCGGCTGGGATATCCTTGCGGTTGCTCAGTGTTATGGTTGGATGAGCACCACACGAATATAATATCCGCTAGCATCTCGCAGAATCTCCTCTGGTGGGAAACGGGCGAAATGTTTTACGACGACGAGCGTTTTGTGGTAATGAGTGTTACGGAAGTGGCGCTGTGGTTCGTGTAACACGTTGCCTAAAGGTAACGTTTTATTTAACAATTTCGGCAAGAAGGCGGGCCTTGCAGCAAATACAAGATCAAACCTGAAGAGATAAGAGCAAACCCCAATAAAATTGTAGACACGTTTCTTGACCGACGCAGCAAAGTGCCTGAAAGGCCAGCAATTTTAGTGGGGTTAATCGCAATACCTATGTCGTCTGCACGATTACAGTGGATCGTAAGCAGAAAGCTATCGAAATGGCATCTGGACAAGTTAAGCATGAGTACAGGAGAGCAAAAAAAGAACTTAATACGGCGCGCACGTGCTGCAGAGGTATTTTGAAAGATGACATCTTCCATGTGCAAAAGCCAGTGTGCAGTTGAAAATCCTGAACAAGTGTCCATCGTGTGCTTACTGTTGATGGCAGTTTGCATTGGCCAAATGGCATGAACCAAAACTGGTAGAGGCTGTTAGGTGTAACTAAAGCGTTTTTTTGCCTCATATCGTCAATCGAAATATCCCAATATAAAGAACGAAGGTCCCACGAAGAACCCGACTTCGTTCTGAGAGAGTTGAACTCATCGTCAATGCGTTGTAAAAGTTATCCGTAGTTTTATTACATTTAGGTACTTTACTGTCTTTTTTCTTAATAAGAGCAATATTACACAAAGGATAGTGAAAGGATGGATTGTATTCTAAAAGATCTTTATTTGTAATTCTTCCTTCGTGACCTTACTATCGCTAACGGCCCATGAGTAGGGCTTCTATGAACGGAAGCTGGATCACGTATGTAGAGGCTGCGTTTGACCACTGCGGTATCGACCACGGGGCGGTTGCTTTGTCAAAGAGACTGCTATACGCCGCCAATACTAGGCAATAGTTTCCAGCTGTTGCGACACTAAGGCAAAAGACATTCAATGAAATACATCTTGCTGGACGGAAGGATAAAATCTATAGCGACGCTGTTGCAGCGTCCAAGGACAAATTTCAAACACTACTGGTTCTTTGTGTGAAATATTTATAAGCGGCGTGTGAGGGTACACAGTAAGGGGCTATGTGTCTAAGTTCAGCAAGGGACGACAACATCCTTTACTCGTAAAAGTCACTACGGTGTAAGAAAGGGTCATGTTGCGTGTAAGCAGAGGTTTTTCATAGTCGGAAAAAATTGGTCACTATCCGGAATAAGCATTGGAGGTGACGAAAGTTTACAGCTTGTACCTTTCGGCGATAATCAAACGTATATCGTTCAGCGTTGGTGGTAGGAAACATACGTCGGATAAAAGAAGTGCCAGTTTCAGATCCGGAGAGCCTGCGCCCAATATATCGGGTTTAAATTTTTCAATAAAAAGCCACTTGCCGAAAATAGATTGGTAAGGGAAAAAGAGCCAGACACTTAGCCAGACAGGAACGGGATTTTCGCCGACTGTTCGGAGACCAGGTCAAAGGGACAGTACTGTACAGCCCAAATTCAATGTTCGCTAGCATATCAGACAATCTCCGTTGGTGCGGAAGGAGAGAATCGTTTTAGAACAGGGAGGGTTTTATGGTAATGAGAGTTAAGGAAGTAATGGGGGGTTACGTAAGGTACAGTAGGTGTGTTTCAATGTTTAACAAGTGCCAGTCACCGAAGAGGGTACTTCAGGAGTGTTTTGGGCTTGGTATGAGGGTCGGAAATTATAACGAATGTGTGCGCACCTCTGTAGAGTAGAGTTTGAGCAGAGACGTCATGTTTTCCCGATTAAGCAGGTTGTATGAGAGAGGTTTATTAGATTGAAAATTTTCAGTAGGTGTTGTTTGTCCCTGCAGCGTTTAACGTTGCCGCAGTGGGTCTAGTTATCCTCGGATGCAGGCCCAGGATAGACCGGAAATGACTGGTCCTGAGGTGTAAGAGGTTGCGGGTGAGGACCTTGCGCTGAATGCGATGGAATGACTTTAGGAATGTCAAAAACACGCCCACAATTTTCCCAGCTACCTCAAGCTAAACGCGGCGACAATCGACCTTAAAACGCCGGTAGAAAAGGCGCACAAAAGGTAACGAAAACCGGCAATTTTAGGAGTGGCGCACAGTATGACCTATGCCGCTGCAGCTGAAAGTGTTTCGGACTGGAGTAGTTCGCCAGGTTGAGGAAATTCGCGAACCACGATGGGAGCACGGACGCGGTGCAGCTGGTACTCTCAAAACCTAGGGATTACCTGCCTGATCAACAGAGTAATCTTATCGCAACACTAATTGTTCTCTTGATAGAAGATGGCTTCGATTAGCAATATGTGGTAATGACCCGATCCCAAATAAATTGTTAGCTTTCATGCGGGGACATAGCTTCCACCTCTAAAAGGATTAGCCTAGTTGAAGTATCGGCTGTAAGGACTTTGCGTTTTATCATCTTACCCTGCCTTCACAAAAAGCCACTGCTATACTCGCAAGGTTAGGGCGCTCCGTTTTTCTGCGCATTTCGGCCTCTTTGTAGCGCCGACATTCGGAAATGACGACGTTTCGGATGTTTAAATTGTCAAGTGATATAGCTGTGCAAGATGAAGACGTCATCCGCAATGCTTGAGAAGACGTTCCACAATTTCTCCCTGTTTAATCGCGCACTGAGGACTATGACCAAGAGTGACGACGTGGTGAGTGCAAGAGAAAAAGCAGAGTGTCGGCGTCTGGGCACCTGAGGGGACCTCTTTTCCGCGCGAAATTGTAAACTTGAGTACATGCCAAGCAACTTTCTCAACTCTTCTTCAAATACGTTCCAGGTGGAAAATTCAGCTTCGTGACGCTCGACCACACCCGTGCCGTCCGCTCACGTAGGGAATTACTTTGGCTAACATGATTCCCAGGTCCTACCGGTTGTTGTTGAGTTTACATTTTTATCCAGTCTTCTGCGTGGACGGTGCCTGGGCTGCTGAATGTGCAATGGTCACGGGGAAGCGAGAGCATGACCGGTAGAGTCATGCTCTCATGCGGTAGAGTCATGCGGACATGACTAAACTTCCACATAAAACGGTTGCCTACAATGTGACTTCTAACAACAATTAAATGTATACTTTTAGGTGTGAACACGGTGGCTCAAAACGCTGTCAAATGAAGTTGGTGGCGCCACGCATAGAATTTCGATTGAACAGTCATCTGGTAGAGAACACTTAAACTCGCAGGCTCCTAGACTACACGTGCATTCAGTAACGACTATCCGAAATAAGGTTGTTAGCAGGCACCAGCGGCATGCATTTAAATCAACGTGGTTTGTGTGAGCTCACACAACGATAGTTTAACGCGTGATTTCACCGTATTGTTAAAACAGCTGCGAGGGTGCGGGCGTACTAAGTTGGACAAGGTTATCTACGACGAAGAAACATCAGGGTGCCGGCCGCTAGTTCAATCCATTCCAGCCATTCATCTACCCTCCCTGTATTTTGTGCTGCCCTTCGGCCAGCGGACGTTTCCACTTTGCCGCTGCCTGTACTGCAGGTGGCGTGCTGTAGCCCACGGTAAAATCAATGGCGCTGCATCGTGTGCGAGCGCACACGTCTTTGACGTTAAATAGTACTTCTTCTCCAAACTCCGAGTAGTACCGTTTTGCATAAATGCACTCTCAGGGCCCGTCCGTCTGCAGGTAGCTTTATCGTCTTGGGGGGACTGCTGCAGAGCAAGTATTCATGTGTTTGGGATCGCAGAAAATATTATATTTTATCACGTTTTTTCGCCAGCTGCGCCTATGAATGTTGTAGTCCATTTTGATAGCATTTGCATACCATTTTTTTCTTGCGCAAATATTAAATATTACTCGCGCGAGTGTTCAACGGCTACCTCTGTGCACCTTCACCTCGATTTAGGGTTTTATACATTTTTTTGAATTTTACCTACTAAAAACACCTCCAAAAAACACCAGAAAATCTACAGTACGCCACCTCGGGCGCTCATCGCGGGGTGACCAGTTTTGACCTTGAGGGCTAGAGGTCAAGCCACAACCCCTGCAGTGCGGGCCCGATACGTAGAAGCGGCCCGATGGCGGGAGAGATAGGCGTTAGGGGAGAGATAGGCATGTTCTTGAATGAAACCAGAAGACACTTAAACAAAGGCAAAAGAAGTAGACCACAAAAGTTTAACTTCAAGAAATCGGCCGCCGACGTCGATGATCGCTGATCCGATGAACCGGCGACTCGCTGGCTCGTTGGCCGACGGCACATAGCCGATGACGATCTACTCCAAGTAAATTCTATATGTACAATATGTACACTTTATTTACATTACGTATTTAGATCTCATGGCTCGTGACCGCCCACAAGAGGTCGCGAAACGCCCGCATCGAGCGGGAGCTCGCCGCTCGCCACCTCTTCTTTCTGTCGCTGTCCGTCTCTCAAAACTTAAACCTCCTCGGTTTTACCACTAAAACCCCGCCTACAAACGTAACGTCACACCTTGAGAGTGAGGATGGCCCATTGATGAGCCCGTACCAGGCCACTGATTGGCCACCGTGACAAACAAAGGTAGGTGGGTTCAAAATAGTCATGTGACCCACCTCTCTCTCTCATACAGAAACCCAAAGGTATTTCGCAAAACACAAATATAACAGAAATCAAAACCAACCAACTAAAATCAAACCCAACGACCGGAATCGCCTATCGGATGGCGCGTCTTAAAGTATTGTCATACCGTGAACGCCTGTGTTTGTGCTCCGCGCCGCCAGAATTCCTTTCTGTTGCTAACAAATGGAGCGCCTAACAAAGCCTGGTCGCCTAACCCATTCACGCACCCCAGCCGCCGCGTCGCAGGGCTCAGACGCTTGATGAACTGAAACTTCGCCCAGTAACTTTGAGCAGTGCAACTGTCCCAGACAGAACGTCTGGTCACCTCTTCCTAACTCTGACCCAATGTGTGACCCCTTGACAGCCCTTCAGCTCCCGTCCGCTTCGGGGATTCTTGCAAGGAAATCCTTCTTCGAAAGCTTACATCGCCTTTAGCTATAATTGAGTGACGGACGCGTTTGTTTGTGTCATCTCCGGGCCAACTCGTCGGGTGGACACAAAAGCGCGGCGAATAACCAAACCCTAAGCGGCTTCTGCTTACGCCCCTCGCGCATAACTCAGCTCGGCTGGCGGGAAAACAAACACAATACAGGTAAACAAGCTAACCCCCGCGGAAGATATCTTTGCCGGGCGGTTTTAATTATTAAGTGAGGGGCCCGAACCTGACAACAAGGAAAGCCGCTGGTCTAAAAACTAAAGTTTAATATCCAGAAAGGTGAACATAAACACTTAAAGCAACACAATAAAAACAATGCGCATAAACAAAACAAGTTTTAAAAAGCCACGGTGATAAAGTAGTGAAGTAGACAAGTAGTCAAGGCCCACGCAGACATGCAATCTCTCTGGGATGAAGACGCGTGTATTCTTGGCTGACACACTTGTCTACCCTGGCTGCTATGTCGAACGCTTCCATAATTTCGCCGGGAGTTTTTTCAATCTGTCTAAACAAAATACCAGTGGCAGGAAAATTAAGTGTACATCCGCGGCACTCACTACAGTATGAAGAAAGATGAAAAGATGAGGAGTCCTTTAATGACAATTCATGCTCTCTCAAACGCACGTTGATACTGCTTGTATTACACTTAAATGGGTTTGTTTAAGTTCGCGCTGTTTCCAACCAAGAATTTGTCTTTCTAACTATCCCAGCTTCCAACTCTTCTTAAGAGATAGCTGAGGAGGGAACGGAGACGTGCGCTGGACCCGTCTCGCCACCTGGCGGAGCGCCGGGCACAAAGCAGCGGCCCGATAGCGGTAATAGATAAGTGGAAGGGGAGAGACAGGCCAGAATAAAACGGCGACATGCGGGCAACGCGTATGGCCAAGTGGCGGAGGAAGGCGAAGACGCCAGGAAGGCTAGGAGGCCAGGAAGGCCAGGCCAGGAGGCCACGTGCGGCTCAGAGCCATATGTGTGATGGAAGACGAAAAACATGAAGCTGTAGTCACTGGTACAGCGGGGAGGCTTAAAAGGCGCCGTTAGGCGAATACAGATGATGAGTAAGCAGTGTATTCCTTCCAAGCATGTCTGTATATCATTGCGAAAACACACCTGGACCATGCCTCGAAAATGGGCCTAGCCAGGGCCGTGAAGCTTTTGCTATCATATAAGGTTAACCAAACCTAACCAACAGCAATTTTTTGCAGCCGGTGCCCGCACCTAAAAGCATAACTTACACCGTACTTCAAACTGTTATTTAAACATTGTCCTTTCCAACAAAATTAAAATGCATTTTGCCGTGAAATCAATTTCAAATTTGCTGCCAGTGCCTAAACTTGCAAGCAGTAAAACTTACTTGTTTTGTTTTGTGTAAAACAGCGCGGGAGTACAAGGTTGGGCGGTCTACAGTGCGCGCCCTAAGTTCAGGGTTTCCTTTTTGAGCTGTGCAACTTCGTGGCAAGGTATTAGCATCGCGATATTAGGAAGCAAGACACAACAGGAGCTCCAAAAATTGCAGGGCCCCCTTGAAGGAAGTTGACCTTACTATTGCACGACGCGAACGAATACCTAAGGAAAACTGCGCAAGAGACATGCAAACATAAAGGTGGATTGTTTTTTATTACATTCCTGGGGTAACCTATTTGTCGTGCTTGGATAAGGCCTCTTTCGAAATTTTATGCACCTTTTCTCGCGCACTGCCTTCAAACTATAATTTAATAGACGAATACTAAATCTTTGAATGTCAGGTCTCAGCGGATGGTAGGTTCTATTGATTGCATATACTGGAAGGAACGGGATGTTTTTGCTGTTTTTCGAAAGCACTTCAATATAGACTTTCTGAAACCGCATAAAGAGCCTGTGATTGCTGCCATTCCTTGTGCCATTCAATGTGCCCTCTATCAAGATAAGGGCATGCGTCAGTGCTAAAGTTTTATGCAATAATGCACAACGCTTACATCTTTAAGGGAATGATGAACGAAAACGTTCGTATTTCCCGGCTTGTGAAGTTGGTGTGGCGAGGAAAATTTCGTTTTTACTATTGTAATATTCGTTCTACGATTTGTAGGTCATAAAAGAGCTCGCTTTGTGAAACATGGACACACAGTGTGGGTCTGCCTTTGGTTGCCGAATTCTAAAGAATGAGAGTCCTTTAAAATTATTTGTACAAGCCTCGGCGCTGGCAGTTGTTATCACCAAAAATATCATCGTTCACGAAAAAACAGTATATCTTTTAGTTGAGTCGTTTGAGTCTGAACACATGATATTAAAATTTCCGCGTTTGAATCAGCCGCCTGTCCGGTAGGTACGTCTACTCCACAGCACAGGCAGGCACTGGCACAAAGCGTTTTGCCATACCAAGTAATTTCAATTTTGCCCCATCTGTTAAAATAGATCACTCGCCCGCAACACCTAATTCAGTAATAAATTCGTCAGTCGCATATAACTCTGACAATTATTTACACCCCTTCTGTCAGAAATGAATTTAGAACAATCCTCCCAACTGCCGGGTTTGGTGTACAACATATCAGCTGAGCACGGCGCCAGCGAGTCTGACAAATTCAGCTAAAAGGAAGAAGTGCTTTCGGTCGTTTTTTTTTTCAACTAAACGCAGGTTGTCTTAACAAGCAAAGATGCCCCAGCAACACCATCACAAAAACAAAAATAGCTTAACTGTTTTATTCTTAGCAGTTTCCGCAAACCTTCAAGCAGACACTCCATGTTACTTCAGTGGAGCACGCTGTCTGGCAAGTTGGTGCATATTTGGGTATAAATTAGTGCCCGACTAGGACAACGACAACAGAACCGCGATGACACAAGCACACATCCCGTCCTCTTTCGGTTGTTGTCGGTTTTACTTCTCCTTATGACGTCTTACGCTGGAATATCGCAACCCTGACGGTCCTCTCTGTGAGATAGTATGAACTTAGGTGCAATGCTTAGCCTGAGTTCATTTCATTCTGATATCATCAAGCCGAAGCGGTAGCTCCGTTTAAATGCAAAGCTTCTGAGTTATTGCTTCGGACTTCCTAAATAACTTTTGCTGCGGTTAAAAGACAATATAACAAGGCTACGTTACTACGGCGTCTAAAAACCAATACGACTATACCGTATTCATCTTAGATTTTACGGGTTCTTTTATCCTGTGAGGGGGGAGTCCCTGCTGATTTGTGTAAAGTACTTTTTAAACCATTGCATAAGCATGAGGACACTGCTTAATGAATTATCGCCTGATATTTCTTTGACACAGTTCTAATCTTCACCGTTATATTGAAAAAAGGTTTATAAACTTCGAATGAATCCAATGTACGATTGCAGTATTATCAAGAATTCCAAAAACCGTTTCCTACTGCACCTCATCATCACTGCACCTCATACGTACGCAAGGAATTCTTGAAAAGCCATGCCCAAAAATACTCAGATTTTAGCCTGCACTTCTTATGTGTTTTTAAGGTCTGAGTTCGTTTTAATTTCTTGGTACAGTCACAAAGAAAAATATTTGAAACTAGTGCGTATAAACGGGACAGTAGTGACGCTGTCGCTGGAAAAGTACTGCATACTAGATTACCTTTTCAACCTAATGCGAATAAGCTTGATCAGTACTGTAAGAGCCACGAGAATGTTTCATCACCCTGCATATCTTTGTTGTATGAAGGGGATAAAAATTATTCCTCCGAAATTTTAAAATTTTTATTATGGGATGTACAAGTAATAGTAAAAGATTTTTGGCCAAATCCAGTCTTTGCTGCGACGGTTGTTGTAAAATTTACTTTCTTTCTTTGAACTGTGGAAAATTGAAATTCGTTGATTAAAATTTACGTCAAAGATTTCGGGACTGAACTGCTAAATCACCTTTTTTTATTAGCTTTGTTATTTTTATAATGAGGTGCGGTGTTTGCACATTTGCGTTTGAGATACCCACACCTCTTTGCACCATCGATTTAGCCTGCAGTATTTTTAAATATGTAAATATGCAAACAAGGTGTGGTTGTACAAGAAAAAAATGGAGAAAAACAGCGTGGTTTCTGTAGGCGGATTTGTTGCGAGTGTTGGTTTGGCATTGCAAGCAGCGGCTGCTGCCCGCAGCCTCAGATTAGGTAGAGCACCGGCACTGCCACGGAGGCGTGGCGCGAGCAGAGACAGTTTGGCGGCTCTGACAGAACCTAGTCACCCGCACCACGAAAGTAGACGCTAAGAGTGGAATATAATTGCGCCTTCTTTAGCGTCCCCGCGGTGCCATGGACCACTCAATATCGCAAATTGATGTGATCAAACCCGTTTTACAGAAAATTTTATCATACGCTTGGGTTACTTCCGGAGAGGTTGTCTTTGTATATAGTGTTTACTTAGATTCAAATAATTGCTTGACGTTTGAGTGTTCTTAGCATCATTGCAGGAACACGTTATTGCGTCCTCCACATTGTTGACTGCTTGGTAACCTTCACTACTCAGCCTACATGAAAAAAGGTGGAGGAGGAGAGATTACTGCTCCTTTAATTAAAAAATTACCCCACCTTCCCACGAGGGGAACCCTGTGGAGATGCGACGCATCTTGGGGGTTCACTTGGTGTTTCCGTTGGTTTGATTCTCTAATTGCGTGAAACGTGTCAGGAACGCGTATGATGTATTCTTTATTTATCACGCGGTGTAACGTTAACGATGACGGCCTTGTGGTCGCTGAAGTGTACGGGTAGTAGATGGTGAAGTAACGGGACCACCGTGCAATTTGCAGCGAAGATTAAGTCATGCACGTGCCCGAAATCGAAACGCCGGTGCTGGAACGACCGCGGCTATGACGCAACGTGGCGCGGCTATGACGCAACACAATCCAATTTAATCCAATCCAATTCAAATCCAATCCAATCCAATCCAAGCCAAGCCAAGCCGATGCCCCTCGGGAGAGTGTTCGCTATCGGAGAGGAGACGGGGTGAGCGGCGGAGAGCGCAGCTCGCGCGGTGAGGAGAATGGGGGAGGGAAGTGGACGGACAACAACAACGCCGTATGGAGGGACAAGGCGAGTGAATGAGATGCAGTCGCATCTAAAATGTCTGTATGCCTATTGCTTCATGATTGTTAATTCGTTTCACCAAGGTTTATCTGTGATTTAAAAACATTTTAACTACTTGTTTAAAACATTTATGTTTAGATTAGTAAACAAATCATAATTGTGCTCTCACCCTGAGGCATGTTGTATAGTTTGGAAGTTTCTGTTTCCATCCGTTGCAGTTCCTTCTGCAGTTGGTAGTGTACTGAAAAACGAATATAAAAAATAATTTCGATCTTGTTTTGTAAGCTGTTGCACCCAACAAGTACAATCAATGGCGTGATTTGGTTCGCAGCAAGAAAAACTGAATATCCCGAAACTCTTTTCAATTATTAAAGCGGGAAAAAAATCATATAGCTTTTTTCACTTATGTGAACAAACAATGTTTGTAATTTGGATCACAATCAATTCAACACTTATTGCACTCAAATCACCTGCCTTATTTACCGAGCCAAATTTGATAATACAAGGTTTTGCATAAAATGGGCCTAAGAAAACTAACATAACGCGCTGACTTAGCGCAGAATTACGTATTCAAGCCAACTAGTAAACAAAGTATAAAAAAAACTAAACAGTCAATGGACTAATCTCCATTCTTGTGCTACATTTTTTGCAATTTAAGCAATGTGGGCTTCGTGCGGAAGCTATACCTAATATTTTGCACTTAGAAGCTACCAGCGGCATGCGCCATGTGCTTGCTACAATCCGCGTTTTATTTCCCGTTTAACCTCGCAGAAACATACGTTTTGTTGCGCCAGCAATGAACAGGGCTTCTCGGTGAGACGTTTGGGTCTGGGCGCGTTGCTCTCTTTTGCGGCTAGCGACAGGGCAGCACACAACACTATTCTAGAAAGAGGGCGTGGGGAGCGTGACCTATGCAACACTAACGACGATGCCAAGTGGACTAGTCAAATCGCAACTCTCCGCACACATCTTCCTGGACGAGTCCGCGACCCCCGTTAGGGTTTCAAAGTGTTCTGGAATGGAGTAAACTGCTTGAGAAGGCTGCAAAATAGAAAAAAACGTGGCAATTCTGGTGAGCAGCAAACGTTGAGACGGCCAGCCACAGCCCCTTCAAGTGAAAGTAAACGCTACCACATAGACGGTTAGCGCTCAGCTCCGTTCACAGTGCATGGGAAGGATGTATAAGAAACGCCGTGTTGCGGATTTTAAAGTGTATACGCGGGGACCAGGCGTCAAGTTTGGAGAGATGGAAGAGAGCATACCGCTTTCTCAACGACCCAGAGATCACGATTAATTCATTCTTGCAGCATTGTAAATAAGTGAAGATGTCATGTTCAAAAGGAAATAGCAACGTGTCAGCTTTTGTTGCGGCAGGAAATGCTGGTTCTCCAAATAACCAGACAAAATTACATAGGGGAAGGCAGATTCGATTTCGGTGAACTGTATTTGAAGAATTTCTACTTAGAAAACGAAAAAAAACAACTGTTATTTTTGTACTATATTTATCACGTTTACTTGGGTGCCAAGTGGGCTTTTATTGTACATAATGTGAGGAGCTGAACTCGAAAATTGCGTTAAGGCAATGAGGTCGCTGTCGAAGTCCAGCATCTTGTTTGTTTCTATCAAACACCAATGTTGCAGTGAGGGGTTTAGGTTGTAAATTACGTTAAGTGCAGCTTGATTACTTCCATTTCTTTTGATTGTCCCCCCCCCCCCGATACTGTTAAACTGCAGAACCCATCATTCTTGTTCAGAAGCTTTCTCGACGCGTTTAAAGCGTTACACATACTTGTACTTGTAGCCTTGCCTTGTGAAAAAATGATACCTGTAGTTTTAATTTCTAACAACGCTTTCTTCCTGCAGTGACAGCATTGCTAACACACTAAACCAGCATCATTTTATGCTGACCCGTTTTGTTAGCCTATTTGAGCATACTTACACGGGGGTAGTGAGGTGCTTCTCACTTCAGTGGCAACCAAACAACTGATATTTTATGCCAACAAGACTGTTTGGGAAAAAAAAGGTGTGTAAATTCTCACCAACTCATTTCCGTATTCCAGGACCTTGTACCGGCAGCCACGATCGTCGATGTAGCTTCCTGAAATAAACAAAATACTTTTTACTTGTGAACTGCTGGCCTACTTTTGGTTGAATTGCAACACAATTCATTGAGTGCACCTGCCTGCTGTCCATAAAATCAGTACAGCCGATCTTCGTTGATTCGAAGTCGCATGCTTCTACCCAACCAATAGTAAAAGCTGATGTATTGGTCCCAGCAAAGCGACATGTAGTTGAATGGGAAAAACTCTCGCTAATTCGAACCTGAAACACGCGCCATGGTTAATTCGAATATTGCTAGTCGCCACAGACTACTTCTCGAAGGCCAAAGTGTAATGCGTTATTAGCATCTACGATGGTCTGTTCTGGCCCAATGTATTCACCGAGGTGTTGGATGGTATGTGCCTTCATGCGGATTCGTTCTATTCTTGCGCTGTGGGTATCATATTGCAGGTATCGCTGCCTTCGCACTATGAATCGCATTCGGGAAGTGCGCGGCTTCTTCAGTGCTTGAATGTGGGCTAGTTGGTTGAAGCAGTAAAACATGATGCAAAACAGCGAACCTAAGGACAAGAAGCAAAGGAAGAAACACACAAGACTGGCGCTGGACATCAGTTGATGTCCAGCGATAGTCCTGTGTTTCTGTTTCTTTTTGTGCTGTCTTTACCTGAGCTGTTTTGCACCATGTTTTATGGCCTTCTTCAGTTTTTTATCTCGAACTGACCATTCCGTATGCGGCACTTTCACAGCACATAAATATTAAAAGTGCATTCCGAAGTACGTGCGATTCCGTCCACTGGAAGCGTGGGATGTACCGCCAATAAAAGGGAACCCCGCTTGTTCAAACTCCAGGTCCGTTTGCGATCTCCGTTAAGTTCGAATGAACGAGGTTTGACTATACATCAAAATCCAGGAGGTTTTATTATTGTTATTTAGATAGAAGATTATACCTCATCTCATGTTTAAAAACCACCATCCTAGTGTTGTAACGAAACAAATTGCGGCGTTGAAAGTTGTTGTGAGGCCTATCAAAGCCCAGAAATCATTGATTTTTCTTTAAAATGATTACAAATATATTACCCGGTATTTCTTTGTCCGCAGCTCAATTTTGAAGCATTTTTCAGTACATTTTATATATTTGAAAAAAGTGGTAGTTCAGATAGGCAGGCCGAAATGACATATTAATGTAACACGAATCGTTTGTGTGTTCATATGTTCATTTAAAGGCTTTGCGCACGGAAGGGCAGCAGTAGCTTTCAAGTTGTACGCTAAGTACACGGTAATTTTCTCAGAAAAGAATATTCTCGTGATATCCTTACCTGCCTAGTGTACGTGTGTAATATAACTATACGTTTGATGCTTTTATAACACTTTTGAACCTACAATTCCAGACTTACCGCCATCACTTTTTCGATGTCTTGGTGAACCTGCAAAAAAAGGGAAGTTACATATATTCCACTTCAGGTAAAAACAAAGCAATAGGGAGGACAAACGAATACGGTGTTAAACGTAGGACACCGAACTCAACCAAACTCGAAACTGCTCGTTTTCTTGGCCCTACAACTAATCAGAATGGCTTTCGTTATTTCTGAACGTAAAACAATTTGTTAAAATTTACGCTTTAGATTTTTGTCAACATTGGTGTCACACATATTACAACGTGCACTTCTAATTATTATGGATGTTACAAATACATAAAATATATGTATCTTATTTCTATAAAAAGTGAACTTTAAAAAATCAGCAAGATTGCAAACTTCCGATTATCACTCACGTCTTCCGTGTCTTCGGTGTCTTCCGTTTGTGCGGCGTCTTCGGTGTCTGCGTCTTCTTGATTCTAAAAGCATGTTATTGAATTTTAAAGCAATTCAAATGACCCCCTGTTTCTGTGTATGATAAAGAGTGTGGCACCAAACAAAAACGCAAAAAGTGGCCTCTGTATGGAAAACCCTCTCTATCTATAACAGATATCAAAGAACGACTTCCATTCAGCCCTCTCAGCCACCCTATCCTTTTTCTCTCAGCCACCTTACCTCTTTTGTTCGTCTGCGTGTCGCGGTCTTACCTTCTCTGGTTTAGTTCCCCTACTTTTTTTTCGAATTCCCACCCGCTCCTCCATTTATAACTCCTGAATAAGTCAAAACCTAAGCTCCTACACGTTTCTTCTCGCCTCTTATCCACCTCCTGTCATACCCCACCTTCACACCCATTAAATACGGCTCCGTCTTCATCTGAATTCCTCTTTTTCTCACTCTTATCGTTCATAAACCCAAATCTCTTCTCCAGAACCGAACCTTCACGTATTCCAACTTTCCTGGGCAGGCTTCTTCACGCCATTTTATTTCACGGTCATAATGTATCACTTTTCATCACCTCTTATATACGCTCCCCTGCCTCTATTGCATTTTCGTCTACCTCGTATCTTTTCACTTTGGCGTCTTTTCTTTTTTCTTCCCCATCTCTTCCTCATGTTGTGTCCCGTCGTTTGGGAAAGCTACTTTACCGCCACTTCTTCTATATCATATAGTACACCCATCTCCCCCTCCTTATCCTATAATCAACGAAGCACCAAATGGCCACTCTTACATTCATTTTTTATAAGGGAGCGCAAAAACTCCTTGAGGAAAAGCTAATTTTATCGCGACTTATAAGCAGAAAGCACGTGTTACTCCTAATTGATCAAATCTTCCCAAGAAACAATATCTAAAGCAGCTTTGTCCGACGGCCCACTGCTAGAACCCTAAAGAGTGCTAGGCTGCAGTCAATGTAGTCGCTTTTCCCAAACTTGTCAATCTTCTCGCTTTAACTGGTAGCTAGCAACTCTGGCGTTTCTGTTCGCCGGTCAGGCGTAGCTAAGGCTTGACCAAACGTCTAGCAGTGACGTGCAGTAAAACAATCGTGTTTACGGCACCCAAAGACGTTTCGATAATACTAGCGACTGACGTAAAAAAACTGGACTCCAGACTTCTAACTTTCCGATGTTAACCGGGCCTGGGACCAAGCTAACATAGCCAACTACAACTTTGCGGGCGCTGTCACAGAAACAAACTGTAAGACATAGCCATTGTTTCCCTATTTCAAAATCGTATGTATAGACATACCATCAGCCTGGAAAACGTGTAAATGTAATACTTCTTATTGTTTTCGGGAAAGAAATTGCAAAACAATACACTGGCACACTGACGCCGCGTATTTAGTATGAATATAGGACACTGTAAAATAAAACTCTTTTGTTTACACAAAGCCAACACAAGAAATTACGAGGTTCAAACAGGTCATTCTACCGGTTTTCTGCAGTTATATTGATAGCGGGGTAGAGAACCTCTCAATGTAAGTCACCAGGCAGGCGAACGCAACCACTTCGCCACATGGCACGAGCGAACGCCTGCATGTGTACGCATGGTAGCGCCTACCATTTACAAGGTTTCGTGTTGGCACCGGTTCTTAAAACATTTTTAACACCTGACCGGTGCGAGAGGTGAAACTGCCGCTTTTGTGGTTGCTTCCCTCACTCCATGCTGTCACTCTCTAACCCTGCATTTCTTCTAACGGCGTCTCAGTTGCGAATGCCCATATCTCCTGTCACTTCGGCCAGTCCTCTCTCTCTCTCTCTCTCTCGCTCTCTGTTCGAATGCCGATATACACTTCCCATGTGTTTCTGCAGTAAATATGTTCACATTTTGACGAAGTCAATGAAGCTTGAGCCTCGAGATGACGCAACTGAGGGTGGTCGCGAAGACTACGTGGGCTTGCGCTTTCTCCTCAAGGTAGTTTCTTCTACAAGATAAAAGAAGTAGTTTATGTATCTCCCTCAAATTTTTTGTCTGCAGCATCGCCATGATCACGAGAGGTGGACGTCGGCTTGGTTTTTGTTCCTGACGTGTTTTCAAAGGTTTGTTTTCGTGTGGTGAAATTCACGCTACTTGTCTTGGTGGTAAACCCAGTGTAGCTCTGCGCAAGCACAAACTAATTAGGCAAAGGGGTTCACAGTAGCGAGGAAAACGCGCCCTGCTCCCGACTATCAAATGTGGTTTTTGTTTACGGCTTGGTTGAGTGTGCACGGCGGGCGCTTATCAGAAATTGTCCTGGGTCAAGACCGTGTTTGAGCATTGGCGAGTGCGTTTTAGACGTTGAAGTTGTCTCATTCCTCATCGACTGTCTTTTACGGTGTATGAATAAGGCTCGCATGAGAAAATCGTGTCGTCTTGGCCATAGAGTTTCTTAGTAAGTATACAAGAGAGGAAACTGTGCCTGATAAGCCATGTCGTCGTGGGGGTCTATGGGAAGACCCCGCTTTTGGCTTGGGCTTGGCAGGACTATTGGAATATTAAGCGTTTTTGGTACTTTCTTTTTTCACTGTGCATTAACACGTCTACGAGCTACGAGGAGGCCGAAATTCTCCACGTTCTGTGGCAGCCGTGTTCGGTGAAACAGTAGGCAGTACGAGATCGTACCTGGCGTTGGTCACGCCGCAGTCGAAGAACGTATGACTCAGCGAGTAGTATGCCGCCACAAAATTCGTAGCTTACAAAAATCAGAAACAAAACGTACTTCTACGAAGACAAGATACGACAGATACGGGCGCCTTTGTCCGTCCTATCTTGTCATCGTCCACGACTGTTTAACGCCACGTTTTCTTTTTTCCTCAAGTATAAGCCAACTCACTCAGCAGTAAGTTTTGTTAAACTGAAGCGGACTGTCGGTGCACCGGTTCACCACGAAGGCGATGTTTTCATAGGCACGCTCAAAAAACTTTCTAAACTTTTCAAACAACTTATTATTTGAAATAAAGGAAAATAAAGAAATAAGAGTCTCTTATTATTTTCCCCCCAAATATTAACACTGTTCATAACTACCACCTTCGCCGCAGCCCAGGAGGCACTGCCGTTCCGGCAAAAATACGCTGTACTTTATTTTTCCCTATTTAAAAAACTGCTTGTTTTATTTGCACTAACACAATTGTACACTATTCTTCGTATTTTTATGGCACTTTGTTTAAATTTGTGGGGACTGACACGTTTCAATCTAAGCCAATAATGAAACTAAGGCGAGCGCATGCTGTAGTGGCGGTCCATGACGACACAGACGGCCTTGATGTCAGCCGCATAGACGCTAGCGCCAAATTCCTCTCTAGTGTATATTTTAAGAAACTCTATGGTCTTGGCCTCTCCTAGCGGCTCGGACAAGAGTGAACTGCAGTTAAGAACGAACACCCGCGCGGCTGTGGTACCATTTGCTGACCGGGGCCTGGGGACTTCATTTTTGTTTGATGCTAAGGCCTTGTCTCTTGCTAGCGGGGATCAAATGACGACTTCGTGGCTACAACGCTATGCCAGAGACAAATTCGGCTCCATAGGTGGGTGTGTCTTCGGTCGGTAGACCGCGCCCACGAATGGGCTGGGTGTGCTTGACTGACATTAAAACTTGGATGAAACTCATGCATGGTTTTGCATGGCCGAGTTGATCTCGGGACGCCCGTGGTGGCCGCTGCAGCGGCGTGGTTTACTTTTATGGTCGCCGTAGTAGGTATACTTCTGCCCCGACAGGTCTTTTAAACGAAAGAGGAAATTCGAGCTTGTTTTCTCTCGAAAAGTGCTGTGCATTGGTTTTGCAGTCGTCTGGCAACAGACCCCCGTTTGCGACGACTTAGAGGCGGCTTTCTGTCCACGAGCGTAGAGGAAGAAGTATTGCGTGCGCTGCGGTGTCACGTGGCAGGCAGATCCTACAAAAGCGTTGGTGGCGAACGCACTATCGACCGCCGCCACTCGACCGTCAGCCGGCCTGTTCGTAATATGATCGCTGGAGAGGTGTTTCCCTGACCTCGCCTTTCTTTTAGGTGGTTTGCGGACATAGCTTCCTCATGCTCTTACCGCGCATCTATCCGTCTGCAGCCGAAGCGTGCGCTTAAGTTAGCGTCTGCTGGCACAACAGTTTCGAACGAGGTGTTGCATGACCATGCGTCTTGTTTATTATAAGCGCGGCAGACAATTTCCCTCGAGGAGTTGCGTGGCGCGTCTTTCTTGAGAAACAAATGGCAGCATCTCCAGTCCGCGGATGATGGCGAGGGTGCGGAGTACGGGGACTTGAAATGACATCCAAGTTGCGCCCCGAGTGACATCCAATTTGCGTCCCGACCGTCATTCGATTTGAGCGGTTAGGTGCACTTTGATCATTTCCTCAATGAAACTGCAACTCACGACTCAAATCAAATTTTGCTTGGTTTTCGCTTGATGGTGGTGTGCGCACGGATGGACGCGGACGGACATTGGGAGGTCTTAAGGTACTCCGGACAGTTAAAGGTGAGGGAGTAAGCCGTTTGACTCTCGGGTCGTAGCCCAACGGGTAAGACGACTCACACTAGCTCTGTCTGGTCTACCAGACGGAGGCTCGAATCCTGCCGGTGCCTGTGTGATTTTTTGCGATTGCAAATGCTATGCGCACGGACTTGGACGGAGATTGTGTAGTCCTAAGGTACTCCGCACCTAAATATTACGGGCAGGACATCCGACGCAACGATAGCCAGTTGAGGAGATTTATACCCACGGGTGAAGCCAACAGGAACACAAGTCCGAGCGGTGAGATAACCCTGTTTGCGGTGGTGCCCCAAACAATGGCGTTACTTTCTCGCGCATGCACCTTTCGGAGTTCATCTTCTTCCTTTCACACGCCTCTGGTGCGTATCCCCGCGTCTGCGTTGGAAATAATCCTACCTTCCTCTTCCACATGGCTGATGCTGGTACGGCGCACAGCCCGGTGGCTTGATTTTCAAGTAAAGCTCATGATTTCGACTTCAAAACACATCAAAATTGCATGAATGTCCACGAATTAAAAAAAAGGCTGATACATAGGTGTAATTTACTCTATTTATGACGCGAGATTATGATTTTCTGCTCGTTGGTTTGAGTGAGTGCAGCCTTTATTAGAAAAATACGTTCCTCCTTTAGTTTAGGTCGCATTAGTTTTATTCATTATGACAGGAAGATTTCAATCTGTCACTGGTGGGGTATGTCGCGTCAAAACGCACTGCACGAAATCTAACTTCCTCTGACGATGTAGATGACCATCGGTGAAGTGAAAGAAAAAAAAACGTATCGCCTGGACGGAACCACCCTTGGTCCCCCGCGTTATGTGTCCGACGTCTATCCGGTTGCGCCAGTATAACATGGCCGACGCAGTTAGTATTTCGAGAGGGGTGCATGCACCCGCAAAATTACACAAGAAAGATTTCACACTCCGTTTAACAACGACGATTTATAAACGCGAAGCATTGTTCGCGAGAAATCAACTCATGACGGGTTTAAGCCCAAGCAGCTGTGTTTAAAACTTCAAACTGCGTGCGGGTCGAAGTCAAATGCCAATGACTCAAACTCGAAACTGTCTGCGTGTCAACGTACCAACTCACAGGACAACCAAGGAATCCCCCACAAGAAAGTTTCGCGTTCAACGACCACGGTCGTTAGCGAATGGGTGCATAATTCATTCTATTTCCCATAACTGATAGTTGTTTTGGCCTTTTTTAAGGTTTTTGTTGCGGCAGTTTATCAATATTTTGCCGAATGAAATCAAGTGGGGTTCAATGTGGACTTCCAAAGTTCAAGGGGTCCTGAAAGGCGAAACAAGGCCCCTCACGAAGGGGGTGACATGTGATCCGGCGCTTGTGATAAAAACAGTGCGCGCGCTCCGTGGAAGATTACGATGCTCCCAGTGCGGCTGATGAAGCATTGCTAACCGGTGCATTCGTCATTAAGATTTATCCAGCGCATTTACTTGTCATTTAACATGCCGCCAATAGCAACCACAGCAACATGCAGTAAGCGGAGCGCAAAACCCCATGCAAAATGTTGGGCACATCTCCCGTGATTAGCAAATCATTACTGCAGCGAGACGTCATGCGCTGTCAAAAGCGAGCAGAATGGTGAAAAGAAGAGGACACGCGCCGGTGCGACAATTCGCAGTTTTCTCTTCACAATTTCTCAGCTAATACTCAGCGCTCAAGAAAAAATTACGAAATCAGGTGACTGCGACTACTTCTTCTTATCTCATTATGGGTTCATCTAAGTATCAGCGGAGGTTATTTAAGGACCGCATTAAAGTTTCCTGCCTCTCTATTACCCAATTGTGTTTCTGGTTCCCATTTTGTAAATGAAATTCAATAGAAACCAAAACCACCCTTTCTTCTCACAATTTCTCTTAAAACAGTATGGTACAGGCTAATTACTGTGGGAGCTTCAAAAAGACAGATAAAAGGGGCCATGTGTTTGTAATATATGGGAAACATTTTTTTGTAACCCAACAAGTCTTTTCTGCGAGACAATCATTTTTACACAAATTTGACAAGGCGTTAGGAGCTTAAATAAATCGATAACAATCGCCAAGGTGGTGTATTTTTTGAATCGGCTAGTGAAAGAGTTCAAAGCTTAACGTTTCTGCGCCTTAAAGGGTCAACAAAAGGACATGTAGGAAGTCTATGAGGACATCAGGGGAAGAAAGTATCTAGTCACTAGGCCATGTTTTAAGCAATCTGAGGGCGTTTGCGTAAATCCGTCCGAATATGCCCACTTTTGAACGGCGGTCGTGGTTCAGTGCCTAAGACGTGTTGGTGCTGTCTGGAAGGTCGCAAATTGGATCCCTCAAGCTGTGACTGCTTTTGTGGATGTAGGCGAAAAGTAAAAACACACTCCTGTCGACATATCGGAGCAGGGTGAACGTCCATTCCGGAATAGGATCTGAGAACATTTTTCTCGATTTACGGAAGTCCCTTCCCAGATAACGTTTGGTCACCGAAGTTTAAATATTTCGGAGTACTCCACCACACCGCGCCTGATAACCCAGGTATAACTTCGGCGCACTAAACCCTAAAGAGTTATTTATTATATTGAGAAAGTCTGCTCTTTTTTGTCCTCATTGCGAATTTTTATATATTTCCTGCTACGCTTAGGAAATTTTGAGGCTTCCAAGGACACCTTGGCTTGGCGAAAAATCTGCCGAAAATGCCACCTGTCCCACCCGTCCACAAACAGACCGTCCAATGCCGATTGCCAAGGGAGAACTGAGGGAAACAAAATTGGTGCCATTATCACTGTGGTGTTGGTTTTGGGTTGCTTAGTTGTATTTAGCTTAGTAAGAACAGAGACTTGTCCCAGTACACACTAGGTACCTAGTAACGTGAGGTAGTAAATGTAGCACTAGTCAGGGTTTATAACTGAAGCAGGCGGTAAGCACGACTGTTTTCACTAATAAAGTCCTAGCAATAGCACCCTTCTGAGCTGCATGCCTTTACTACCTGGCCGTGCAAAACCTAGGCATAAGCATGACCTTAATCTAGTGTATACTACTTCCTACACCCAGTTGATTTCCTATTCATGCAGTTGCTAGAGGCCGAGCCTACGTACCGTACCGCGGGGCAGTAAGGTTCATAAAAAGTTACTAAATGCGGCCATTACTGCCCTTTTATGTCCTTTCCGTATGGAGGGTGAACCATTAGACAAAAAACATCTACAGAAACGCATGCGCGACCCCTATTTTCATCTACCACGCTTTGCTGATTTCGCCTCTGTGCATGCATGGGTTAGTTATTCAGGTGGCGCTGGTACGCTTGTAGCAGAACCAGGGCCACTCAGCGGAGTAGAAAACATAAAAAAGTAATTTCAAACAATCAAAAGCTAAAATCAACGGAAGCTTTTATGGCAGACACCAATTAAGAAAAGCCGCTTTTCGACAGATGGGTCTTCTGTTGAGCGGCACGAGTGCGGGGTTGCGATTGCTCTTCCGGCCATAAGTAACACAACCACTGGTGATAACAGATTAGTTATAGCTAGAGTAAATCTTACTGCGCAAGCATTATTCAAGACATGCCACCAGCATGTAGAAATTGTTTATTGATTGATGGTAGGGGTTAACGCGCCGACGCAACGCGGGCGATGAGGCGCGCCGTACGGGATGGCTCCGGAATACTTTTGACCACCTGCAGGGCATCTTTAACGTGCGCCGAAATATCGTGCACACAGGCGTTTTTGTTTTTCGCCTCCATCAGAAGAGCGACCCCGCGGCCGGCAATCTAACCCGCATCCTCGTGCTGAGAAGCGCAACACCTTAGCCACTGATCAACCGTGGTGGGTTAGCAGGTCGAAATACTGCAATCGAAAAGATGACCACTACTTTGTGAAATTTGAAAGTAGACCTCCTTTTTGGTAAACCAGTTACTACCCTGGCGACAAACATGTTCTTGAGGTCAGCGTTTACGAGCAACTCGCGGCTGTATCTAATAATACAGGATTCAATTTTTCCCAGACTTTGCTCACATTTGTCTTTAGTGACGTCCCCTGTGCGGCACTAAAGTGTTATGCATGGTTTTGTGTCGCGACATTTTTTCGTTACAAGCGAGAGAGCTCCCTGGGTGCAGAGACAACGTGCTGTCGACTTTTCGCTATCCCTGTTGTTTAGCCCGTGTTCGGCGTTCTTGAAGGGGGTGATATTGCGCGGCCAGCTCGCGGAAAAGGTGCCGATTAAGCCAACTGTCGCTTTATGTGACCACGCCTCTTACGCGATGGTTAGTAGAAGAGAGATGAGAAATCCAATCACCAAAAGTGTGGGCGATGAGTGGTCGCCGTTGAGCGTCGCGGCTGACTTAGAGAATGATCAGCCACAGCGTGCAATACCTTCGGCCCTTGAGTGATACCATCACGGTTATTTAATCCAATTTGCAGCTAAAACCATGGCGGAATCACCACGCACGATTCCTGATATATGGTGATTGCGTCACAAAAGATAAACTCTGAAGTAAAGTTACTTGATGCACTATACCCGACCTCAAACGTACCACGCAGATTGTAGGGTTTAAAGGGACCCTGCAACACTCTTTGAGCAATACAAGTAAACCTGCGCGACGTTTAGATTACACTGTCAGGAATACCTGAGCCAAATATTACACGTGCACGTGAAGCAGTGAGCGCGCAAATCGATGTGAAAGACGCGGAAAAACAAACCGCTCTCTCTTCAGTTGTCCTCATTATGCATGGCCTAAGGGACGTCACATAGGCCATGGCTGCCCGATCGGCTGTCACTGGTCAACTTCGCGGCTAGATTCTCCCATTTCCGTCGTCGTCATCGCTGTGTACGAACCTCTTCTATGCCTGAACCTGTAGGCACAGTTTTGCGTTTATTTTGTGTTTTGAGTGCGCGCGGAGTTTGAGTGATGAGCTCAATACTTCCCTTTCAACGGGACCGCTCGACTACAAACGTTTATTGCTTCAAAAACGCCCTACCAGCTCGAGCGCGCACTTGCGAGCAGGCACCCATGCCTGCTTTTTTGTGGCACCAGACCGGAAATAGGCCCCTCCGCGTTGCGGAGTAAAGGAGAAAACTACCCGGCATGTGATATATCGAAGGCCGCCGAAGAGAACGCCGCGAGCCGCCCCCCTCTCCGGGAGAGAGCGGGCAGCTTTCGTCGCCTTGTCCGCGCTCGAGTTGAGAGGGAACGATTATGCGCGATTTCTCATCGCGCGTAGTTTCGTTAATTGTGAACGGATTTTCATAATTCTTGCGGGAGGAGATTTCTGGGACAATAGACTTTATCCCAAAATACATTACTAGTAGTCGATGGCAAGTGTTGCAGGGTCCCTTTAAGCAGTGAGGCGCGCTGTAGTGGAGGGGCCCGGATAAATTTTGACCACCTAGGGATGCCTGATATGAGCCGAAATCTTGTACAGTAGGGCGTTTTTGTATTTCGCCTCCATCAGAAAAGCGGCCTTCGCGGCAGCTGCGGCAGGTAATCGAACCCGCGACCTCGTGTTCAGCAGCACAACTGACCGGAAACTTGTGCACAAATCTTCATAAACCAAAGCAACTACATCTCGACATATGTGCTTGTTGAAAGTATAAATGAAGTTCTTCCTAGAAGCAAAAAAATACGAAATATGGACGCAACCTCAGCTGGGTGTTCATAGGCCGTACCGCGAAAAACGTTTTTCTGGCTTTACAAATAAAATGCTGCGTTAAAGGAGGGATATACGACAAGACGTGCCTTTTGGGTCGCTTATGAAAGAGGGAACGAACATAGTTGGACCAATTCGGGTCGTTGTCGCATTAAAATCCGCAGCCACAGCGTCGTTTAATTGCAGACTTAAGGGTAACAAACGAAGAATTACGATTTCTGAATTGACCTCGAGTATTGCAATACCTTGCAATTGTAAGTTTCTATATTTCTTAGATATTTATTCATATATGTAATCACTTCCAGAAGCAGCACCTCAAAATAAAATTCCTTATATATCTAAATGGGCTTGTATATGATAGGAAAAAGAGTTTGAAAATATCTTGAATAATTCTGGAACTTACTTTTAGTTGTTGTGGCACTGGTAGCTAAGTCAGGAAAAAGATAACCGTTCGGTGTGTAAAAAAACGGTATTGAAATATTTAGTTTTCAACACATTTTATACTGTGCTTGAAGCTATATTTTGTTTTTGCACTGATAAGAACATTGTTATTTTCTTTATATAGTTTTGCTACGGCAAAAAATGTACACACAAATATGATACACAACATAGTTAGTACTGATATAATTTTTTGAAAAAGGTAAGTGCTCGCACTAACTTTTATTACATACACAATCTTTTTAAGTTTATGAATCTCTATGTTTAATATTTCGTGGGAAGTTTCTTGTCATTTGAAGAATCCCTGGTTTTGTAGTGGAATTCTATTTATCGCCAATCGTTCATTAGGCAGTGAAAAAAAAAAGACTTTAACTAGTTCCTTTAGTTTTGCTCGAGCGTAATATCTGCTTCTGTAGTAATATTGTGTAATAAGATATTTCCGTTATCTTCATTTTCTGTTTTTTTTTAGAAAATATATTTTCTATTTTCGCCACCATTCCTCTTTTGCCTACCATATATTTGCTATATTATTAGCGATTGAAGGCCTCACCATTATTAATACATTTATAACCCCCTACCGTGTTTCAACTTACTTGTGTATCTCGCACAAACCAAAAGCGCCGAAATGGCTTATCATTTGCGTATAATATCACTGAAAAGGGCATTCTGGACAGATACTACAAAATATTCCCAATGCCACAGGGATTCTTTCAAATGAGGTCAAATATATTTGCGGTTGAAACATGCGTCTTATAAAATATGTTTTTGCATGACACCACCATGCGTAAATAACGTGGCAATATTAGAAAACTTGTATTACTGCGTTTACTTCGTGCACTTGTTTTCCGAACGGTTACATATCCACGACCCTCCTGACGTCCTCCTTAACATATGGAACACCAGCTTCCTCTCGTTCAAGCAGTGAATGCGTGAAGTAGGAACACAACGGTATTCATTTATATGTAGCATCGACATAAACTACTGCTTGTTGCCAATAGGAATTTTCAAATTTCGCTCTATTCTTGGACCCACTTCAGCAGCAATAAAAATCAACGGGTTTGTAAAAATACAACTCAAATTCGGCAGAAAGCACAGTTTAATAGTGGGTGCGTGGAAATGGAGTTAATAAAATTATTTCCGGAGTTTTGTACTCACTTGAATTCGTTGCCGGCGGTGATGCTGAGGGAGGGAAAACACAATTACATGCGGTTTGGGTGTACTTTACGAATATAGTTTTAAAAAGGGAATGCACCATCATTATTGTGATACTGAGATACCAAATGCAAAAATATGATTCGAAAGGTTTTACAAATTTCTGTCTCCCATTTGCCCTGCTAAATAAGGTACCCAAATCGTTAAATTTACTGCATTCTCGCACTAGGATACTTTTGCCCTGTTCATCATTTTTTAGCAATCTGTCCTTTAGTTTAATAAAACTCTCTGCAAATATTTTGCGCGGGAGAGAGTTGTGCGCAAATATTCCTGTTTGTCCTAAATAATTTGGTATTGCTCGCCAAACCCACAACCAGTTCGAGATGATATTTCGTTCGTAGGCTTATTGTTCCTAGTATGTGTGCCTACAACCCCTTTTCTATTTTTTCTTTTCGTTGCGGGGTGTTAATTTTTCGTTTAATGTTTTAGATGCGAAAGTATCTTATGGTGTCGGCATGTCCCGCGTCGGCGTCCGCACTCACACTGCGCATGCGCAACTCTCCTCCTTACACCCACAGCTGCGCGATACTACACTATAAAAATGAAATAGTTAGCGGTGTCCGGTTTTGATCCCACGACTCTCTGGCCGCAACGACAGGTACGCGGTGCTCTTCCACTACGCTACAAATCCGGGACAGGAGCATGTGCTACGAACGCGCCTTATGTCCTTCACTCATTCAAACTACGTCCAGAAGCTACTGATACAACGAAGGCACGTGAAGCTGAACGTCAACGGAAGCGACGAACTGATAACTTTAGAGGAGGATGTTGAATTTCGCTTGGGAAAGCTGTGGCGGGAAGCGCCACGCGCCTTGCAGCTCAACCAGCCCCGTCTGCAGCGCCTCTGATGCTGATTGTGGCAGGATGCCAATAGCGATTGGCCAACCAAAGGGAGAGAGAGAGAGAGAACAACATTTATTGAAAGCCTGCAATTAGGAGCCAGCCTCGTAGGGGCCAGCCTCTAAGACGCGGCTGGCGAACCAAATACTCCATCACGAGATAGGTTCGCGTTCAACCACCGTCGTCATCTTGCCGTAGAGGAACCGCCGAAGAAAAAGAAGGAGAAGACAAAGCTGCGAAGAGAAGGGCGTGTACATTGCTCTCAGCCGGTGCACCAATGTCAACAACCTTTACCTCACCAACGCTGACGGAGACTACTGATTCTACCACAGAGACAACACCGACAAGAACACGATGGAGGAGTTTCGGCGCCTCGAGAACCACCGCCAACTCACCGTAACACAACAGTACTTGCGTGCCTTTGCCACCGGTGTGGACCCAGACGCGGAATTTCCTCTGGCGCTAGTAAAAAGCACATCACTCAATATAACGGCAACACAATGGAACCACATGGAACCTCCACGATGCTTTGCATCCTCATCAGGGTTCCCCACGGGAAGATGGTGTAATTTATATTCCCTTGTCTTGATAAACCGTGTTTCTTTTTTTAAACAGGCTTCCCGATGCGGCTTGTTGAATTGGCCCTGGTTGTAACCAATAGGGGTGCTGTCAGATTTTGGTACCCTGTTCCCATCTATTGTGATCTACTCAATCGTATATTTGTAGGCACATACAAAGAGGTAATCAGTTTCATTTTGGAAAAGCTTCCTATATCCGCGATTTGTTTAAATTTCACAGTAAACACTAAGTACCGCTGACTAGGTGCAAAAAGATTAGGGTGGTTTTAAATCACTTGTTAAAGGAAGGTATCCTGTCGAGGTAATATAGCTGGATATACAATATTTATTTCTAAAAGAATGCCAGTTTGAGGGAGGTCCTCTTTATAAGAACATAGGCAAGGAGTTGTATTGCGAGCACATATTCGACAAAAAGGTTTTAGCCCTACATATATAAATGTACCGCTTCTCACCTACGGGGCAGAAACTTGAAGGCTTACTAAGAGGATTCAACTTAAATGGAGAGCGACTGAGCGGGCAATGGAGCGTAAGGTGAGAGGTGTAACATTAGGGACAAGAAGAGAGATGAGTGGGTCAGGGAACAAACGCGTGTTAAGGACACATTAGTAGAAATTAGGAAGAATCAATGGACGTGGGCGTGGCATGTAATGCGAAGGCAAGATAACCGTTGGTCATTAAGGGCAACAGAGTGGTCCCCTAGAGAAGGCCAGCGTTGCAGGGGATGGCAGAAAGTTAGATGGGCAAATGAGATCAAGACGTTTGCGGGAATAAATTGGTCGCTGTTAGCACATGACTAAGGTAGTTGGACATTATTGGGAGAGGCCTTTGCCCTGCAGTGGGCGTAGATAGGCTGGTGATGATGTTGATGATGATGATATAAATATGACTTCGCGGATCCAAACGATAATATTGCAACAACAAATAAAAATTAATATAAGGCACGTTTATTTGTGAGCATGAAATGAGATATTGTAATGGTAGTGTCGAAAAGGCATATGAAAAAAAGCTTTTATTTTGAAACAAGCTTTTAGAGCCAACTCAATTAAATGAAACTTTCCCATACACGACAAACAGTTTCAAATCATCACACCTGCACTATTTGTGACTGAAAAAGCAGCCTCAGAATTGAAAGGTTTTAATAATTTATTTTTGGACTCACTCATAGTTGTTACCACAGTAGACGCTGAGCAGAAAGAGAAAAAGAGTGAAATGTGCATGTTAATAAAACGTAGGACATTTTATAATAAACACACTAGCACACACCTTTGAAAACACCGTCACTTTGCTGATCCAAATATTCTCCTTTTATTTTCGCATTTCAGTGTATGAAAATAATTGCATTTTTTTGTACCTTGGGATTGCTTATTTTGACAGCGGAATCAAATTATCTAACACATTTCAATCTTCCCGCCTTTAGGATTACGGGCAACAGTTCTCATAAAGATTTATCCCACTACCCACATAAACTGTGAATAGTTTGCGCTTTTTGTGGCAGGCTCTAGCACGAGTGGCCGAAGCAGCCGCCAAGTGCGTTAAATGCTTCGCCATTTACCAGGCATCGTTAAATAATGGGATAAATTTGCCTTAATCTTGCCTCGTGACACGTAAACACGGCAGCACCTGCGGACATTTATAGATATGTCAGCGGTTTAAAAAAAAACATTAAAAATCTGGAAATGCGCAGGTATTTCTTTGTTTGTTTTTTTCAGACAAGATAGCAAGGAAAAACATCGCTTCTCCGCGTAATCGTGTAGTGATGCGACGAGTCATCAATAAGGGAAGCGATTTTTAATAGCAGTAGAAGAAGAAGAACGAGAAGGCTGTATTTTTCCGCACACCTTGTTACAACACCTGCTGACAGGGCACTAGCTAAAGGAACTGAGTGCCTGATGAGGACTCCTGACCCTCTGGAGTTCACAACAGAGGAGTTCACAGCATAGGACATCTTCAAATCAAATATGTGTGCTTAGCAATAAGATCCAGCAATACAGAGAGAAAAAAAATAAGTAAATATAAAAAATAGAAAAAACGTACATTTCAAATATTGAGAATCCCAAGTTATACCATATACATAAAACTTTTTTCTGCAATATCTGTTAGCAGCAGATACAATACAACACGACACATTTCTTGACTGATTGTCCGTTATGTCTGTAAAAAAATCACGTCTAAACACAATACAGTTTAAATTCCTTAGAATGAGACACGACTAGTGATTCAATGTCAGTGCCTTGTAAAATTGTGCGAAGATTTTGAGAGCAGAAGTTCTGCTGCTACTTTTGGGATTCAGCATGTAACAATTACATGGTATTTTAGCAAAACAAACATCGGCACGTATGTCTTCTCAAGGATTTCAACGCGAAAGAAAGCGATTTTAGAAGACTTCTTCACAGCTACACCGTGTTTGCAGTGCCGTCACGTTCACCTGTCCTTCTGCACGCATCACGATATTTCTTGTTCAACCCTGGCACACTACCGGGTTCATAACTTCTGTTGCACACCTGTACAAGTTGTACGAAATAAAAATTCAATTCAATTTCCCTTAATCTCCTCAAGTACGCCAACGTTTTATAGATCTCTGCTGAAAATATACTTTTCTATTTTTTATAATTTACTAAAAACTGAGAAAACCTGTTTTTTTTCACGCGGCTAAAGTTTATAAAAACTTCTATCTCCAGCGGAGAATAGGTGCCGAAGGTGCAGTGGTAATTGCGGTTGGTATGCTCGTCCTTGTATTTTTCGTGAAATGACTAAGAAACGAAAGCCAAGAAAACTATGCTGCAGCTGCGGTTGAGTCTTGTATACATCCTGTTTTTTTTTTAATCACTTAAGCATAGCTTTATTTCGATTATTTTATCCTTTGGCTACCGAGGCACGAAATTGCGCTCAATTTGAGATGGATGTTTTTGCGGAAGTAATGAAGAGCAAGGTTGTTACGGCACCGTCTGCATTGGAGAAATAGTTTTTTCGAGGTATCGCAGTGTGACGGATGATGAACTTGTCCAAATTGCGCTAGACGGTGATGCGTAAAGCGATCATTCCTAAAAGTAATACGGTCCGGTTTTCCGTTAAAAAGCTCTCGGTACTCGTAAAAGTACCGACAGTGACCTCAACAACAGTAATATGGACCCTGGGCTTTTGAAGGACAGACTTTAGCACCCTCCTTTGAAGGCGTGAAACGCTGAAGTTTGAAAACGCCAACAAGATGACAGAATACAATGTCTTTCCAAACATCCTTCCGGCAGTCCACCAGGGAGTGAGCGAGCCGTTTACTTCCACGGCTTCGGATATCATAGACGCTCTCGTTGCACTCGAGTTTTTTAGAATGGCTTCTTTGCACTATAACACTTAAACATGCAAAACAAGCGTTCACACACAAAGGCTACTTGGCATGGGACAGTGCGAGCAGAAATAAACACCGACTTTGCCGTCTGTATTCTGATAAGATGAGTACAAAAATACACTATTGCTTGTTACTGGTAAAAAAGAATTGGTATCACTAAATATTTTTTGCTTCAGTGACGAATAGGAAAAGATGTAGGCGCCGAATTGTCATCCCATTTTTATGACAACGCTAGTTGCCCTAGAAAGACAACCTTTCGAACATTGGGTGAGTGATTAACTCTGACGTTCCTCGGTAGGTACTGGTTGGCATCGCGCAGAGCCGCCTTTTGTGTAAAAAATTCAACTAAAAGTCGGCCTCGACTTGTCGATCCCCAATTCCAACCTGCCGAAAATGCACTCCTTGGAATAACATTACTGGCTCCGGGAAGAATCTAGCGGCGACTGCTGGTAGCTCGATATATATATATCAAAAAAGCGAGAAAGCCCCAGCTATAACTGATGTTAACTGAGGTCGGTCGTTATCATCAGCGGAGGCCGACGTTTGTGTGTGCACACAATTTTCAGCATAACTGGCATTCTCTGTACAGCCAATATAAACATCAAAGAAACCTGATCTGACGCCGTTTGCACCAATTTATGTGATGGCATATGCATTTTCACGAAGATAAAACTACCGAGACTTGATAACGTCTAGTGTAAGACTCAGCTCTGACGAGGAATCATTGCTTTGCCGGCAATAAAAAAACACTGGTCAACAGGCTTACCACATGTCACACTTTTTTCACTATTAAGTATAAAAATAAAACAAAATCATGCTTCTATGCTTTTTTACGCCAATTTGTTTTGATTTACCCTTAGAAGTGAAGCGGAAAACAAATCCAACCAACGGACAATAAAACACCTGACTGCTATAGGTAGTGGACGTATGAATGGGAAGGGCGTATGTGCGGAAAAATATCACGGATTTGTTTACTTCTTATCTTTTTCTCAGTCCGCGAATTCTTGCGTCTTCATTTTAACTACGCAATATTCCGTGGCTTTCCCTAAAATGTTTCTGTTTTCGTCAATATGTTGAAATGTATGCTGTTTTACCTAAGGGCTCCTGATATTTTACTATACTTGTAGTTTTTACGCATTTTCAAAGCAGATTCTCTGAAGAAAACACTGTTTCATCCAATAATTTGTATTGATTAAATATGGCAATAAAATGTGTTATTATTTCCAATAGAGTAATAAGTTACACAAATAAAATTTTTGTCAATCACTAAAGATTGTACTTTGGACTGAGAATTGCGGTAAAACTAGCGTTTTCATAATATTAGACCTATCATAAAAACGGGAAGAGTTGTTGTATGTTGTGCACAAATGCAGGTGAACTGTTATTGCCTGCCACACCTCGTCGTTCTCCTCACTACAGTCAACAGAATCTGGTTGCGCCAATAAAGACAAAATAGTTCTAAGCACATGTACAAAAAGCCACAATTCAGCTGTGGTAATACTGGTAAGAGAAAACATTTCGAAAAGTTTATGCTATGGAGGAACCACTGCATGACATACGAAAAATAGAACTTTTAAAGCATACTTCAACGTGGTGATCAACTATAATCCAAAAGTGGTTTGTTTGGATGAATAAAGTAATTTTTTTACTCACTTGTAGTCGTTGCCGTATTGGGTGCTGAGGTAGAAATGAGAAATGTTGTTACATATACGTTGTCAACAAAGTGTATTAAAATGTTTCGTACAGCTACAATTCAACTTTAATTCAGGGTTCATAGAAATAACAGTCGAGCAAATTTCTAGTTGCAGTGCATTTATTTCGTGCTGCAGCAGAGTCAGCCAAGAACGAAAGCAAAATTGTTTGGTGTGGATGAAAACACGTTTCTGAATTATTGATCCTAATCGTGGTAATTTTCCTAAATTTTTCCGGTAATGAAAGTCATCAGCAACGTTAAAAACACATTCAGTAACATTAAAAACAGGAGTGCATGCAGACAAACCTAATGTTCATTAAGATTGCCTGAAGAATCTAACTTCATAGCTTAACCACCACTGCAAGTGTATGGCACTAGTTTCGCAATCGCCTTTGTGACCGGAGATTCTCAACTGTTTGTGTCGCATGGAAGATTTGGGAAAAATTAACCCGTCTGATATATTGACTTGTGCGCAACTGCGCCGTAACATGTTACGCTTAAGCCTGATCCAAAGGCATAATAATATGCTGGCGGATCAAAATATTTTCCCTGCGAAATTATTAATAACAGCTTAGCACTTGTGCCAGGTTTAAAATATACAGTCTTGTAACCTATGTTGAGCAACATAACGAATATAGACGAAAGACCTACATCACAGAATATATTTGCAACAGATGGCGTGCTGCGTTCAAAAATAACTTTACTTTGGACACAGTTTCGTACTATAGTTTCTAATTCATATTGGCCGAATCATTGAAAAAGATAGAAGAATACCCTCCAAAAATGGGAACTACTAACCTTGTATAGATGCAAAGGAGACGGGCCCCAAATTGGAAAAATTTCAAAAGTTTTGTTTCTATTTGAAAATTTTAATAATGGGAATATGTCCTGCAAGCCAAACCCAAATACTCTAAATCATGCTCCAGTGTGTAAAGTCTTTGAATATAAAAAGTAGGGGATAGCTGCAGTAGTCTTTGTCTTATAGCAGTTGAAGTGTAAACTTTTCTGCGAGCCGCTCCACGCGCTAATGACTGGAGCTGGCTTTGCGAATTCTTTTGAGGAAGAGAACATTTTTTTCTCCACATGATCACTTCAGATACATTTTCCACTTAGCACAAGGAGCTATTTATAATCTTTTTTTTAAATTACAGATCTCTAACAGAGACGCCTGTCGAATCTCTTGTAAAAACACAATGTTTTTGACCATTTTTAAACAGTATGGTACGGGCTATTTACCTCGGAAGTTTTACAAAGACCAGTTAAAAGAGTGATCTCCTTTGCAAAATAATGCAGACACATTTTTGTTAATGCAAGAAGATTTCCTTTGGAAAAAAATTAATTCCTAAATAAAGCTGACATAAGTCACGGAGCCTTTATTAATCGATAACAATAATCAAAAGAGTTTCATTTTTTCTATCGACTTATGAAAATTTAGAAGCCACTCGTTTCTGTGCCTAACATGTCAACAAAGTGACTTCGAGGCATTATATAAGACATTTCGTACAAGAAAGTGTAGAATTCCTGGGCTATGTTTCCAGAAATTTGATCTAATTTACGGGAATACGTATGCAAAAAGATCAAATCAATACGCCTGTGCTTCAGATTGGCCGGGGTGGATCAGGGCCTAAGGTGTTGTATTGCCGTCTTGGATATAGCGGGGTCAATCCCTCCCGATGTGATTGTTTTTATGATGTAAGTGCAAGGCAAAAAGTCGCTGGTGTGGACAGATAGAAGCACGTAAAACATACCCTCTGGAAAGGGATCTGAGAAATTTTCTCTGTATTTTCGTAGATCCCTTACCGAAAATATCTTGGTGCACTAATTTTGAGTAATCTGGAGCCCTCCACTACAGCGCACCTCATATTCCACGTATCGCTACGGCGCTCTAAACCCCACAAGTTCTCTTTATTCTTTGTGCAAGAGTCTAGTCTTTTTTACAAATTAGAATTTTGAGATGTGTTCTTCTACACAGGTACGATATTTTCGGGATTAGATTTACTCCGCGGATTGCCGAAAAATTGTCGCAGCTTGCATTGAGTCTGGCAAGGCTTGAACCATGGGAAATCTGGAGGATTTCTCTCGACGTAAGCACTGAAGAACACACCTTCACAAAATGTAGCAGGTTTGAAATTGTTTATTTATATGGTCTGCCTACGTGTTTCACAATGGTAGTATTGTCATCGTCATATCCATTGTAGCATCGTGTTACTCATGCACAACTGGCGGGGCGAGAGCGTTTTCCCCGCAAGATTTCACATTTCTCAAAAAGTGGGACGCGTCAGCACGCGGTAAAACCGGTGGCATACGGCTTTGCGGAGTGGGCGTCTGTAGCCTGAGCAGTCTTGTCCTTGCCCCTTGATGCGCTGACGCAGGTGAACTGTTTTTGGGGTCTTTATTGGTAGCGCCACGCGGTAGCCTGGACGACGCCGGGCGCTTTTGGTGAAGAACGTGCTGACGTGCGCGGCAAATGGCGGGATAATTACCCGGTGTTTTCAGATGACACCACGCACCGTACACTTTAGAGCCAGCTACAGCAGCGCCACTGTTTAAAATATGCCGAGAACGCCAATTGCACGACCCCTTCCGAAACAGAACCTCCAATGCCGATTGCCAACACTGAATTGATTGAAACAAGATTGATGCCGTTATTGATATTGTTCTGATTTTGGTTTGCTCAGTTATATTTATCTCAGTGCGAGTAATTAGACTAAAAACATCTACAGAAGTGCCTACGCGATCCCTATTTTCATTTACGGCGCATTGATGATTTCTGCAATGTCCATGTGTTTTGTCTTATTTAGGTGCCGCTACTAGGCTTGTAGGACGACAAGGGTCACTGAGATGCTATGAAAACTTACTCAAGTAATTCCAAACAACCAGAAGTTAAAATCAACAGATATCATGGTAGACACCAATTAAGACAAGCCGCTTTTCCTCAAAATGATCTCCTGTTGAGCGGCACGAGTACGCTGTTGCGATTGCTCTTCCCGCTATAAGTAACGTAGTCAATTGTGATAAACAATTAGTTATGGCTAGAGCAAAGCTTACTGCACAATCTTTATAGAAGACACCTCAACAGCAAGTCGAACTACTGCAATCGAAAAGGTAAATAGCAATCTGCAAAATTAAAGGGTAGACCTCCTTTTTTAAACAAGTTACCTTCCTGGCGACCAGCATGTTCTTGTAGGTCAACGTTAGCGAGCAAGGCGCACCTGTGCCTAACCATAGACGTTTCAATCTTTCCCAGACTTTTGTTCACATTTGTCTTTGGTGACTTACACTGCGCGGCTCTAAAGTGTTATGCATGGTTTTGTGTCGTGACATTTTTTCGCAACAGGCGAGACAGCCCACTGGCTGCAGGCACTACGTGCTTTCAAATTTTTGCTATCCCTGACATTTGGTCCATGTTCGGCGTTCGTGAACGGGGTGAGTTTGCGTGGCCAGCTCGCGGAAACGGTACCCCTTCGGCCAACTGTCCCCCTTTTCTGACCGCGGCTCTCACAACCGGGTTGTTGAAGGAGAGAGAAGGTAGGCTATCACCAAATTTTGGGTGAAGAGGGGTAACAGTTGATCGTCACGGCTGGCACGGAGAATGATTAACCACGCCGTGTCCTCGTGTAGTCCATTGGTATTATTTTTGAATACTTGCGGCCCTTGAGTGCTGCATTTATGGCTGTTTCTTAAGAAAAAACAGTTGCAGAATCCCTGCACATAATCTCTGAAGTATCGAAGTTTGTGTGACCAAAGTTAACTCTGAAGCCAAGATACTTTTTACACCAAACTCGAACGGAATCTTAGGGGGACAAATCTCTCTAAAGCAAAACTATAATACTACATATAAGCTTTTTGAAAAATGTAACTGAAGTTCTTCCTGAAAGCAAAAAAAACACCAAATATTAGCGCACCCTCAGCTGGGTGTTCGTATCGGCATTGGGTAATGAGATTAGAACCTCTTCTAAGGTTGTTTAACGCCACTGATCTCCTTTAACGGCCATCGGTTCTGCAAGCGGTAGTTTTCGCTTTTTTCTGGCTTGATAAATAAAATGCTAATTTTGAGCCGGGATAACCGTCAAGACGGATACTTTCTGGGCAGTCAATGGAAAAGCGGAACAGACAACGTTCTACTACTTCAAGTAATCCTTGCTTTAAGACCCGGAGGCCCAGCGGCATGACATTGAAAACGCAAATTCAGCGAACCAACGATTACAATTCTGAATAAAGGTCGAGCCTATAACTTGTATTTGGAACTAGAAATACCATTTTTACATAACTAAACGTACTCCTAATCACTTCCCGAAACCACAAATAGAAATAAAGCCATCATATATGTAAACATCTCCGCAAAAGGTCAGTAAAAACATTCGATAACATACTGAAAAATTCTCGGACTTACTTTCAGTTGGTGCAGTGGGTGCTGAGTCAGGAAAAAGAAAAAGTTTTGTGTGTATTGAAACGCGTATTGAAGTGTTCAGTTTTCAACAGACTTTAAATGCGTCTTGACGCTGTATTTTGTTCGGGTACCAATAAGAACATTCTTAAATTCTCTGAAAACTTTTTCTCGCGCACGGAATGTGGCAAATATATCAAGCACAGCATATTCAGTGTACTGCTATCTCTTTTTGGAAGAGGTAAGTGCTTACAAGAACTTTTCTCACATACGCAATCTTTTTAATATACAAATATTTTTCTTTAGATTTGACGCGGAGCTACGTGTCATTGGAAGACCATATGGTTTTTTCAGTGGCATTCTTTAAGGCAATTATTCATTATCCCATAAAAGCGGATTTTTACTTGGTTTTTCTTGAAGTACTCGAACGTAAAACCTCATTTTCTAAAATCAACGATCTCCTGTCATTTTTTCTGAAAAAAAAATTCTTGTATTACCGTGTTTTTAAAGCTTGCCGTATATTTTCTTTATTTGTTAGGATTGGAGATCTGGCCAGCAGCCTTATATGTATAACCTCCATCCTGGGTTTAACCTACTCGGGTACTTCACACTGACGAGAAGCACCTTAATTTTCTACCTTTTGATGAAGCATTACAGTATGGCGTTTAAGAGAAATACTACGAAGAAATTTGCGGAACGGCGAATGGCCTTTATCAAATTAGAATAGACATAACTGCATTTAAAATGCTTGATATAAAACATATATTTCTTGTTGATACTGCCAAGGCGTAAAAAAACTAGCAATAAAAAAATGTTTATTACTGTATGTACTTTGTGTCCATGTTTTTGGAATGGTTAGAGGCCCCACGACCCCCCTAACGTCCTCCTGATCATACGGAATTCCATGTTATACTCGTTCAAGCAATGAATGCGCGAAGTAGGAACAAAACGGTTTTCATTTATAAGTAGCATTCACATATACTAATTCTTGTTTGTAATATGAATTTCCAGATTTCGCTCTCTTCTGGGACCCACAGGAGCAGCATTAATTACCAATACGTCTCTCAGAATTTAATATCAATTCGACAGATAGCACAGTTAGTGCCTAGAAATCGCGTAACCAAAATCATTTCTGAAATCTTGTGCTCACTTGAACTCGTTGCCGGTGGCGATGCTGAGGGAGGAAAAACAAAATTATGCGCGTTATCGGTGTACTTTACCCACATAACTTAAATTATAATGCAACATCATTGTAGCAAAATTGAGAAAAGATATGGAAAACTATTAGTGGCAACGTTTCTTAAGTTCTATCCGACCTGTGTCTTGCTAAAACCAGTACAAAAATTTTTAAATTTACGGCTTTCTCGCGTTTGGTTTTAATAAACCAAAATGGGGAGTGCTTTAAAAACCTTGAACACGGCTCTTAGGTCCTGTTCTAGATTTTTACAGCATTCCACATTTTCGGTTATTAAAACTCCCTGCAAATATTTTAGGATGGAGAGGGTGGTCCGTAGATGTATCTGTTTTCCCGTAAGTAATTTATTATTTCTATCCCAACCTACTCCCAGTTTGAGACAATACTTCGATCTTAGGCTCAATGTTTCAACAAGGTTTACCTACAACCATTTGTATATATGTTATCTGGGTGGCGTGGTTATTATCTTTCCATATTTTTTCTATTCCGTTGTCTCAATAGACCACGATTTTTATTGTTTCACATGTTTCCCCTAGGGTGCCTGCTGAATGGACCTTGGTTGTGATCAATCGAGGTAGTGCCAGAGTTTGTAACCCACTGCCCTTATACTGTGACCTATTCATCCATCTATTTTGTAGGTACCGACAAAGAAGTACTCAGTTTCATTTTTCAGGGCTTGGTATTGCCAGTTTTGTTTAAAATACACAGTAAAATATTATATCGGTGAGAAGTCCTAAAGCCTTCACGTTGCTTCGAAAGATTTGCTTTAGCGTAACAGACAGGTATTCTCTCTAGACAATACAGATGACTATACGATTAATTATACATCGTTTACCTAGCGCCAGGCATAATGTACCAAGAAGCACCTTTAATGTTGTCTCGTGACACATACACACAACGGCACGTGCGCAGATTCAAATAGATGTTACGGTTGAAAAAAAATATAAATCACGATGGAAATAAACAGGTTTATTTTACGTATTACTAGCTGGGTAACATAGACAAAAACACACATATCTCCTCCGGGGAATTTATTGTGATGCAACCAATCTCGAGTTAGAAAAGCGCATTCTCAAATCAATGCCTTGACGTCAAATCGTGCTCAGATTTTAAGAGCGGAAGCCCGGCTGGGATGTTCGCGACGCAGCGTGTAACAACAATATTTTTTTCTATTGTAACGGAAAACCTTAAAGGCACGTAAGTTTAAATTGTGATATCAAAGCCGAAGCCTGCGAGTATACAACACTTCCTCATTGGTACTTCGTGTTCTTGTGGTCCCTTCACATTAACCTGTGCTTGGGCATGCATCCGGACAATTCTTTTTCTCTTATGGCCCGATACTTGGTCAGCGCATTTGATATTCCACTTGCCATTGATTTTGGCTACACGGGTTAAATTACCATCGCTACCCAAATAGCTTTCTATGTGAATTTTTCATGTTCTCATCACAGGTGCCAAAATTTGTTTTTATTCAGTTAGTTTTAAGAAACAACGGTCAATTTTGCGTATAATAGGATATCTTGATGAGACATGATGAGACATAAAAAACGCGATGAGACACTGCGTTTTTTTGTGGGTTATGTCAGCCGGCCGTAAAGGAGCTTTTTTTCTAACTTTCCTCTCACAACAGCTGTCGCACAACACCAGCACAAGTTATGAGAACTACAAATTCCGTTCAGCTTAGAAGATGTCGTTGTTTTTAATAATATATGCGTGTTTGTATTTTTTAATTCCTCACAATTGTCTAAGAAACATATAATTTAGAAGTATGTATTGCGGGTATGTACTTTTCAATTTTTCACAATTGTTTAATAAACACATCAAAGAATCTGCTTTTTTTCGGCACTTGGAATATTTATGAAACCTTACATCAATAGCGTAAACAGGCATCTAAGATGCAGCAGTAATTGCGGTCAGTATGAGTGCTTTTCCGTCAAACTAAAGGTAGATATAGAGAGATATAGATATAGAAAGCCTTTAATGCATCCTGTTTTTTTTTCTTTAAACCACGTAACCATACTACATTTAGAATATTTTATCCTCTGGCTACAGAGGCAAGAACTTGCGCTCAATTTTAGATGGATGTTTTTGCGCAAATAATGAAGTGCAAGGTTGTTACGGCACCATTTGCATTCGAGAAATAGTTTTTTTGAGGTATCGCAGTCTGACGGATGATGAAATTGTCGAAATTGGACTAGAAGGTGATGCGTAAAGCGATCATTCCTAAAAGTAATACGGTTCGGTTTTCCAATAAAGCGCTCAGTACTCTAAAAGTACGGACAGTGACCCCAACAAGAGAAATATGGACCCTGTGCTTGTAAAGGACGGGCTTTCGACCCCTCCTTCGAAGGCGTGAAAAGCTGAAGTTTGAAAAGGCCAACAACACGACAGAATACAATCTATTTCCAAACAACAATTCAGCAGTCCATTAGGAAGTAAGCGAACCCTTTAACTTCCACAGCTTCGGAAATCATAGACGCTCTCGTTGCATTCGAGTTTTTTTAGAATGGTCTGTTTGCACTCTAACACTTAAACATGCAAAACAAGCGTTCGCACGCGGAGGTTACTTGGCATGGGACAGTGCGAGCAGAGATAAAGACTGAATTTGCCGTCTTCCTCCTGATGAGATATGTACAAAAGCACACTATTGACTGTTACTGATAAAAAAATAATTGGTATCTGGAAACCTCTGTTTGCTTCATTGATTGATACAAAAAGATGTTGGCGCAGTATCATTATCGCATTATTCTGACAGCGCAACTTTCCCAAGAAAAGACAAGCTTTCCAAGAGTCGGTGAGCACTTAAGTCTGACTTCAATCGGCATGTACTTGTTGGCATCGCGAAGAGTCTTTTTGTTCATAAAATCAAAGTAAATTCTGGCGCATGCTTTTAGACACCCCATTTCAAACTACAAAAGTTGTGCGCTTTGGAATCCCATTACAAGTTCGGTGACTAATCGAGTGGGTAATGGTTCAAGTGGGATATACCTGAAAAAAAAAGCGAGAAAACTCCAGCTATAACTGATCTGTTCTGAGGTCGATGGTTATCTTTAGAGGAGGCCGTCCTTTGGATGGCACACAATATTTAGCGTAACTGGAAATCTTTGCAGCATCAATGTCTGCATCAAAGGATGTCGATCTAACATCGTCACCACGTCTTGTGATGACATGTGCATGCCCTCGAATATGATGAAACGGAAACTTGGTAAGGTCGAGTGTAGAATTTATTTCTTCACCCTGGCAGCAGAAACAGTCAGTCACCAGGCTCACCACACGTCACACTGTGTTCCCTTTTGAGATCTAAATGTACAGCAGAAGTACGCGTAATTTTAGAATTTTATATGAACTTGATTTAATTTCACTTCAGGAGTGTCGCAAAAACAAATCGCATAAACAGACAATAAAATACCGGAGAGAAATAGGTAATGGAGGCATCGATGACAAGGAAAATTATCTCGCGTATGTTTGCTTAGTTTTTCCCTACGCTAATTCATTATGTCTTCATTTTAATTACGTAATCTTCCGTCCCTTGCACTAAAAGTTTTTTCTTCTGGTCACTATGTTGAAACCTAAGCTGTTTTAACATACGGCGTCATACTCTGTTACTCTACCTGCTTTTTACGCATTTTCGAAGCAGATTTTTCAAAGGGAACGGCGTTTCATCCAATCTTTTGCAGTAAACCCTAGTGACAAATATGTTCTAATGTTTTTCAAATACACAAGTACAAGTACAAGAATCACGAAAGGGTGTACGTAAAACTGTAAATTCAGGGGAAAACTGAAGTCTATTAATGCAAAAATTCAGGTAACCTATTAAGGACTGCCACACTTCCTCCTTACCTCATGACAGTTACCTAATTCTTCTTGCATCAATAAAGACAAAATTGTCTTAGCACACGTAAAAAACAAGCCGACATACAGGTGTGGTAATACTGCTGAGAGAAATCATTTTTGAAATCTTTCACGCAGAGTTGGGCCCACTTTATGGCATACGAATGATGTAACTTTGAGAATATACTTCAAGTATGTCTTAAAAGACAGTCCAAAAGTAGTTGCTCTAATATATGAAATAATTTTTTGACTCATTAGTGGTTGTCGCCGTAGTAGGTGCTGAGGAAGAAACGAGAAAAGTGGTGTATAAATCTACCCCGTGAAGGTATTCCAATTTTAATATATCGTGCAGCTTTAATTAAACTGCAATTTAGGGTTGACGGAAATGACAGTCTTGATGATGCCTTGTTTGAAAGCGGTTATTTTTTGCTGCAGCAGGACCAGCCTCAAAGAAATCAAAAGTGTTTGGTGGGACAAAAGTACGTTTGTGAGTTAGTAATCCTTACAGTGGTAAAATTTGCAAATTTTATTATAAACGGTAATTATATAATTAAAAACACATTTCAGGAAAGAACAGTGCATTAGGAAATACCTCATCTTCAGTAAAATTCGCTTAATAATCTAACCTCTTAGCTAAACCACCATTGACGATGTATGCTACTAGTTTTACAATCACCTTTGTGTCAGGTGATTCTGAAGTTTTCCCGTCGCAAGCGCACTTTCCGATAGATTAGGCTGTGTGAAAATTTGATCTTATCCAACTATACCTCAAGATGTTATGCATAAAGCTCTTTCGAAGAGGTTATGAAGTGTTTGCTTATCAACTCTGTAATACCATATATTCCGGAAGGTACCAATAGATAATAAATAAATAAATAAATAAATAAATAAATAAATAAATAAATAAATAAATAAATAAATAAATAAATAAATAAATAAATAAATAAATAAATAAATAATAAAATAAAAAATAAATCAATAAATGAATGAAGAAGGATAACCAGTGAAGCTTGCCGCAATCCAAAAAAAGCCATGCAACAAAGCACCTCTCGCTGCAATTTGCGATTAAGCATTTTTTATCGAATTAGCTGCATGACCCTCAGAGGTCCTCGAGCTTTACTTTGGCGGAAAATTTGTTGGATTTCCGTTTCTCTCTTGTATCCGTTTCCAATTACTGCTTGACCAGGCAAGACCGCAGCAGGTCGCATTGGGCCGTATGACGTATGCGTTTAAATATCTTACCAGCACAACGGTCATGTCATCCTTGAGAGCATGCAGCCTTGACAAGCTTTTATACCATCTCCTTCCAACCCTCTTCAATGTGTTCACGCACCAACAGGCAAAAGGGCATGAGCGCGTTGCCGGACGCCAAAGGCCTTGTCAAAATGTGGCTTTAAAGGTCCTTCCATCTGAACAAGAACTCTAGTTTTACGTCCGCATTCCTAGCGAGCAAGGTGCATTTACACCAGCAGAAATTCGGAGCTATTCCAAGAGCTGCAATTTAAGGTGGAAACACAAGCGGCTGCACGTTCTGAAGCAGCGATTTTGTGTTGTTTTGTGCCTATTATCGCGTAGATGCACGTAAACGTACACTACGCTCTTGCTATTGCTGCTTCGAGCAAACAAAATACGTCAATTCCAAAGCGACTTCGAAGTGCAACTGCTTATATTGGCGCAAGCACCGTTATTCCCTGTTGTGCAAATTGAGAAAGGGCGTCGGTGTGGGGAGAGGCAGTGCAAAGTAAAGCGGTTCGGCCGGAATGAATACGGGGTTACCAAATTAGATTTTAATTTACAAAAACCATAGTAGAGTGACCATCTGGGTACTCGACATAGCGGAGAAACAAAGAAAACTTGATGTAGCTCATAAATATTCTATTCCCAGCGTCCGCTTCACGTCCGCCGTCTAAAACCGGACAACTATCACATCATGCAACTCAGTCCGTACGTAAACATTAATTCTAAACACCCACTTATACCGGACTGGTTATATCATAAATGGTTGAATGTTTTAATATTTATGTTATTTTCCACAAACTAGTCTATGGCCACGACAATAGGGAAAATGTTGCAATCATGCAACTTGACGGGCCCTACAAATCCATTACGGTTGAAGACAGCAGCGTACACACATAAACAAATACAAGGAAAAGAAAGGAAAATCAAAAGTCCAGTATGCTGGAAAAAGCGAGAATGCGGGAAATACAAATAAGACGTCCGAGTCAGAACCAACACCAGCATGACTCAAACGGCTAGCTCTTAGGACCGCCCCCTACCCCACTGTAGTCACTGCAAAATTAAAGGAGTCACTTCATGAAAAAAATTCTTAAGAACTTAAAAACGTTCAGAATCTGATAGATATCCGAACATATAGTGGCTGGCTACGCGCACTGCTACCGTAACGAAGGAATTTCATAAATATTTTAATGACCGCAAAGGCTACATGGAGGGCAAGGGCTGATAAAGCGCCCTTCTTGGTCTCGAACAGAGATTTTTTCTCCCTCTCTCTCTCTCTCTCTCTGTCTCGACAATTGAAGGAGGTAACCAGATAATACGAAATAAATATAACACTAAAATATTTGAATTCAACATGCCATGGTTGCATATTGTAATAGGAATTTAAATTTTCGAATTTTTTGTTTACTCACTTGTAACAGTAACTGTAGTAGTCTCTGCGGCTGGAAGAAAAAAGACACTGTTAGGTGTATTGAGGAAGATAATAATAATTGCTGGAAAATAAAATTATATGGGCTGAAATAACTAAGTACTGAAGGTAGTAAAGAATGTAGAATTTTAAAGTTTGTTTATTTTTTACTTACTGCTACTTTCGGCGGCCGTGGGTGGTGATGCTGGAGAAAAAAACAAGTTGTTTTTATGCGTAGAAACACAAAATGTTTTTGGGTGTTTTCGGTTAGGAACCATGTTATTTAGGCTTGTTTGGTATTTTAAGAATGGGGACAAGATATGTAAACACTAATAAAGAATTTACCTCGTGTTACGCTTGTTTCGTAACAATTACTTGTCAAATTTATTTTTCAGAACATTTCAATTGTTTACATCTGACTACCTTTCAGAAAATTCTTGTGATGATTGTTTAGTGGCACAATACTAAAACAAAAAGGAATCTCTTGGACAATGAGCGTTTTGGTAAATCATATAGTTTACGCGAGAACTTCTGTGTGCTGGTTTCATACAAAACGACATGACACTTTGTGTTTGCTATGCAAGAATAATCACACAACTAACCAGCGAGGATCGTTACTATGTACATAAACGCACCTTTTTAGATATCCAGACTGAGATATAAGCAGCCGGTAACTATCCTTCACTTCCCACGCAATTTGCCAAGTGACAGTCTGCAGCTCGCACCCTGATTTCAATCAGCAGACGATTGCAGAACGTTCAGCTGCAGTGAGGAATCTGCTTTCTGGTAGCTAAACTCCAGTTACGTTTCAGTGATGACTAACTGTAGTCGGCTTGGAACAATATAATGCGGGGTTTGTTCGGGGATGCATACGAAAACTTTATCAAATATACAATTACCACCCTCAAGCGGAAGTGGCGACACATTTCACGACGCCGTGTGTAAAGAGCCCATCACCACCGTATACTATATACAGCAGCAGGGGACCACTTCTGACTTCGTTATTTTAAGGTAATTTATAAATTCTTCAGAAGGATTGTCTGATTGGCTTTCGTTTTTGTCACGTGCTTCCATATGAGAGTAGGGCTCTGTGTGTTTTTGTTACCTTGACGTTATATCACTTTTACTGGCACCAGTGGTATTGTTTGTCTTGTGTCTCGCTCGTGGAGGTGCATAATTCGTAGAATGCATTGAAAAAGTAGACAAATACGACAGAGGTGACATCGTAGGCCTTTATTTGCTCTTCAACGACAATCCGGCTTGTAGATATTGCCCTCTATGCAATTACCTGAGAGGACGTGACGCAATATATGTACGGTTTTCGGAAGCGTACACGTCATACATTGTCAACTTTAGCGTCCGTAAAATTGAAGTATTTTACTTAACAGCTTCCAAAGGGCGGCTGAGATAACCCCGGAAAAAGGCTAGAAACTTTACTTGCATTCGGCACCGTAGAAACCTTGTGAAATTGCAACGGGTGCACTGTCAGAGCGGGGCGTGGTTTAACCGTGTTTTCTTGAGAAATTGTGAACAATTTTTACTTTGTATAAGCCAGCGATCAGGGAACATAACAACAAAGTTCTGTATTGTTCTCTTACGAAACGCAATACAACAGCCTTTATTAGACTGTAGTAAAAGCAACACAAAATATTCTTTCTTCCTGCTTTCTTCTCTACTACAAATATCTCAACGTATAGCTTTTGTCTGCTCTATTCCTAGTCAAATAGCGAGTCGCATATTCGATTTCAAGTTAAAAATAAATCAGAAAACAGACTTTCTGGCTATTACAGCAGCGATTGAGCTTGAGCTTCACGAATAAGTAAAGCACGGAATGCGGACACTCTACAATTACCGTTTTCCTCTCCTTATCGAACCAAATGATGGATGGCCACGGCCGTCTTTTTCTGTGGCCACGTAGAGTATTCGATGCATAGCAGGAGCCAATATCCTGCAGTGCTTACAGCTGGAAAGATAATAACCTGCTAACGCAGCAAACAGCTGGCAAGTTGACACTGATACAGAGTGCGCAAATATGCTATCACAAACTAATAAAAGAAATACGTAGATACTGAAAAAAGTTTTGTGATAACGTTTTAGTTTAACCCAGGCCTTTGGCTCGCTCTGGATCAACAGTACGTGATCGCCGTGAGGTGTTGACGCCAATGCCAGCCAACAAAAATTCATTTTTGTTCCAGTCTTAGTTGTCGTCTGCAACTTTAAAGTACGCCGCAAGTGCTTCTGTATTCTTTTCTATATTTGAGAAAATAGTAGTCATCTTTTGGTCTTAGCGTCATAAAACAGTGCAAGCAGTTCAGGCTGTGCGAACTACACTTGCACATGTCAGAAATTGCTTACACTTTGCCTACGCGAGAAAATCTGGCAAATTTACAAAAAAATCACGAATTCAAAAATAGGGCCACAGAAGTTCGAAATATTTGCAAAAGATGTGTCAATAATGTTTTACGCTAAGAAGTATTTTATTCAGTGCCCCGCACATAATATTCAGGGTAACTAATCAGTGATTGTTCATACACTGTTCCTAAACCGGCATGAAAATTGGACGATAGGCACATTATACGAGCCTGTGGATAGGTCATAACAATGTGTAATGATTGTATCCTACTTCTAGGAACTAACTGTTATTGGTTTAACAGGCCGCTCCATAAGGCACAGAGCAATACCACAAGTCCATAAAATTAAAACTCGGTATTTGGTATAGAGAAAAAACAACCTAGGGCTGAGTCAAAAGAATTTAAAATTTGGGCAAAGAAACGGTGCTTCACACCTATGTGAGAAATGGGTAAGTTTTATTGGTTCAAAGTGCTAAGCAGTAAGGCGCATAGAATGAATTGGCTTGTGCACGACAACTTTCAGGCGAGTAAAAAAATTGAACGGCGGTACATGAAAGTTTTATTAATAACTCGCTAAAACTCTAAGTTTAGAAAACGTTGTATGCGCAGAATTTGCGTTTTCATGTCCCCGTGATAACATTTATATTTCGATGGTACTAAGTATTACTTGAAGCACTGTAAAAATTATTACTCCTATTGCCCAACTACGCAAAACTACGATTACTGGAAAATATCTGGCCTGCTGATTATTAAAACATAACAGAATGAATCAATATTTCTTGCAACCAAGACATCAAAAGTAAAAGAACAAGGGGAAACTGCGAGAAAACAAGCAAAAATTTACATTTTTTCCGGATTCCCATTATATACAGGAGACCACAGTGAGAAATATTGCCAAATTTACCTTTGAACAACCTGAATTTTTAGGCCTGTCAGTATATAAAAGATTCAACGCAAGGTGAGCTCGACTGGGACAACATCTGCAGGGTTATTGTCACCGGCACTGGTGCCACCAACAGTACCTCATCCGAAGAGAAACAACCGATAACCTTATGTCCCAAGTAGCAATAATTTTTGGTTTGGTAGTATCAACCGTGGAAAAGTGTTTACATATCTGAGCTGCAAGATATGCTTTTGGAAGAGCCATTGCTGAACGACGCCTTCCACGTGCCGGAAACAACATGCTGGACTAGGATGCACGTCTCCACAGGGCAATCCCCCTTCGTATCGGAGGTGGTGTGAAACAAATATGTGACACGCCCGTATTGATTCCTCATAAAAATCTCTAGACCTCTGCTGGCTTTTGGAAACACGCTGACAGTTTTAACTCACCCTTCGCCTCCAATGTAACTCAATAAAACAAGCCCTCAGTCCCTAGCAGCTGTCTGCACCAACTGAGAACGTCAGTGGCACCACAGAAAGAGATAAAAACTTTCCCCTTCTGTCCAGTCTGTAGATCAACCTGAACCTAACAAGGTTTAGCGGTCAGACGTTAGAGTAAGGGCTTCTTAGCCGCTCAATTGTAGAATCTGTAAGCTGTATATCTGGATTTATGATGATTAAAAGTTGGTCAAGCGCTAAGATTCCAAGCACACCACTAGTAAAAAATAAACCAAAACTGCACTCGCAATTACTGCGATTGACCGCACAGTTGTATCAATGCATGCTCCTTATGACTGCAATTCATTAGGGCAACGAATAATATCATCAGTATCTGTAGGAGGATGAGAACTAAAGACCGTCATGCTGAGTTATCTGAACAAATTAACAAACTGGGTAAATATTACGAAAACCCAGACCGAAAAACCAAAGATAAAATACATAGTCGTACGTATGACCTCTACATTGGAGTAATTATTCCACCCGGAACTAAAACATAATATAGTGGCGAGAAAATTGTGCACAGCGGTTCAGGGGACAGAGAAAAACATTCGATGGCAGGGTTAAAGCGTATTCAAGGAGTTACAAAACTTCTAGCGAACAAGAACTGGCAGAGTGAGCTTGGTTTTCTTTCGTTATAATAAAATGACCTGTGAGCAATGCACTCAAGGCAGTGTATGCAATCTCAAGGCATAGTAAAGGCACTGAAGGCACCTAGGGAAGGCACTATGAACACAAGGAAGGACGCTTGAAACAATAAAATACCCGCACGTTTTCTCACCTATTTGTTCCGTACTGTACTAGAAATAGCCTGAAATTGATTCTCAAAATGCCCTAAAACAGCATATACAGGGTTCTACAAAAAGGAACTTGGAGAATTCAAAGGAACAGCGTAATACGTTTGATACTGCCGCAGTAATGCACGCATTGAGAAATGAGAGAGTGAAGGAGCTCTACATAGGAATCTTGGAAACAAATACAAGTAGTGTACTTGTACGGCAATGCATCTTACAAATATTTAGAGATTTCCTATCGGAAAGGTCGTAAGAAAACAAAGTAAGCTTTTTTTTGAAGAATTATATACCCTGAGTTGCAAACATGGTTGATAGAAATCAGAGGTATGTGTAAATCGGGAAGAGTGGAGGCGGTTAGGATTTTAAAAGGCCATTTTATTCTTTCTTGAGCCTTTGTAGTACATACAAAATGTTCTCTTAGTTACTCAATCGCATGCTTATATATCAATATGAGTGCTTAGAAATGAATGTTACGACGATGTAAATGACCGTTTTGTTCCATATGAAATAAAGTGCGATACACATGACTGAATTTGACATCTTGTACAAGTTGCAACTGCTGAGTAGGAAGAAGAAAAGAATTTAGTGTACAGTTCGTAATAGTTGTGGTGCAATTGATGGTAACTCACAAGTACTAAATAGTAGGCTTCGTCTGGGCATGAAACCAAAAGTATACAACCAGGAACTAGAGGGAGAATAATTCAGGACGCAGATGTGTTGACACTTGGAAGCCACATTGCATAAAACCTAACTGAGCCAAAGGGGAAATTGAAGACATGATTATACGGTACAGCTTTGTCAAAACCTACCTCTTCACTGCAGGAAACTACTAGCTCGGAAGGTGCTTAGCTCAATTGCGAAAAGTGCAATTGCACGATGAATTTGCTTCGGTAGAGTGGCAGCTGCTGGACCATTGCGGCGATAAACTGGCTACGAACAGTAGCAGCCCTATGCAAAAGATACTTCGGTTCAATAACTTGAATCAAGAATTTTAAGGCGCAGCGGCCAAGTCTTTGGGTTGAGAATCCGCAATGCACAAAAAATACAGCGAAACTATTTCTAAAACCCCAAACGACCGATCAAGAACCAGCGTAGGTAACTGTAAGCCTTAACGGTGCAACAAATTCTTCATTGGCATCAACTGACTTCAAAATAAAAGAAAACAAAAAATCAAGATTACCGAGCTCTTCTTTGGGTGGGAAGAGGAAACATTCTTAACTGATAATTTACACTGAACATACGGGGAGCAGGGTGTTTGAATAATATAGATATTAAATAAAGGGTGCGACAAATGTTAGGCGCTGCCAATGCATATAAGAATGACGCTCCAGTCTGCTGGCTTTGACACCGCCCCTGGAAGCATAACAATCTCATCTTTGCTACTCAGCCATTCGAACAGCCAGCACGTAGTGATAGCGTGGGGGGGGGGGGGGGGAGAAGGGGCGGAAATTCTCGGGGGCCTTACCCAGCACAGCCAAATTCACCAACGAGGTACAGCTCTTTGTGCTGCACATCATCGCACTCACTTGTTGAGCTTGGCCGTATTCTGGTACTAGCGCCGCCAAAACATATCGAGGTGCGTATGATCGGTTATGGCCATTTCGTGAGCGCTCAATTGGTCATTCGTCTAACAACAAAACTTTAGAGGGCTTACATTTCCCCGCCCTTGTTGAAACTGGTTTATAGGTCAAATTAATACACAAAATAGCATCGCTGCCACGTTTCATCCATCCGGTACCCTGACGCACGCTTACCTGTCTATGTGGTTTCAGTTTGGGGTGCGCAATTTAAATAACTGCGAGACTTTCTTTCTGCGTGTGAGCTCCCACCACTGTATCCTTATTCAGACTCGCACCACAAAAGAACAAAAAACTTCCCGTCACTTTATCTCTAGAAAAATCCGGCGTGTGCAATCCTGATGCACGCTTCAACATTGTATAGACATTGCACACGTGTTATTGCGAATAAAAGACTGAGAGCTTCCTTTTTATCTTGGTACTAACGTCTCGCCAAACCACTCTTTTTGCGTACGCGGACTGCTTACTTTGCAGGCCACTTCTGGTGAAGAACGAACTTGTCGCATCTTGGGGAACAGCGCGAAATAACAGGGACACAAAAAGAAAGAAGTGGACAGGACTTGTCGACTAGGCATAACCAAGCTTCGCTGTAAAAAAACAAGCTTCTCTCAAGCACCCAGCAATATGACTGACGTTCACAGTCAAGGATCAGAGAATCAAAGTCTATACATTTTCTCTGCATCCACTTATCAGAGAACGGCGGGGTATTATGATCCGTCGAATTTTTCATTTCAATGACCCCCCAAAACCAATCTTCCTTATCAGACTGTAGTTCTGTAAACATCTTGATATAAATAATGGCATGTCTCCTTCACTGAATGACCATGAGCAAGTGAATCTTTATTCTGAGAATCGCTTGTAGACGATGACGAAGAGGATTGCAGATCGGCAAACGGAAGCATAAACAATCTGCTGGGTACCTAAATGCATTTAAGAATGTGTCCCAAAATAAACTTACAGGCAAAGAAACAAACTTTTAGTATATAATTGAAGTGAGACTTTCCAAAATATTTTTATTATTCGGGAACACACCTGTAGATGTAGCCGTTGAAAAACAAAACAATTTTGACGGTGCAATAAAAATACACTTTGTTTTCACATAAGCAATAAGTAATCCTAAAATTGCAAAACTTATATTGGTAATAGGAAACATAATTGAAAAAAACCTTTACATACATTCCTGCTCGCTGGTACGTGTTGTAACTGGTGAATCTGTGGCTGAAAAAAAAACTTTTTGTGAGGTTTGCGTTGTCGTCATAAATTGTTTCTTTCAGATAATAAAACGCAATGGTGGGAAATGTTTACGTTCACTAGGTAACAAGAAAACAGTGTTCCCAGGAAGGATTGAACCCAACGTGCTGCAAACAAAATATTACACTTTCTTTTGGTTTACAAGCGCAACATATGGAGAAAAAGAGAATTGCCAGCACTTTCATCAAGAAATGTTCCACTAAACCATTTATTGAGGGGAATCGTTTATTTATATCGCCGAGAAAAAAAACTAAGTGTTGCAAAGGCTTCCGTGAGAAGTGATTGACTCTCAATATTAACATTGGTTGGTCTTAACGGGACTTAAAAAGTCGTCATAGAAGACGTATTAGCTGTTCCACAACGACACTAGTAAAACGTTGCCTAGCTGTTTAAAAACAATATTCCGAAAACGGTGAAAAACAATCAGTAACCGTGAAATTTGTATCGAAGAAATCTTCAAATACATTTCTCATCGTTGGTACCTATTGTAGCTGGTGAATCTGGGGCTGAAAAAAAGCTTTTTGTGAGGTTCGCAATGGTCATACATTGTTTCTTTCTGATATTAAAACGCAATGGTGGGCAATGTTTACGTTCACTAGGTAACAAGAAAAGAGCGTTCCCAGGAAAGATAGAACCCAATGGGCTGCAAACAAAATATTCCACTTTCCTTTGGTTTACAAGCACCAAAGTTGGAGAAAAAAGAGAATTGCTGGCACTTTTACCTATGAATGTTCCAATAAACCACTTATTGAGGGGAGTCGTTTAGCTATTTCGCCGAGAAAAAAACTAGGCGTTGCAAAGGCTTCCGTGAGAAACGATTTACTCTCAATATTGACATTGGTTCGTCTTAACGGGACATAGAAAGTCGTCATAGAAGACGCATTAGCTGTTCCGTAACGACACTCGTAAAACGTTGCCTAGCTGTCTCAAAACAATATTCCAAAAACGGTGAAAAACAATCAGAAACCGTGAAATTTTTATTGAAAAAATATCTACATACATTCCTCACCGTTGGTACGTGTTGTAGCTTGTGAATCTGGAGCTGAAAAAAAAAGCTTTTTGTGAGGTTCGCAATGTCGTCATACATTGCTTCTTCCTGATATTAAAGCGCAATGCTGGGCAATGTTTATGTTCAATAGATCACAAGTCCGATTGTTGACCGGCCGACCTACGGCGGTTCTCCGGAATGCTCGGCCATCGGCAACAAACTGGCCAGCGTTGAACATAAGATAAACGGTTTGAATACGGCCACCATCCTCTGCGCACGTTTTCGGCAGCGATTGGTCATAAGTGGGTCAGCTTTCGCTCGTTAACTGTCAACACAGTTTCCCCTCGGCGATGGTTACTCAGAAGTTATTTGGCGGATCAACCACCGCCTATGAACGGCACTTGCTCCAGCAAGTCCAATCAAAAGATAAGCTGCAGGTTTCCCGCCGTGGAGTACTCGCTTGTTGCTTGAAAGCGGGTTTACAAAAGATGATCAGCTTGTGCACGGCCACCAGACAACCGCTTTGTTTCCGCCTGCAGGGGAACACATGATGAATGGCTGTTGTCCAGTTCTAGAGTACTCGTGTTTTGTAGGCAGCCGTTGTTCAAAAGTTGTTTTGGAACCGTACGTTATCCGGTCCGCTTATGAATCTGCATGCTCTTCGAAAGGTGAACGGCTGACGTCTGTTGCATGTCTAGCACCGCGCGTGCCCAATCACCGGCATTCCGAAGGTCATGCGTGGACACGCGCCCAGCCACAGAACAGAGTGCTGTTTATACATGTGCACTCATGGACAAATGAACGAGGACCCAAAAATAATAACCGAATACGTTAAATCAAAGATAAAGGATAGTGAAGACAAAATAATGGCTTGCTAGTGGTTTTTGGAAAGCCACATTTTCAGTCTTGTGTTTTGACATGTGTTCGCGCTTTGGGGATAAAGCCTGCTGGCCACTTTGGAAACACGTGAGGTTAAGGGTAAGCTGAAATTCTGCTGCAAACGATCGACGAACGGCGGCGTTGTCCAGTTCCCGGACAAAGAAAGTTCGGTAAGTTCATTTTTGCTGGCCATTTTCCTGCGCGACTAAGGTTCGGTGCAAAAACGTGTTACGGCTCAATTTCCCGCTTTCGATTCAGTCTCACGCTGTGGTTCGCACCAGCTAAATTCAATTTACTGATGCTAACGACGCTCGATATGTCTAGCGTTGCTGATGGACCGGTGGTAGTTGCATCGGAGGGGCCGAGGAACTGTGAAATAATTGCGAGTGCTCTCGATGACATCGTGAGGAATGGAGGTGTTTTGTACCGTATGCAGGTTTTTATCGCACGAGCTCTGTTTATGTATGCGGCTGGGTGGTTTTACCGCACTATCGTGTGACTTCGATAGCTGGGCCACTTTCAAGAAGGCAAAATACAATATGCTACTGCTCAACTTTTCGGAGCTAAAACTTCCCTCGAAAAAAAAAGGAAACATGGGAAAAGTTTAAAAATCTGAGTTTTGCAATTTCATTCCCATTTTTATTTTTAGCTGATTCCTGTCTGAAAACCTTTCCTAATGATTTCTGGGGTTCCGTTTCTTGGGAAACTATTTCTTTTCTTTAACCAATTTGTAGTTTAGGAGCACCTCGGCTGAACGCGCGAAAGTTGTGCGCTCGCACCTTGAATGGGGTGCGACTCACGGTTTCTCTTTGGGGCCTTCGCATTATAACGGGCCGGGGAGTTTTTTTTTCTCGACAACGTGGAGGGGTCTATTTCCCGTCTGGTGCCACAAGAAAGCAGGCATCGCTGCCTACTCGCAAGCGCGTGCTCAGTCTGGTAGGGCGTTTTTACAGTAATGAACGTTTGTTGTCGAGTGATCTCGTTGAATGGGGACTATTTATTCGGTCACTCAAACTCCTTGCGCACTCAAAACACAACAAAACCCCCAAAACTCTACGTACAGGTTCACGCTTAGAATAGGTTTGTACACATTGCCGATGAACAGGAATCGCAAGAAATAAGCCGCGAAGTGGACCAGCGACGGCAAATAGGACAGCCATGGCCGTATTGACGTTGTTTAGGCCATTACAGTGGGGCATAATGAGCAAAATTGAAGAGAGTGCGGTTGGTTTTTCCGCATCTTTCACAGTGATTTGCGCGCCCACCGCTTCACGTGCACGTGTAATCTTTGGCTCAGGTATTCCTGGCAGTGTAATGCAAACGTCGTGCAGGTTTACTTCCACTGCTCCAAGAGTGTGGTAGGGTCACATTAAATCAAGATACCTTCCACATTAGCCGTGTAAATATCTGTACATGCCTCGAACTGCCTTTCTTTGTTTGGTGACAGTGTGAGCTGTGCAGAGTTGTATTTTGTCCTTTTTTCTTTTTGTTTTGTGCTGCAGGTGCTCGTGAGCATGGCAGCTGTGGTTTCCATTGGAACTCGGTCCATGACCACAGTAGCGGTTGCATCAAATGGAAGCAGCATCACTGTAGGTGCAGCAATTGGGAAAATAAATCTGCACCACATTTTGTGATCAACAGTCTTTGTCAGTTGGTGAATTTAACTGTTTCCTTAAAAGGACGAATGAATGCTGCTACGAGGTTATAAATTCTGCACTTGGCTGTAGAAACAGCTAGACTATACCCATTGTATGGCTGGATGAAAGCTGCAGCACGAACAGTAATATGCCTCCTGCAGTGGAACGGGCGGAAGAGTATGTTGCATGGCTTAAGTTCAACCATGGCTGAGCGGCTCTGGTTCAACAGCTGGCCCCCAAGCAATGATGAATAGCCGTCGTCTGTAAAGGTTGAACGGCCGTGGGTTGTTGAAGGTTGAAAGGCCGCCGGCCAATAAAATAACGGCAATCCGACGGCAAAGTCTGGCGGCCGAAGGGCGGTTGTAGGCCCCGTGGCGATGCTTTGGTCAAAGGTGAGCAGCTGTTCAGCTTACACCACAGAACTTTCAGCACACGGCCAAGGCCCACTTTTGAGTGCGGGCTTTACACTCTGATGAAGGAACGGCCCAGCACAAATTACCCAGCCAGAGATGGGGAGCTCATGCTTAGCCGTACATGCTTGTGCTGCTTGGGCCTTTGTAACAAGCATTCTGGCAGAGGAACGACACATGCCGTTAGAAAATGTACATGCCCTCGTTGTGACATAGGTTGACAAGATTATCGATGTTATTTTTAGTTTATGAACACTTCCAGCTCATTTATACTGCAGACATTTGTATCGTTTTCATTTTTTCACGGTTGCGGGTACACTCTCACCAAAGGTTTCATAAGAAGCTGAATACAAACTACTTGAAAAAGGGTGCGCAACAAGTGTTATATCTGTTGTGTACACGGAAGCTTCACTTCAAAGTGAATGGTTTATTAAGGTAACTTTACGTTTTGTAGAAATACTGATACATTCATTAGGTTGACTACTAGTATTTTAGAAGGTTTTGTAATGTTTGTATTGCCCAAGCTCCTAAGCCGCCTTCTCAGAGAGGCATTGTAGCTTAATGCCAGGTAATCCGAGCGCACTTCACCTTCAAGGGTGTTTGGGTATTGCAATTCATTTTCTTGGGTGGCTCAACATGTTTCTTCTTTGAAAAAATAGTTCCAGTAAAAAGGAGAGATATACCTCAGAAATTGTTCGTGGGGGCTTTTTAATGATCGCTAGTACTGCCAGAATACTTTTTCGAGAAGGAATTACTATTATCTCGTTTTGTGACACTACAAAACCAAAAAACGCACTATAACAGCTTTCCTATGTGATTCAGCAGAAGTGCTTAATCTATTATACCAGACATTGGAAAATTTTGGGTGATACAGTCACACCAGGGAATCCATTTCAAGGGAAGCAGTGACAAGTACGTCCAAAAATAAGAGACGGAAAGGGACAGATTGCACAACTCGACCTTCCTGGCTACTAAGTGGTTAATCACATCACCAGTTTTTGGCCTGGACATTGCCGGGGAGGAATGCAAACTGCTAGAAAAGCACGCCCTGCAGATATCTTCCATGAAAGTGGGTATCCCTCGGCTCTGCTTTTTGTTGAAAGGCGACGGAAAGGTGTTAGAGGAAATTTAACGCTGACGCCTTTTCATGGCGGCTGGTACCAGTAACCACAGCAGTGGAATGTGTACAGCAAGTGCAAAGCGAGAGAACCAAAAATTTGCATTGGCGTCGACGTCAGACTGGAGTAAACAGTGGCGAAAATGATGCACAGATTCCTGTGGTTGGCAGAGATAATGCACGCGTTGCCAACACTAACACGGAAGAGAAGCTTGACCACTTTGCAGCCTGGGAGCGACAACCTAACGATGGACTACGAAAGCCGCTGCTGGATTCGAGTGTGATGTGGCGGTGGCGCAGTAAACACAGAATCCCATTCACGCAAGACCTCTGTAGCATGGCCAAAAAGGAATAAGGAGAGACAAAAGCAGGTTCTACTTAAAAGGCCTCAACGACGTCATAGCTCATGGGGCACGGTGAGCCACTGCACAAGGACATTTTTACACGCGGATGTTCATCACGTTGAAGGTTTGACTTACCGGAGCTGGTGGCTTCTACGTCCGTTGTATTTGGTGATGTTTCAGAAGTATCTGCAATAAGTGCGATGAAATGTTTCATTTGTGCACTTAACAAGGACATCAGTAGATAAATTGGCACGTCGAAGATTAAAAGTAGAAACATGACACTATAAAATGTTGGTTTAACATGAAGAGGTTTTATACCTTTAGCTTTTATCTTTTAGCTCCATGAAACCGGAAATGATAGTTGATTACGATTTGTTGGTAATTTATAATGTTCCGACAATCAGTTGAAAAAGGCCCGCTGGTCTCGTGGTCAACCTTATTTACTGCTGGTAGCCAGGACAATGAAGAAAAATATGGGTGAACTAAACTTCACGGTGGTGCAGTTATGTTTATACCTACTATACATACAGAGGGTGCATGTACAACGTACGTGCCCTGTCACGATTTGCCGTACCTGTCGTGTAACGCCTCAACCCGTATCAAAGCGTTCATAAAGAGTAGATATTTTTTACGCGTTGCGAATTCGACGTAATTGAAGATAGCAAATTTTTATGACGAGGCAGCTGCGTAGTTCAGTTTGAAAGTCCTTCGAACTGCGACCTTTCGCTTATTAAGAATGTTATGAACTAGCGAAAACGTAGTGTTATGTTGCTCAGGGACAGGCCGCTCTACGTCACAATGACAAAAAATGCCGTCCTCATCAGTGTACGGCTGCGAGGGGCCGGAGGATGCGGTTGTCAAGCTTTTGGCGCTTCAATGTTTTCTACCGTACTTGCAGACAATACTGGCGCAGAATAGTGGAAGCGAGACTGAATTTTCCTCAGGGATTAAGGAAGACCACCAAACTGACAACCCAACGCATGGGGGGGAAGGGCAGAAGAGTGCGAGGCGATCTCTTATCACTTGTACTTGTCTGATTTTGATTACGGTGAAATTTACAAACTTTCCCTATAACTAGAAGCTACTCCTTCTCTGAGGCTGAATGGCTTTTGTGTTTATTTGAACGTCCCGAGCGTGCGTTAGGAACAACTACTTTTGCAGCCTCTCTGCATTTCCATTTACGAATATTGTTCGAATTGGGCACGCTCATCGGGCATTTGTGGTGGTCTTTATTCTCGAAATACCTTCCTGTCTATAATTGAATACAATATTTTTTTCTCAATCGCTCATGAACTCCGTACTTCCCCAACAGTTTTTGTTTAGTGCTCTGGTAGTATGTACAAAGTTTCTGGACCAAGCCTGAAACGCTCCGGTGGCAGAAACGTCAATGTACAACCTTACATCCCGAGCGAGGCTGAAACGTTCTTTGCCGGAACGCTGCACCAAACACGTTTCTTTCTGACTTCGACAATACGATTGCGTCACATGTAACAGCAACGCTTATTCTTTGGATTATTTTGTGGTTGGCTTGGCTTAGGATTGGCCTAGATAATTTTGACAAAGGCTGTACATGCTCGAAGCATCGGTTGCGGGCTGTTTTTTGCTTACGTCTCGTGAAGTTTGACATAGCTGACGTATCCCTATGGTCGAGGAGGGTGCCTTCGCTTCGACGCGCGCAAAAAGATGAAGTCTTCTTGCGCGTACGCTTTGGCTAAAACTATGACCGCGACGTTTATTAGGCGTGAGTGCTAACGCTAATCAGATAATATACTCGGCGAAACTTCGCGCGAGTACAAGACCTTAATTGGGATAGGCGAGGCCGTTGCAGCCTTTTGGACAGGCTAACAAAAGTTCCCTGGCATATTTGAACGTCTGCGATGGAATGAAAACTCCAAATGGTATAACTTTGAATTCACAACTTTCTCTCGTGGTATAAGCGCTGTATTGTCTTGGTCCCGTTCGTCCACTCTGTTTTGAAGTTATAGTTGTCAGGTTCATAGGACACCGGTATTTTGAAGACCTTAGGTTTCCGAGGGTGTCATTCACTAGTGGCAGAAGGTGAGCGTGGCTTTTTTCTTATAGAAGCGAAAAGGAAACACGCCCACCTGTTCAAGATTTCGGCGCACGTTAAAGATCTCCAGGAAGTACAAAATTATCCGGAGCCCTCCACTGCAGCGCGCCTCATTGTCTCTGTAGTTTCGGTGGGGTAAACGGCATAATCAATCAATGAACACGGGTTTTGTATTTTCTACAGCAGCCAGGAGTCAACACACATACCTAATGTACCAATTTCGGTGATTGGGCGCCAAAGGACCACCGTAGGGATTTTTTTGGTGGCTGCATAATGTCGAAAAAAGCATGTTTTCAACTTGACTCCGACTAGTCTGATGCTGCTGAGAAAACTCGCGGCGAGGTAATCGTCTCGTTTTCCGGCTCTATGTTCAACGTTACTTTCCTGCTTCGACAAGGTCGTCTTTGTTAGCTTGAAACACGAAAAAACAGTCGGTGTAATTGCGTAGCAAAGCACTTTACATGTGCTGCTTAACTTGCATAGGCGCACGTTTATTTATTTATTTATTTATTTATTTCACGGTACCTCAGAGACTCAGAAGTGCATTTCGGGGGGGGGGGGGGGGACAAAACAAAACAAAAATACACATCGTATTACATTTAACTTCATTTTGGGATAGAGAATTAAAACAACGAAGCATCACCACTCTGGTAATGCGGGTTAATATGAACATGCTGTCATCAGGTTGGGTAGAGACGTAAAACAGAAGCATCGGGACTGGCATAAAAAAAATATTGTATGAAAACATCATTTGTACAATTACGAGCCCCTGTTATTACACTTAAATTAGGCAATAATATTGATGATAAAAAAAGAAAAGAAAATAATTGTGACAATATCACAACAATATTAGGATCTGCGGGTAAGTTTTAGGAAAAACGGCTGCTGAGCGCTCATAACATGCATTACAGTTATATAAGCAGGCGGTGGCATTTGCAATATTATTCCGCAATGAAATGGCACGTGGCAAGGCAGATGAGTTGAAGGAACAGGTTATACCAAATACTCCCTTGAAACTGAATTGGTTATGAAGCCGTACTGACATGCGTACAGGTGCTTCCAGAGGTAATGGGGATGGCATAGCTGAATTTATGTATTCGTGCAGAAGAGAGAGATGAGCGATGGCGCGGCGAGTTTCTAACAGCTGAATTAGTATGTTTATTTTAATTTGGGTAATAGAAGCCTGGCAGTGATAATTCCGAGAAATGAAGCGCGCGGCTCTGTTTTGAATTGATTCATTGTTCTTATTAAATAAGCTTGATGTGGTGACCATACAAATGAATCAAACTCTAATTGTCGACAAACAAAAGTTAAATAGGCTAATTTACGGATGTCAGTAGGTGCGTTCCGCACGTTTCGACGTAGATAACGTAAAGATTTCGATGCTTTTGCACAGCCTCTTATTATATGAGACGACCATGACAAGTTAGAAGTTACGTGTACTCATAAATATTTGTGTGACGTTACTCTTGTAAGTCAGTGGTAATAATAGAGTATGTATGGTAAGAATTATTTCCTTGCGAGGGAAAGAAATTATTTTACACTTAGCTAAGTAAGGGTCATCTGCCAGGTGTTACACCAATGATAAATTATGTTTAGATCATTTTGAAGGGCGATATGATCATTAGAGGTACCAATGGTAGGATATAAAATGCAATCATCTGCAAAAAGCTGCATGGAAGACGGCATATAAGTAGGTAAGTCATTAACGTAAATTAGAAAGAGCTAATGGCCAAGAACACTACATTGAGTGACGCCCGATGTTACGTCAGTGAAGGGGTAGCTGCTGCTATTACCTATTGTAGATTGCTGGCGTAAGGATAAAAAGTTACGGATCCCCCATAGTGTAACGGAATCTTGTTGAAGGGATGATAATTTAGAGATGAGGCGGCAGTGAGGGACGCGATCAAAGGCCTTAGAATATTTTGAAAATGCAATCGGTTTGTAGATTGTTACCCATGATTAGGTGCAAGTCAGTCGTGAATCCAAATAGTTGAGTGTCACAAGAGAAGCTTTTTCTAAACCCGTGTTGATTAGTGAAAAATAAATTGTTAGACTCGAGCTGATTGTAAATTCCGGAGGCGATGATGTGCTCGAGAAGCGTGCTACAAATGCAAGTCAGTGAAATGGGGCGATAGGTATCGGGGGAAGTTTTATTGCCACTTTTAACTACCGCAACCAATTTAGCAGTTTTCCAGTCCCTCGTAGCTCTCGGGATGATAAAGATTGCCAAAAGATGGGAAAAAGAATCCGACTTGAAATGGGTATCGTATTTTTTACAACTTATAATTTATACCATTTATGCAGGCGATAGTTTAGGTTTTGAGGTTAGTAATTAGTAATTGAACTTTGGGTGGCTTCCATGAATGACCAGTCAAAATCTTGAACTATGGGGATGTTGGAATGATCGTCCCGCGTTAAAGCACATGCAAAATACGTAATAAATACTGACGTTCACTCATCTATTCTAAGAGGCATTTGATTGTCCCCTACTAAAGAAATGTTATTATCGGATTTATGAGGTGAAGTATGTCACAAAACTTCTTCGGATTAGATTGGATAAGTGAAAGCGTGTCGCAATGAAATTATTTGTGATTAGCAGCGGTGATAGCAGAGGTGTAGTTATTCAGACATTATTTATATTTTATCCAAGAGCTTGGGCTACAAGCGCGCTTTGTGTTCAAATACAAGCTTTTATTTTTGTTCCTCAAACGTTTAGGATGCTTACTAAACCACGGGTTAGTTTTATGATTACTTATTGAGATTAGAGGAACATATTTATCTATCAGCGCTGAAATTTTCTTTCTGAACAGAATCCAATTTTCTTCGGCACATCGCCTAGAGAACCAAGGTTAAAAACTTTTATTAAAAACACATTTGTTTCAGTGTTCATATGCAAATAGTTAGCTTTATTGTAATCTCAACTTTTTTTATTGTGGAATCATGGAAGACTGATGGAACATATTTGGGTAGTTGGGGCATTTTGCGGTCACTAAAGCTAATAATGAATAAAATGTTTCCAACGCTTTCTAGGGAGCTACTTAAAAGAAGGTCTAAAGTATTAAAACCCCTAGTATTCTCAGAAATAACTTTGAAGAAATTTAAGTGTAAAATAAGGCTGATAAATTCAAGTGAAGTACGGCAAGACGATGATAGATTAGGCCAGTCAATAAGGAAGTAATGAAAGTCGTCTAAGAGGTAAATATTTGGAAACTTACACCGCTGTGTAGCGGTGTGTAACGAATTGAAAAATTCCGGTGGGCGGTAGTACACACCTATCCCTATTTGAGCAAATGGGGGGGTCGGGGTTAAGCATGCGGCCCAGACGATTTCGAGTCCACTGTTAGTATTGATACTGCATGAAGGTATAGTTTTTCTAATTACCAATAGCCCTCCGCCCCCTCTTTTGTCGGCGCGGTCGTGTCGACAAACATTGTAAATGTTAGTGTCAAAAATTTCACTGCTCTTCATTTCTTGTTATAACCATGCTTCTGTAGGCGCCAGAACATCTGTGTTAATATCATCTATTAGCGAGAGAATTTGCTCTCGTTTCGGCATCAAAGCGTAGTTCTGTAGCCCGGGTGTTGCAAATGGATACATTTTATGGTTTGGAATAATGGGCACATTGAATCAGCAGGCCAGAACTCCTAGGCAAAAATACAGGAGTAGTTTTTTTGTTTTTATTTTGCAGAGTATATGATTTGTTTTCCCGAGGAAGGAAAAAGCGAGAAACACAGGCTAGATTGGGCGCCGAATCCACGTTTTCTGTTTACGTGTCCGATGAGACATACAAAGCTGTTTGGCCACCGTTTGTTTTCCAACTTTGTCGAATAATTATTTTGGTATAACCTGTATGTTCCATATTAAAAAAATAATTGCGCACAAGTTGTCGAGGACAGGAAAACAAGAGGGCAACAAAAGGGCTGACTCGCAACTGGTTTAGTCTTAAACGCAGCAAAAGGTTAAACACCCAAGCTTTCAATCTACACGCCCTACATGCATCACATTTCTGGGTGCACTAGGACGCACATGCAGAAAGCAAAAATAACAGCTTTTCAGGCTAACGAATGGGCAAAAAAGCAATGATAACCGCATGAAAGGTAGCGCATACGTTAAGCTCCCGAACACGCATGTCCTTAACTAGCGCCGCAATCGCGTTTTCTGCGGATGCAAGTATGCGACTTCTGCGGCAAAGAAAGCAATCGGCGGATGGCTGATGCAATTCGACAAACTTTTAAATGTGACTGGATTCTACAATTTCCTGCGTTGGCTGGTTCTTATGCCACAATAAAATGGCTATATACGTTAATCTCAAAAAGGCTTTTTTATTTCGGCGTAAGAACGAGCGTACAGGATAAATTGTATTGTAAAAGACAGCCATATTTTAGAAGTTAGTTCGGAATGCATCAGCCATTCAATGAGCTGTTGCTTTGCTTGGCCGGGAAGAACCATACTTAGATGCGCAGTAAGCGTGATTACGGTCCTTTTTATGGTATGCGTTGTAATGAAATGGCCCGGATCACACGAAACGGAGGAAACGCTCTTGGTGCGGATCAGGAAATTACATTATATTTACAGACTGGACAGCACAGAGGGCTTAAGCAATGGCAAAGGGGAATTCACGAAGCGTTATGGAGAAACTCAGCTAATAAAAACAGCCCACGCGGCCCGCTCCAGCGCCCGCAACTACAAAGTCCGCGACCGTCCCCGCATAAACGTCCCGTGGGCATGAAACGCTCACAGTCGGTTGTATGGGACGCGGGTGCCGACGTCGCCCTCGTAGCGGTGTTGGCGTCGTTGAGGTTGGCAACCCAGGTTCCGAAGCCAGAAGACTCTCGGCCGGGCCCGCTGCCGGCTTTGCTCCCGTTTCGTGCCCGGTCACGCGCCGTTCGGAACGCCGGCGCCCGGTCGACGGTGGCCCGTGCTGGCAACGATGTCCCGGGCCTTGGCGGCGACGCCCGGAACCGTAACGGAGACTGGCGACGGCCTTGCCTTACTGTGGCACCTAGACCAGACGTCCTGGCGTGAGGTCGCAGAGAGCCTTGCTCCGTTCAGTCCGCCTTGTTCCCTGGCTCCGTCTCGCTCCCTGTCCCCGTGCCTCGTTTACCTCTTCTTCTTCCAACTCAGCAGCAGCCGCTTGGTCTTGCACTTCATCTTTCTCGCGTAAAATACGGCGTCAGTCCTCTACCCGGCTACGTTCCATCACATTACCCCCGGCTTAAGAAAGTTGTTTTGGGGAACAACTATTCTATAGTCCAAAGCAGAGTCCCAAAACGTCCAACACGTACCTACACACAGACAAAAACACGCACAGTCCCCACGAAGAAATTGGGTTTAAGCAAACATGGGGATCGCTAAGGCAGGTCAAAAGTAATTAATGAAATGCGGCTTAAGTAATCAGCTCCTACATTGTCACTGCCTTTGATATAATCGACAGAGAAGGAATATTCTTGCAAGGCTAAGCTCCAGCGCAAAACTCTGTTCTTTACATGCTTTGCTGATTGCAAATATTGCAAGGGCTGGTGATCACATTGTATCTCAAATGGTTTGCCGTACAGGTAAATGTGGAATTTTTGTACAGCCCAAATGAGAGCTAGACACTCCCGTTCAATGGTGGAGTAGCGGGTCTCTCGTGGCAAAGGGTTACGGCTTGCATAGCCGACAGGGTGTAAAACGTTTTCGCTACCACGTTGCAGAAGAACGGCGCCCAGACTGGTGTTTGAGGCGTCTGTCCTTAACACGAACGTTTGATCCAGTCGGGTGCTTGGAGAATCGGAGCCGACGAAAGTTTCTCCTTGAGGGTGGTAAACACAGCTTCCTGAGAGTCGCCCCAAACAACAGTGTTTCGTTGTCCTTTCTTCGTCAGGTCGGTTAGGGGTTTGGTGAGGGTCGCGTAATTCGGAATGAACTTTCGATAATAACCTGTCAAGCCGAGGAAGGACCGAACAACTTTTTTGGTCGTCGGTCGTTTGGACTCTAAAATTTTGTCCAAAGTCTTCAGTAGTGGGCGGACCTTGGAGTCCCCGATCCGATGTCCCAGGAATGCTATGTCGCTTTCTCCGATCTCGCACTTGCTGGGTTTAATAGTAAGGTTGGCTTGCTGGATCCGTTGGAAAACCTGACGTAGGGTGTTGAGATGTTCCGGCCTTGTGTCCGTGGCTAAGATAACGTCGTAGAAGTAATGATGGACGTTAGGCAAACCTCCAAGTACAGCTCGCATTAGGCGTGCAAAGATGGCAGGGGCTGTCTTGATACCAAAAGGCATGTAGCGGAAATGGTAAAGTCCTGAAAGGCTCGAAAACGCAGTCTTCTCCCGGCTTTCCGGATCCATCGGGACTTGCCAGTAGCCCTTTGTGAAGTCAAACTTTGAGAAGTATTTCTTTTTGCCCGCAAGGGTGAGTACTACGTCAATACGTGGAATCCGTTCACAGTCCGGAAGTAGAAGCGGGTTTAGCTCCTGAAAATCTATACAAAGCCTGATGGTGCCGTCAGGTTTCTTAACCACCACAATCGGGGCGTGGTATGGGGACTTCGATTTCTCTATAATACCCAAGCTTAACATATCTTGCACCTCTTTCTCAATTGTCTCAAGGAGAGGTAGAGGAATCGGGTATTGCGGTAAATGTACCGGCTTGTCGGAAGGTAATGTTAATGAACAGTTAACTAGATCAGTCTTCCCGGGCAAATCCGAAAATATTTCCCCGAACTGTTGGAATAAGGTGCGGACCTCTCTAAGTTGTTCATCGTCAAGACTGGCAGACAACTTGATGTCTGCGGCCGACTGAGTTCGAACGAGAGGTAGCATGGGTAGAACCTCCATCGATTCGTTATCCATTGGATCATCTGACGGAGAAACGGCGTCGTCTACCGCTGCGACCGCAGATGCTTGGAATGGAGTCGGTGGGCCTCGTTCGTCGTAACGTTTTAACATGTTAATGTGGAAAACTTTGCACTTTTCCCCAAGGTTGATGCCGTAATCAACCTTGTTTTTCTTCTCCCCAACCTCGAACCGGACTTTCCAGTCCACTAAAAGTTTGGTAGAGTCGATAGGAAGCAAAATGAGGACTTATCATCCATAGACAGCTTTCTAGGGCGAATCCTCCGGCCGTAGTACCTCTTCTGCTTCGAGTGGCTTTTCTCAAGCTCCGCATGCGCCAGTTCACACATTGCCTCGAGTCGCTCTCGAAGGTCGACGAGATAGCTGTATGTAGACCTAACCTCACTCTCGATGCTGTCATTCGTCCACAGCTCCTTGGGCACGGTCAAGGGTCCTCGGATGTGACGGCCGTAAATCAGGTCGAATGGCGAAAAGCCTAGACTTGCTTGAGGAACTTCCCTTTAGGCGAAGAGAAGTGGTGCAAGGTATCGGTCCCAGGACTTCGGCTTCTCCTGACACATCTTCTTTAACATGCATTTGAGGGTGCCATTAAACTTCTCTACGAGTCCGTTCGCCATAGCGTGGTACGGGATAGTTCGGAAAAGTCGAACCGATAGCAGTCGTCCTACGTCCTTCATAAGCTGTGAGGTAAAGCTCGCCCCTTGGTCGGTCACCATTTCTTTAGGAATTCCGATTCGGGAGAAGATTTCCAGAAGACCTTCGGCGACATGCACCTAGTCAATTGAAGGTAGGGCAACCGCGTCTGGATAACGCGTCGCAAAATCGACGAGGGTTAGAACGTATCGGTTGCCTCGGTCAGATTTTGGTGAGAACGGGCCAAGTAAATCCACAGTGACACGCTCGAACGGTGTCCGTATAACATGGGTATGTCCTAGCGGCGCGACACCAACCTTCCCTTTCGGTGTCGTTCTCTGGCAGATGTCGCATGATCTGACGAAGCGTTTAACGTCTCCGAGCAGGTCAGGCCAGTAGAATTCACCTGGGATGCGATCAGCTGTCCGTCGTGCGCCCTGATGACCCGCCATGATCCCCACATGAGCGACTTGTAGAATCGATTCTCTAAGCTTTTTGGGAGTCACTACTTGTTTGAAAGTTCTCCCCGCTGCTAGATGATAATAGCGGTATAGAAGGCCGTCAACCTCAGTGAAGGAGTAGCTGTGACCTTTACCAGATGAGAATGTTTTCCCAATCTTGCGGAAACAGCGCTTTAAAGTAGGGTCACTTTTTTGCTCTTGAATTAACTCCTCCTTGGGTATATCCGTGCATTAAATCACGGGTGCTTTCAGAGGCCTGCTCTTCGACGAAGTCGCCCTAACAACGGCGGAGAGTAAGACATCCCTATTCGGAGGTGTAGGCTCCTAGACTCCACGCCGGTTCCTACCACTTGAGGTGGTCCCAAACGGTGTTTCCAATCAGGATATGGGTTGCCCGCTGCTGTGACACCTGGTAGATTTCTCAGCAGAAGGTCGTAGATCGGCCGGTCCATGCAGCATACAATGATTTCGTCCACGAAGTAGGGAGTGTCGGCCTGTATCTTTGCTTTGGCTAGTTCTTTACTAGAGCCGTACAAAAGCACGACGCACGTTGTTTTTCCAGTTAAACAGCCGTCTTCAACCAAGTCGCGCCGGACAATAGCAGTATTGCTCCCGGTATCCCGAAGCACCATAGCAGGCTTCCCTTGAACGCGGCCTTCGACGACAGGCATACCGTTCATGCGGAACGCGTCCTTTCCAGTGACTTGACCACGGTTGTGGGCGGAAGGATACGCATTTCTTGCGGGAAAACTCTGCTGGCTGCACACGCGCAGGATCCCAATCATTCTGTGTTAGGGCGCATGCAGATACCTGCTCCAGCCCGTCTGACTTGCGCTTGCAATCTTGCGACTTGTGGCCGACACGTCCGCAGGCACTGCATTTCGGTGGCTCCCTTGCCGTGCTGCGGCAGTCCGTAGCGCGGTGGCCCGACCGGTTGCTTCTTCTGCGCGTCTTGCGCATTCTTCGGCGGTTTCTCCCCGTCATCTGGGCCTTTCCCAAGATTTGGCAGGTTTTGCGCCTCCAGAAACCGGTCGGTGTAATATGCCAAGTTATCCAGAGTTTTGCACTGGCGCTCCTTTAAAAAGACTACGAGCTTCGGATGGCAACAGCCGAGGACCTGCTCCGCAATGACGTGATCGCGGAGACCCTCAAATGTTTTTGGTATCCCGGTCATTTCAATCCAATGATCGAAATAACCGGATCTCCTAGCTGCTAGCTGCCTCCCTCTTTTGCCATCCTCAGCTCGTGCTTTGCCAAACTTGTACTGATAGCCTTGGGCAGTAAACGTAAACCGTTGCAGCAGAGCGTTCTTGACTTTCGCATAGTCCAACGACTCTGTTGCAGTCATCCGGCCGATAACTGAAAGTGCCTCCCTAGACAAGCACATGCTAATGGCAACAGCCCATTTGTCTTGGGGCCAACCCTGACCCGTTGCTACGCGCTCGAACCTTTGCAGATAGGCGTGCAAATCGTCTCGCCTCTCATCGAACAAGGGTAGCAACTTCTGTGGGCTGATCACAAGCGTGTTGGGGCCAGCGCTACTCTCTCCAGTAACTGCTGGAGTGTTTTGCGCCCCTTCCTGGATGCGCAGCTTAAGTTGGAGGAGTGCCAACTCTCTTTCGTCGGCTTCCTTTTTCCTTTCTGGTGCTTCTCTAAGGGCTTCTCTCTCGGCTGCCCTATGAGCCGTCGCCTCCGCACGCTTGTTTTCAATCCACTCCCGAAGTTCGGGTCCCGTCAAGCCTAACTGTGACCCTATTGCCATTAACTTTTCCAAATCCATTCTCGAACTGTCAGATCACTCGTCCGCACACAGCGTTCAACCAATTTTTTGGCAGATGTTAATGATACGTATCCTGGCAGGCTCGCCACTTTTTGTAATCAAATGGGCCGGATCATACGAAACGGAGGGAATGGTCTTGCTGCGGATGAGGAAATTACATTAAATTTACAGACTGGACAGCACAGAGGGTTTAAGCAATGGCAAAAGGGAATTCACGGAGCGTTATGGAGAAACTTAGCTAATAAAAACAGCCCACGCGGCCCGCTCCAGCACCCGTAACTACGAAGTCCGCAACCGTCCCCGCGTAAACGTCCCGAGGTCAGGAAACGCTCACAGTCGGTTGTATGGGACGCGGGTGCCGACTTCGCCCTCGTAGCGGTGTTCGCGTCGTTGAGGTTGGCACCCCAGGTTCCGAAGCCAGAAGACTCTCAGCCGGGTCCGCTGACGGCCTTGCTCCTGCCTCGCGCCCGGTCACGCGCCGTTCGGAACGCCGGCGCCCGGTCGACGGTGGCCTGTGCTGGCGACGATGTCCCGGGCCTTGGCGGCGACGCCCGGAACCGTAGCGGAGATTGGCGACGGCATTGCCTCACTGTGGCACGTAGACCAGACGAATTGCCGTGAGGTCGCACAGAGCCGTGACCCGTTCAGTCCGCTTTGTTCCCTGGCTCCGTCTCGCACCCTGTCCCGTGTCTCGTTTACCTCTTCTTCTTCGAAATTAGCAGAAGCCGCTTGGTCTTGCACTTCTTCTTTCTCGCGTAGAATACGGCATCAGTCCCCTACCCGGCTATGTTTCATCACATGCGTCTTCGGACGCTTAACCCATGAGCTTATACAGGGCGGTTAGTATTGCTTTTTTCGCCAATTGTGAGCCTCAAAAAGTGTTATTATTGTTTTTTGCTCGCGCAGCTGAGTGCGCTCAGAACTGGGCTGCTCGAAGGCCATGTCGATGTGGTGCTTTGGAATTTGAAAGGACTCTGCCACACTGCCCATAAACACTTTACGCTCTCCTTGGCGTCTGGAAATGCGGCGAAAGTTATAGTAATCACCATCAGTGACTGTCATGGCGTAATTCTTTTGCCGCAGCAGATATGCCTTCACATTGACCTGAGCCTTTTTGGCTTCATTTTGAAAGAGCTATCGAATACTCTCAGTGCCGCAACCAAAGCAAGCGCGCAATACAGCTACACCGCTGTAACGACGTAATTCTTGCGGTAGAAAAATGCTAAGACCGGAAAAGACAGAACCATTTTTGAAAACGTTTCCAAGGTATCTGTTGGGCGAAGAGCAGTTGTGCTTGGCTGAGATAATTTGCTACACCAAGTCTGAGCACTGGACCTGCGGGTATGCTACGTTCTGAAGGATTTAGGATTTTGAAAATGGCTGAAAAAAGTGTTATATTGTCTTGTTAAGCTTTTGATGTGTTTACCAATATACCAGTTGCGAGTCTCCGCTTGTGCTCTCCTAATGTGTTCTTGTCCCTGTTAATTTGTGCGCTATAGCTTGTGTTTAAGATGGGCCATTACCAACTCCCCTAACTTTCAACCCTTCTATAGGCTGTATCCTATTTATTAGGGTGATCACCCGCTCTGCTTCCACAACTGGTGTGAACAGGATGCATTTTTCTGAGGCTCTGACTCCAGCTATACACCCTGCTAAGTTGTCTCAAATCACTGGAAGAACTTGCTGACCTTTTACGTCAAAGCTGTGCAAACTCAGGCACTGACGAGGCGCGCAGCCTAATATGATTTGAACTAATTGGCGCCTGGGATATCTATGGTAAGAAAGCTTCGCTACGTACAGAGATCGTTATGCCATAGGACAGTATATTAGATAATTTTTGTGGTATAAGTGTGCCGTGTCACTGTTACAAAAGTAGGTTCATGCAAATAGGACATCAGAGTAGGGCGAAATCTATGCTTTCCCAATTCACATTTGATGAGTTACTTATTATAATATCTAGGAGACTTTCCTGCGCTTCCTTGTGCTGTTATTAAAAAGCCTGTATGTTACGGATGTAGTTGGCCGCCAGCGCCGATCTGATAATTCCGGGTGAGGTAGACCTTTTTATCCGACGTGTCGTTCCTCGACCGGGCACACCCTGTCGAGAGCAATCGACTAGCAGAAAAACCACCCGCACTGCAACGCGCTGGTGATGTCGATGGAATCAGGCAGCGGATTGGTGTAGGGCTCGCAAATGACGAAAAACTTTTGGTATCAACATTTACTTGAAGATGCAACGAAGATAAAACGTTTACTTGAAGATGCAAGCAATATACTTCCTCTAGAATTGTACGCCTCGTTTAGTTCAGCATCGTTGGCATATTTTCTTGGTAAACCATTCTTACCCGGCAAATACACTGCCAGTACTCTCACCATGGAAGCATTTTCTCTTCCGGGACACCAAGCGAGTGAATCCGACGGCTGTAATAAACACCAGCAAGCCTGGCGGTTTCGCTTTGCGCGAAATTTTGCCAAGATTTGCGCTGTATCGCCGAACGCCGAGGAGACAGCACCAGTATTTATTTCTTCGAATGGCAGCTCCGAACATGACGAGCACCGATGGCTCACCCTGGCAGGCTATGGAGGTTGCAGTCACGCATGCGAGTAAATACACCAAACGCTCGCACTGGCTTTGCAATCCCATGTAAAATGTTTTACTAGATTTGGCACCATTTGTTTGGAAAGCTATGCTGAACGAACAGACTTGGACTTTGGCTGCTTCCGCTGCTCTAAACAAGTAGTTATATGACCGGTGATTATTGATTAAAAATATAAAACATCGAGTCTCTTACCCTATCATTGCGCATAGAAGACTTGCGCCCTAATTTGGTGCTGGAGCAGCGGAAAGGCCGTTCGGTTCCAAAAAACGTTTAGTTGGTCATCTTGTTCTGGAACTTCACTGTGGCCCCATTTTTCCGGAAGTAGTGAAAGCCGCTAAGAGATGATCCACCCGTCAACGCTCTCCCACATGCCCCCTTCGCGACCATGAGACTTCGCAGCAGTGTTGCTCATTCCGCTCACGTTCTGAAGGAAAAACTAGCAGCTTTGATTAAACGTCGTTGATATGATCTTTCAGCATCACCACATTAAACTGGGTCGCTCATAAAATTGCCACACGGTCATCTGAGGTGGCTCAGCAGGTGGCGGACGAAATGGCTTCATTGATTGGAGGCGCGCAGTGCTAGTGAATTAGGGAAAATAATCTGTGCCATTCAAACGCGAACGAGAGGCAAGGCTTACGGCAGCTGCTCGACTGTGAAGAGCTTCCAGGTAGCCGCCTTCCCAGCTACTATATTAGTGTGCGGAGGTAAACACTGCAAGCAAGGTTGACTCCGGCTCAAAAGCAATAACTGAAGGCCGCAACATTAAGGAAGACCTAAAGTATACTATCAACATAAATGTGTGTACTCCTATCGGTGCACACAATAGGACCTCCAAAATTTGAACTTGCGGAAAGTGCACGAGGTGCATTTTATTAGCTTACCTTCAGAATCACTGCTTCCTACTCCGGTCGGCATTTCTGCAATTACAATTAAAAACCTTGGCATGGAATAAAGATGTATGCCGTAATGCGAAATAACCTTGAAAAGGACATCTAGTAAATTAACGCGCAATGCTTTCAGCAGTCGTTGCACTCGTACACATAAGGGCTATCTATATTATGCTGCTGAAAGATAAGAGTGCGTTTTCTTTTTATTGACAAACAATACAAGTGGGTTCGAGAGCCCCAAGATAAATACCATCCGAATACGGTGCCCAAATGTAACAATCAGCTGAGGTTTTACAACAAACCAAAAACGCACAAAATGCCCTAAATATGAAAAAAGCGTTCTGGTGCCGGAGCAAAGTTAGGGTTTATAGCTGAACTAAGGCAAAGAACTCAATTTGAACGTGTAATGATTCCCGGCATAATCCTAAACGGTAGAGATTGTGTCTACAGAGACGGACTGCATAGAGATGAGCCATGAAATATAAACGGCATAGGGCTGCAAAGCAAGACAGCTTGAGTATGGGACAACGATGAAGGGGCTTGTGTTGAATGGATAAACATAATCGCATTATCGCAAAGACGCTTTTAATACAGTTGATTAAAAAAGGTGTATTTGAAAGGCTGCACTATCTGGTAAACTATTAAATGATTCCCAAATTTCTGGGTATAGCCACGATTTACTTCTTTTGTACAGTGCTTCCTTGGGCGGCAGAGTGAGATTAGAGCTCCTTCTGCACTGAACGCCATAATTTTATTCATACCAGACTAATGGACTTACTGTTAATGTCAGATATTTAAAAGCTTTGTCGGTTGCAGTTACCACATGCTCAGAAGCTGTTAATGAAGACAAAAAATTTTTAAAAGCGTATTGTAAATATTTCAGTGCCGTTGCAGGCACCCATATCAGTGTACCTAAATCCAGCATTTTTACTATTGCGTTCGCGAAATAATCATTGACTCTGACTTACACCAACAAACGTACAGTGACGTACCTGCGGTTGTAGCAGAAGTGGTTTCGGTATCTGCGAAAAGAATTTGTGATTAGAATATACGTGCTCCTCTTTTTGATAACCGGTTAGAAAACAGAAGGTGGTAAGCTCTCGTATCGTGAGAAATATATTTGGTAAAGGTATTTTTGCTGGATGTAGATAGCTTAGAGAACAATAATAAACGTGCAACGTGCAACTTTATGCTTATTATAATTTGTATGTTTTCATTTATTTATTTACTGAGTGATATATAAAACTGTGGTGAAAGAGTCCATTTTGAATTTATTAGCCTCTAATTGTTGAGCAAAATGAGACAACTAAACTAGGGTTGATGACGAACGCACCAAAAATGATATGAAAACCACGATGACAAATGTCATTCGGTGAATAAATGACGTCAATTTTTTGCATTTGTTGGATCTGAAATATATTTGAAGCCAGTCAATGCAACAGTTCACATATTAGCCATGAAATAATTGTAATTGGAATTTCTAATAGTATATTTTCGAGGAAACTCTTTTACACTTTGTTTTCAACCTAATAATTTCTCAGGGGCTTAAGGGAACGCAATGCATTTTCTTCAGTATACAAGGTGGTTGTAAATAAGGCTGAGCATTTCCGGAGGGGAATAAGGTTGCACACGTGGGGCAAGGTTCTACTTTTCTTCGACCTCCTTTTGTACTAAATGAGGGAGTATGCCCGCTGATTTTTACGTAAAAATATAACATACCGAGCCTTTACCCCATCAAGGCGCATAGAATACTTGGGCAGCAATAACTAGTTGTTGCTGTGGCTTAGTGCAAAAGCCGCGAAAGGACAGTTCACTTCCAAAAAAAAAACTTTTTCGTTGGTCATCTTTTCTGGAACTTCACTGTGGCCCTATTTTTCCGCCAGTGGTGATTGCGGCTAAGAGATGTCAGACCACACAACCTTTCGCCCGCATGCCCCCATCGGGACCATGGGCACCAACAGCAATTTCGCTTGCTCTGCTCTAATAAATTATACTATCATCCTTAAACGGGCCTTGGAAGGCATTTTGTGTGCACAAAATAAACTAGCGCAATCGTTCGGTTGTGTGGTCAACGTCGCCTGTGCCAAGTATATCATTTTTACGTGCAGCTGAAAGCTCATACTTTCGTTGGAAAGTTTGTTGCCGCGTTTTATGCATTTCCTGGATGTTTTTGGGTTCCGGCATCTTCTTCTGTGTACGTCATTGGTTATACAATGCTCGCAACAAGGCAAAAATATTTTTCTTTCATTTCCGGCGAAGAAAAGTGTCGTCTGCTCAGCGTGGATGGGTCACGGCGGCGCCGTTCGTAAATAAGCGCTTCCTGCAGCACGCAAACGCTGCCTGGTTCGTCCATATTTATCTTTTTTAGTGGCGAAGCTCCTAAAGCCATGGGTCTGTCCATCCCTTGTGTCTCGTGGTACGTGACCGCCCCATGCTTTCGGAGATGTCGCAAAGTGGGCCGCGTTGCACGCGAAAGAACCGGCTGCAACCGGCAGCGCAAACTCGGCACCGGGAGCGCGAGCTTGTTTGTGTTCGCCAACGGAGGCGCGAGCGCACGTGCACTGCGAGGGGGAGATCACGCAAGAGATCACGCCACGAACGCAAGCAGTAGTTCTCGGAGATCGAACGAGACGAAAGGACCTTTGCTCGTTTCCTCTCGTCTTGTTCGGGCACAAGTTCGCCCTAAATAAAAGTTCTTTCTTTACCGTTGTGTCCCATCGTGTGTGACAAATTGTGGTGGAGGTGCGGAAGTCGCGCTTAAACCGCGCGTCGGCAGCTTCGGGCTGAGCTCGCTTGATGCGTTTTGCAGCCGCCTCAATGTACGCACACAGTCTTACGTCTTTCTTAATGATGTAATGGGCGAACTTTCACGGTAGAGTTACGGTTACCGATGATCTCCCCCTGTCGAGCTTCGCCCCACTTATCATCATTCATTCCGTGGATATGGCGTGATTTTTTTACTTCACTATCACGCTTGCCCTTAACGTGCATTGGCTAGGCCGACACGACGATGACATGACGACGGCGACGCCCACTTAGTTGTCAACCGCCCTCCCACACGACGCCGGCGTCGGCACGAACAAGTCGGCCGATGGAAAGTCCGCGTCGTGTGAGTGGCTCGCTGACCGAAGACGCCGACAAGGATAGATTGACCGAACGGTCGTCGGCAATCGATCTAGAAGCGAAAACTGCACCCCGACAACAATATTGCCGTAATGAATGCTGTTCGGTTCTGTTAGTTCCTAGAGTGTGATGAACATAGTAAGGTAAATGAAATTCATGCCGCTCAACACATACGATCCGTATTTCGGCTTAGGACGCTCCGTTCTTTCGCTCTGCCGACAATTCGTTTCCTGGAGTTGCAACACGCATATTAATGTGGGACCAGCAACGCTTGTAGAATATACAAGCTCAGCTAACAGCAGAATACTAGTTACAGAAGCTCTATTAGGTAATAAAAAATCAACATCGACCAAAGGTTGTAGCGCAAAGCATAAAAGAAAAGCACGGTGAGGACCATTCCAGCAAGGCGCGATCACAGTCACAGCTCGAATAGAACGGTTGCCGGCGGTCAACTATGGTGGAGGCCTTATGTCACCTTACTGCGCAACTGTTATTCAAGAAATGTTCAGTTAGCGAGCCGGGTATCTTGCAATCATGAACAGAGCATTGATGTGACAAGCCGATAGGTCTAAATGTAGTATACAAGTTGTTTTAGCACCTTCGCCGGTTATTTTTTGGCGCAGTTGACTAATGCCTCGCACCCGCTCAATGAGAGCCTCTGGTTTAAATCCCGGCAGGTTGCTGCTCTCTATTTTTTTCCATGCTGTCTTATTGATATGGATTGGGAATCGTATTCGTGAATCCCAAACAAAACATTTTGGTAGAACTGTGGAACTACCATATCAAACGCCAATGCATTGTTTAAGTAATAGGTACGTTTCTTTGAGTTTTAAACCCGTAGTTTTTATATATAAAAAGGCAATCGTGCCTTCAGAGGACGAAACACCGATGTGTGTATTTTGTAAAATTGGTATGTATTTTTTTTGCGTGGATATATTTTTCTCCCATACACTTAAACAAGACACAAAGTACTAGGTATGTGTGTGTGAGTGTGGGGGGTATATAGAGCCAGGGTCAGAAACCAAACCCTAAAAGTAACTCAACTGACCGCCCTCAGCACGTAAACAAATTAACGAACACCCTTTACAAAGAGAAAAAGGGCTTAAAGAAATCTTTCGGTAATCGATTCCAATGAAAGATGGCCAAGATCAACGGGGATTTACGAAGAAGATTAGTACTGGCAAACAAGGGGAGGACTTTGAAAGGGTGATCTAGACGTGGAAACCTGGAAATCAAGAGAAAAAGCCACGGTGGAATGATTGTTTTGTGCATTTATTAGCACAGTTGAACAAAGAGGCGGGCATGCACGGCCCCTCAACTCACACTACTCTTCCAAAATCGCTCGTTATAACTTTGATTGTCGAGCAGTTCATAAAGACAGAGCTGCGTAGGAGTCTCCCGGAAAGCAAGGTGGGAGAAGGGGGAAATGGAATGCACGACGCACTCTAAAAATAGGGAGTGAACAGTACCTGCAACCCTTCCGCTGCATTTTCTTACGGGTATAGATGTTTATAATCGATCACAATAACAGAATGGAATACTGCAACTGCCTTTGTACGTGTGTGCATGGCATCAGCACGGCAGAATAAAGTTTGATATTGGCGCGAACGCGCGGGCAATTAAGCAATGTATAAAGCGACGTCGGTTCGTAAAGCATGTGCGTGCTCACTCTAACAAATCTTGAGGCCAGTCTGGAGTCATTCGCTTACATATTTTAGACTCCCGTATGACCTGCCCCATTCCATCAGTCAGCTTTCCTAGCCGTGAGTGGAGGTCAGGATTCATGAGCAAAACCATAAAAAATTGCCCAAACGGAACGCAGAAAGTCAGACGGGCGCATCCCAGAGCGAGGTATGTGCCGCAGAATATCGCAGCAGCAGGCGACGCCTCGAACGAATGTTCTTGCAGACGTCACCGAGAAGCGATGCATCATGGGCAGCCACGCGCAGGCAGTGCCCATGATGAGGTTGAATTGCGGCGGAGGCAAAAACGCGATGTTTTGATTGGCAATAGCTCCACTAATACTCAATGCTTTAACGATTGGTTTACTTGAAAATGCGAATACCCATGTATCGGCCAATACTGCTTCAGGGCCCCTTTAATTTTTCTCATCGTACCAGTGTACGCAATAAGACCTCAAATATTTGATTTGAACTGACAGTGTACGAGATGCATTTCAATAGCTTACTTTCCGAAGCAACGCTTGCTAGTCCTGTAGGTAGTTCTCCAACTATACGTAAAAATGTTTGCATGAAACGAATGCTCATGCTATAAATACAAATTAATGTTGGAAGGGATGTCTAGTGAATAATCGCAAACGCTTTCAGCATTCGTTGTACATGTACACATAGGGTGCTAAGTTACAGCCGCTGAAACTTAAACGTGCATGTTAACTTTATTGACCAAAAATTACAGCGGGTTCGAAAGCTTCAAGATAAATATCCGCTTAATACGATCCCCGACTTTAGCAATAGGATGACGATTTTACAATAAAAAAAATACCCACAAATACCCTAAGAGAAAGAACTGGAATTGAGCCCAGCACTCAAATGATGTCCGGCGCAATTATAAACGGTGGATTTAAGTTATTACAGAGACGGACTGCATCTAGAGCAGGACCATGAAGTGTACAGTCGCCTACCGTTTCTTCGGTCCCCGGAAATTTAGAAACGCTTGTTTATTCGGAAAACGTCGTGGCACACCGCTTATCGAACTGAGGTTCGATAAGCGGTGTGCCACAACCGATCGTTCATACGCCACAAAGCACGCCGTTCAATTTTCCGGAATCCAGCTTGGGTGCTCCCACGTTGCTCTCACGGGAGCTGTGTGGCCACTTCTCGGAAGATCTGAACATCAGGAGGGAGTTGTCGGACTGCCCGAACTGTAAACATCGAATAGGGCCGTGCGTGCTTGCGAAATTTTGGTAGTTGTCACGGTGAGTATTTTTCTGTGCTTTGTGTACTGTCTGTCCGTTGCTTGGCGTGCTAAGAGTGTTCTCTTTAAATGGCGCTGACACCACCCGGGCCACCAGACCAACCTTCTCCGAGAGGACGGCGGCATTAGGAGCTATCTAGAGTTACAAAGAAACGACGCAACTGCAAGACAAAGTATTACATGCTGAAGGTAGCGGAAAACGTGTAAGCGGTAAAGCAGAGGAATATCCGAAATAGCAGCCCCCAAAAGCTGGAAGGTACACTAGCATCTGTTTACGCGCCACTTTAGCTAAACATTTGCAAGTTTCTCGAGATACACAGTGGGCAAAAGGCAAACGCGCTCGCCATGCGCATAGGTACTACGGAGTGCAAGTTCAGCGGTGGCTCGCCGAGCAACTTCAAGGAAAGGTGCGACTTGGCCTTTAAACGCGTATTGCGAAAGTAGGGCAGTCAACATAACTCTTGTAGCAAATTACCGCGCCGACAAGCTGCGTTCTGTGTTGTGGCACTGCACCTCAGGCACCACATGCAACTGTGATGAGCGTGGATTCATATACAAGATGTTGCCTCAGAAGACGAATGCTTTCTCTGGCGAACCCTGCTACGGCAGGAAGTGAGTAAGGAGTGATTCCTGCACTCTAAACTTTTTTTCCACCCATATACTCCCTAGAGGTTCTTTTTCGCCTGTCCTCTAGTGATCCTCCTTGTAGGAGTTTTTTTACTACATGGAACAGGGAGGTTTTGTTTACCTCCTCAAAACAGGGTGTTTTTAGGTGATAGAAAGGAGGTAGTTAGGGAGTGTTAAGAAATGTTAGGGAGAATTTAAGGAGATCAAAATGGAGTATTCTTTACTTCCTCAAGGCGTTTTTAAGTGATGTTTATGGACTTTTTAGGCGGTTAAATAGGAGCCTATTATGGCTCCCTTGGGAAGTACTTATGTTATTTTAGGGGCGTTTTTAGAAGGTTCAAGGAAAGCATATATTTCTTTTGAATGGAGTTTTGCAAAGTTGGGGCGGTTTTGTAGGCCTTCCGAAAGGAGTTTTTTCAAGGCCACAAGGGAGAGTTTCTAGTTCCCTGCGGGAGTACTGATTTCACACGGTTTTTCTCGGTTTCAGGTTTATTTCAAACGAACTTTCGCATACAAGTTTACATGGTACATGGTGTACACAAGGAGGCTCCGAAATAAAAACTTAGGGCGACCTCCTATAAGAAAGCAAAAATGGTAAATTGCTAAAAACACGCCAGTTAGGAATGGAAGACAGCAATAGAATGCTAGTTGAACAAACCGTATAATTAATATTACTACAAGAACTGAAAATACGCGAAAAACAAAGATAGGAGCAAACACAACCACATGGTAAGTGAAATCATTATATAATAATAGCGGATCGAGAACGCGTCAGTACTTATCAGAACTTATCAGAACGCATCAGCACTCAGTACACAAAGTGAAAAAAATGGTTGCAGTGGTTTACAACAACAAAATATTTTCAGTTGGTGGTGAAATGAGCGATCTGTGTGCTAGTTGAACAAACTGTAGAAACAATATTACTACAAGAACTGGAAATACGCGAAAAACATATGGGCACAAACACAACGGCATGGTTTAAGTGACATCATTATATAATACTAGAGGATTGAGAACGCGTGAGTTCTTATCAGAACGCATCAGTACTCAGTACACAAAGTGAAAAAAATGGTTGCAGTGGTTTAAAACAACAAAATTTTTTTTCAATTGGTGGTGAAATGAGCGAGAGCTGTGTAACGATTTGATATTGAAAGGTAACGAGCATTTTGTAGATGGTAAATGCACAAGAGATAAATGATGTAGGAGACAGACAGCAATGAGATGGCTATGGATAAATGAGTAATATAAAAGAATGAGAAATATGCTGCGGAAAATACCAGTGCGTTTTGATAAAGACACAAATGCGCCAAGAAAAGTGACCCAGTCTGAGGGGTTAATTGCAAGGATATAGAACAGAATGGGTGGTATCGCGACAGCTTCTTCAGAGTGAGAAGAAAAAGCCATGTAATTCGTGTTTTTCCGATAATTTTGAGTTGATTCATTTGGCACCAGTTGCCAACATTATTTAATAATTGTTTCAAGTTATATTAGTTGGTTAATATTATTGCTTCACTAAAAGATAGCTGTATTATCAGCATACAGAAGGGCCCATCAAATATCCCCTGTTCAGTAAAAAAAAGCAAACGTCAGAAACATAATACGAAATTCTTTAAACTACTATCCAATGAATACAGGATTGAAAACAAATAAAATATTGGTGAGGGATATTGATGCGATAAAAGTTAATTAGTTCTAAATCCTTCACACGTGGTTTGGTGCTGGCGAGGTCCAAAAAGGCATGTTCCACAAACGTTAGAGCTCTGTGTGCCTTCTTGGGATATTGAATGTTGAAAACCCAGAACGATGCAAACAGATTACACAGTCCTCCCAGTAAAGATGATGCAGTCAAGACACTCTGGCCATCGATGCGGAGGCTAATTTCCCCGTTCGAGGAATGCAGGCAGGGAGTCAAAGGAACATCTACCTGAAAAAGCAAAAAAAAAAATGCCCTACATGTAAAATTCAAAACAGACACAATGGTTAAATGAACTTAATAATTCGGTACAGTAATAAAATTGTTATGCCAGGTTCCCTGCGAAGATTCAGTACTTAAATTAGGAATGCAAAGGCTTCATAAAACCGAGTGCCAGTACATTAACCATCGTGGCTTTTGCAGCAATAAAAAAGATATTACTTCCGCAGAATATACTCGAGCACAACTTTAAATGACAGTGAATTTAAAATGCAAGTCTCTCCAGGTTGATAGATTAGCTCACGGAGAACACTATTATACCCCTCTTACACCTGGAATTTTTTTTAAAATAAGGTTGAAACTAGCAAAAACACGTTTTCACCGGAAGGGCTTAAGTGGCCTGACGCGCACAACTTCTTTCTTGGCTGCCGCTGGATGGTGCTAATCGTCCATACTTGGGGTGGCAGTACCGCTTTTCAAGGGAGCATGCGAGCTACGCATGAGAAAATCGTTCGACGCCAAAACTTGCGGGGCCTCAAAAGGCCAATGTTTTTCTTCAGTGAAGCGTAAATACTAATCACAGGTCCAATGGAGAAACATTTTGCTTAGTGGTCTCGAACGGCAAATGACAGGGGAGTTTGGGGAAGCATGAGCGATTTGACCGGAACTGACCAAACTGCTTGGTACGTGGTAATGTTGTATTCAGTTGCTTGTATACTACTATTAATCACCGCTGCTTCACTTACTTCCGGTTTATCCTGATGCAAACAGCGACTGCAGTCGTGTTTGCGTCACGTTTTATGAGCAGTTGAACAGCGATTTCTGAGCACTTAAGGCATCTTGGCACTAAATCAATGCTGAAGTGGCTATGCGGAGGTCCGACTTCCGTTTGAAATCAACTTGCTGGTTGTCTTCAATGACCCTTTAACAACAAGTTACCCTTATGCCTCATCACTGCAACCGATTGTTCCTCCGTGTGGTGCAAAGTGTGTTACTGTGATTATTTTCAACGTGAAACGAACCGTTTCTGTGATTTGTAGGACTGATTCTGCTATTAATTACTGCAGTGACAACAAGCTATGAAAGAAAATCCCGCCATCTCCACGAAGTGAATTATGATGAGAGGGGCGAATCTAAAATGCTTATCAGCAGACAATGTGACGCATTAAGTGCAAGCTGCTTTCATAGTGTGTGCATTGACATTAGGATATGGCCCCCTGGCAGAATTATGCGCTGCGCGAGATTTTGCCGTACCTAAAAGGACAGGCAACTCATTTTTACGGAGTATAGGATCTGTAAAATGGTTGCGAGTTGGGCGAGTTGGTAATTATGCATTGCGAAAAATAAACTGCGCGCAAATTAACGAGGACAAGAACACATGAAGACGGCACAAGCGCACACTCGCAACTAGTTTATTATTGCACAATTCAAAGCTTTATATGCCCAAGCGCCCAATTGCCGCGCCCCCAATGCGTCACAGTTCTCGGCGCACTCAGCCGAAAATACTAAAAAACCGTAACAACGAAACCACAAAACGAACTTTGAGGCGCACGAAAGGCGAAAAATCAGCAATGATAACCGCATCATACATGGATTAAGACCCCCCTCCCACACCCAACACGCATTCCCAGAAGAAGCACCGAAATAGCGCTCAATGTGCGTCTAAATATGCGACTTCTCGATTAAGCAGGGCGATAGAGGGATGACTGATACATTCGCAACCAGCTTTTCTGATGTGGCTGGCTTCTACAATTTCTCGCGTTTGCTGGTTCTTATGTCGCAAAAGGATGGCTGTGCGCTCAAACACAGGGACACAATCAGGTCTACATGCGCGGTAATGAGAAGATAAGTGGCTCAGGTCACGTTGAAAAATGAAAAAAAATATACGGTACTTTTAGACGTCGTACGCTCGAGTTTGTGACAACGTACCCGTGTGCGGTTCTGTCCTGAAGTTCGGAGAAATGCAGGCGGGTTGTGTTATATTTCTCGTCTTGCATTACGCTTTCTTTTATATATTAGCGCCCTCTTTCCCGATCTCTCTACCTTCCTTCCCGCTTCCGTCTGACTGCGCTGATTTTCGCCAGCACGAAGTAACCGTCACGTTGCTTTGAAACGACGCCGCGCGCGACAAACGATTTTATCTCGAATGCCCTGTTACAAACCGGCCTACAAAAGAATGCGAACGCATACCCCAAAACCCACAAACAAGTAAAATAATACGAGTGTGCGCTTTTTTCTTTGCCCGTGCGTGTACGAGCTGTGAGCGGCACGGGTACCCGGGTAGTTCGCTGTTAACCCTATCCAAACGTTTGACAAACGCATCGACTGATGAAAGACCACTTACCAGCGAGCTGTCCACACCTGTCGCCGTATCCACATGCTGTTTGCGGCCGTTCCTCGTATGACAGGGGCACATGAAAATCTTTCCACCAAATGGCACTACTAGTCCTTCACAAATAAGAAAAAACGACGGCCCAAGGCGAGGCTTGAAGCTCCGGCCGCGCCGCCGCGCCGAGTCACCGGCCGCGCTGCGTTGATAGCACAGAGGTTGTTTACATCCGGGCAGCCAGTCGTGCCGCCAGGGCAAGTTGAGTCGCTGCAGTCGGGTGCATTGGCGCGCTGGCACGAGAATTTAAATCGTATATGTATGCGCAAGCAAGCGAAGCAGATGAACATTGCAATTGTTTGCAACGCCGAGAACTGCCGCTTCGTTAGCAGCAGAGTTTGACAACACCTATCGCCAAAATAAACAGATTGAGACAACACGGCCGCGCTCTCTGCCTGTGATCGCGCTGGTTGAAGCATCTATACGGGTATACGTACGGTATTGGTTTTGTAGCTGCGTGCAACCGTCGCGTCCTGCTCACTCGTTCTAATTAGCATTAGGCCGCGGTTGAAGTGCTGGTGCATGGAGGCAACAGAAGACTAACATGGCGACCGCCCGCTTGAGATGATTACCTCAGATAGGGCGTTTATTGTGGACGTGGTAGTATACAAGGAACGGAACGCCATCTCACAAATGGTGTTAAGTAGTTCTAAATCCTCCCTTTTGCTACCCGGATGGGCAACGGTACTACCATGGAGGTTCGTCCACTTCTTTAGATCATGCCTAGGGAGTACATTTTTTGCTATAGGTACTTTTCAGGGCACATTACTTGATTAAAACTCCATTTCCGGCTAGTTTGCGTTTACAGTGGGAGCCAACATGTCGGGGACACAGCAGCTTCCAGTCCTCGTCATAGGCAAATGAAGACACCCGAAATGATTTAGAGCACTTAAATCACTCCCAGCCTGGTAGGAAGCGAACTGGAAGGCGTGTATTAAGCTGGACCTTTTTGAGCAGTACATGCCGAAGTTTGACCGTGCGTACGAGCAACAGAAGCGCAAGGTGTTTATGTTCGTTAATAACTGTAGTGCCCACGGACACATCAGCAACCGAACAGCCAGCACATTAGAGGGTTTTCTGCCGAATACCACCATTGTGGTGTAGCCCATGTATCAAGGTATCATCAAGAACTTTATGTTGCACTACCGACCATGTTTTCTGAATCGTGTGCCGTTAAGTGTGGACAGTGACAAAAGCTGCAGTGTGGATGGGCAGCGGCTATCAGCATCCCGTCTGATGCTTGGAAGGCGGTGACGCAGGACGGGATACGCAACTGGTTTCGACATGCGGGATTGGTGGTTGGCCGTGACGACGACGATAGTGACGCAGTCCTGAACTCAACAGCTAAAATGCCGCCTGCCGCAGCACCCGACACTTTAGATTACCTTCATATCAGCGGTATCTATGTTGGAGCGGATACGTTTGAAGAGTTCTCCGACAACGACAGTGCCATCCTTGCGTGCACCGTGTGGTGTAATGACGAAATGACACGCCAGGTCCTCGAACCGGCACAGATGCAGAGCAACTACTATGATTACGCGCCACCAACGCCAGAGGCATCAAATACTGAGATAGCGTGACTCCTTACAGTGATATTGTCTCCTACACTGACGGAAAAACAGTGGCGGAATTACAAGCGTATCTCGTCGGGCGTTCGCGTGAGTGTACAGACGCGCATACATATGTTTTTGTAGCCGTTGGGCAAATTAAGGGTTATTTTTTCCAGTGAACGTTTTTTTCGGACTCCCGAATATTCGCACTTATCGGCCGTTCCCGTTAAGTCCTATAAAAGTGTCGGCAACTGTATACGGAATCAGAATGTAGGACATGTGAGGCAAGAGATTACACTTGAACACAGCAAAACAGGTTGAGCAGAGGACGACGATAAAGCGGCTGTTCTTCACTGGATCAGCGTAGGCGGATAATTAGATTACAATTTAAATATTGATGATTGGGAAAATACATTTAAATGGCTACACCTTCTGGTAAACCAATTAATCACTCCCCATTTCATGAATGTCTATAATTTATTTTTTCCGTACTGTCTTACCTTGTAGGGCAGAGTCATGCTAGAACTCCTTCAGCGTTGACCTCCATCATTTTATGTGTAGCCAACTACTGCAGTTTCTCTTATTTCCGAGACGTTTAAAAAGTTTTGTCGCCAGCATTTACGAAATACTGAGAAAGTTATTATTCTAGAAAAAACATGCTCATAGCGCCTTACGAATATTCTAGTGGGCTTTCAGGCACATAGATGTTTGTACGGATATCCGGCATTGTTTTAATCTTACACTCTCAAATTACAGGTAGACTTGGAATTGCACGCCCCAAAATGCAGAGCTACTTCTGTGACCTACCTGTGGTTGTAGCAGGGGTGGTTTCCGTGCCTGCAAACAAGGCTGATTGAATGAGAATGCGGGTACTCCTCTTTTCATAACGAATTATGAAAACAGAAAGTCGAAAGGTCTGGTATCGTAAAGAAATATATTGTGGGAAAGGTATGCTCAGTGTATGCAACTGCATGTATGCAAAGGCATGCAACGTAGAGACCAATACTCAAAGTTTAACTTCAGGTTTAACATAAATTTGATGTTTTCATTGTTTTCGAAGCTGTGTTATCTCTAGCAGTTGGTAAGCAACGTCACTTCGAATTGATTATCGTCAAATATTTAGCAATGTAAGATAAAAGAAGTAGTGTTATGACGAACACTCTTACCTAAAAGTAATGGTACGAAAAGCATCAAGACAAATGTCATGCGATGAATAAGCAAGGCCAAATAAGGGGTTTGTGGGATTTGAAAAATATTTTTAGCCACTCAAAGAAACATCGTACATAATAAAATGCAGGAACGCTAACTGGGCTCTTTGATAATATATATTTATGGAAGCTCCCTTACACATTGTTTTTATCCTCAAAATGTGGTGAGGCTACGAAGGAAGCGATGCCTATTGCTCACTTCGCAAAGTGGGTGTAAAGTTAATCATCTTCCCACGTCGGAACCCCGAGGAGATGCAAAGCCATGCAAACTCGAGATGCTTTGCATCTCCTCATGGTTGCAACGTGGGAAGATGGTGTAATTTTTTTGCTTATCGCCTCCATCACAAAAGCGGGTGCAGCGGCCGGGAATCGAAACCGCGACCTCGTGCTCAGCAGCGTAATGCCTTAACCACTGAGCCACCGCAGCGGGTCACTGCCAGAATCATTGGAGTCCATTGTCTGCTAATCGGACTGCGCAGACCGAAGCAGGAACCTTAGGGGGCAGCGGCCCGGCCCTGGTTTATCTGAAAGGCCGAAGAGGAGGGGAGAGAAGGAGCAGAGCACACAGCTGTTGGGGAGAGGAGAGAGTGACGTTATCACAGCCTGCGTGGAGAGGGGAAGAAGAGGAGCAGCGCACACGGGTGGTGTAGAGAGCAGGAGGGGAGAGAGTGAGGTTATCACAGATGGCGTGGAGATACGGAGGGATGCCGACGGACGCCGGAAGGACAACTGACATAGCCCTGAGCAAGAGATGCTTTGCATCTAAAAAACCTGGCATTTCCCGGCTGGCATGCCTTGGCCCATGTGAAAAAATTTTTGTATTTCCGACCGCCTTTTGTGCTAAATCGGAGAGGGGTGGTTAATCTTCGGAAGCACCGTCTGAAGTGCAAAGGTTTCTTTAAAGGAAGTGTTTTCAATTAACAGATTAGTAACAACAGTGGGCTTTTGTGTATTTTTTATCGGCGTAAAGCATTGCTTCAACTCCTATTGAGCATTTGTAACAATATCGTTATGTTTCGAGCAGACGTCTTATCACTACACATCTGGATCATTATTCAACACGCCATTCAGCCATTTTTTGATTACATATATATTTCCAGCTTTCTCTAAAAATAATATTAGCAGCCGTCCTTCGACTCATTGATTAGCCATTGCAAGAAGAAAATTAATACTAGAAAAGTTCCCTCAAGATAGTTCCCGTCTGGTGGAAGGACGCCCCAGTCGCGGAAATTGTGCGACAAGATCACTGTGAATTTATCAAAAATGTATGTACAAGAACAAACTAAACCATCAACGAAAAGCCAAATGTTACTTACTGGACGGCTCTGAATCAGCTAACGACACTGCAAAAGAATAAAAGATATAGGCTATTACAAATTCTCACCATGAATATATGTAAGCTAAAAAAACTTAAAATGTCTTGATACTTTATTTTTCGCCAAGAACGCTTTTAGGTACATAACTTTTTGTAGGGAAATCCGGCATTTTTTTATTTTTACAATCTCAAATTGAGGTAGACTTGGAATTGCACCGACCAACATGCAGAGGTACTTCTGTGACGTACCTGTGGTTGCAGCAAGAGTGGTTTCCGTGCCTGCAAACAAGGCTGATTGAATGAGAATGCGGGTACTCGTCTTTCAATAACGAATTATGAAAACAGAAAGTCGAAAGGTCTGGTATCGTAAGGAAATATATTGGGTGAAATGCATGCTTAGTGTATGCAACTACATGTATGCAAAGGCATGAAACCTAGAAACCAATACTCAAAATGCAACTTCATGATTAACATAAATTTGATGTTTTCATTGATTTCTAAACTGTGTTATCTATAACAGTTGGTAAGCAACGTCACTTAGAATTGATTATCGTCAAGTATTGAGCAATGTAAGATAAAATAAGGAGTTTTACGACGAACACTCCTACGTAAAACAAATAGTACGAGAACAGTCATCACAAATGTCATGCGATGAATAAGTAATGCAAAATAATGGGCTTGTGGGATTTGAAAAATATTTGTAGCCAGTCGAAGAAAAGTTGTACATAATAAAAATCCACAATCGGTAACTGGACTGTTTGGTGTTATATATTAAGGAAACTGCCATACACATTGTTTGTAACCTAAAAGTTATGCGGGGGCTAAGAAGGAAGCGATGTCTTTTGCTGAGTTCGCAAAGTGGGTGTACGAAACCTGGCGTTCGCTGGCGGGCTTCCGTTGCCACATGTGGGACAATGTTGGTGATTTTCCGACCGCCTTTTGTGCTAAATTGGAGAGGGGTGGTTATTCTTCGTTAGCACCGCCTGAAGTGCAAAGGTTTCTCTAAAGGAAGTGTATTCAATTAACACGTTAGTAACAACAGCGGGCTTCCATGTATTTCTAGTCGGCGTGAAGCATTGGTTCAACTGGTATTGTTCATTTCTGACAATATCGTTATGCCTCGAGCAGACGCTGCGACAATCCCTCATCACCAGTGGTGCCGCTCCGCGAAGCGCCACCACGCGCTGCCGTGTTGCATCTAACGGTCGCTGCGCGGGAACCTGCCGCTGCGCGTGGCTCTGCGAGCGACCCCCTCTAATCCAGGAAGCAGCCGACAGGGTGTTGAAGTCAGCTGTATGGTTACAGCAGAATTCGGAGGCGTAGATCACCCAGTATGTTTTGCTGCTTGTTTTATACAGTCCCTCTTAGATTTCCTTTCACGGCGAAAGCCGTAAGTTTCAACCTCGGCGAAAAGCCTCCGATGTATTAGTAGTAGTACTAGTTGGCATGTCAAGAAACTGGCCGCCATGGAATAAACAAAATGTATTTTTTCGTGCAATTTAACCCTGGTATCCCGAGTAGCAGCCATTGCATCTCCGCACAATGCAAGTGACTGCCGAAAAGGTATTTTCAGAGTTGTTTTTGTTACAGGGCCCATACACACTTTGGGGTTTTGCCAGGAACCTGGAGCTCCGAGTGGCTCTGTGCTGATTTCGCAACATTTAAAAATAATAAATTAACAACTTAAAAGCTGTAAAATAGTGCGGGAAATGAGCCTGAAAACAAGTTGGTACAACAGGTCACATTCTGACAGAACCATAATGCCTCTGAAGCTCTACTATTTGCAGATGTTCACATATTATTATCGACGTAAGGAGACAATAAGAACAAAAAAAATGAGTGTAGATTGCACTAGTGCTGCACGGCTATAGACTCTGCGGAACTGATCGGCGCCTGGTTGGCCCAGTTGTTTCGCGGTTTTCCTAAGTTTAGGGAGGTTATTCTAGGTCTTGCCAGCTTGTTTGCGCCAAAACATCGGCCTTGCCTTGGAAACTTGCTTCCTCTGCTCGCCATCGCCTCTTGGCGGCCACTCCTTTTTCCACAATCCACTGAGTTCGCTAGGTGATCGTATTCTCTCTTAACAGCGCGACGCGATTTCCTGTAAACGGCCTCCTCATGGGGGTTGCGAATCTTCTCCGGCCTCTCAATCGCTACGCCTCCCGATAGCTAGAAGCCTTCATGCCATAGTCTGTGCAGATACGTCAAGGCTTGACGGGTGCCAGTAAGGCTCGGCGGAGGCATGCCTAGGATTGCGGAGTTAGTGCGAGGCTACTCACAGCTGCTCCAGGGGTTGCTAGGCAAGGCGATGTAAAATGATCGATCTGCCCGGGTATTTGGTGGGCTGGAGGAATAAAGCTAGGCTTAAACAGCTCTACTCTGTGTACCAGCAACTCGGAGTAGCAGAACTGAAGCAGGGCAAATCGATGCTCGGCAAATCACAAAGAAACAAAGGCGAAGTAAAAGTCACAATTACAATGTAGCCGTAAACAAGTTATTACTTGTCGTCAGACTTTTGTCTTCAAATGACGTAAGCACTGTTATACGTCGTCATACGCTTTTAACAGGAACAGCATTTTACTGCTAAACTCTCTATGGCAAGGGCAAACCGCCTGCGTGCAAGGCAGCAATGAACCCTGCGGAGAAAGTGAGGGCATGGATATTTAAATGTAATCGAGTGTGAGCAACACCAAATTCCAAAGGCAACGATAAGGTCAGAGTCTCTGGCAGCTAATCGTATTCATGGTAACATTGTGACGTTGTTGGTGAATAAGTAACGAGAACACTGTCACAGCGAATCGTGCGTTGGTAGGAGCAACGGCGCCGTGACGAGCCGCAGTAATGGCACCCTCGCTGCCCCGTCGCCGACTCGTCAGGGGAGAACGCATGGTGCACAACCCTGGCGCCGAATGAAACCATCATTATTGGAGAGTTTGGGTGGCTTCGGGTCAGAAGAGGTCCGGGACACGACGATACTGCGGCTACAAACAAATCATCTTGCCTGAGTATGACATAAATATTTCCGTAATTTGGCAATATGTCACCGTCGTTACAGACTTGCAGCTAATGCACTTTCGCACTTTCGAAGAGACATAATGGTTTTTGTTTGTTACAATCACGTTAGGGTTTCCAACGTTACCAACTCGGCTTCACTTTGTTGCGGTCATGGTTTTCTTCCTGTCATGCACATGGCATTTGTATACAGTGTGTTAAATGAATTGGGCATGTGAGGATACTTGTACGCAGCACATGTCACCATTAATAAATGCACATGGAAGCATATCATGACTATATCTCTACAAAAATAATTTTGGGCATATTTCAGGTTTTGTGCGCGTGAGGTAGAGCTAGACGCTTGTAGCCCATGAGTGCGTAGCTATATGAGTAGTCAACGGGTATCAGTTTTGAATGGGCATGACTTCTCAGCCAATGTACGCTCCAGGCGGCTTCGGTATAGTAAGTTGCAGGTTATTCGCTGATGTGATTTTGAAACCGGAATTTTGAAATATCCTAAGTTTTCTGATCAGATGCGAATTCTAAGTAAGTATAATTTCATCTCGGGGTGAGTTCTCGGCATGGCTGAATTCGGCGCTGTGCTGACAGTGTATGCGGTAGATGTTCTGAGCAGAAATGTATGTATATGAGTTCTGTGATTCATTCCGTTGCAAGCAGAAACTAGTTCAAATGACGCGCGAAACAACGTGGACTACTGAGTCTCTAAACTCACAGTCAGGGTATTTACTGCTGTATCTATCAGCCTCACTTTCACAATAGCACATACATGCGCGGGAGCACTGAGACTGGATTTGTGTGACCTAAGTTCAGGTGGTGAACGAAGTCTCAGTTTGAGTCACCGGTTGTGTAACAAAAATTTGTGAGACGTTGGAAAGAAGCAGGTTTTGCTCTACCATGTAAATTACCGTTCCTATCATGGCATGCTTACCTATACTTCAACAGCCGCGGATTACTATATGCCCTTCAAAATTTTGAAAAATAACCATCTTTACTCTGCCCCAATTGCATTTCCTGTAATAAAAGTTTGCAAAAGCCGATTCAATAAGATGACCAACCAGCACACGCAGATATCGCACAATTAAAATATCCGAATGAGCATCTCTGCAAGTGAATACTTTGGCTATTCGTTGATGTCCTACTATGAAAGTACATAAAAAAACTCCTACCTTCCCCTCGCGGGAACCCCTGTGTGGATGCGACGCATAGGGGGTTCACGTTGGAGCGTTGGACAGCGGAGAAACTGCGCTGGAACGATGGAGCGGAGCGGCGCTGGCACCGCGTTTTATAGCGCGCATCACGGTGAGGGGACGCGCCGGTGCCAGTGCGTCTGCCGCGGCTATTGCGCAACACAATACAACACAATCCACTTTATTGCAATTCAATCCAATCCACAATCCAATGCAATCTAAGCCAAGCCAAGCCAAGCCAATCCAAGCCAATCTAATCGAATTGAATCCAGTGCCCCTCGCGAGAGAGTGTTCGCTATCGGAGAGGAGAGGGATTGAGCGGCGGACAGCGCAGCTCACGCGGCGAGGAGAATGGGGCAGGGGCGGACGCCGACGACAACGCCGACGACGCCGGATGCAGGGACAAGGCGAGTGAATGAGATGCAGTCGCATCTAAAAGGCAATACATTTGAGTGACACATTGAGGAAAAAACTGTCACCAAGGGTGTAAATATAGTGCCAGCGTCCCAGTAAATCCTAGCTGCTGTAGAGCCATGTTTAATTAATAAGTATTATTTACTCCCAATTGGGGTTGCTTTCTTTTTTACACATTTGGAATATTTGCAACATTATGTGTTCTGGTTTTGAGAATGCAAATAAAACAGTTATAAATAAATTCTGTTCGCGTTCCCCTGCCTAGGAAGTACGACAACGCAATGACCCTTCTTCAACACTGATGCAAAATCACTAGCGTCTTCGCTAGGCAATTGTACCGCCTCTATTACATCGTGAAAGATATCGACGCCAGCCGATAGGGCTCATTCCTAGAATAAAAGGTTTTGTCTCTAAGGCCTTGGCTATGATATTTTAGTTGAACATGAGAGTTTGTTTTCGACGTCACTTCAATCCCTGTGGTTACAATGACCACGGCGATTTCAACGTTTAGGATCAAATCTCTTGTATAATTTTATTACGGCTACCGCATGGCTGTTTTCTTCGTTTCACAAATGGACAACCATGCACTCCCGCATACATTTTTACAGGAACACGGAAAAATATTGCTGCTTTTGGGTTTATGCTCAATGAAACAAAAATGCGTACTTTTTTAAACCGTATTATTTGAGAGGAATGACACATTCAGTTTGAAAACGTACGTGCTTTTTTATGACATACGATGACAAGACTACCAATGTTTCTTTGGTTTAAGAATACTTCCAGTTTCGTTATACTGCAGACATTTGTATCCTTTTAATATTTCCGCGGTTGCAGGTACACTCTCACTAAAAGCTTATTGAAAAACTGCATACAAACGACTTGAAGAACGGTGAGCAACTAGGGTTATATCAATTGTGTACACGGAAGCTACACTTCAAAGTGAATGGTTTATTAGTGTAACTTTATGTTTTGTAGAAATATTGATAGCATTCACTAGGTTGAGTGGTAATATATTAGAAGGTTTCGTGATGTTTGTATTGCTCTAGCTCGTAAGCCGCTTTCTCAGAGATCCATTGTATCCTAATTCCAGGTAATCCGAGCGCACTTCCCCTGTGAGGGTGTTTCAGTATTGCAATTCATTTTCTTTGTGTGGCTCAACATGTTTCCTCGCTAAAAAAATATTTTCAGTAAAAAGACGAGATATGCCACAGAAATTGCCTCAGAGGTCTTTATAATGATCACTAGTACTGCCAAAATGTTCTTCGGACTACGGAATACTATTATCTTGTTTCGTGGCACTAAAAGACAGGCTCATGCACTTTAGAAGCCTCATACTGTGATTGAGCATAAGTGGTTGATCGAGTATACCCCAGTCTGGAAAGTTGGAAACTGTAGCGAGATGTACTCACACCAGGGAATCAAGTTAAAGGGAAGCAGTCGCAACTACGTCAAAGAATAAGAAACGGAAAAGGACACATTGCCCAACTCCATCTTCCTGGCTACTAAGTGGTTAATCTCATCACCAGTTTTTGGACTGGACACTGCCGGGGGGGAATGCAAACTGCTAGAAAAGCACGCGCTGTAGATATCTTCCATGCATGGGGATAGCCCTTTGCTCTGCTTTTTCTAGAAAGGCGACGCAAAAGTGTTAGATAAAAATTACCGCTGACCCGCTTTCATGGCGGCTGCTACCAGTAACCACAGCAGTGGAGCGTGTACAACAGTGTACAAAGCGAGAGAACCTTAAATTTGTATTGGCGTCGCAGCCAGACCGGAGTAAATAATCGCCAAAATGATGCACGAATCCCCGCGGTTGTCAGGGATAATGCACGCGTAGCCACTTCTGACACGAAAGAGAAGCTCGACCTCTTTTCAGCCTGGGAGCGACAAACTAATGGCGGACTACGAAATCTGCTGCTGGATGTGAGTGCGATGTGGCAGTGGCGCAGTAAACACACAATCCCATTCACGCAGGACCTTTGTAGCAGCGCCAAGAAGGCAGAAGAAGCGGCAAAAGCAGGTTCTATTTAAAAGACCTCATCGACGTCAAAGCTCATGGGGCATGGTGAGCCACTGCACAAGGACATTTTTACACGCGGATGTTCATCACGTTGAAGGTTTAACTTACGGGAGCTGGTGGCTTCCACGTCCGTTGTATTTGGTGATGTTTGAGAAGTATCTGCAACAAATGCGATGAAATGTTTAATTTGTGCACTTAACAAGGACATCAGGAGGTAAATTGGCACGTCGAAGATTTAACGCAGAAACATCACCGTATATAATTGTTGGTTCAACTTGAGGATGTTTATGCCTTTAGCTTTTATCTTTTAGCCGCATGAAACCGGAAATGATAGTTGATTACGACTTGTTGGTAATGTTGTAATGTTCCGGCAATAAGTTGAAAAAGGCCCGCTGGTCTTGTCGTCAAGGTTATCTACTGCTGGTAGCCAGGACAATGAGGAAAGATATGGGTGAACTACACTTCAAAGTGCTGCAGTTAAGTTTATACATGCTATACATACAGAGGGTGCATGTCCAACGTACGTGCCCTGTGACATTTTCCGCACCTGTGATTTAACGCTTCAACACGTACAAAAGCGTTCATAAAGAGTAGATACTTTTTAGGCATTGCGGATTCGACGTCATTGAAGAAAGCAAATGTTTATGACGAGGCAGCGGCGTAGTTTAGTTTGAAAGCCCTTCGAACAGCGACCTTTTGCTTTTTAGGAATGTTATAAACTAGCGAAACCGTTGTCTTATGTTGCTCAGGGACAGGCTGCTCCACGTCACTATGAAACAAATGCCGTCCTCGTGGGTGTACGGCTGCAAGGGCCGGACGATGCGGTTGTCAAGCTTATGGCGATTGGATCTTTTCGACCGTACTTGCAGACAGTACTGATGCAGAGTTGTGGAAGCAAGACTGAATTTTCCTCGGGGATTAGAGGAGGCCACCAAACTGGCGACCCAACAAACGGGGGGAAGGAGGGGGGGACCTCTTATCACTTATACTTGTCTGCTTTTGATTACGGGTGATATTTACAAACTGTCACTATGACTAGAAAATACTCTTTCTGTGAGGGTGAATGGCTTTTGTGTCTATGTGAAAGGCCCGGGCGTGTGCTAGGAACAACTTTATTCGCAGCCTCTCTACATTTCAATTTAGGAATACTGCTCGAATTGGGCAAGCGCATCAGGCATTTGTAGTGGTTTTTATTCTCGTAATGGCTTAGTTGTGGCCTTCCTCTCAATAATTGCATACAATATTTTTTTCTCAATCGCTCGATTAACTCCGAACTTCCCCAAGTTTTTATTTAGTGCTGTGGTAGTACAGTCGAACACGGGTATATCGAACACGGGTATATCGAATTATTGTCTATATCGAACACATAAATTATCCCCTCGAAAATTCCGTGTAAAAGTACAGAAATTAGTACGTTTATATCGAAGGGTATTTTTCCCGTAATTGGCTATATCGAATGCCACGTGAGCTGGAAGGTGGTCTTTCGCAGTCACTTAGCGGGCGACATCGCGCCTTCGCTGGAACCCGACAGGGGCAGAATCCCGAAATGCCAGGAAAATGTCACAGTGCGAGGTAGGGATGCCCCGACTGCGCTGCGACTGCGCACGTTCTCCGAAATGAGGAACAGCTCTTTTTTTCGGCTAGCTACGTTCCCAGGCTTGCCGAAAATATGTTTTCTCTCTCTCTCTGGGTCTGTCTCCCCCGATGTCGCCTCGGAAAAGGGAAGAGAAGGAACGAATGCGCTGGCGGCCTCCTCCTCCTTTTGCATTTTGCTGTTGTTGCTCTTTCGAGAGTTGTCTCGCACCTTCCGTAGATTGCTGTTTCTCTTGGAGGTGACCATCGCGAGCGCTTTTTGGAGAACGTTCAGAGCGCCTTGGAATCGTTACCATCAATGTTGTTATGTTGCGTGCGCGTTGTTCTTCTTTTGCGTGCGTGTTATTTGTGCATGGTGTGCGAAGGCGCAGCGAACGGGTGGAATTTTGGAGTTGTGCAGGTGGCGTGTACGTGTCTCACGACACGTGTGACTGGGTGAGGGTGAACCGACGCGGAAGCAACGGCCGCTACAACTGCGGCCAGCGTAGAGAAGCGCAAGAACATGGAATTTGCGACAAAGCTGAAAGCCATTCAGCGGGTCGAGGCGGGATGAAAAAAGTCGACGGAGTGTCTGCCGACGATCTAGTGAACGCTGACGGCAATGTTCAGGCTGTTTCGAGAGTCTGTGACGAGAATATCGTAGCTGCGGCCGCAGTAACCCAGGCTGATAAGCTTGAGTGCGCAGATCATCCGGGCGAGGAGGCGGCTGCGCGATCGTACGTACTCCGCCGGTGAAGTGGCGGCTGCGTTCAGCTTGATTCGCCGTTATTGCGGCGACATGGAAGGAACTGGGCTGTCGCACCTGGATAGTCTCGAGAAGATCGAGACCAGCGTCTTCAATATAATTTCCAGGACGAAGAAGCTGGCCAAGATGAGAGATTTTTTTTCACGCTAATAAAGCACCCTGTTGCGTCGTGAGTTTAGAATTAGTTGTCATTCTTCAATGCGCAGATCGGTAAATGATCGTCCACCACAGGTGAGGTCTCAGACCCCATATTTTTTTATATCTAATTTTTCATATATATAACTATTTCGCAATCCCCTTTGAGTTCGATATATCCGTGTTCGACTGTATGTACAGTCTTGGTCACAATTTTCTGGACCAAGCCTTAAATGCTCCGGCGGCAGAAATGTCAATGTACGACCTTACATCGCGAGCGAGGCTGAAACGTTCACTGGCGGAACGCTACACTAAACACGTTTCTTTCTGACTTCTACAGTATAATTACGTCACATGTAACGGTAACGCTTATTCTTTGGGTTATTTTGAGATTGGGTAGGCTTAGGATTGCACTAGATAATTTTGACAAAAGCTGTACATGGTCGAAGTATGCGTTGCGCGCTGTTTTTTTCTTTCTTACATCTCGTGAAGTTTGGCATAGGCGAGGTATCCCCATGGTCGAGGAGGGTGCCTTCGCTGTTACTACGCACCGCAAAAATATGAAGTTATATAAAATGTATAAAAGCTTTGATGTATAACACTACCATCGACACTAAGTTATAGTAATCACCAGCACTGAGCGTCACGGCCTGATTCTTTCGCAGCAGCAGATACGCCTTGCCATTGACGTGAGCCTTTTTGGCTTCATTTTTAAAGACCTATCGAATACTCTCACTGCCGCAACTAAAGCAAAGCCGGACAGTAGCAGCTACACCGCTGTAAGGAGGTAGTACTTGCTGCCGAAAAACGTTAAGACCGGAAAAGACAGAACCTTTTCTGAGAACGTTTCCAAGGTATCTGTTGGGCAAAGAGCATTAATATTTGGCTGAGATACTTTGCTAGACCAAGTCTGAGCACTGGACCTGCTGGTGGGCTGCGTTCTGAACGAATTTAGGATTTGGAAAATGGCTGGAAATAGTGTTGTATCATCCCGTTAGGCTTTTGATGTGTTAAACAATTTACAAGTTGCGAGGCTGCGCTTATGGAGTCCTCTTGTGTTCCCGTCCCTATTAATTTATGCGCCATTGTTTGTGTTTAGGATGGGCCATTACTAACTCCCCCAATTTCAACCCTTCTATAGGCTGTATCATATTCATCAGGGCGATCTCCAGCTCCGCTTCTACAATTGGTGTGAACACGATACATATTTATAAGCCTCAGACTCCAGCGTATACATATTTTTAAGATCTCTCGAATGAATGGAAGCCCTTGCTGATCTTCAGCGTCAAAGTTGTGCGAACTGAGGCACCGGCGAGGCACGCAGCCTAATATGATTGAAACTAAGTGGCACCTTGAATATGTACGGTACGAAAACCACTCTGTGTAGAGAGACGGTTATACCATAGGAAAGTATATTGAAATATGTTTGTGGTATAAGTGTTCCGTGACACTGTTACAAAATCAGGTTCATGCAAATAGTACATCAGAGTAGGGTGAAACCTATGCCTTCGCAATGTCCATTCGATGAGTTACTTATTAGGATATCTAGGAGGCTCTGTCCCTTCGATTCCTTTTGCGCCTATCACAAAACCTGTATGTCACGGATGTAGTTGGTGGCCACCGCCGATCTGATAATTCCGGGTAAAGTAGACCTTTTTATCCGATGTGTCGTGCCTGGAGCGGGCACACCCTATCGAGAGCAGTCGAAAAGCAGAAAATCCACCCAAACTGCCGCGCGCGCCTGATGTTGATGCATTCAGGAAGCGTATTGGTATAGGGCTGGAAAATGACGAAACAATTTTGGCATCCACATGAGCTGCAAAGTTTACTTGAAGATACAAGCAATATACTTCCTCTGGAAATATATGCCTCCTTTCGTTCAGCGTCGTTGGCATATTTTCTTGCTAACAATTTTTACCGACAAATACACTGCCGGTACTCTCACCATGGAATTATTTTCTATTGCCAGGCTCCGCGCGAGTCATTGTGGCGGCCGTAATAAACACCAACATGCCTGACGGCTTCACTTTGCACGTAATTTCTTCACGATTTGCCCTGTATCGCAGAACGCCGAGGAGACAGCACCAGTATTTATTTCTTCGATTTGCCGCACCGAACATGATCGCCCTGACAGGCCATAAAACAAAAACACCCGAAATACCCCGAATACAAAAAAAAAACGTTCTGAAGCCCGGTTTAAGTTCGGGTTTATAGCTGAACTAGGGCAAAGGACTCAAATTGAACGTGTAATGATTCCCGGCATAATGCTAAACGGTAGAGATTGTGATTTGAGGGACGGGCTGCACAAAGATGGGCCATGATATATAAACGGTATGAGGCAGCAAAGCAAGACAGCTTGAGCAGGTGACTACGACGAAGTGGCTTGTCTTGAATGGATAAACATAACCGTATAATCGAAAGCACGCTTTCAATACTGATGAATATAAACGAGGTATTAGAAAGTATGCAGTATCTGTTAAACTAATAAATGATTCCCAAATTCATGGGTATAAACATGATTTACTTCCTTTGTAGAGTCATTTCATATGCGGCAGTCAGATTAGAGCTTCTTCTGCACTGAACGCCATCATTTTATTCATACCCAACTAATGGAGTTACTCTTAATCTTAGATGTTTAAAAGCTCTGCCGGTCGCAGTTACCACATGCTCAGAGGTTGTTAATGTAGCCAAAAAAATTTCTCAAGACATATTGGAAATATTTAGGATCTGTTTAGGGCACCCAGATCAGTGTAGTTAAATGCGGCATTGTTTTATCACTGCGTTCTTGAATAACTAATGAACTTTTACTTTGACGAACCAACGTACAGTGACGTACCTTCGGTTGCAGCAGAAGTGGCTTCAGTACCTGCAAACAATGCTTGTGTGATTATAATATGCGTACTACTCTTTTTCATAACCGATTGGAAAACAGAAGGTGGTAAGCTCTGGTATCGTGAGAAATATATTTGGTAAAGGTATTTTCGCTGGATGCAGATACCTTAGAGAACAATAATAAAAGTGCAACTTTATGCTTATTATATTTCTGTATGCTTTCATTGATTTATACACTGAGTGATATATAAAAATGTGGTGAAACAGTCCATTTTTAATTTATTAGCCTTTAATTGTTGAGCAAAAGGAGATAACGAAAAAAGTGTTTATGACGAACGCACAACGAATGGTATGAAAACCGTGATGACAATGGTCATGCGGGGAATAAATGACATCAATTTGCGCATTTTTTGTATCTGAAATATATTTGAAGCCTGTCAAAGGAACCGTGAACATATTAGCAATGCATGAATTTTAACTTCCGCTGCCCTGAACAGGTAGTTATATGCCCGCTGATTTTTGAATTTAAAAGCTTGATGTATAAAAGCTTTGTCGGTCGCAGTCACCACATGCTGAGAGGTTGTTAATGTAGCCAAAAAAATTTCTCAAGACATATCGGAAATGTTTTGGATCCGTTTAAGGCACCCAGATTAGGGTACTTAAATCCGGCATTGCGTTATCACTGCATTCTCGGATAACTAACGAACTTTTACTTGGACGAACTAACGTACAGTGACGTACCTTCGGTTGCAGCAGAAGTGGCTTCAGTACCTGCAAACAAGGTTGTGTGATTAGAATATGCGTACTCCTCTTTTTCATAACACATTGGAAAACAGAATGAGGTAAGCTCTGCTATCGTGAGAAATATATTTGGTAAAGGTACTTTCGCTGGATGCAGAAACCTAAGAGAACAACAATAAAAGTGCAACTTTATGCCTATTATATTTCTGTATGCTTTCATTGATTTATACACTGAGTGATGTATAAATATGTGGTGAAACAGCCAATTTTGAATTTATTAGCCTTTAATTGTTGAGTAAAAGGAGATAACGAAAATAGGGTTTACGACGAACGCACAACAAATGGTATGAATAGCAGGATGACAAATGTCATGTGGGGGAATAAATGACGAAAATTTGCGCATTTGTTGTATCTGAAATATATTGTTACGGAGAGGAATACGTGAAAATGAAGGTGTATTTCACACACACACAGAAGCGAGCACCGCGTTGTACCTAGCCCGAACCTCTTCTGCCTCTCAGCTAAGCCCTAGCACATGTCCGCAATGATTGGGGCTATGTACTAACATTTTGTTCTTTGGGTACTGACACACTGTAACATAACCCCAGCGGCAAAAAGCGCCGTCTCGGGGCTTCCTAGGGCGATATTGTGCGAAGGCGATGGTACGGCTTGAGGCGGGAAACGTGGACAATATCTGTTTTGCCGGTGCCAAGGTGGTAAGTTGGCGAAGGGGTGCCTTGGAAGATTTCGTAGGTGACTGGGGTCACTTGCGGACCACATGGTAGGGTCCCGTGTAAGGTAACAACAGTTTTTCAGAGAGCCCCACGCGGCGGGACGGCGACCACAGAAGAACAAGAGACCCAGGTGGCAACTGGAGGTCTTGGTGGCGGGAGTCGTAAAGTGCCTTTTGGGAAAACTGCGATGAGCAGAGGCGAGAGCGGGCAACTTGTCGAGCATGGTGGGCATGGTCAACTGCGGCTCGGGCATATTCCGAAGTTTGAACTTAAGGCGGCAAGAGAGTGTCCAGTGGCAAAACGGGCTCGCGACCGTAGAGCAGGTAAAAGAGAGAATTGCCAGCGGTGTCGTGACCGGACGAATTGTACGCAAATGTAACGTACGGTAACGCCACGTCCCAATCACGATGGTCGTCTGAGACATACATTAGGACCATGTCGGTAAGTGTTCTGTTGAGTCTCTCAGTGAGACCATTCGTCTGAGGATGGTAACAAGTCGCGATCTTGTGTTGCGTTGAGGAAGCACGAAGAATATCGGCGACAACGCGAGACAAGAAATAGCGGCCCCGATCAGTAGGGAGTTGACGAGGAGCGCCATGATGAAGGATGACGTCTTGGAGAAGAAAATCGGCAACGTCAGAGGCACCGCTGGTGGGGAGAGCGCGTGTAATTGCGTAACGTGTGGTGTAATCAGTTGCGACCGTGATCCACTTGTTGCCCGAACTGGATACCGGAAAAGGACCAAGGAGATCGACGCCTACACGAAAACATGGTTCGGTGGGTATGTCCACCGGTTGGAGAAGGCCTGCTGGGGATGTCGCAGGTTTTTTACGGCGTTGGCAGAGGTCGCAAGAGGCCACATAACGCCGTACAGAGCGATAAAGGGCTGGCCAGAAGTAGCGACGACGCACACGGTCGTAGGTGCGGGAAACTCCGAGGTGGCCTGCAGTGGGTACGTCATGGAGTTGCTGGAGAACGTCCGAGCGCAGACGTTCAGGAAGAACCGGAAGCAACTCTGGACCCTCGGGGCGGATTTTATAGCGATAGAGGACCCCATTGCGTAACTTAAAGAGGCGCCGTGAAGGGTCATGGGAGCCAGAGTTGAGACGGTTCATAATTGCGCTGAGAGATAGATCGCGGCGCTGCTCGTCCCCAAGGCGTAACAAATCCGTTATTGCGAGCACACTAATTGAGTTTCTCGAAACAGCAAGGTCGGGGTTGTCAACCGGGTAACGGGACAGGCAATCGGCGTCTTGATGCAAGCGGCGGAACTTATAAACTATGGTGTACGAATACTGCAGACGCAGAGCCCAGTGACCTAGGCGTCCTGTAGGATCTTTCAGAGAAGAAAGCCAACAGAGCGCGTGGTGGTCGGTTATCACCGAAAAGGGGCGTCCATACAGATACGGGCGAAATTTTGCTACAGCCCAAAGCAGTGCTACGCACTCCCTCTCCGTGATTGAGTAGTTCTGCTCAGCGGACGTCAGGAGGTGGCTGGCGTATGCAAAAACACGGTCTCTACCGTTCTGTCGCTGAGCGAGGATAGCGCCAATGCCATGTCCGCTAGCGTCAGTCCGGACTTCGGTGGCGGCAGTGGGATCGAAGTGGGCCAGGATAGGTGAAGTGGTGAGAGCGGATATTAATTGATCAAACGCTTCTGCTTGAGATGCACCCCAATGGAACTCAGCGTCCTTTTTAAGACGGTCTGTCAGTGGACGCGCAATGTCAGCAAACCCCCGTATAAAACGCCGGAAGTACGAGCATAGGCCACTACAACTGCGGATGTCCTTGGATGAGCGAGTCTCGGGAAATTGCTTGACTGCGCGTACTTTGCCAATGTCGGGTTTGTTATTGCCAACAAGATGGCCAAGGATGATTATCTGGCGGCGGCCAAAGCGACTTTTTTTAGTTCAGCTGGAGGCCCACACGTCGAAATATTATGAGGATGTCTGAAAGGTGCTGAAGATACGTTTCAAAAGAGGGTGAAAACACTATCACATCTTGCAGGTAGCATAAGCATGTTGACCATTTGAAACCGCGAAGAAGAGAGTCCATCATTCACTCGAAGTTGCGGGAGCATTGCATAGTCCGAACGGCATTACTTTGAACTGGTAAAGGCCGTCTGGTGTGACGAAAGCGGTCTTCTCGCGATCCAACTCATCAACAGCTATCTGCCAGTAGCCAGATTGAAGGTCAATAGAAGAGAAATATTTAGAACCGTGTAAAGAGTCGAGAGCATCGTCAATCCTGGGTAGGGTGTAGACGTCTTTTTTGTGATATGATTAAGGTGTCGGTAATCAACGCAGAATTGCCAGGTGCCGTCTTTCGTTTTTACCAGCACCACTGGTGAGGCCCACGCTCTATAATATCCTTGGAGAGCATCTTGTCAACTTCGGCTTGGATGATGTCCCGTTAGGCGCGAGATACCCGATACGGGCGCCTGTGGATGGCGATGGCGTCACCGGTGTCAATTCGGTGAGTCACGAGGCTAGTTCGACCCAGCACTGGATTGTCCAAGTCGAAGATGTCACCATACGAAGCCAAGAGCTCACGCAGAAGGTGTACCTGATCTGGGGAAAGGTCAGGGCTAATCATAGAGTCCAGTTGAGTGGTGGGCGGAGTTGTAGCGGACGAAGTGGGCGGATGGGATATGAGGTTTACGGTAAAAGCAGAAATATGGAAATCGGAGACCGGACAAACTGTAGCGACAGTCATTCCTTGTGGAAGAACCTGGGTGTGGAATGCGAAGTTCAGGAAAGGCAAGGAGACGTGGTTCTGCTGTATGGAGACAATAGTATGGGGAAGGGTGACGTTTCTGGTGAGTAGAACGTCAAGGACGGGCGCAACGACGTAGTCTCCATCGGGGACGGGCATGTTTGAAGAGAGAGGGACATAAGTAGCGGCTTGAGGTGGCAGGCGAACGTGCTCATTAGAGCGTAAGTGGAGGAAAGGTGGGGCGTGGTCGTCGAAGGAAAGTGGGAGCTCACGTCGAAGCAGACCTGTCGAACAGTCGATTAGGGCGGAATGGTCTGAGATGAAATCATGGCCGAGAATGACGTCATGAGGGCATTTGTCCAGAACAAAGAACATAACAGTGACGGGGTGGCCAGCTATGCTCACTCGGGCGGTGCACATACCCGCGACAGCCGAAGTTCCTCTGTCAGCAACGCGAACGTGCGAAAGGGCAGGGGTGAGTACCTTGCGGAGGCGAGAGCGCAGCTGTGCACTGATGACGGAGATGTGGGCACCAGTGTCGATTAGGGCATTAACAGGGACGTTATCAATTTCAACTTCTAGCAAATTGTCTTCGGTCGGCAACGTCAAGAGAGGGTTTGCGGGGTCGGTCGTTGATGCAGAGTCACCTCCGGGAGCTGCATCAGCTAGTTTCCTGGAGATGAACGGCGAGAGTGGTGTGGAGAAAGTCGACGAGGTTCCGGAGAGCGTAACGGGCAACGGCGTTGGGAGGTTGTACTCTCCGGTGGAGCATCTGCTGGTAATTGGGTCTCAAGGTGGGGATGCGAGCGATAGTAGGTTGGGCGGCGTCCATCGTTGCGGCGGGAGTCGTCCTAAAAGGTAATCCTGGAGGACCAGCGGTTGCGACAGTAGCGCGCGACGTGCCCAACACGCCTGCACGTGAAACAAATCGGCCAGTCATCCGGAGTTCTCCATTCAGCAGGTTTTCGATAGCCCGTAGGGCCGTACACATTGCGTGGCCCTGGTGGGGCATAACTGAGGTGGAGAGCAGAAGTTACGGCGCATACTGGCTGGAAGCCCATGTTGGTAATTTCGTCACGAACGAGAGCTTGAATGAGCGAAATGGCTGGAACAGGGCAGGTGACGGCATGGGGCATAGTTTTGGCAGGAGCTGTCGCTTCAAGTTCTCGGCGTACTATCTTTTGGACGGTGTGCTCTAGGGCGTCTCGGTAAGACGGCGCGGGCGAAAACGACTGAGGGGCTGGTGCGTCACAAGAAGATGTAGCAGCGGTGTTGGGCAGCCGTTGGAACTGCTGCGTGATGCGCCGGCTCTTCGCATGCTCGAAGCGCCGGCATTATTTCAGGATAGCATCGACTGTCGTACAGTCCTTGCATATCAGCAAGTGAAAGGCGTCGTCAGCTATTCTTTTGAGCACATGCGCGACCTTGTCCTGCTCGTTCATGCTCGCATCGACCTTACGGCAGAGAGCCAGAACGTTGTGGATGTAGGCGACGTACGGCTCGGTCGACGTTTGGGCACGGGAGGCAAGTTCACTTTTTGCGCGCAACTGGTGGATGACAGGGTTGCCAAACTCTTCCAAAAGCTTGGCTTTACAATCGTCCCAGCTGGTGAGCGTGGATTCATTCATCTCAAACGAAGTGAGGGCCCTACCTCTGAAGCAGCAAGGGAGGTTGGCGAGCATGATAGTAGGGTCCCAACGGTTGTGGGTGCTGATCCGCTCGTAGTGCTTGATCGAATCTTCGACGTCAACGTTGTCAGTGCCGGTGAAGAAACCAGGCTTGCGGGGCTGAGTAACGACGACCAGCGTAGTCGCCGACTCATTGGGCGGAGCCATGGTGGCAGGGTGAATATGACGCCCGCTGCGGATTAACGTGATGAATGGTCACGAAGCCTCGAGGATTTCAGCGCCAAGACGAGAGGTAAGGGATGTCGGGAAACCTCCACCAAGATGTTACGGAGAGGAATACGTGAAACTAAAGGTGTTTTGCACACGCACAGAGAAGCGAGCACCGCGTTTTAGTTGTTGTTGATCCTGATACTTAATGGCGCATACCCAATCAGGGGATCGGTCAAACAACAGAGGATTGTAAAAATGAATGGTATTCTTATCAATTCACGACACACCTTGGAAAGATAATTTAGATAAGTTGGTTTTGAGAAGAAAACAAAACTGGAAAATCAAAGCGAGCATGACCAATCTCAATCATAAAGAGAATCGTTTAGAATTTTCAATGTAGCGCAGGAGAGCAGAGAATACATCCCGGCGGGAGAACCCCGTTTCGGATGCCCCGAACGATAGTATAGCTGGCCCTGTTAGTGATATCCCCAAACTGCAAAGCGGCACCTCCAGGTACTGACGTCTCAGTCGGGAAATACGTCGGCATGTCAACAGCATGTCTGTCGAACACCGCGTTGTACCTAGCCCGAACCTCTTCTTCCTCCCAGCTAAGCCCTAGCACATGTCCGCAATGATTGGGGCTATGTACTAACATTTCGTTCTTTGGCTACTGACCCACAGTAACAATATTTGAAGCCAGTCTAAGGAACCGCGAACATATTAGCAATGCATGAATATTAAATTCCGCTGCCCTAAACAGGTAGTTATATGCCCGCTGATTTTTGAATTTAAAGGCTTGATGTATAAAAGCTTTGCCAGTCGCAGTTACCACATGCTCAGAGATTGCTAATGTAGCCAAAAAAATTTCTCAAAAGACATTGGAAATATTTTAGTGCCGTTTCAGGCCCCCAGATTAGTGTACTTAAATGCTGCATTGCTTTATCACTGCGTTCTCGAATAACTAATGAACTTTTACTTGGACGAACCAACGTACAGTGACGTACCTTCGGTTGCAGCCGAAGTGGCTTCGGTACCTGCAAACAAGGCTTGTGTGATTAGAATATGCGTACCCCTCTTTTTCCTAACCGATTGTAAAACAGAAGGTGGTAAGCTCTGGTATCGTGATGAATATATTTGGTAAAGGTATTTTCGCTGGATGTAGAAACCTTAAAGAACAATATTACAAGTGCAACTTTATGCTTAATATATTTCTGTACGCTTTCATTGGTTTATACACTGAGTGATATATAAAAAATGTGGTGAAACAGTCAATTTTGAATTGATTAGCCTTTAATTGTTGAGCAAAAGGACATAACGAAAATAGCGTTTATGACGAACGCACAACGAATGGTATGAAAAGCGTGATGACAATGGTCATGCGGGGAATAAATGACATCAATTTGCGCATTTGTTGTATCTGACATATATTTGAAGCCAGTCAAAGGAACCGTGAACATAATAGCAATGCATGAATTTTAACTTCCCCTGCCATAGACAGGTAGTTATATGCCCCCTGATTTTTGAATTTAAAAGCTTGATGTATAAAAGGTTTGCCGGTCGCAGTTACCACATGCTCAGAGGTACTTAATGTATGCAAACAAATTTCTCAATACCTATTGCAAATATTTTTTTAGCCGTTTCCGGCACCCAGATCAGTGTACTAAAATGCGGCATTGCTTTATCACTGCGTTCTCGAATAACTAACGAACTTTTACTCGGACGAACCAACGTACAGTGACGTACCTTCGGTTGCAGCAGAAGTGGTTTCGGTACCTGCAAACAAGGCTTGTGTGATTAGAATATGCGGACTCCTCTTTTTCATAACCGATTGGAAAACAGAATGTGGTAAGCTCTGGTATCGTGAGAAATATATTTGGTAAAGGTATTTTAGGTGGAGGCAGAAACCTTAGAGAACAATATTTAAAGGGCAATTTTATCTTTATTATAATTTGTATGCTTTCACTGATTTATACAATGAGTGATATATAAAACTGTGGTGAAAGAGTCCGTTTTGAATTTATTAACCTCTTATTGTTGAGCAAAATGAGATAACGAAAATAGGTTTTATGACGAACGCACAACAAATGGTATGAAAAGCGTGATGACAAATGCCATGCGGTGAGTAAGTGACTTCGATTTTTGCGTTTGTTCGATCTGAAATATATTTGAAGCCAGTCAAAGGAACCGTGAACATATTAGCAATGCATGAATTGTAACTTGAATTTCTAACAGTATATATTTGAGGAAACTCTCTTACACTATTTTTTATTCTCCTAATTACTCAGGGGCTTAAGGAAAAGCGATGCCTCTCGCTCCTTGTACCAGGGGGTTGTAAATAGGGGAAAGAAGTTGCACACGTGGGGCAAGGTTTGACTTTTCTTCGACCTTCTTTTGTACTAAATGTGAGAGTATGCCCGCTCATTTTTCCATAAAACTGTAAAACACCGAGTCTTTTACCCCGCAATGGCGCGTAGAATGCTTGGGCAGTAATAACTACTTCTTGTTGTGGCTTAGTGCAAAAGCACCGGAAGGACAGTTCAATTCTAAAAAAAACTATTTCCTTGGTCATCTTGTTCTGGAACTTCACTGTGGCCCTATGTTTTCGACAGTGGTGATTGCGGCTAAGAGATGTCAGACCACACAAACTTTCGCCCGCATGCCCCTATCGAGACCATGAGCACTCACAGCAATTTCGCTTGCTCTGCTCTAATAGATTATACTATCAACATTAAACGGGCACTGAAAGTTTTTTGGTGTGCACTAAATGAACTAGAATGAACTAGTGCAATCGTTCGTTTGGGTGCTCAACGTCTTCTGTGCCAAGTATAGAATTTTTACGTGCAGCGGAAAGCTCATACTTTTGTTGCAAAGTTTGTTGTTGCGTTCTATGCCTTTCCTGGGTGTTTTTGGGCTCCGCCGTCTTCTTGTGTGTACGTGATGGATTATCCAATGCGCGTAACAAGGCAGAAATCATCATCTCTCACTTCCGGCGAAGAAAAGCGTCGTCTGCTCAGCGGGGACGGGTCACGGCGGCGTCTTTTGTAAATAAGCACTTCCTGCAGCACGCCAACGCTGCTTGGTTCGTCCATATTTATCTTTTTTTTATTCATTTTCACGCTTGCCGTAACGTTCATTGGTTGGGCCGACATGAAAATGACATGACGATAGCGACGCCGAATTAGTTGTCAACCGCCTTCCCAAACGACGCCGGCGTCGACACAAACACGTCGGCCGATGGTAAGTCCGTGTCGTGTGAGCGGCTGACTGACCGAAGACGCCGACGACGACAGATAGGCCAACGGTTGTCGGCAATCGAACGAGAAACGAAAACGGCACCCGACAACAACATTGTTACAGAAAATGTCAGGACTGCTTCTCTGTATGGGCAAAACCTCCCCGCCAGCTGCACGGCCGATGAAGAAGGGAATGAAGCGCCTTTTGTGGGCGGAATCGATGGTTGCTCCACGCTCTCCAGTGAACCACCGCCAGTACTGTGAACAAACGCTACTTTGCCTCTTACTCGCCTGCTTATCCCCGTAACAGTCTTGGTGAAGGTGCGGGGCTGTCCCAGCGGACAAGGGCGTCCCTGGATCTTCGTTGAAGCCATCGCGTAGCTGGCGTCTCGCCCGTCCAAGAAAACATGCCCCCCACCCCCCGACTCAAGGCAACTCTTCGGCGACACCTCCCAACGGCTGGCAGCAACAACGAGAGCCGCGGAAGTTTGAAGGGAAACCGGAAGAATTTGTCGACGAATAGCTCACCCATTACGAACGAGTGAGGAAGTACAACCGCTGGAGCGCTGCGGACCGGCTTGCGAACGTCGTTTTCTCCTTGGACAAGACAGCGTTGACGTGGTTTGAAAACGACGAGGAAAAGTTGACCACATGGGACGCATGCGTCGAGGAAATCAGGAAGGCCATTGGTAATTTGGAAGCGAAAAAGAAGAAAGCCGAGCAGACACTCCTTCAGAGAGCGCAAGTTCCCAGGGAAACATGCATGACCTACATAGAGGAGAGACTGAAGTTGTGCCGGGTCGTCGACGCTAGGATGACGGAGGACGACAGAGTTGGGCATATGCTTAAGGGCATTGTGGAATACGTTGTAATTTTCTCATCAGTAAGGACAACCTGAACACCATCTCTGACGTAATCCAACACTGTCGCAGGTTTGAAGCGCTCAAGATGCGTCGGATAACGGCAAAGTTTGGTCGACTACCAAACGTCAGAACGGTCGCCAGCATGGACGTCAACTCGTCTGTCGACCTTTCGTCAACCATACGGCAAATAGTTCGTGAAGAGCTGCTCCGACACAGTGACGTTGCCCGTCCCTGGACCCCATCTCACAACAGCGACTCACGGCACGAGGCACCTCCGAATTCCTACTTTTCTACGACGCACGTGGAATCGTTACGACCATATGTCAACGTGGCCGACTTCGTTGACGACCGGAGAGATGAGATGTATACTAGCCCGACACGAGATCTCTACTATAAATCATGAGGCCGTTTCCATCGTCCACAGGACGCCTAACACTCGGACGAGTATCGGCGTGCAAGACCTTCCAGTCGCCAATTCCCATCCGGGCGGTTTGACTCTCCTCGCGAGCCACCGGTTTGTTACCGATGTGGGGTCGCCGGTCATATCTCGCGGTTTTGCCAGCGTCGCAGCCCTGGATCACGCGAGGGCCCGCGGTTTACCTGGCCTAGGGGTAGTAATTATAAACCTGGCAACCATTTGTCACTATCATTTCCACCCACTGGCAACAACCAGCATCTTAATGGTCCCCGCAACGGCTCTCCCGCCTCCGACAGGAGTTTGACGCCACCGCCCCTACGCCAACGCCAATCTCCGTCGCCTCGGCGGCGCCCCTTGTCACCGCCGCCGGGAAACTAACCGGCGTGGCCGATGGGTGTGAGGTCGCCGGACAGTCTCTAGGAAACGTACCTCTGCCCGTCTTTATGGTCAAGAACAAAGTGGAAGTGTTTATTGATGGTGTGCAGACGATGGCTTTAGTTGACACTGGAGCAACAGTTTCCGTTATGAATAGGGTTTTTAAGGAGCGTATTGGGCCTAAAGTGATGTTCGCTGGGACCATGGTGCCATATTTCGAGGTGGTGGGGGTGAGTCATTATGCCCCATCGGTATTTGTGCGGTGGACGTTTTCCTAGACGGCAAACACTAACAGGCTGAATTTTCAGTGCTTCCGAGGTCCACACGTGATGTTATTCTCGGTATCGACTTCCTCCGTGAATGAGGCACTATGGTGGAGTGTGCGACGGGTGAGCTCTCCATGAACAGCATGTTCCATTCAGTACTCGCGGAGGAGCCTTCTCTCTGTAAAGAACGCGTTCTGGTTGTATCCGAAGACACGCTTCTGCCCGCCTGCTCAGAGTCTCTTGTTCCCGTGTTGGCCCGCGATGCTGGTGAGCCTACCTCTTGCGCTATAGCTGCACCCATTGCATCAAACTGCATCAAGAAAGATGTTTTGTTACCGCATTGTTTGATTTCGGTAAACAGTAGGCGCAGTCTCTTATGGGCCGTTAACTGCTCAGCGGCTGGTACTCTTTTGCCGCGGGGAATGAAACTAGTGGCGTTTGAAAAAGAGGTGAGAGTATCCCTGGCAGGAGTGACCGAAGAAAGGTGTGATTCTGGTGGGAGCTCGGCTACCCTCGATGGACCATGCCTGCAAATGATAGGCAAGGGTCTTTCTTTTACCGAGAGGGAGGCACTAGCTCGTGTCCTCTGCAGACATGCATCGGTGTTTGACGTCTCGCAAAAAGACGCCAAGATCGACATTCCGTCGTGCCGCTCGCGACACACCTTCGATACCGGAACCTCCCGGCCAGTGCGACAGAAACCTTACCGGGTTTCTTCGAGCGAGAGAAGGAATATTGCGGACCAGGTCAACGAAATGCTGCAAAAGGGTGTTGTGCAGGAATCAGCTAGTCCGTGGGCAGCACCGGTGATTCTCGTAAAGAAGAAGGATGGCTGTTGGCGATTTTGCGTTGATTACAGGCGCCTGAACGCAATCACAAAGAAGGACGTCTACCCACTACCACGAATAGACGACGTCATCGAATGCCTGCGCTCTGCTTCGTATTTTTCGTCAGTCGACCTAAGATCTGGTTACTGGCAAATTCCGATGTATCCAGCCCACAAAGAGAAAATGGCTTTTGTTACTCCCGACGGACTCTCGGAATTTAACGTCGTGCCGTTCGGCGTCTATAATGCTCCTGCTACATTTGAGAGGTTCATGGACACAATTCTGCGAGGCTTGAAGTGGGAGATTTGCTTGTGCTACCTCGACGACGTGGTAATTTTTGGCCGTACTTTTGAAGAGCACAACACACGCCTTGACACTGTCCTGAACTGCCAAGGAAAGGCCGGTCTTGTGTTGAATTCGAAAAAGTGCCAGTTCGGTGACTGCCAAGCACTCGTTTTGGCCCACCTAGTTGACAAACATGGCGTTAGACCTGACCCGGAGAAGATCGCAGCCGTCAGCCATCTCAAACCGCCCCATTCTGTGCGTGACCTTCGAAGCTTCTTAGGCTATGCTCCTATTTCCACCGGTTCGTGCCTAAATTTGCAGAGCTGGCTGCTCCTCTCTCCCATCTTTTGCGCAAGAATGTGTCTTTCAACTGGACGCCAGAGTGTGAGGAGTTTGCTTACTTCTTTTGCAACTTAGGTTTTTGCTTACTTCTGGCGCAATACTTCGCCACTTCGACCCATCGGCTTCGACCGAAGTTCATACGGATGCCAGCAGCATCGACCTCGGAGCAGTACTCGTGCAGAGGCATCACGAGGCCCAAAATGTCATCGCCTATGCCAGCCGGACACTCAGCAAGTCAGAAAGAAACTATACTGTGACCGAGCAGGAATGTTTGGCGGTTATCTTCGCTGTGCAGAAGTTTCGCCCTTACATTTACGGACGTCCTTTTACGGTTGTCACGGATCATTATTCTCCGTGTTGGTTGGTTGGACTCCGTGATCCATCGGGGCGACTCGCCCGCTGGTCTCTCAGAGTCCAAGAATACGGCTTCGTTATATCATACAGAAGCGGCCGCCGTCACACCGACGGTCATTGCCTTTCCCGGCTACCACTTTCAACGACTGCGTACAACGCCGACAATTTCGACGACTACCTCGCACCAGTATCTAAGGAATTTCCCAACGTTGAAACCTTTCGATGAGAACAACAGAACCATCCCCAGCTGGCCCCATTCTTCGCCGGTGCTCATGCATCCGCCCCTTCTAATCGCTTTTCTCTTCCGGACGGCCTGCTTTACAAGGCAAACAACGGAACATCTGGTGCGCGGTTTCTTTTGGTTGTACCAGAGAGTCTGCGCTCTTGCGTACTGGGCGCTATGCACGATGATTTGATGTCTGGACACCTTGGTTACGCTAGGACATTACACCGCGCCCAATAGCTCTTTTACAGGGCCAACATGCGGCGCACAACTGAAAAATACGTCGCCACCTGTACAGAATGCCAGCGTCACAAGCGTCATGCCGCCATACCTGCCGGTCTGCTTCATCCTGTGCAACCACCCACTGCTCCTTTCAAGCAGGTTGGGGTTGACCTTGTAGGCCCACTTCCACGAACACCTGGCGGGAACAGCTGGATTGTCGTCTGTGTTGACCATCTGACGCGTTATGCGGAAACCGCAGCTGTTCCAACTGCTTCAGCAACCTCTGTGTCGGTGTTAATGCTGCATGCCCTTATTCTTCGCCATGGCGCCTCTCGTGTGCTTATCAGTGATCGTGGCCGCCAATTTATTGCGGATGTTGTGGAGGAATTACTTCGGCTTTGTACTTCGCAGTTCCGGCATGATAGCCCGTACCATCCACAGACGAATGGATTGGTTGAACGCTTGAATCGCACACTCATCAACATGATCTCGATGTACATCTCCTCCGACCATAGAAACTGGGATGAAATACTACCATTCATCAGTTACGCTTACAACAGCGCCCAGCACGAAACCACCGGCTACAGTCCCTTCTACCTCGTCTACGCCCGCTCAGCTAGGACGGGTATCGACACCATTCTACCATTTTCCTTGCACAACGAGGCATCCATTGCCCAAACCCTTTGCCTGGCTGAAGAATCCCGCGAATTAGCCCGTTCACGTACACTGTCCTCGCAGGGCCGTTCTAAGGACCGATACGACGCTCGCTACCGCAGTATTGCATTTTGGAAAGATGATCTGGCGCTGCTATGGACACCTTTAAGGAAACCCGGTTTGTGTACCAAGTTTTTTGCCGTTACACTGGCCCATTTGTTGTTTTGGATCGTGTCAGCGATATCATCTACTTCATTTCACGTCTCCCTGCGACCGGACGTCGGGCAAGCAAGACTCAACTTGTACATGTGGCACGCCTTAAAACATACAACCCGCGCGCTTCTGAATGACTCTCCGTGGGAGTTTCGTCGGCGGAGGGGGAATTGTTACTCAAAATGTCCGGACTGCTTCAATGTACGTGAAAATCCTCCCCGCCAGCTGCATGGCCGATGAAGAAGGGAACGAAGCGCTTCTTGTGGGCGGAATCGATGTTTGCTGCACGCTCTCCAGTGAACCACCGCCAGTACTATGAATAAACCCTACTTCGCCTCTTACTCGCCTGCTTATCCCCGTAACAATATTGCCGTAAGGAATGCTGCTCTGTTCTGTTAGTTCCTAGAGTGTGAGAAACATAGTACGCTCAATAAAATTCATGCCGCTCAACACATACGATCCGTATTGCGGCTTAGGACGCTCCGTTCGTTCGCAATGCCGGCAATTCGTTTTCTGGAGCTGCAACACGCATATTCGTGTGCGACCAGGCACGCTTGTAGAATATACAAGCTCAGTTATTAGCAGAAAAGGAGCTACAGAGGGTTTATTAGGTAATAAGGAATCAAAATCAACCAAAGGTTTTAGCGTAAAGCATAAAATAAATGCACGGCGAGAACTATTCCCGCAGGTCGAAATCACAGTCGCAGCCCGAAGAGAACGGTTGCCGGAGGTCAGCTATGGTGGAGGCGTTATGTAACCTTACTGCTCAACTATTATTCAAGAAATGTTCAGTTAACGAGCCGGGAATCTTGCAATCATGTACAAAACATGGATGTGACAAAAGAATGGGTTAAATGTAGTATAAGGTAATTCTGGCACCAGAGCCGGTTATTTTGTGGCGCATTGGACTACTGCCTCGCGCCAGCTCAAACAAAGCCTCTGGTTCAAATCTGGCAGGCAGATGCTCTGTCTTTTTTCCTATGCTTTATAATCAGTAATGTTTGGGAATCGTATTTTTGACTCCCAAACAAACTTTTCGGGTAAACTGTGCAACTACCATATCAAACGTCAATGAATGTTTAAGTAATTGGTACGTTTCCTTGAGTTTTAAACTCCTACCTTGAATATATAAAAAGGCGCTCGTACCTTCAGAGGACGAAACACCGATGTGTCTATTTTTTAAAATTGGTATGTCTTTTTTTTGCCTTTAGATAGTTTTCTGCCATACACTTAAACAAGGCACAAGGTACGAGGTATGTGCGTGTGAGTGGGGGGTAGGGAGATATATATAGCCATGTTCACCAACCAAACCCTCCACGTAACACAACTGGCCGCCCTGAGCATGTCAACAAATTAACGAACAGCCTTTATAGAGAAAAAATGGGCTAAAGGAAATCAGGAGAAAAAGCCAGGGTGGAATATTTGTTTTGTGTATTTATATGCACAGTCGAACAAAGAGGCAGGCACGCATGGCCCCTCAACTTACACTGCTCTTCCGAGATCGTTCGTTATATCTTTGATTTTCTAGCAGTTGATAAACAGAGTCCCGTAGGATTCTCCCAGAAAACTAGAGGGGAGGGAGGGGAAAATGGAATGCAAGACGCAATCTAAAATTAGAGAGTGTACAGTACCGTGCAACCCTTCCGCTGCCTTTCCTTACAGGTGTATGTGTTTATAATCGATCGGAATAACGGAATGGAATACTGCAACTGCCTGTGTACGTGCGCGCATGGCGTCAGCACAGCACAATCAAGTTTTATATTGTCGCGAACGAGCGGACAATAAAGCAATGTATAAAGCGACGTCGGTTCGGAAAGCATGTGCGTGCTCACTCTAACAAATCTTGAGGCCAGTCTTGAGTCATTCGCTTACATATTTTAGACTTCCGTACGATCCGCCCCATTCCTTCAGTCAGGTTTTCCTGCCGTAAGCTTAGGTCAGGATTCATGAGCGAAATCATAAAAAAATACCCAAACGGAACGCAGAAAGTCAGACGGCCCCATCCAAGAGTGAGGCTGCGCCGCCGAATATCGCAGCATCAGACGACGCCTCAACCGAATGTTCTTGCATACGTCACCGAGAAGTGTTGCATCATGGGCAGTCGTGCTCGGGCGGTGCCCATGATGAGGGTGAATCGCGGCGCAGGCGAAAATGCGATGATTTCATTTGCAATAGCTTCACTACTACTCAACGCTTTACCAAAATTCATGAAAGAGGTGAATAATAGGAAATTGGTTTACCCGAAAATGCGAATACCCATTTATGGGCCAACACTGTTTTTAGGGCCCCTCTCTTATTCTACCAGTGTACGCAATGAGACCTCAAATATTTGATTTGAACGGACCGTGTACGAGATGCATTTCATTAGCGTAAATTCCGAAGTAATGCTTGCTAGTCCTGTAGGTAGTTCTGCAACTACACGTAATTACATTTGCATGAAACGAAGTCCCAAGCTATAAATAAAAACTAATGTTGAAAGGTGTGTCTAACGAATTATGGCAAGCGCTTTCAGTGGTCGTTGTACATGTACACATAGGGGGCTATGTAACAGCCACTGGAAGTTAAAAGTGCATGTTCACTTTGTTGACCAAAAATAACAATGGGTTCGATAGCTTCAAGATAAATGTCCTCTAAATACGATCCCTTACGTTAACAATGAGATAACGATTTTACAAAAAAACAAAATACCCACACTTAACCTAACAGAAAGTACTCAAATTGATCCCAGCACTCAAATGATGTCCGGCGTAATCCTAAGCAGTGGAGTTAAGTCACTACTAGACGGACTGCATCTAGAGCAGGGCCATGAAATATACGGTCGCCTACCGTTTCTTCGGTCGCCGAAAATTCGGACCCGCTTGTTTATTCAGAAACCTTCACGGCAAGCCGCTTATCGCACTGAAGTTTATGCATATATTGCCGCGAACCATGCAATTGTTTGTTTATTTGTGTTTTGCTTTTACCGCACGGCTGCGCCGGTCTGTGTTATCTCTGTGCCAAGGGAAGCGCGTGTTTCATTCTTACTTTCTGTGCCGCGTGTGTTATCTGTTCTGATAGGGAGAGAATTCCTATCTAACGTGAGCAGCCCGGAATAATCTTCTTCGATCCACAATGTTCTTGATGCGAATCGACGGTTCTGAAACCACGCGCGCCCAAAAGATAAAAAGCCTGCAGAGCAGACGCCGGGGTATTCGACTCTGCGACGTTTGCCGACGCACGTCACTTTGTTGACCGCTGCTTCGCCGCCTCTGTATTCTTTTGGGTTGTTAGGGGAGCACAATTGATTGATTGTAGGGTTTTAACGCGCCGACGCAACGCAGGCGATGAGGCGCGCCGTAGTGGCGGGCTCCGGATTAATTTTGACCACCTGGGGATCTTTAACGTGCGCCGAAATCTCGTACAAACGGGCGTTTTTGCTTTTCGCCTCCATCAGAAAAGCGGCCGCCGCGCGGCCGGTAATCGAACCCTCGACCTCGTGCTCAGCAGCGCAACGCCTTAGCCACTGAGCCACCGCGGCGGGTTTAAGGGAGCACAAATTCGCTCCAATAAACTTGTTTCTTTTCCAAAACAACTGCGTCGTCCCTGGCTTCGTGAATTCTGGTGAGGTGCGGGGTACGCACCCTTCATGCCCACTACAACCTTTGAAAGCCGCCAAGCCAGTCCAACAAGAGCCAGCCTCAGACGGCAAGATTTACCACCCGAGTTCGGTCTACTACCGGAGAAAGCGAAGAAGAAAGACGTCGCAACCAGCACTATGGTGAACCAAGCCGATCGTCCCGTCGTTCTGCAGCAGCCATGGGATTCCCAATCACTCCGAGGAGCCCCCGCAGAAGACCCAGAAGAATGGTTGGAGAAACTGGATCGCGTCCGGAAATTCAACAGGTGGGACGACGCAGAAACGTTCCGGCATGTTTTCTTTTACTTGGAAGATTGGGCTCGCACTTGGTTCGAGAACCACGAGAGCTCCTTGACAAACTGGGCTCAGTTCAAAAGCGAGTTCGTGAAGACCTTTACTACCGTGGTCAGAAAAGAACGCGCAGCACTTTTGCTGGAAACTCGGACGCAGCACCCCAACGAAGGGGTCATGATCTTCGTCGAGGAGATGAAGCGACTTTTTCGCCGTGCGGACCCAGAAATGACGGAAGAAAAGAAACTACGGTTTCTGATGCGAGGTATGAAGCAAGAGCTCTTCGCGTGCCTTGCTCGCAGCCCCCCCAAGAACGCGTCCGAATTCGCGTCTGAGGCCGCTGCGATGGAGAAGACGCTCGAAATCCGAAAGAGGCAGTACGACCGCCCCATCAATGTGCTGGTTTCGGATACGATTGGTACCGGCGCTATTAATTCCAACTCACTACGCGACACCATCCGTGCAGTGGTGAGGGAGGAGCTGCGGAAAGTTTTCCCGACGACGACGCCACACCCTCAAGTTGCTTCCCTGACTGACGTAATCCGGGAAGAAGTACAGCAGACTTTGGGAACTTCTATGCCGTCCGAAGCACCCCGCGAGCCAGAGGCTATGACCTACTCCGCGGCTGTTCGTCGACACCGCCCTGTTTAAACACGTCGTCAAGAGGCCCCGCCCTACCGCCGCCCACTGTCGCCCGCCCGACCCCCTGTAGTACGAAACCAGACGCCGAGGAAGACTGACGCATGGCAAACACCGGATAATCGTCCTCTGTGCTACCACTGCGGAGAGGCCGACCACATCTACCGTCGCTGCCCATACAAGAGACTCGGACTTCGTGGTTTCTCCGTCGACGCACCACGCCCCCAACCCGGCTAGCGCCCATCTGACATTAAAAAATTCCTGTCCAACACCAGCCGTGGACCAGCCCGTTTCAAGCGTTCGCCGTCGCCCTACCCGTACCAGTCGCCGGACCGCCGTAGCAGTGTTGACTTCGCAAGTTGAAGGTCCCCCAGCCCACGCGGGGGAAACTAAACCGGCAACTTCTGAAGGTGAAGTTGCAAACCGGCGGAAAAACGAAAACCCTCCAACGACGCAACGATTCGCCGAAGACTGTGACTTACGACATGCCCTCATCCCGACTACCCGACCTAACCCTGACGTGACTCCTGAACACGACGACAACCACACGGCGCGACGTGTACTTGACATGACCGAACCTGCTGCTGAGACGACGACAACGATGACGCAGAGTACCCGACCGTCAACAAGCACAAGCCGTGATGCGACGCCCCGACGCACCCGGAACTCGAGGAAGGCAGCGTCCGACGTCCAGTTGTCCATCGACGGCTTTGACGTATTCGCCCTCGTCGACACGGGAGAAGACTACTCGGTAATGAGCGGATCATTCGCGCCTAAGCTGAAGAAAGTTACGACAAGATGGGACGGTCCGCAGATACGCACAGCAGGAGGCCATGTCGCAACGCCAAGTGGAACGTGCACATCCCACGTCACCATAGACGGCATCACGTACCCTGCTGCGTTCGTAATGTTACCTAACTGCTCCCGCGGCGTAATACTCGCAATGGACTTTTTGATGGACAACGGCGCAATAATTGATCTCCAGACCAAGTCGATAACTTTTTCCTCGGATCACTCCACGGCGCCGCCACTGAACTCCGATCACCGTGCTGCTGTAAGGATCGCCGACGATCACGTCACCCTGCCACCCCCCCGCAAGCTTGATGATCGCCGTCTACTGTGAGGATCCTGCTCCTGACATCGATGCTATCGTAGAGGGTGACCAAAGGTTGCTTCTCAACCGCGGGGTCTCCATCGCAAGAGGCATTGCTGGCTTTAAGCAATGCAAATCCCATGTTTTGGTCACCAATTTCACCGAGGAGTACCAGCATCTAAACAAGGGCGCTTCAATTGCGTTCCTCGAAGAAACGCAAGAAGCAAGTCAAGTGATCGAGGTCACTAACTTTGAATGCGCACGCCCAGATGCTTCCAAGCCGCCGGAACCTTTCGTCGTAAACCCGGCGCTGCCGCAAGAAAATTAGGACAGATTACGGGACTTGCTCCGTCGCTACAGCGAGTGTTTTTCGGCAAACTCAAAATTACGTCAGACACCCCTAGCGAAGCAACGAATTATAACCGAAGATGGAGCCCGACCTACCCGACAGTCACCGTACCGCGTCTCTTCACACTGGCGGGAAGCCATCCGGACTCAAGTCGACGACATGCTCCGCGTCGACATAATACAGCCATCGAAAAGTCCGTGGGCTGCGCCGGTCGTACTCGTGAAGAAAAAAGACGGCACATTAAGGTTCTGCGTTGACTACCGGCGACTGAACAAAATCAACAAAAATCACGTGTACCCCCTGCAACGAATCGACGACGCCCTCGACCACCTCTGCCATGCGAACTACTTCTCATCGTTGGATCTGAAGACCGGCTACTGGCAAATTGAAGTGGACGAGAGAGACCGAGAGAAGACTGCATTCATAACCCCGGATGGCCTATACGAGTTCAAGGTGATGCCTTTCGGGCTGTGCACGGCGCCAGCAACGTTTCAACGAGTCATGGACAGGGTGCTAGGTGGCCTGAAGTGGCACACCTGCCTCATATACCTCGACGACGTTGTCGTATTCGCCCGGACTTTCGACGAACACCTCACAAGGTTGGAGTCTGTACTCGAGGCCATTCGTGCGTCGGGGTTCAGGCTGAAGCCTGAAAAGTGCCGTTTGGCGTACGAGGAGCTCAAGTTCTTGAGCCACGTCGCAACGCCGCGGGAGTCCTACCTGAACCAGCAAAAACTTCAGCCGTTGCGAACTTCCCAAGGGCTAAAGACAAGAAGGGCTTGCGAAGATTTCTCGGACTGTGCGCATACTACCGGCGCTTCGTCGTAAACTTCGCACGCATTGCAGAGCCGCTCACGCGCTTGACGAAAGATAGCAACCCTTTTAGCTGGGACGACGACCAAGAAAAAGCATTCTGCGAGCTGCAAAAACGCCTGCAAAGCCCGCCCGTGCTCGCTCATTTCGACGAAAACGCCGAAACGGAAATACACACGGAAGCCAAAGATATAGGCTTGGGTGCCGTCCTCGTCCAAAAACAAAGCGGGTGCGAAAAGGTAATCGCCTATGCCAGCCGTGGTCTGTCGAAAGAGGAGAAAAACTACTCTGCCTCTGAGAAAGAGTGCCTGGCAATTATATGGGGGATTTCAAAATTTCGCCCATACGTGTATGGAAGACCATTCAAGGTTGTGACCGACCACCACGCGCTGTGTTGGCTCGCCAATTTGAAGGACCCCTCTGGCCGTCTTGGGCGGTGGAGCTTGCGCCTGCAGGAGTTCGACGTTACAGTCGTTTATAAATACGGCAGGAAACACTCCGACGCCGACTGCCTGTACCGCGCCCCCGTCGACTCACCAGCCCAAGACTTGGATGAAGACAGCGCGTTCTTCGGAATCGTGACGGAGAGCGACCTAGCCACCCAGCAGCGTACCGACCATTACTTACGCGTCATAATCGCCTACCTCGAGGGATGCAACGTCGCCGTACCCAGGACCTTCAAGCGTAGCTTACCAGCATTCAGCCTGAGAAACTCCGTCCTCGTAAAGAAGAATTTCAGCCCCGGAACGAGAACTAATTACCTTCTTGTCATCCCCGCAGACCTTCGTGACGAAATTTTGGAAGCGTGCCACGACGACCCATCTTCCGGACATCTCCGCGCAGCCCGCACAATTGGAAAAATCAAGGCGAAGTACTACTGGCCCCGCCTTACATCCGACGTCACCCACTACATCCGGAGCGCCACCGACGAGACGATACCGACACCACCGACGAGACCTGCCGGACTTCTGCAGCCGATCGCCGTCCCATCAAGGCCCTTGTAACAGATTGAAATGGGCCTTCTGGGCCCGTTCCCTACGTAACGATCCGAGAACAAGTGGATTGTCGTAGCAACAGACTACATGACGCGCTACGCGGAAACCGCCGCTCTTCCCAGGGGAACTGCACAAGAAGTCGCCAAGTTTTTCATAAGACAAGTTGTGCTGCGACATGGAGCCCCTGAAGTCCTCATCACGGATCGCGGAACGGCCTTTACTGCTGAGCTCATGCAAGGAATCTTATGCTACAGCAACACGGATCACTGAAGAACGACGGCGTACCACCCCCAAACGAACGGACTAACGGAACGTTTGAACAAGACGATTGCGGATATTCTGTCCATGTACGTCGACGTTGAACATAAGACTTGGGACGAAGTGCTCCCGTATTTCACATTTGCGTACAAAACGGCCATCCAAGAAACCACGCAGATGCCACCGTTCGAGCTCGTCTACGGAAGACGGCTGACTATAATGCTCGACGCCATGCTGCCACACGTAGAAGACGACGACCTGAACGCCGACGTCCAAGGATGCCTTCAGCGTGCAGAGGAGGCCCGCCAGCTCGCTCGGGTTCGTAGAACGGACCAGCAGCTGGTGGATGCCGGCCGCTACAACATCCGACGCCGAGCCACCGAGTACAACCCCGGGGCTCTTGTGTGGGTTTAGACTCCCATCCGACGACGCGGACTGAGTGAGAAACTTCTGCGACGGTATTTCGGACCCTACAAGATTCTACGACGTGTTGGGCAACTTACCCACGAAGTGATTCCAGATGATGACTCCGGCACATCACGATGACACACGCGGCCCGAAGTCGTCCACGTGGTTCGCTTAAAACCTTTCTACGGACGATGACGAACTTTTATTTCTATTTGTTTGGACTGTCGCTTATGTTAGCATCGGGTCGATGCACTCTTAGAGGGGGGGGGGTAATGCCGCGAACCATGCAATGGGTTTGTTTATTTGTGTTTCGCTTTTACCGCCCGGCTGCGCCGGTCTGTGTTATCTCTGTGCCAAGGAAAGCGCGTGTTCCATTCTTTCTCTCTGTGCCGCATGTGTTATCTGTTCAAATAGGGAGAGCATTCCGATCTAACGTGAGCAGCCCGGAATAATCTTCTCGGACCTACAATGTACTTGATGCGAATCGACGGTTCGAGAACCACGCGCACCGAAAGATAAGAAGCCTGCAGAGCAGACGCCGGGGTATTCGATTCTGCGACGTTCGCCGACGCACGTCACTTTGTTGACCGCTGCTTCGCCGCCTCTGTATTCTTTTGAGTTGTTAGGAGAGCACAAGTTCGCTCCAATAAACTTGTTTCTTTTCCAAAACAACTGCGTCGTCCCTGGTTTCGTGACAATATCCATGACCGATCGTTCGTACGCCACACAGCACGCCGTTTGATTTTCCTGAATCAAGCTTGGGTGCTCCCACATTGCTCTCACGGGAGCTGTGTCGACACATGTCGGAAGAGCGGCACATCAGGAGGGAGTTGTCGGACTGCCCGAACTGTAAACATCGAAGAGGGCCGTACGTTCTTGCGTACTTTGATAGTTGTCACGGTGAGTCGTTTTGGGTGCTTGGTGTACTCATCTGTCCATTGCTTGGCGTACTAAGAGTGATCTCTTTAAATGGCTCTGACACCACCCGGGCCACCACAGCAACCTGCTCCGAGAAGGCCGCGCCATTAGGAGCGATCCGGAGTTACAAAAAAACGACGCAACTGCGAGACACTCACGGTAGACAAAAAAGCTGTAATTATCCGCCAAGCTGAAAGCGGCCAGCCGCAATGCGAAGTTTCTCGCCAATTTTTGGTTTTTGGTTTGAAATGCAACCTTTTCCGATTATTTGAAGAATAAGTATTACATCTTGAAAGTAGCGGAAGAAGTATCGGCGGTAAAGCAGAGGAACCTCCGCAACGGCAGCCACCGAAAGCTGTAAGGTACACTAGCATCTGTTCACGCGCAACTTTGGATAGAAATCTGCCAGTTTCTGGAGATAATCAGTAGGCAAAAAAGCAAAGACGCTCGCCGTGCACATAGATACCACGCACGTCAAGTTCAGCGATGGTTCGCCGAGCAACCTCAAGGAAATGTGCGACCTGGCCTTTAAACGCGTAGGTTGCGAGAGCGCGGCAGTCAACGTAACTCTTCTGGCAAATTACCGCACCGACAAACTGTGTTCTCTGCTGTGCCACTGCACCTGACACACCATATTCAACTGTGATGAGCCTGGCTTCATATACGAGATGTGGCCTTGAAGACGATTGCTTTCTCTGGCGAACCCTTACACTGCGAGAAGCAAGTAAGGAGCGATTCACGATTGTAGCTTGTACTCCTGGTCATAGGCAAATCAAGACACCCGAAATGTTTTAGGAGACTTAAATCGCTCCCAGTTTGGTACGAAGCGAACTGGAAGGCGTGTATTACGCTGGACCTATTTGAACAGTATATGCTGAAGCTTGACCGTACGTGCGAGCAACAGAAGCTCAAGGTGCATATGGTCGTTAATAACTGTGGTGCCCACGGACACATCATCAACCGAAAAGCGATCACATTAGAAGTTTTGCCGCCGAATACTACCAGTGTGTTGGAGCCCATGGACCAAGGTGTCGTCAAGAACATGAAGTTGCACTACCGATCACGCTTTCTGAATCGTGTGCTGTTAAGTGCGGACAGTGACAAAAGCTACGTTGTGGTTCCACTGCGGCTATCAGCATCCCGTCTGATACTTGGAGAGCGATGACGCAGGACAGGAACGCAACGTCTTCCGACATTCGGAATTTCTGCTTGTCAGTGACGACGAAGATACTGACGCCGTACAGAACTCCAAAACTGAATAGCTGCCTGCCGCAGCATCCGACATTTTCGATTACCTTCGTGTTTGCGGTATCGATGTTGGAGCGGATACGTTCGAAGAATTCCCAAGCAACGACACGGCCGTCATGCCGTGGACCGCGAGTTGTATGATCACGAAATCATACGCCAGGTCCTCAAACCGGCACAGGTGTACACCGACTCCGATAATTGACGCGCCTCCGACGTCAGAGGCATCAAATACTAAGATAGCTCGAGCCCTGACAGTGATATTGTCTCCTACAGGGACGGACAAACACTTGCGTAAATACAGGTGGACTTAGTCGCGTGTAGGCGTGCGTGTACAGACGCGCAGAGATACGTTTTTCTAGACGTTGGGCCAATGAGGGTTTTTTTTCAGTGAATATCTTTTTTTCAGACTCCCGATTATTCAAAATTATAAGCCGTTTCCGTCGAGTCCGAAAAAAAGGCCCAGGGACTGTATGCGAAATAAGAATGTAGAACATGTGAGGCAACAGATCACACTTGAACACAGCAAAACAAGTTGAGCAGAGGACGACGATAAAGCGGCTTTTCTTCACTGGATGAAGGTAGTCGTATAATTAGATTGCAATTTATATACTGATAATTAATAAGATATACCTAAATGGCCATACCTTCTGGTAAACCAAAAAATTATTCCCATTTTTATGAATGTAAGTATAATTTTTTTCCTTCGTACTGTGTTACCTTGCGGGGCAGAGTCATGGTAGAACTCCTTCAGCGTTGACCTCCATCATTTTATCTGTAGCCAACTACAGCAGTTACTTGTAATGTAAGACGTTTTAAAAGTTTTGTCGCCAGCATTTACCAATTGCTAAGAAAGTTATTATTCTAGAGAAAACATGCTCATAGCGCTTTACAAATATTTTATTGCGCTTTCAGGCACATAGATATTTGTACGGAAATCAGGCATTGTTTTGTTGTTACATTAGCAAATTACAGGTAGACTTGGAATTGCACCGACCAACATGCAGAGCCACTTCTGTGACGTACCTGTGGCTGTAGCAGGAGTGGTTTTCGTGCCTGAAAACAAGGCTGGTTTAATGAGAATGCGGGTAATCCTCTTTTCATAACGAATTATGCAAACAGAAAGTCGAAAGCTTTGGTATTGTAAAGAAATATATTGGGTAAAAGGTATGCTTAGTGTATGCAACTGCATGTATGCAAATTCATGCAACCTAGAGACCAATACTAGAATTGTAACTTCGTGATTAACATACGTTTTATGTTTTCATTGATTTAGAAACTGTGTTATATATAGCAGTTGGTATGCAACGTCACTTAGAATTGATTATCGTCAAGCATTGAGCAATGTAAGATAAAATAGGGTGTTTTACGACGAACACTCTTACGTAAAAGAAATTGTACGAAAAGCGTCATAACAAATGTCATCCGATGAATAAATAACGCCAGATAATGGGTTTGTGGGATTTGAAAAATATTTGTAGCCAGTCAAAGAAACATTTTACGATAATAAAAATGCACGAACGGTAACTGGACTCTTTGATATTATATATTTAGGGAAACTCCCTTACACATTGTTTTTATCCTCAAAATTATGCTGGGGCTACGAAGGAAGCGATGCCTTTTGCTCACTTCGCAATGTGGGTGTAAAAATATACCATCTTCCCACGTGGGAGCCCTCAGGAGATGCAAACCCGTGCAAACTCGAAATACTTTGCATCACCTCAGGGTTTCCGCGTGGGAAGATGCTCTAATTTTTTCAGAAAAGTGGCCGCAGTGGCCGGGAATCAAACCCGCGACCTCGCGCTCCGCAGCGCAATGCCTTAACCACTGAGCCACCGCGGCGGGTCACTGCCAGAATTGTTGGTGTCCATATTCAGCTCATCGGACGGCGCACACCGAAGCAGCAACTTAAGGTGGCAGCGGACGGGCCCTGGTTTATTTGAAAGGGCGTGGAGAGGGGAGAGAAAGAGGAGAGCGCACAGCTGTTTGGGAGAGGAGAGAGTGACGTTATCACAGCTGGTGTGTAGAGGGGAAGAAGAGGAGCAGCGCACCCAGGTGGTGTAGGAGGGGGAGGGTAGAGAGTGACGTGGAGATGAGGAGGGGTGCGGACGGACGCCGGAAGGACAACGGACATAGCCCCGAGCAAGAGATGCTTTGCATCTAAAAAACCTGGTGTTTCCCCGCTGGCATGTGTTGGCCGCTGCGGTCAAAATTTTGCGTATTTCCGACCGCCTTTTGTGCTCAATCGGAGAGGGGTGGTTAATTTTCGGTAGCACCGTCTCAAGTGCAAAGGTTTCTTTAAAGGACGTGTTTTCAATCAACAGATTAGTTACAACAGTGGGCTTCTGTTATGTTCTTGTCGGCGTAAAGCATTGCTTCAACTTGTATTATGCATTTGTGACAATATCGTTATGCCTCGAGCAGACGTTTCATCACTACACGTCTGGATAATTATCCAACACGCCATTGTGCCATATTTGTACATTACATATATATTTCAGGCTTTCTGTAAAAATAATAAAAGCAGCCGTCCTTCGACTCATTGATTAGCCATTGAAAGATCAAAATAAATACTACAAAAGTTCCTTCAAGATGGTTCCCCATCTTGTGGAAGCACGCCCCACTCGCGGAAATGGTGTGAAAAGATCACTCTGAATTTATCAAAAACGTAAGTCCAAGAACAATATAAACCATTGAAGAAAAGCCAAACTTTACTTCCTGGACGGCTCTGAATCAGCTAACGACACTGCAAAAGAATAAAAGATATAGGCCATTACAAATTCTCACCATAAATATATGTAAGCTTAAAAAAACCTAAAAGGTCTTGCTACTTTATTTTTCGCCAAGAACGCTTTTAGGAACATAAATTTTTGTACATAAATCCGGCATTCTTTTATTCTTACAATCTCAAATTAAGGTACACTTGGAATTGCACAGACCAACATGCAGACCTGCTTCTGTGACGTACCTGTGATTGTAGCAGGAGTGGTTTCCGTGCCTGAAAACAAGACGCATTTAATGAGAAGGGGGTTAGTGGTTTCTTTTTCATAACTAATTAGGAAAACAAAGTCGAAAGCACTGGTATCGTAAAGAAAGATATTGGGTGAAATGTATGCTGAGTGCATGCAACTGCATGTATGCAAAGGCATGCATCCTAGAGACCAGTACTCAAAATGCAATTTAATGATTAACATAAATTTGATGTTTTCATTTATTTTGAAACTGGGTTATATATAGCATTTGGTAAGCAGCGTCACCTATAATTGATTATCGTCAATTATTGTGCAAAATAAGATAAAATAAGTAGTTTACAATGAACACTCCTACGTAAAACAAATGGTACGAAAAGAGTCATGACTAATGCCATGCGATGAACAAGTAACACCAAATAATGGGCTTGTCGGATTTGAAAAATATTTGTAGCCAGTCAAAGAAAAATTGTACATAATAAAAATTGACGAACGGTAACTGGACTATTTTATATTATATATTTAAGGAAACTCCGTTACACATTGTTTGTCACCTAAAAATTATGCTGGGGCTAAGAAGGGAGCGATGCTTTTTGCTCAGTTCGCAAAGTGGGTGTAAAAAACCGGGCGTTTCCCTGCGGCCTTGCGTTGGCGCATGTGGGAAAATGTTGGCGTTTTTCCGACCGCCTTTTGTGCTAAATCGGAGAGGGGTGGTTTATTTTCGGTAGCACCGTCTCAAGTGCAAAAGTTTCTTTAAAGGAAGTGTTTTCAATTAACAGATAAGTAACAACAGTGGGCTTCTGTAATTTTCTTGTCGGCGTAAAGCATTGCTTCAACTTGTATTATGCGTTTGTGACAATATCGTTATGCCTCGAGCAGACATTTCATCACTACACATATGGATAATTATCCAACACGCCATTGTGCCGTATTTGTAGATTACACGTATAATTCAGGCTTTCGGTAAAAGTAGTAACAGCAGCCGTCCTTCGACTCATTGATTAGCCATTGCAAGTTCAAATTATATCCTAGAAAAGTTCCTTCAAGATGGTTCCCCGTTTTGTGGAAGCACGCCCCACTCTTGGAAATAGGGTGAAAAGAATACTCTGAATTTATGAAAAACTCAAGTCCGAGAACAAAATAAACCATCAACGTAAGCCAAACTTTACTTACTGGGCTGCTGTGAATCAGCTAATGACACTGCAAAAGAATAAAAGATGTAGGCCATTACAAATTCCAATTATGAATATATGTAAGCTAAAAAAGCTTAAAATGTCCTGATACTTTATTTTTCGGCAAGTATGCCTTCTGAAACTGTAGCAACAAGCTTTAGTACATTTTTATACATGGTAGCATGCAGTGTTTGGAGTAAAAAATTATGAAATTATGGGCATTGGAAATCAGCACGAAGAAGTAAAATACTAGTTTCCACTGCACATGTAAACCGCACATCTTGGAACACTTTATGGCTGCTGGTGTTAGCTAGCCTTTAAATACGAGCGTTTACCTCTCAAGCATACACTTCCTCTAAAAATGACCGCTGGTATTTTAAGCTGATTTATGCGGTCCTGTCTATGACCTAAATATCTTCACCTAATCAAACGTTTCCGTGCAGAGATGTTTGTCATGCTGATTACTGATACAAAACGCCTCAATTTTTAACAGCGGAGATGTTCAAAACATCGTGATTTTTGACCGCCAGACAGCTAACAAAATCAGGCTAATGCCTAGCGCTCGTGTGTGCGTGCCTCGGGGTAACCACCCAGCATCCCCTACGCACGCTTGCAAAGCCAAGCATGCCCACTGAGGGACATTGGCCAAGATTGCCAAAGAAAAAACATCTCCAGCATTCGCCGTAATTGTGGAAACGCTTGCTCTGGATGACAAAGGCACGTCATGGCGCGCGGTCAAGTTTATTGTAGACTTTAGAATGTTAAGTTTATTGTAGATATTATTTTCTATGAAATGGAAGACGCTCACCTTAATAGCAACAGTGGTGGAGTAAAAGTCGTTGCGGTAGCGACGAAGAACTAACTAGACTGCAATCATGGCCTTAAACCTTCGTGATGGTCGTGAATGTTGCGTATAGCTCACTACTTTCAAGTCCTAATTGTTAGTGTGAGATTCCTTTCTTTTTTATTTGCATTTATGTTAGCAAAGTTTAGTTATTTTCAACTGCAAAATTTCAGTGATTTTTTAATATTGCACATGAGTTAGACTTCCATCCCTGTCTAGATAACGTGGGACTGTTGTGGCCATGTGATTTACCTGGAACAGCTTTGATAAAACACCTGCATTTTATTGTTTGTCATTGCGAGCGCGAAAAAATTCAAATGTCTACATCTTTTAAGAACAATACAGTCTTGTCCATTTTGCATATCTTCATTCACAATTTTTCACTGTTTCTCTGGGGAAAATTGATGTTCACATACCTCTAATATCCTGGTGGTAGCCATACTGGGTAATGAGGTTTTTGTTTCGTTACTAGGACAAGGCCCTTAGTGGCCATTTTATAGTCATAAATAGAGCTGGACGTAAAGCATTAAGTGATTCATGTGATCTCGAAAAATTTACGGCACACCGAATTACAATTATTGATCCTTGCCAAACAGTTATCGCACGAGCAGTTGGAAGAAGAACGTCGAATATGTTCTGCGAGCATTTTTTGCTGTAGCTGCAGCCATATCAGTTTGTTAAAGAGCTCCGTTATATCTGAAAACTGTCCTTTCCTTGTCGATCGATTGATTGTACGGTTTAACGCGGCGACACAACGCAGTGATGAGGCCCGCCGTTGTGGAGGGCTTGGGATAAATTTCGACCACCTGGGGATCTTTAACAGGCATCGAAATCTGGTACACAAGGGTGTTTTTGCTTTTCACCTCAATCAGAAAGCGGCCCCCGCGAATGGGAATCAAGCCCCGTCCACGTTCTCAGCAGAGCAACGCCTAAGCCACTGAGCCACCATGACGGGTATCATTTCAGTCTCAGTAATCCACAGAAGCGCCGGTCGACAACACAGAACGAGTGCCACGGCTGAACAGAAAGGCCAGTGTGGGTCAAAAAGAAAGAGGCCCCTTTCGAGCATAACATAGCATATGTGTTTGTAGAACGTTCTATGGGTAGAGGAAGTATCAAACTAATTGTTTTATCAGCTTCCTGACCCGTCGACTGAATCGAAAACGAGTCACAAAAACATTTGTACCATAACAGGGGATTGCTCTTTTCTTTCGGAAACGTGAAGGCCAGGGCTGCCGCGTCGACTGAAGCAATAAGACTTTCCTTGTCTTCGCATTTCAAGCTGGCCAGATGGACATTCATATGCTCAAGAGAAGAGAAAGGGGGGATTTTTTGGTAGCTCCTTTTTAGAATACGTGGTTTGTGCTATTTAAGACAGAGCGATAAAGGAAGTTGTACATGTAATTAGTGGAGCAAATTTAGTAGTGTGTCGGGGTGTGGTATGACTTGCGGGTCCGTAATTGACGCCAAATGGGAGCCGCCTGAAATATTAGAGCGTACCAGGTGTAGCAGTTAGGTCGGTATTGACGATATATATATTTAGAATTTCCGCGAATAGCGAAGGGAGGGGTGTAACGGAAGTTGCGCAACTGTCCCGTTCTGTCGCTGAAAAGCTCCGCAGTGTAAGGACAGGGCCTATGCTCTAATGTTTGCAGATCTGGCCCATTCCGTTCCCATTCGCGAGAACTTAGTTCTTGTAAGTGACAGTTTCTGCGAAATGTTTTTCTCCAGTTTCGTCTGCATTTTGAGTTTGTGGTAATTGCAGAGCATTTGCCACAACAAATGTGGACCAAACTTAGCTCAGTTACCGAGAAGTTAGCATCACAAAATACAAGTACATGCAGTAACTTGCTGTATTATGCCATCGCTACCGAACTCAGCAATGCAAGAATGACAACGTTGATTACATTTTGCATGGGTATTAGAAAATACGCCAAACTTCCACTGTCAACAATATTATTTTAAAGTACTTCACATGTGAATGCTTCTTATAGTAGTGAGCACGTATTCCTTAACGCGGGCATTTATGGTAGTCTGTTTACCCGCTGGAGTGCTTTTGCGATAAAAACACGGATTAAAGTTTTCTTGGGGGATTTGGAATATCGGCGCCAGTATTACTTGCCTCGGCGGAAAATGATGAGATAAGAACATTGCGGCGCGAAGAACCACAATCGGGAAGCTTGTGGCGTCTATTGGGACTAAAAACTTCTGGTCAGTTTTTAATAGCTAAAGTTTATCCCAACTATGAAGGAGGTATCTACATACGCAAAATGGGTACGACATTGTTTCTCATGGATGCTGGAAAAATGACAATGTGAATATGGGTGCCACAGACAAGCATAATATACTGACATTGAAAATAGTGCTTGGTAGGCGAAAGCATTATATGTTTAAGCAATTTTCTAAAAATGGTGCTACATTTACTTGCTACAGGATTCATGGCATGTTTAAAACGGCAGCAACGCTGCAATAAAAAGTTAGCAGTTGGATTTATTAAAGAAAAATCTTTTCGTTGTAAGCGGCCTCATTTTAATTAGGCAAAAATTGAAAAATGTTGCGCAGTCAACCTTTTCGGTGGACACCGACTGTCCGTCTGGTTATTGTCAAAAGCGGCACTAACTATGAGAAGTGTCATGCATACGAGGTGGTTACTTAACTGTTGACTGGCCGCCTTTGCGTCAGACAGCGGTTTCGTCTCGGTTTTGTTTATGTCTTGGTGCGGTATACGGCTTCATAGAACGCGCCGCGGTTTTCCCCGCGCATGTTAAGCGTTTCTGTTATTTTAGGGCGATGCCATCACGTAATATCTACGCGAAAATAGTGGCAGGTAGTTTGCTTTCAGACCCTTATTGTCCCTATAATGTGACGAAGCGGGATAGACCAAGTCAATTAACAACTTGTGTGCCGAAGGAGAAGCGCCCTGCCTTCAAGTGCAAATATTACACGTGCGCCTTTTCAAAAAAGTAGGAAGCTTCAGTCAATTTCGTGACCAAATACCAAGTTTTACTCACGTGGAAACAGATCTCATACACTTCATTACAAGAAAAAAAAATATTGACAAATAAAAGATGTTTTCCCCAAGAATTCTTTTTCGGCAGCCAAATTGAACACGCAGGTTTCAATCAACGATCAAAAAACGTTACATTACTGTGACTGAAAAGTAAATTTTTGAAATCAATTTTTGGGCTTTTTAGGACAGCTCTGGTAGCTATGACATTTGGAGTTGTATTTTATCTTAATAATTCCAAAATCTTTGTAACGGGAAATAATTGCATGAAAAGGGAGCATTTGTGTGCCGCAGGCCGTCTTTGTACAAACCTTCTGAAGCATCCTCAGGTGCTTCTGCAAAAGACAAAAATTAAAAATATCGAAAGCCGGCCGGTACACAACACACAATCGAAATGATACAAGGGCCTTTAACAAAGGAAGTTCCGATTCTATAATGTTAGATTGAGCAGATGCTGTAGTTGGTTTTAGGGCACTGTCCCAAGCCCCTTTTTTGTATCTGGTGCCGCTCCCACACCAGTGAGTGTAAGACGCATTAAGTATTGGCCTAATGGTTTTTTGTTACAATAAAGAATTACCAAAATCGATCTGGCACTCCTGTGTTTTAAACGCTTTTGTATGAATAATATTGAAGTATACTTTCTCAAAAGAAAATATTGCCGGAGCTCTCGGGAGCCACCTGTTATATTTTCTTTCTGGGCTTGTTATGCGCAGTTTGTTTCTTTCCTGATCACGGGTGTTCTTTTTTGTAAGCTAAAGATTACTAAAGTTCCTTGTAAGCTAGACACTACAGCCGGGCTTCACCAGGTCAAGCTTGCTCCAGTGTCTAAAGAGTTGGCAACATTTCTCAAAGTCAAAGTCAAAGTCAAAGTCTTTATTTTCCTTTTTGACAAAGGAGGGGGCAGCCGCAAGAAGCCGCCGGTTGAGGCGGCTTGACTAGGCGACTGCCACGGACACAGGCGCAATGGTTACATAGCTTGATAAATATCAGACAAATTGAAAGAGCACTCGCGAGATATCGTGTGCATCACATTGCCTCCCATCAGCCATAAAGTACACATATAATGAAACCCAAATCACTAAGAAAAAAAATCTTGTGACATACAGAATCACTTACAAGTTCAATATGAACACACTTATACATGATAAACTTGTTTTTACACACGTTTATAAAATACTCTGAATAATTACCATCGCCTCCAAAATCCGCAATAACATGCGAAAGTCAAAGATAAAAAGAAATAAAAACCATCATATCTACTGTTAGGGTAAAAGTGTAAATTCACATACAATAATATTCTACGACGTATAACGTAGGTTATTTTCTAATATGAATTTTTATGTTTGCTAAACAGTCCGGGAGCGCAAGAAAAATAATTATTCCTGTAGTTTAATTAATTATGCTGACGCTCTGAAGCAAAAAGGTTTGCCAGCAGTAGTTGGTCCTCGCTTTGGTCGCACGCCTTGTTATGCATCGGAGTGAGTACTGCGTAGTTGATGCAGGGTCTGTTGCCAAGTCCAACTTCTCGCTGTACACAATTTGTAGTAGTTTTAGAGAATAAGCCTAATCTGCTCTGAGCATGCTATATTTCAAAAAGAGGGGTTCTGTTCTTAAGTTTATCTTAGGACCGTTGTAATTCGTATAGATCCGAATAATTTTTTTCTGCAGTTTAATTATCCTGGTATAGTTGTGGGCACATGTTGTGTCCCGTACCACCGTACCATAGCATAGTTTAGGATGGAACAGGTATGGTAAAGTTGTATTTTCAACCTAGTAGGAATAAGGTGCGCGATTTTGCGCATTATTCCTACGGGTTTAGATTATTCACTACAAAGTTGGTTTACATGTGTATTCCATTTTCAATCATCTTGAAACCTTACACCTAAAAATTTTTGCTGCTTGAACCTACTGATCACAGATTCACCAAATTTAATCGCAAACGGCATTTCTAATATTTTATTGATGGGTTGGAATATATTGTACGTTGTTTTGGAAGTATTTAGTTGTAGTTGGTTCTGCTTTAACCAGACCTACAGCAAATTCGAGTACATATTTACTTTATCTTCAAGGTCGTCTATTCTGTCTGACGTACAAAAACACATTGGTATCGTCCGCGTACATAATTATTTGCGAAGAATTAGGTACCTTTAAAATGTCATTCATATTGATGATTAACATAGTTTTGTAAAGCCTTTTGGTCGATACTGTTTTTGTCGCCTGCCGTTCGGTATCACATAGGCTCCGGAATATTTTCAGGAGCAGGTGGCAAGGATCCTCGAGGGTCAAGAAGGTGTCGCAAATATGATTGACGACATCCTTGTCTTCGGTCGCGACAAGAAAGGGCACGATGCCCGTTTGGATCAAGTCATCTGTCGTCTCTCCGAAGCCACAAAAACTCTAAACCAAGACAAGTGTTGCTTTGGTGTGTCCGAAGTGCCTTTCCTAGGTGGGGTTGTCTCAGCTGATCTCATCAGACCCGATAAAGAAAAGTTGCACGCTATCAACACACTTGAAGCACACAAGGACATCGCCGAACTTCCCCAATTGTCGGGATGGTGAACCACCTAGCTAGGTTCCTCCCTAACATCTCCGATATTACGGCACCCCTGCGTGCTCTTCTGATCAAGAATACGGGCTGGTCATGGCACCACGAACACGAGTCGGCCTTCTGCAAGATCAAACAACTGCTTGTATCAGATAGGTGCATGGCTAAATATCACCCCTTCCTACGTCACCACGATTTCGGCAGATGCAAGTTCTTTCAAACGCAACCTCCAGGAGAACGTCGACCAGTGGCTTTTGCTTCTCGCTTCATGACGGTCACGAAACAGAGGTATAGTCAGACCGAGAAGGAAGCTCTGGTGGCGACATGGGCAATGCGCAGGTTTGATGAGTTTGGACATGGCATAAGCTTTGCCGTGGAAACGGATTATCAACGACTAGTCAATCTGTTTACCAAAATGGAACAGGACATGCTCCCTCCTCGCGTTCAAAGCCTGGGCCTCAAGATCATGCACTACCAGTTCAGCATGTAGTATGTCCCAGGCAAACCACTAGCAACTGCTGATGATCTCTCGATGATACCGCCGAAGGGTTCTTCTCCCCTTGACACGGTGTAGTTGTTCGCAACAGAAGTTGTTAGCAACGCATCCACAACTTTGCATTGAATCCGGATGATGTCAAGAGACCCCAAAGCACGGATGGCGAGTGCAGATACCTTATTTTTTTGGCTCAACGTGATCGACTTCAGAAGAAGAAGCTACCCTTACATTTGATGAAGTAGGCTGCGGTAGCCAACGAGATCACAGTCTGTGGCGGGCTTCTGCTCAAAGGTTTTTGCATCGTAGTTTCTACTGCCTTGAGACTAACAGTACTGCCTATGTTGGATGACGGTCATTGAGATATATCCCGGGGCAAAGCGAAAGCCAGAGATTCGGTGTGGTGGTCGGGTTTTGCAAAATTCATTGAGTCCATGGTAGCTGGATGCGAACAGTGCGCACGCACTCGGATTAATCCAGCGGAGCTACTTATTTCCACGCCCTTAGCGAGCCGCCCATGGGAGGTTCTGAACACGGATCTCTTCCACAGCAAAGGACAAACGTTTTTGCTCCTCGTAAACTAATACTACTGCTACCCTGAAGTTATTGCCTTACGTCCGTCTACAGCTTCTGCAGCCGTCGAGATGCGCAAGTGCATATTTGCTCGACATGGTATCCGAGAAGTTGTGAGATTGGGTGATGGGCCACCATTTTCGGCTCATGAGCTCAACAGGTTTTCCGACTCCTACGGTTGCTGTGACCAGCAGCCCGCATTTTCCTCTGTCAAATGAAGAGGCAGAAAGGACGGTCCACACAGTGAAGGAACTGGTGTGCAATTCGAGTGACCCACAACTAGCTACTGATATACTCCGGCCGTGAATGGCTTCAGCCCCGCTCAACTCCTAATTGGGAGGCAACTCAAAAGTCGCTTACGGACGACGAAACAGTTGCTGCAACCGTGCTGCCCTGCTAGAGACACAGTGACCCCAAGTGATGCGTCAGACAAGATGAAACGTGAGTTGAGCTTTAACCGGCACCGTCAAGCTAGGCCGCTTCCTCTACTGGATAAGGGAGAACGAGTGTGGGTTCAACCTAAAGGAGTTCGAGGTACAGTGTTAAGTGAGGACCAGCGACCTCACAGTTGTACTGTAGGGATTGATCAAGGTACAGTCCTGCAGCGTAATCGGCGACAACTGTCGGGGCTCTCACAGCCGAATCAAACCGACTCTAGAATTCCTGCGGACACAACGCAGGGTGTTTCTTCTGCAAATCCGACAGCGGACATACCGAACACTGCACCCGACGTAGTACCAGACGTCGGCAGTGACCCTCGAGACGATGGTGTTATGAGAACACGTAGTGGCCGCCGTGTAGTTCCACCAGCCCGTCTGAACTTGTAAAGCTGCACAAGGTCTTGAAGAAACGATGTTTTGTGGTGTCAGTTGGGTTCAGCCAGCCATCTGGTGGCGCCACCCGTGACGGTGACGCGAAGGGGCGCGCCCGAATAAAAAACTCGTTGTTGTGACGGTGACGGCTGCGGTGGTGACTGCTCTGTCCCCGATGAACACATCGTCAGGGTGAGCTCAAACACAACACGTTCTTTGAAACTAGCAGATTTTTGAGCTTCTGGCAAACAAATATATTTTATTCTGGACCCGAACAGTAAACCCGTTTTTTCCAAAAACGCTGACGCCATATGGTTCCCGTATTTTGCCACTACTGTGAAAAAATTAGGAAAGGTGCAATGCAAGTCTTCCCAATATTGTGCTATCGATGTTATTGAGGGAACGAAGGCAGAACCGAAGACAGAAAGATAAAGGAGGAAAGTGGGCCGTACGGGCCAACAAGAGGACGGTATACCGAGCTGGTGGCAGACGCTCCTCAGCAGCGACGCATGGCGAACGTTTGAGGTGAAGCACAGAGATATGCTGGGGGTGGGTGATCCACTGAGTGATTAAGCCATAGCAGCACGTGCCGTCATGAGCTCGACGGTGATGCCTTCATTTTCTCAGACGGTGTTTGTGGTCCCTTTTTGAGACGCAGATTGCGATCCTTTCTTGACACGCCCTTGCCTTCTACCCACAGACGTACCTTCGCTTAAAGTTCTGCAGGAGATTCAAACACACATTACACGAACATTTTCAGCGGTGGCGGCGGGCTCCCAGATAACTGCAAAGTAACGTTCGCCGCCATGCGTTCGTTCATCACATGATCACTTCCTGAGACGCAGAACCTATGCGCCGTGACCGAGAAGACTAAATTGCCGCTGCGCACAAATTTTGCATTTAACAGTATAGTTAGCATTTTTGATCGATCAACTAGATGGAGGCCCCCACCACCCCCCCCCCTAGAGAGTCAGGACCCCATTAGAGTAAACCGATGTTGGTTTCTGATTATGCTACTTGAGAAACTGTACCATTCACCACTATCCCTCCCAATGGTTTTGTATACGTATATCTCAGAACCCAGGATGCCAAAATTACGACATGTTGAGAATAAATAATTTCTAGCATCACCATTGTCAGTCAGGGTCACTGTATATTTTCTTGGCTAACAGGTAATGTAACCTTACAGTGGCAATGGTAATGCACTGGATTATTTTAAGCTATCCCAAATTCTGTGTATGTCCTGAAGCATAGCCGTTTTTCAAATGCTTTGGCTGTAGCTATTACCAAACACAAAGAGTATACTCCGTTTACGCATTTGCAATAGCCCGCGTTTACAGATTTTTATTTAGGTTTCAAGCACCTAGTTTTCAATAAACAAATCTGGCAGATATCAATCCTAATTTTTCTGGTATGTTTTTAATGCTACCTAGTATGCGCAGCAATATTTGTGCCCCACCTTTTGTTGTGGTAGATGTGGTGTCTGCGCCTGCAAACAAGTTTTGCACATAAGGCATTAATGTGCTTTACGTTCGTTTAACAAAAGATTTGTAAAATCTAAAATTCTTAGCTGTGGGATGGCACAGAAAGTGATTCTCTTAAGGGATGCTCGCTGCTTGCAGATAAATTTGCCAAAAAATAACAATTCAAGTCTTAGGTATTGAATTTGGTGTACAATGCCAAGATTGAAAATTTAGTGGAAAAGAAAAGTATGGTTAAGAGAGCAGTTTTGAATATGTTAAAATTTTTGGTATGTATTCAGTAAAATATGTTATAAAACTACAAATTTTACAAATAAAACCATACACGTATTGAGTGGTATAAGGTACTTCCTGACGTATAAGAACGATGGTGGAATAATGTCGAGAAATGCGGAAATTGTATAACGATTTTTAAACTGCATAGCAAAGAAACACAACAAATCACCACTGGGCTTACATCTAAAATTTATTTCAAGATTTCTAAACACATATTTAACTTTAAACCATGCTGGCACAGAAAGAAGAGCTGCCTCGCTCGTTCAGTACACAAGTATCAGTACCAGTAGGGTGGACACACAATAAAATGTTTGAGATTTTTTATGCTACATTCTATATTGAACAAGAGAGTGAGAGGCCCCCTGAGCGCCTGCGCTTTTTCGAGAAAGAAGTAGCGTACAAGCGAGTGTTCTCACCAAAAACAGTCTTAGGTGCACTGGCCAGGCCTGTATTTATTTTATGTTGACAGTATTGCTACGACTGTTTGATCGGCTGAGTAGAGTATACTTGTGACCACTCCGGAATGACTATTCAGCAGGCCGTTCTGCCTTCTCTTCAAGATCACATTAAAAAAGGATGGTGTATGTAAAATACATTGTCAAACCTTGGGTTAAATTGGTAGACAAAGAGTGAGAATACGTTGAAATCAAATTAAGGTCTCACAAATAGGCTCGCCACAACATGTAACCCGAATTTAGATATTTTTGGCATTGATTATTTTTATGTTTTCGTTATGAGGAAAAAGAAAATAAAGTTAAAGAAACGTCAGTGGGAAGTTCAAACGTGGCTTACCTGACGGCTGTGAATCGGGCAATGACACTGCAAAAAATGAAAGGTTTTGTATGCTCAGAAAAGCCAAACATGTTGTTGCAGTTGTATTTCGCGCAAAAAGAACAGCGAGAAATTCCAAGCCCCTTTGCTGAAGAAAGGTGAATAAATTTGGTACCTACGTCCGATGCAACTTCAGTCAAAATTTATCTGATATACAAAGTGCTGCGACAGTGCCGTAATGGCGCTATTCACTTATTACGCCTTCATAACGCAAGGGACCGATTTTTGATTCCGACCACGGGGCTCGTCTCTTTTGGAGCCGCTTGATGTGCCTCAGCTTATCATCATCGTTTACTAAAACGATTGGTAGCTTTTCTGCTTTTCAGCTTTTCTGCGTTGCGTTTTTGTGCGACATCAAAGGCGATCAGTAAGCATATAAAACTTCGCTTTAAAGCTGTTAGTGGTTGGCTTTGGGAGATATTATACAGAAGGTATCGTGTACTGATACGACAAAACCTTAATAAAGCCTGGACGTTGCAAAGCACTGCGAAAGTACGGAATAGTAGTTTCCACAGCGCACTTTTATTTCATTATTTTGTGCTTAGTTCTGTTATTAACCTTCGTCTCTCTGACATGTCTGTATTGAAATATCAAGCCTCTGTTTCTTTACGCAAATATAGGGAACAATATGTTACGATACAAAATGTAATTTACGGACCCAGCTTCAAAAGAAATTCATTATTTTTTAAGGAGTGTGCTCCTGATTCATTATTGATTCAGTGAAAAACGTTCGTGAGCGCAGGCGGAGGTCACATTCTTGCTCCGGAAAGCCGAAAGCCAGGGCCGCAGTTTCATTGCTTGTAATCAGGCTTTCTTCGCCGGCCACTATCAGGTGGGCAGCTAGTGGCCTTGCTGCTCCAGAAAAAAAAACCGAGTGGGTTCGCTGTGTGGGGTCTTGGCAAATTTAGTGGTGCGTAAACTAAGAGATGCAGCAGTAATTGCAGTTGTAGGGGAATGGGCGAGATATTGAGACAAATTTAGGTGCTGTAGTATATGTTCGACTGAATTCGCCGCCAAATAAGTAAGGCCTACGGGATGAGAGACGGGCAAGGGGAAAGTTATAAAATATAAGATTTTACAACTTGGCGATAGAGATATATAATTTGTTGTTGTTCTCGAAAGGAAGCGAATGTAGTTAAGGTTGCTAAAAATGAACCCTTCTTTCGAAAAAGCAACCCCACCATGCACAAAATTGGCAGCGTTGCGTTTCGCGATGTTTTACTCGAGGGTAGCAGAACCTGCTGTACAAAGAAATTCGACTTCATGAAAAAAAAAGTTTAATTAATTGATTCATTGATTGTAGGGTTTCACGTGCATACGCAACGCAGGCGATGAGGCGCGCCGTAGTGGAGGGCTCTGGAATAATGTTGACTACCTGGGGATCATAACATGCGCCGAAATTTCGCACACAAGGGAATTTTTGCTGCCTCCATATGAAAGTGGCCGCCGCTGCCGCGAATCAAACCCCCGTCCTCGTGTTCAGCAGTGCAACGCTTTAGCCATAAATTTACGTAAGCTGTATGCATTAAAATACGCCTTACAATATTCTTTAAATTCCGTTTTCAGGCCTGTGGTAAGCATAGAATATGGTGCAAACCATTTAAACCTGTCCCATGCCTTATGAGACGGCGCATTCACTCTGCGCATAGTAATCATAAATCATTGGTCAACGTATTGCATGAAAGGATAAGCTTTTAGGCAAGATGGCAAAAAGAATTCGTGTCTCCTTAATTTAGGTCATTCAGGAGCGTTTGTGCCGTCCATCGCACTGGAGTAACTTCCCCTCAGGGTTTGTTTATTGGAAAACAATTTCTTATTTCCCAAGATATCAATAGCTTCAAAGTTACGAGCAGGACTTTAAAACGTATGTGAGGTTAACCTTGGCCTATATTTGCATTCTCACCGCTACGCGCAAAGGTTGTCAGAAACAAAGTAATTTTATGCGCACTGGGTAAAGGGGGTGTATGCCAAGGAGTGTTTTCTTAGAAACTTTGTTTTGCCAAGCATAAACAAGTGTAAAAAAACACAGTTATAACAGAATTGATTCTTAGCAGCCTATAGCATCCACCATGCAGTTGGAACCATTATACAGCGCACGAAGCAACGAACAGCAAGAAAAAGAAACTATGCGGCTGAAAGTGGCACGAGGGGCTCAGAAACCAGAGCGGTGAACATTGCACACGTTGAAGTATAGCAGCTGGAATAAGGACGCAGAGCCTGAGACAACTAATCTTACGTTTACGCCAGGGCATCGTACTGATTAGAAACATTGTGTAAAGCAGGAACACCCTATCCTACCGAATAATAATTAAATGAAAATCTGCGCAGTACTGGCAGATATTCGCATCGTACAGCTCCAACAGTTGTACGAAACGTGGGAGCGTGTTCTAAAAAGAAAAAAAAAACTGGAAGAATTTGTTTATTGTAACAGCACTGCACCCGAATATGGCGTGTATAAGGATAGCGCATGGACATTAAAAGTGCAAGGATGGGGGGGTGGGAGGGGGGGCTACTTCAAGATAGTCCTGGCATGCTTGCTGCTGTCTCGGTGTTACAGTCTTTAATGCTCACCGCATCATTAGCAACATCGCTTAGAGGCATTCGGCCACTGATGCTAGCACAAAATGCAGGAACCGAGTAAGGCATTTGCATAAGGTTTATCTGTGAGGTAATAAAGACTGGCGGTAACCTTATTGGGTTTTTTTCTGTATAGGTAATGCACCGTCTGAAATCGGAAAGGTTCTTCGTTCTGCGTGAAAAACATGCAAACCCTCGTTACAAAACACTGTAACGATCGTTCAGAAACAAAACATACTCTGCCACCCCGTATAGAGCAGTTGATGAGTACAAAACCCAAAGGCTGAGCGCTACATCTTTTTGAATGGGTAAAAAACACCTACGACGGAACCGTGCACCCAGAAGTTATTGATATCTTAAATCTGTACGAATGTGACCTTTGGCCCTGCAGCATGATGTATTTTTTTTGAGTGCTTACGCGCACAGGTTCAATCCAAAGCTACTGTACAGTACGCTTAGCGCGAAAGCTACCCTTCTGCATTATGACCTAGTTCAGTGAAAACTTCCTGCTAATCATTCAGGAACTGTGAGGTTAATTCCAGAAATACCACTAGCTAGGCAGCACTGTTCACACCTGGTGGTATATTGGCTTTCAGTCCTCCCCAATGCCTGCCAACATGTTCATATTGTGTTTTATTTGACGTACAATATCTTGCTTAGAGTTTTCTCTCTGATATAGAACAACCGTTTCTTGCTGCCCGGTGCTATCCCTACTAGTAATATTTACCCTAATGGCCCTCCGGCTTACACGTGCTTTCTTCAAATCTCGTAGCAAGGTGCCCAATACTTTCCGAATAAGCCGACACCAGTTGTGCGCATTTGTTGTATACGTTACGTTAGCTTGGTACAGCCAACGTACTTTTTATACCTGGAGGGTGCTTGCGACCATCGTCAGCCTAAAGCTATTCTTTTCCAGGTATTTTCCTGCCTGTAGTATCAGTTCGACAACATGTGGAAGTAGGTAATATTAATTACGTTTGAGTAGTTTCGTTCCATGACAAAACGAGAATATTTTATCGTACCTTGTGTGCATTAGTTTTGATTTCTTGATGCATTATGACCCTGCTGAGAACCATTTACGGTATAGGTCATCAAATATTTCCTAGAACTTAGAGTGTCATCAAGATACTTCAAGCCAACGCAGTACTGTCCTTTGTTCGCAGCCCTGAAACCTTCGCTTTACTCTTTCTTAAAAGTAACTCGCACAAAATGATTAAAAATATCAGAAAAAAGATTCAGTTTCCTTCTGCCGCTGCCTGAGTGTTTGCGCACTTTTTAACTGCTCTCGTACGTGATTCTCGTCGGTGTTTTCGTCTTGCATTTGCCTTCGAACAGTCTTTAGAAGGTAATTTATATATGGATCGTTTCCTGCTAGTACTAAAGCCTTGCCGCGTGAACCCGCCAGTTTTTGGAAATTTCTAGGCTCATTGAGGGTTACGTTTACTCTCCGGATGTGTATAGCAATTGAGAAAAAATTTGATTGATTTTTCAGAAGTATTTTCTCTATACATCTGCTAGGTGGTATATTGCATTTTAATAATGCAGCAGCAGATAATCTTCATACAGAAAAGGGAAAGCTGCTTTGTGGTTTAGGATTTTTCTAACCGGTCTTGTTGTAGATTCGAATGAGATTAAATTTTCCACCAAAGGAGAACGTTCAGGGAAGATTCGCATTATTGTATATTGATACCGTCAGAGTTACCTAAGGCGATTCTAGGGTTTAACGCGCCGGCGCTACACAGGCAATGCAGCGCGCCGTAGTAGAAGGCTAAGGAATAATTTTGACAACCAGAGGATCTTTAACCTGCGCCGAAGTCTCGAACACACGGGTGTTTTCGCTTTTCGCCTCCATCAGAAAAGCGGTGGCCACGGCAGCAAATCGAACCTGCATCCTAGTGCTCAGCAGTACAATGCCATAGCCACTGAGCCACCCCGGCGGGACCATTCGTGTTAGTATCTCTATCTTGGTCTGGGTGATCTCTTTTTCTTGCGGCTTTCGCTTACTTCGTTCGCTCTAGTGCTGTTGCCAGGTATTGTTCAGCACTAATGAACCTTTCAGGTTGTGTTACTGAGTAAAGTTTTTATGCATGCCCAGAATTTACTGGCTGATAACTTGGCATGAATTCTCTCGGGTACTTTTATCATCAGGTTCATGTTTACGAATACTCGCACTTATTGCCTCTCAATACAAACGTTCTGTCGGCCAACAATGAGCTTCATCTTGTTTGCGTTTAGGATTTGCTGTGTTAAGCTTTTTTTGTAGATGCCTTGTTGTAGGAACGAATGTAACTAACTTTCCTTAGTTCGAATAATTTCGATAGATCCAATGGATAGTTATGGAAGGATATTATGCACTACAACTCACGACCGTACTGGCAGCGTATCTGTAGGTTTTCTTTCTTAAATTTCATCTTTTGCCTACATTCGTGTTTACATAATGGCCGAAACGTTTTAACCAGTCTATTTTCATACGCTTCGTTCCACAAGCCCCGTCATAAAGGCTCTAAAACACACAGTACCTTTCGGGCTGAAGCATAAACGAGGTGCATAAAAGTGCAATTACTACTGAGGCTGATTTTCAGTGATATACAAAGTTTCATCCATAAAGCAAAAGAATTGATATTTTTATTAACCAGGAAGCAGACTCTATATTCTAGCGCTGGAATCAGTAATGCCCAATAAATATCATTTCTGTTTCATTTTCATAGGCAAATCTTCTAATGGCAAAAATGCACATTTTGAAAATATTCCACAAGGGTCAAAATTATAGTTACCCACCCGTGCATTTTTCGCAATTACATTGGCTGCTTTTCAATGAAAGTTTCTTGTTTGCGCCCTTCACTGTTGTATTTTGCAATGTACAGTTTCCCACTGCGTATATGCGCGAATCATAGCATGAGAAATCGACATTTCTATTGTAGCGGTTGCTTTATACGAACCTCTTGAAACTGTATCTTCAGATGATGCTGCAAAAGACCATAATTCAAAATCGAAGAGTCCGTATGGCATGCGCAACACACAATAAAAACATAAAGGGCTGCTAGTGTAATATGAATTACAATTGGACTTCATTTCAACAGACGCAGTAGTTGATTTTCTGGTATGAACGAATCTTCCTCGTCCATTCCTAGCGCTCGTCCGTGTCCCCTTCGTCCTGTGTCTTGCCTACTGCGCTATACGGTGTTTAGAATCTTCCTGTCTGTTTTCAAATTGCTTGCTGGTGCCAAATTATAAAAAAGAAAACACCAGCACTTTTGCTCAGGTGGTCTTTGTTGCAAATACCTGATAGCAAACATTTATCTAGCACTCCCATATTTAAACGGTTTACAGGAAATAAGAAGCAGTACTGTTCGTCTAGAATACATTTTATGAGGTCTCTTGGACGTCTTTCTGCTCTTGTGTTGTGGTAGTTTGTAGTTTTTTTATTTACTCATTAGTGAGGTCTCTCAATTTCTTGGTGGTATTTGTTTAAAACGAACTACCAGACGTTTTCTGAAAACGCTCGAACATTGAAAGTAATATCGTTTGGACCTGTATAAATGGAGCCATGCTATAGATGTAAATAGCTAGGATCGTAACTTTCTAATTCTCTCTGATGAATATTTTACGTAATATTTATAAGTCGTTTATGTAACATAAAAACTGTACTGAGTTTAAATGTGAATAATGGTAGTGGTTTATACTAGTCGCCATGTGCTCCACCTTACGTCTCAGCTTATAAAACAGGTCGCTATAGGGTAGTAATAAAAAGCATCACAATTTTTGTTAATCAGATATACACGATAAATGTTTATGGAGTAAGGTTTGTCAATAAAGCCCGGGCACGTACACAAAAAACACGGCAAAACAATATCTGAACATGCGTCCTAGTTTCTTGGGTTTCACCAACATCAAAATTTATATTTAGATACATTCCAGAAAATTAATGCTCTTACCAGCTACCCAGCATTACAATGGTAGCAATAAGATGCACAGGTCACATTTCAAGGTAGCGATAAACAAATTTGTGAGCAGAAAACTTGATAATTATAATGTATTCCAAAAAAAAATGAAGTACATATCGTTGGTCACAATAACGTTATCTTTGCTTTACTCCCAAAAAACTGATGTAGAGTGCAACAAGGTAAATGATACCGTCAAAACTCGGTTTAACGAAACCAGATTTACCGACACCCGATTTAACAAAAGTTCATATTTAACGAATATATTCCGATCTTCCTTCGACGCCCATGGAGTCCAATGCCTCGACTAACTCCAAATAACGAAATCAATATCAATATCTTTGGCGGTTTAAGGAACTTCTACTCAAGAAATGAAGTTCAAAAGTAGTAACTTTTGATCTATTTTGCAGAGAACGTATCAAAACTGATTCACGGTGCGCCAAAGATAACACCGCGGAGCCCCTTTGTCCAGGTTTTGACAAAACTCCGCGGAGTAAAACTGCAATTGTAATTTTTAATTGAGTTCACGAGATTGCGCAAGCAGTAAAAAAAGTTTCGTTCTCTCAGCACTGGCGCTGTTCTTTAAATGGACTATGAGCTTACAAAAAATTTGCGCGGCTGTTGTTTACAAAACCCAAGCAAGCAAAGACCACTGACTGATTTGGCGAGGAATAAAGTTTTGTCCCTTCAGGAAGCCATTGTTTTTCAGGTAAAAATTTTCGCGGGGTGTTTCCGTAGGCGCTGGCCGGAATTTTATTTTCAGGGAATTTACGCTTCACAAATACTACGCCGCCAAAGCTTTCGCTACAGTATACAATCGAATGTACCGAATAAAGTGAAGAAGAAATGCCTTACACGATTTACCATAGTTCTCGGTTTAACCAAATATTTGGCGTGTACCCTAAACTCTGTAAATACAGTTTTGGCTGTATATAGAAGAGCTTCAAACAACAAAATCGATACTTTATTTTCTTCGCTTCCTATTCATTTGGTGTGAACAAAAATATTTATCGCGCAAAGAACATTGGCACTACGGAACTGTATAGAAGCACAATAGTTAAGCGCAAGCAGTACACCAAAGGAAAACCAAAGAAACGGAGCACTTTCTTACAGTTACTTGATGCCTCCGCCTCTAATTGCGATCCTTGAGCTGTAAAAAATTATTTTGGAAACATTCATGTTCTTATACAGGGTACAATTTTTCGCACTACAAGAACGCGGACACTTGAATCAGCAATTTGAGCTCGTGGATAAATTAAAAAAAAAACTCGTGAACCACTCGTCTCATCAACAAAGTTTTCCCAAAATGAAAGAGAACAGTTTCAAATCGCTTTCCAAGAAGTAGAGTACATTTTCGGAAGAAAAGCAGGAAGTCCTTTAATTGACCACTGCATAAAGCATTTATATATCGGCTTTCATTGTCGGGCGCCGTTGCTATGTAAATGACGTAGAAGGGGAATTCTTACTTATTTTTTCATTCATAACTCTTTTTTTACTTACCAAATGGACAGTTTTATGCGAATTTTTCATGACGGTTCTCTGCTTATTTTTTGATAACTTTGCTTTATATGATGCCATTTGTAGCAAGAAGTTTTAAATACACTTTAGCATTTATTACCTCGAATATGATTACCAACCTATTTTACAGTAATATCCTAAAACAAGGCTCTGTTTGCAGTCAGCGGAATGAAGGTAATTTTTGTTAGCAGTGTATGCGTGTTTAACAGTAAACGTCGTGTTGTTAATTTAATGTGATTCATAAAGTTAGCTTTCTGTTTTCACGAGCGAAAATATTCCACAATTTTAGTTTTCCTCAGTTGAGGAACGCAATCGAGGCTTCTCGTCAAAATAATGAGCAAATTTTACTTATAACCACAAGGCCGGACATGAACTGTACCTCGGCTCTACAAACAGCCATTTAAGCGGCTGACAGTGCGGAATAGGAGCTATGCGGTGTTGCAAGTACGTTGGACATTTTTGTGGAGATACACTATTCAATGCAAGAAAGTAGGAAGGAATAACACAAGCATGAACTTCCAGATTTTGGAGTAAATGACAATATATACTTAAGAATAACGCAAAAACCCCATGACGCATTTTTCACTTTAGATCTCAGCCCTATAAAATGCGTTCCTCATCACGTTAGCATTGGTTATTAGTTGGAAGTCCGGGAGCGCTTATGCTGTATAATTTACATCAATTAGTTATGGCGGTATCCTAGCACCCACTAGCGTTGCGCAGTCATGCTATAAACACCGAAGGAATAAAAATGTACACTTGATTTCACGCCCCCCTTTTAATGCAGAACTGTTTCCTTTCATTGCAATACTTGCCACCTACACAATACACATCCAAACTGGTGTACGTGAATGCGTCAATGATTGAAATTCTTAATCGGAATGTTTACACCAAATGTTTACAAATTCTATGCTTTGTCGGGTACACTGCAGAGTGAACGTTGAATATTTTGGGTTTAGAGTAGAGCACCAGTGCGGAATTTGAAAATTTGTGCTTGGCCGAAGTTTCCCACACGCAATGTTAGTTTAGATTGAACGGAATCTATGCTGACGCCCAGCTCACTGTTTACCCAGCGTTGCACCACTAGCGCATGCTGCACCAATATTTTGCGCATTGGCAGCCCAAGGAAGACTTTCAACATTATAATGGTATTGAAAAGCGTGAGCATGCGCATATGCTCCCAGCGCTAGCACTAGCGCCAACGGGGAAGCCGGATTCCCTATTATAATGTCCTGTCTGCGGAAATGCACCCCATATAGGCGATGCAGTTTTTTTGGGTATTTCTTTTGCTAACGCAACTGGCCATGCACAAGCTTAAACAGCTCCCCTGTTAAAAGACTTTTTTGCTGCCACTTCTTATGTACAGGTGTCTTTTATGCCTCTTCTGGCATTCTGGCATTGCAGTGTGCCGTTTCTGCGTTACATGAAGCTTCTGTTCCGATACCGTGCTACTGCTCTTTGAACTACGCGGTGTCTTGAATATTTTGTATGTGTGTGTGCAATAATACATCGTCGCACCGGTGCAAGCCTATTTGAATTTATCTTAATTGTTGGTGTCTCGCTGCAAACAGGTCCTGAGAGAGCTGGGGCATTTTAAATTGCTTTCGTAACTACGGTTGCACTTTCAGTCTTTCTATTTGTGCAGTATGCGCGGAGCATCGTACCAGTCTTTCAGGTGTATTTTACAAAAAAGCAATTTCTCGCTTGCCATAAAAAAGGAAATACTTTTTTTTACTGTAGGTGGCCTAGAGTGTTTTATAATATTCTAAAATGATTAGTTTGAGTGGAACACGATGCGTTAGTTTTTTAAACCTATTGGTATCTAGGGAGAACAAATTTCAGCGCGAATAATATGTACTATAAAAGCAGCCGGTGCTATTGAAATGTGACTGAAGTATTTGATGTTATTCGAAATTAATTGGATAGTGCTCATCTATAGATGCTTGTGAACGGCCAAGCTGTGCGCCGTTGTGGTTACGGTGTTTCTACACTTGTCCTACTTGCGACCTGATCAGTGCTCTTGAGGGGAATCATTTTGAATAACAGCCATAAATTTGTTTTAGGTAAACTTGGGCGTTCCAGAATTGCGACAACTGTCTTTGAAGGCAGAACATTGAAGCTTGGCAAATAAGTGGAGGTGAGTAGTACGCGCGTGTATTTTACAACGTGCATTAGATAATAATTGCAGCGGGATCATATATTAACAAGACTAGCATTTCTAGTGTAACACTGAAAAACTAGAATTTTGGTAATTTCAACAATTACACACCTGAGCTCACCACAAGGACCAGCGTCGTGAACAATAAGCCAACCCGCGGCATTCTGAGTACTGCGTCTAATTTAGGCTTGAGAGCATGGACTATAGTAAGAACTCGCCCTTTCCATTTGATTTTGAAGCACTGCTTGGGTGTTTATATAAAAACTAAGGTTTTCCTGATGCACAAAGCAGTGACAAAGATTAATCTGTAACAGCCCGGCTTTTTCTTTCAAAATAAAAAAAAACAACTTGCGCGAAGACGTTTTTGGCATTTTGCCAAAAATACGGGAAAGATCATACAGCTTCCCTAATCCATCAAGGAGAATGCGGGACCTGGACACAGAACAATATAGTCGTCAACCAGCAGTACTTTACTTTTCTGGTAAACTGCAACCAAAGTACACCAGTTACCTGCCTACGTCTTGCAATACAAAGATGATGTTGTCTGTAGCCATGTTTCACATGAAGTTGTTCTCCAAATATGCTTTCCTAACTAAGCGCGGAAGTCTATTTGGAAATACATGTGTGTGTTATATTTCGTTTCCTGTGAGAACTTGGATAGTTTTTCAGGCTGATTGCATAGCAAAAACATCGCACCAAATTGTTTTTGCTGAAAAGGGTAACAAGATTTTACACGGTGCTTTTTGACATTTACATGAGTTTTAATTGCATATCTAGAAAAAAAAGCTTTTCGTTTGCGGGTAATATTTTTTGGTGACAATGCCCAAGCAATAATTTCAAAAACATAGCCTAACCCTGGGCTAGTTAGGCACCGGGTATTTTTATTTAGGTCACCAAATCTCCTACCTCAGTTCCTGTACAAACTATCTACAATTAAAAAAAAGGCACAGAAAATAAAAAATACCAACCATTTCAAAAATCTGTCTCACAAAAACGTTATAATTTAACACGGATGGGAGAAAAGGGAAGAACAAAATTGCGAAAAGAACAGGACTTGTACATCAGGAGGCCACTGTAGCGTATGTATATATCACGCTTATATGGGCCACACGCATACGCTATTTAATTTATTTTTCACGCGGAGCACATAAGATGCACAGCATATGTGTTATGCCCGAATGTGATGAACTACGCAAACTTCATCCTTAGCATGATAACAACAAAACCTTTTCAATTGACGTAGAGTCAGGTTCTGTTCAGAATTTCTTCCAAAAAATATTTTATAAATAACTTGTCTTCTAGAAACAACCCGCCCAAATCGAAAAAAGCCAGTAGAATAAGTCCGAGAACATATGAACCATTGATTAGAACAGAAGAACAGTCAGTTCAAACATAGTCATTCAAAATTGAGTAAAACGTTGTTTCTAGCACTTTGCCTTAAAATGCAAGTGCACAATTTTGTGCGCGTGCGTACTCTACAAGGCTGTGTTAGATTGATATGGGATACATTTCAGGGCAAAACACATGCATAGGGTAAAGGATGGGACAACAGGACGCTTGCTATTGCCTGAAGCCTGCCCGACATGGTGTGCATTGCGTCTGCGAATTCGCAGCGTCGACACCACTAGTGTGGCAAAATGATCTATTTTCCTCATTTCAGTCATATGACAAATAGCCGAATGCCATTCGGCGTTCACGCGAGATGTTACAGCATTTGAAACATCTGAAAATGCGCCAAAGCAACTGATATTGGTCGTTTTTCAGCACGAAGGTTGCCGCAGCTGCGGATTCTCAGGCAAAATTCGGACCATGTAGAACAGGATTAACTGATACAATACATTAAATTATTATGCGTACATACAAAAAAATGCCAGCGTCCATTCCGTAAAAGCGTTCTTTCTACCTCTTCAAGGATGCAGTGTTACTTGTTATGCTTCCTGTTATATTACAGCACAAACACTTCTTTCAAACGACGATAGTGAACATGAGTTTTTATATCAATTCAATTTATTCCCTGGTGATATCTTGAAAAAAGTCGCCTCACACTTAAACTGCTCTATGAACGTAATATATTAGCTTGAACCATGACTTTTTTTTATTTTGTGTTTGTGGACATGGTCTGGCCCTGCCCGGCTGTCTGATCTGTTTTTGAAACTAAATGCGTGTTCCCTTTTGTTTTTCGTACTCTGTATAGCGTATCTTACTTTATAGGGGGAGTGTTTCGCTTGGTCATCGCCAAACAAGAAAGTTGGTGTTTGATCGGCAGTGTTTTGGATCTAATTCGTCGGTTTCAGACACAATCAGGCCTATAGACTAATTACCACGCGACCAATGGCAAGACATTCGATTCACCGCCGATCATCTGTAAACCACACTCAGCTGACTTCTTCCTTGCCGTTCTTAAATTCTCTGAATTTGTTGCGCAGTACAGGAACAGTTCAGTAAACTTAGTTGTTGCAAGAATCCCGCATCGTCCTTGGATACGTCACATCTAGTAGAGGTTCTGCGTACATGCACCCTAAATTCCCTTAAATTCTCCAAGCCTGCTCGACCCGTGTTAGCCACTATCAGCCAGGTATTCGAACTGCGTTGGACTACTGGCATAGAAAGTTAATAAAGAATCCGTCGATACTGGTACAACGGCGAACAAATTCACTTCCCCTGTAGTTTTGCTGGAACACTGCAGCAGCTATCGTTCCATCATACCCTGGCGAGGACACGGAACATAGGTTAAAGCATGCAGAGCAAGTCCGGCTTTTCAACAGGTTGTACGATGAAGAAACGCTTCAGTATGTTACTTTAAACAAATGGTGAGGTAAAGGAATGCTCGCAGTGCAAACACCACTGAATGTTATTCGCCGACGTTCATCTGCGCATGCCACCCTTCTGAGCGACTTCTCTACTTTAGTGCATTGTTTACGTTCATTGTTGAGCAAAAGTTCGCATCCAATAAACTTTACTTCTCCAAGAACCCCACCGCATCGTTGGAAACGTCACCATTAGCGCCTGGTACTCTATCAAAACCTACAATTTTTATTTTAACGCCCCGAGGAGAGTACTACGGTAGTAAGAATCATATTGTTATTGATTCTGTAGTGTAGAGATTGTTGGTAATGTACAAAAACAAAATACAGTGCATAAATATATTTCCTGAAACTTTTGTGCCCTTTTTATTTTGTGACGACAACGTCAAATTTACAATGTTGTTTTAGGGTAGCGGTGTAACTCATAAGTTGTCACAAGCCTTGATAAGTTGGAGTACAGAAACTTAGCTCAGACTGTTGAAGTTGGTGGCATTTACTCGCTGAGCTCAATCTTTACGTGTTTACAAGATTCATAAGAAGGTCCTTTGGGGGGCCAACCATATAGAAACGTTCTTGGGAAAACTTGTATAAAAAGGATTGAGACAAAGATCTATCGCGATTTTTAAAGCCCTATCATGAGTCAAGCCATGACGCAAATTCTTGTAAAGGCTTCACCTATGTGGTGTGTTTTCCATTGTTACTAAAAACTTGTGAGCGATGTTTCAGTGTGAATATGGCAGTAGTGTGCACACGTTGAAATTCGCGCAGTCGGAGGTGTCTCGTGATGGTGGCGATAGAGTATTCGTATTGTGTGATTGTTTATAATAATATAACTAAAGTTTTTTACGAGAAATACAATTTTTGTACAAGGTAGATGTCTAGTGGTGTCCTTTTTATTTATTGCTTGTCTACATATGCAATTTGCCTAGGTTGAAACTCTAAGAGGCCAGTAACACGATTCCAAGGGGTACATGTATGTTTGTTTGGCACACCAACGAACCAAGTGATCTGTGTTAGCCGCTCGTGGTTATGAAGTGAACCAAGTAACATTGTACAAAATTGTGACATAGTCGGGTACTAAAAGCCTGCTAGTTATTCTTTTAACAGTCAAAAAGTTTCGGTAATGCGTGAGAAAACAAATCAACGCACATTGAATCAAGTAATCTGATATCTGACGGGTTAGTTGAAGGTCCCAAATTATCTGCATTCGGTACCTGCGACAGGAAATGTCATACGCCAAGAAAGTTCTGAATTGCAGTGTCCTTGGGTGTCACGTAGCCAAATGGTGGTATAAAGCGGTGAAGAAAACCAAAGTGATCAAACGCAATTTGTAACAAAATTTTCCAACAGATGTAGCATGTGCTCATGCGGTCTATACAAGACGCATAATGGTGTTTTCAGGTATTCACAAGGAAGGCGCGACCCAGTACTTTGCATAGGGGCGAAAACCGGAATTATAAAATACGTATCATCATCAAGAAAACTGAGAGAGAATTTGTGGTAAAATGTGTTTTTGAAATAGTGCTGTGACTAGCGCAAGGAATAATTTCGGGGTAACAAAATTGTCTCAGACCTATCACCACCATTTCGATGGTACACTAGGCAATTTGCAACGGCAAACACACGCACGCACGGTGAAGAGGTGCACAGGGAAATTTAAGCTCTCCCCTTATTAATCTTAGATGGGCATTGTTCCTTTTTTTCTAATGAAATGTAGAGAAACATTGATGGACATTGACAGACGAAAATATAACCACTACCCTGATAACGTAGGTCACCAGCAATCGGCAATTGGTATTTTGGGGCAGCCATACTAAGTGGCCAGACGACGAATTAAAGGAATGCATCACGGAAAGCGTGCAGAAATGCGGAGATCCACTATCTCGCTGATTTTAGGCGTTACTGTCCTGGGTCAAATGTTTGTAAGACCACGCAGGCATTAGTAAATTTTTTTAAAGTATATAGACACAGCCGGACTTGCCAAAGGTGGTTTCTGGTAGCACCAGGGGTTCGTCGCGTAAATTGGCGTAGCTATCATAGGAAATATTATCATAACTAAATTCTAGAAACCCGACAAGTTCAATAATGCTTAGGGCACAATGGTCGCTACACTGGCCACAGTTGCACAGAAGAACACTGATGCTTTTCATCGCGCTCGGCTAACTACAAAGGTAATTTCTAATAAATCTCTAGGCAGCCGAGGCCCCCCTTAAAATTATTGAATGAACCTCCATGCGTACTGGCAATTAACACTGGAAGGTAAAATATATTACGTTAGGCGGCAATAGAGGGTGTTCAGGGTGTGGATTTTTCAGAAAGTGTACTTAAACTCCGTTAGTGCCGATTAGAGGGCTCAAAAACTTGATCTCTAAAAAACTGAAAAAATGCATTGCTGGCTTGATGACAGGCCTTTTCATGAAGTGTTTTCATTCAATGGAAGTATACAGAATTTGCTTTAAAAAAATAAAAAAGCGCAAAGAACGAGGACAGAGAAACACAGCAGACTGGAAGAGCGCTCTGCGTCTACTGTATTTCTCTGTCCTCGTCCTTTGAGGTCTTTTTGATGTTTTGAAACCATGGACCAACTCGCCCAACAGAGCATTCTACAGAATTTGCTATCGAGAATGAACAGAAACTACAGAGTTGCCACGAAATTGACCTGCACTATAAGTACAATCTTGTTTTTGTTATGGCCCTTAAGGTAAAACAACGTTCGAATTTGCAAAACTGTGACACCGAATATATGGATTACGAAATAGTCACTTAATGTCGGGCACCTAGCAGCTTGGCCGTAATTTTAACGAGGGCAAATAGGTTAAAAAAACTGCAACAGGCAAGTATCTATGTGTACACCTAATGCATCTTTTATTGTACACTTAGAGGTGAGCTAGTTACGTCCCAAGTCGTTTTCACAGCGAAACGTCGAGACGCTGACAAGATTTAAACAAATAGTGGCGGTAAAAATGGGTAAGGTAGTTGATGAAGTCTTCTTAGGTCTTGCCATATTACTGCAAACATCATCCACGTGCGGTCAACGACACTCATTGGGCTGCATGTCCCCGGCGAGCATATCCCCCGCGAGTACTCAAAGCCTGGTTTCGAGTGCGCGATCCTCGTCCTCCCTCAACCGGGTAACTTTTGACATGCGGATAACTTTTGACGTGCGCTTGATCAGACGTAAAACGTTCTTTGGTCTTCCTATCCCTGCAATTGTGCGGGCTTTCCTTTGATATCCCTGCTACCTCAATTTTCCATAGATCATCTCTCGATGGAACTATAAGTCATCCTCTACACCGCTTTCTATCATGCGGTAGCCATGCCGGCAAAGTGATGGTACTTCGCGTTACAAGGCACTGGAATCCCCATTTCCTTTCTTAATCCTTTTTTTCTTTCCAAGCTTTACGCGTGAAGGTCTGCTGACGCATTTTGATCTCAGACACATTGTGTCCGTTTTCTACCTCTGTGTTATCTCAGGATTCTTTGTTTCCATTTCTCGTCGAGCGTTTCAGTGTTTTATTTATTATTTAATTATTATATACTGCGAATAATTTGAGGTCCAATCAGAAAAGGTACGAGCACGTTAGGAGGAAAAACAAAGGTACAACAAATTTACAACAAAATTGTTCCAAGGATACATCACATGTAAGAAAAATATGTCAACCACCATCAAGTTTTACGTGTTTTCATAGGACTGAGTACAGACACTGCAACACAATCCAAAAATAAAGCACCAGACTCTTAAGCACAGAACATGTTGTTTATTGAAAAAGTATGGTGAAAGGCAGAAAACAAAGCGCACTTTATGTTGGATTGTAAAGTAGAGCTGTGTTTTCGGCCAACAAATTACCCTCAGAGATTAATTTCTGCAAAAAGAGTATATATAATAGTTCTTGCGAAGATTGTCTTCATGCTGCACCTATGCTTGTGACGGGAAGGCCTGGAAGAATATTTTACCGTGTTATTACCTGGCGTTTTTTAATTTCTAGCTAAGAAAAATATATTGGACGGAGTAGGTTAGTAGGAGCAGATTGTCGTCTGTCACCAAGAGGTTCAAGATCTGCGAACTGCAAAATCATAGAGGGGAAATCGGGACGTCTATAACTAGTGTTAAAAGACGGACTGCCTGGCGCTGAATTCTTTCAATGGTTTGTATAGTCCTTTTTGTGTGAGGGTCGCATACTACGCAGGTGTACTCCAAGCATGGTCTTACCATTGTTTTGTGTGCTTCCAGCTTTAGGGAACGGAGGTATTAGCCAGTCGATCTTTTAGAAATCCTAGTTTTTTACGTGCGGAAGAGCATGCGTTTATTATACGGGTTGTCCAGTTGAGGCCTAAGGTAATTGTTATACCCGAAGATTTATATTCTTCCACTTGTCTTACCTGTGTCCCTCTTACACATGGTGTCAGAAGTTGTGCGCGATCATCCGTAAGCCAAGTTGATTGGAGGAATCCGCCTGGAACGGCATCAAACCTGGACAACGCAGCGAACAGAACGGCCGGCACTCCGACTGCCACGGCACCCACCTCAGCACCAGCGTCAATGGCTTCGTTCGCGATACACCCTCCGGAAGCCTTCTGCTTCTCGTCGCCCAACGAGTGGCCGAAATGGAAGAAGCGCTTCGAACGTTTTAGCACCTCTTCTGGCCTCAGTGCCCAGCCTGAAGAACACCAAGTCGACGCCCTGCTGTACATCATGGGTGACCAGGCTGAGGACATTTTTGGCACTTTCAACCTCACAGGTGAGGACTTCAAAACGTTCAGCGTTGTGATGGAACGATTTGACAAATACTTCATTCCGCGTCGCAACGTCATCTTTGAAAGGGCACGCTTCAACACTCGGATACAACAGGAGACAGAGTCTGTAGAAGAATTCGCCACAGCCCTTCACGCTCTTTCCAAACACTGCGAGTACGGCAGCCTGCAAGAAGAGTTTATCCGTGATCGGTTAGTCGTCGGCATCAGAGACAGACAGCTGTCCGCGAAGTTGCACCTTGACCCAGTTCTGACGTTACAGAAAGCCCTAAACCCAACGCGGCAAGTCGAAACGGTGCGACAGCAACAGATAGAGCTTAATCATGCCCAACCAAGTGTCAACAAGGTAGGCTTTGCCCACCAGGAGAAGTCGCAAGGCTCTCGGAAACCCTTCTCTGGCTCTAGTAGTAAGAATACTAGATCATCATCTCCGCTTGTTAAGAAGCATGTGAACAAGTTTTGCCGTTGGTGCGGGCGAAAAAGTCACCCACGATCTGCTTGCCCAGCACGGAATGAGAAATGCAAGTCGTGCCTGAAGAAGGGCCACTACGCAACGGTTTGTCTTTCCAAACGCGTAGACGCAGTTCAAGCTCAAGATGATGGAACCGAAAGTGGATTGCTGGGCACGGTGAGCTCTTCATTGACAAAAAACTGGGAAGCAACCGTAATAGTTGAAGGGCGTCCCCTAAAATCCAAGATTGACACGGGCGCTGACGAGACGGTGATACCACCTGAAACGTTTAGACAACTCGAGCAAAGGCCAGTTCTGTCTAAACCACGCCGACCGCTCCACGGGCCTGATGGGAGACCATTGGCAATACAGGGAGTCGCCCGATTGCACCTATCGTATCAAGGTCGCCAGACAACTCAAGATATCTACGTTCTTCACGAAGTGCTTTGTCCACTTCTTGGAAAGCCTGCTATTGAAGAACTGCAGTTACTAACCTGCGTCAACAACATTCAGCGTGCCATCAAGCCTAAACAGGAATTTCCGTCCCTCTTCACCTGTCTCGGAGCTATCCAGGGAGAACACCAAATTCGTCTTCAAAACAGAGCCAAGCCATTTGCGTTGAGCTCGCCCCGACGAGTTCCCATTCCCTTGTATGAGAAGACTAAACGAGAACTCCAACGGATGGAGAAAATAGGAGTCATCTCTCCAGTCGAAGAGCCAACCAAATGGTGCGCACCAATGGTGGTCGTGCCCAAGCCCTCAGGAGACGTGCGAATCTGCGTTGACTTCACAGACCTCAACCGCTTTGTTCTCCGAGAATGGCATCCGACTCCATCTGTTGAACACACACTTGGGCTTCTCTCTGTGGCGAAAGTGTTTTCAAAGCTGGACGCCAACTCCGGATTTTGGAAAATTCAGCTCACGGAAGAGAGCAAAGAGTTTACGACGTTCATAACGCCATTTGGAAGATTCAAGTTTAACCGGCTCACATTTGGTATCGCTCTCGGCGCCAGAACTGTTCCAGAGGCAGATGGCTACCATCCTGCAAGGTATGAGTCGTGTCATATGTCACATGGAGGACATCCTTGTATGGGGAGCCACACAAGAGGAGCACAACGAGTCTCTTCTTCAAGTACTGCGGAGGCTCACGGAAGCTGTCGTCACACTCAACGAGACCAAAGGCACGTTCTGCGCTACAGAATTGACATACCTGGGACACATGATTGGACAGAAAGGTATCAGGCCTGATGAGTCCAAAATCACAGCAGTTACGCAAATGACACCACCCACAAACAGAACAGAGCTACAGAGGATACTTGGTATGGCCACATATCTTGCTTTGTTCGTTCCGAATCTCGCAGACATCTTGCAGCCTCTCACGCTGCTGCTGTCGAAAAAACAGGAGTTCTTGTGGGGTGTGCCGCAACAAGTAGCATTCGACAACTGGAAGAAGCTTCTGTCTAGTAGACCAGTTCTTGCCGTCTACGACCCCACAAAAGAGACAGTAGTCACGGCAGATGCTTCCTCTTTCGGACTCTGCGCCATTCTTCGCCAGCGGCAGACCACAGGGAACTATGCAGTAATCGCTTACGCATCTCGACTTTTGACAGACACTGAAAAGCGCTACGCACAGATCGAGAAAGAGGCGCTTGCACTTGTGTGGGGATGCGAGAAATTCCCGGACTACCTCGTGGGAAAGCAATTTCTCCTAGAAACTAACCACAAGCCTCTCGTGCTTAATTTGAACTCGAAGAATCTTGATGACCTCACACCAAGGCTACAAAGACTTCACATGCGCATGATGCGTTACAGTTGCATCGTGACCTACGTACCTGGCAAGGAGCTTTTGGCTGCCGATGCTCTCTCTCGCTCACCGCTCCAATCCACCGTCCCATCCGCTGAATCCCGTGAGCTGGTTGAGGAAATAGATGCCTTTGTCAGGCAGCTCACGGCAAACGTTCCAATCAAGTCAGCCTGTCTCGAGCTGCTTCGGAATAGTCAGAAAGCTGACCAACTGTGCTGTGAACTGCAGAAATTCTGCAGCAAGGGGTGGCCTCCCCAGCGAGATCTGCACCAAGAGGTGAAGCCTTTCTATCAATTTCGCCATCAACTAAATGTTGAAAATGACCTCCTCTTGTGCGGAACAAGAGTAGTAGTCCCAGTTTGCCTGTCAGGCTAACAATTTGCGCCTGCTACACGAAGGACACTTCGGAATATCAAAAACCCTTGCAAAGGCCAACGATACGGTTTGGTTGCCAGGAATATCAAGGGACATCGAACAAACTGTCCGTACTTGTCGGAAATGCGTGGAGACAATGCCGCTTCAACCTACACCTTTCCCGGAAAGGCCCCGGCAGCGGGTGGCTATGGACCTGTTCTACCAAAGCAACAAATGGTGGTTAATAATCGTCGACTACTACTCCAGGTACCCTGAAATCGCGCTGCTGAACAAGCTTACTGCATCTGAGGTGATCAACCAGTGCAAGTCAGTCATTGCACGCCATGGGATTCCTGAGGTAGTTGTCTCAGACAACGGCCCGCAGTTTTCCCGCGTAAGAGGATCCGAGTTCGCAGATTTTGCGCGAGACTTTGGTTTTCAACACATAACCTCCAGTCCCCACTACCCACAGAGCAATGGATTGGCGGAAGCTGCCGTCAAGATCATCAAGACATCTATGTCCAAGACGCAGGACCCGTATATTACCTTGCTGGCCTACAGGACTACACAATTAAAGAACGGATACAGCCCTTCCCAACTCCTCATGGGTCGCCGCTTTCGCACCAAGTTATCTGAGGCAACCAGAGCGTTACTTCCTGCAACGCCCGATACTCTCGCAGCCCGGAAGTTCGTAACAGAAAGCCGGGAGAACCAACGCAGATATTACACCAGTCGCCGCGGTGTCCGGGATCTAGTTGATCTTCTGAACGGCGAACAAGTTTGGGTGAGCGACATGCAGAAGAAAGGCAAGGTAATGGACACCGCCTCTGAACCAAGGTCTTAAATCGTGGACACTGGGGATAGCGTTGTGCGTCGAAACCACATTCACTTGGTACCCTTGCCACGAATGCAAGAGTTTACGCCAATTGCGGAGCAAGCACAAGAAGAAGCAGGTGCAGTGACGCATTGCCAAGACACATCGCATGGCCACACCCGAAGCGGTCGCTGCACCATCCCGCCGAAAAAATACATAGCCTCTGTTCTTTCGAAAGGAGAACCTACATAGCCTCGTGTCTTTCTGAAGGAGATGTTGCACGGCCGCCCGCCATGGCGCTGCTACCGCGTGGCTGGAGAAGGAAGAAGAAGAAAACGCTGAGTGGTAATAAACCATATTCGCTGTAGCTGGAGTCACCCGTCTGTTCGCCTCTGTGTACACCAGTCGAAGTCGTATTAAACACAAAGGAGCAGTTTTTTCTAGATAAATTACCATGTTCCACTCTGCGTACCAAGCTTGCGAGCTACCAATATTTCTGTTTAAAACTTGTTGATCTCCCATCGACTTGAATAATTTGAAAAAAAAAATGCACTTGTCTGCGAATTGTTTAACTGATACGCTGGTATTTCTTGCTTCAACTAAATCGTTAATATGAATGTAAATAAAACACGGCCGAGTACGGACCACTGCGGTACTCCGGAAAAAACGTTTAAAAATGTGAGCGTCATCCCTCAGGCTCTGTGTGCTTTTTACAGTTTAGTAGGTAAGATGTGACCCAGTTTGTTATATCTGAAGGAACGCCAATTGAATTCAATTTATTTATTAATTTTTTATGTGAAACTTTGTCTAACGTCTTCGAGAGGTCAAAAAATATCACGTCAACCTGGCTACCATCATATAGAGCCTTGAAAAAATCATTTTTTCTAGTTCATAGCTGCGTAGTAGAAGAAAAATCTCGTCAGAAGCAGTGTTTTTGTTCACTTATGATATTTGGAGATTGAAAACAGTTATTCAGATGTTTTGTGGTAATATGTTCTGGCAATTTGCAGCATTGACATTTGAGAGAGATGAGCCGATAGTTATAAAAATTGAGACGGTTATCTTTCCTAAAAACGGGAGTCAAAGGTGCATAACGCCAATCATCAAGTATCGCAAAATATGAAACGGATTTCTGAAAAATGACTACATGAAACTTGGCTAACAGTGTAGCATAATTTCTGAGAAATGCGGAAGGGATATTGTCAGGGCCTGTCGATTTTTTCTGATCCAATCGCGAAAGAAAATTGGTGACACCTTCCAAAGAAATTGGAGCGACATCACAATCACCCTTTTCACATACAGCACCATTTAAAGGATCTCGTTAAACACCTCATTCAACTCGTAAATTAAAAATACTTGTTAAACACCTCACCCTTTTGTCTCTGATCAGAAGTACACTATCACCTTTGTCGATTTGATCAAAGCTCACGCCACCATTATTTCATAAATATTGCCAATATTTAAAGGGACTTTGAGACGCAAAACGATTGAGGGCTACATAAAGTAGCCATTCCTAGAAGCAGCTAATTGGGATTTTAATGTAGCCTGTAACTCAGAAATGTCTGCTTAAGCAGCATAGGAATGCTTCCGCAAGCATTTTAATTTGCGCTTCACAGGAATTATTTCTACATTATATCCACGGATTCGTCCTTCCAACTTTTTGCATTTTATCTGGAATGAAACGTTACGTACAGAACTGATAGTGAGCTTTGAACTTTGTCCATATAATATTAACGTCATAACTATCATCAAACAAAAGAATGGCTTCGTCGAGTAAATTATTTAAATTTACATCATCTGCAGATGTGTACTGCTTTATTATACTAGAGTTGTATTTGGATGGAATAAATTGACGTGGGAGTAATGACGAAAGTAAACCAATTTATGATCTGAAATTCCTTCTCAAATTTCGGGGTTAACAATACTTATAATTAAGCAGCACAAGAAAATATCCAGGATCGAAGATGTACTGCTTGTCCCTGGAGTGGGAAGCAAAATCGTCTGAGTCAGGTTAAACGCCAAGAGCACGTCAAGAAAAATTTCACGATTTCGCATATCTGTGGGGCCGCACTTTAGCGTTTTCAAATTATTACTGGGCAGGATAGAATCCCCAACAAGTAAAAGAAGTTGGTTGCGATACTGGTTTAGCTGTTCGTAAAGATTTACAAAAATAGCTCTCAGCATTAGGAGCCTGTACAGACCTACGACGATGATTTGGTTTCCTAAATATTCACATTTGCAAAGCACACTCTCGTGGTAGACATCAATCCCAGGAAATTGATACGATGGCACACCACTTTTAATGAGGACTGAAGTGCCACTGACCCTTGTTTTATGATCCTTACGCTAACACGTATATGAAGGTGGGAACAGGCAACTATCTGGATCGTCAGGGTCCATCCAACCAGGGTTCTGAAATAACGACTATGTGAGGGTCATAGGATAGCAGGACCGGTTGAAACCGATCCTGTTTATTACGCAGGCTCTGTGCATTGAGGTTTATCAAACGAAGCCGCTTGTGCACTAAGGTTTGCTCGTCATGGTGATATCAATCTTCTGAGCGCGCACCGCTGCGGCACAGTTTCCTATTGTTTTGACGCTCATCCCATACATGGACGTCATCATTAATGTAGAGACTATCATGGACTAAGTACCAATAGCACCCGGACGACTGTTGTATTTTACTGTAGCGGAAGTGTTGCTTGCAAGTAGTCCTGATAACTGTCACACCAGAATCTTTTAGTATGCTACACTTGTTGAGAAGCGCAAGTTTCTCGTTGTAATTGTACAACCGTAGAATGACCAGGTAACTGCGACCTTTAGGGTGTTTTCGAAAACCTTAGAAATGCATTTATCTTCCAGAATTCCTCTGTGTTCGTCTGGGTCTTCCGGTATGCCAAACACGACTGGATTATTTCTTCTCGAATGATTTCGTAATTGACAAGCTTATTGTCTTGCCTGGTCAGAGCCTTTTCTACGTGCTTTATTCTTCCCTCCAGCTTCTTTATTTTTTCTTTGTTCTCCTTTTACACCTTTACTCTTCGTCTAGTTTTAAAAGTTTCTTGTTAATATATGAAAGTGTGGTGTCGTGTTTCTTTTGTTTCTCGTTAGATTGCTTCAGTTCTGCTAGTATAGTCTTTATAAGTTGCTCAAGGTCTGACCAGGGTTGCTGTCTACATCACGAGACAGAAAAAGCGTTAAAACTGACTGCGATCGCCAACAATTTGGGCCCATGGCCGAGGGCACGGCAGAATCAAAAGCACGTAACAACTAGTACGGACAGATGAATTAGGGGTGTGAAAACTGACCTGCACGAAAAGTCATGCAAGCTTAGTATGTTCTGAAGAACGTTGTCGTGCCATGTGAGTCGGAATGCAAAATCTTGGTGCTTTATACTCGGCACCGCTGACGCCACCGATGACTGGAGCCAATGCAGTGGTTCACTGGAGATGAGGGTGGGTAGCAGCGATATTGACGGTGGTTTCCATGTGCCTGGAGCGCGATCCAGTGGCGCATGCCCGGAGTGGGATGGCGGTCCAGGGTCAGACAGCGGACCAGGCATGACGAGAAGAAACACCTATGCCACAATCCATGCAAGCCTACGCATGTTGTTCTGAAGAACGTTGCCGTGCCATGGTTTAAATATGCTTAGTGAGCCCTCAGGCTTCTCGTTCTTGGAGGTCTCAATGCAGTTATACACACTGATTTTATACAAATGTTTTCTAAACCACTAGCCAGTGCATTGGCGCGTAATAGTTTCCTCGTATTTGGATCATCAGAAGCCATTTGCTTAAGAAAAGTGTAATAATCAATTTTGATTAGGATATCATACCATATTTTGTAGACGTGCTATCAAGATATGTGTTTGTATAACATAAATCTCTGACGTTTTTCCAGTGCCACAGATTACCATTTCGAATACACTTCGCCACGTATTTTATGGTACTTTCTGCGCAGGCTATCAGGACAGCACATTGTCGTCACAAGGCTTAAAAAGGCCTAAATATTTGCCATTGACACGTTTTCTTCGTTTCTTGCAAATGTGTATTTGGAGCATAATTATAAGAACTCTACAAACTATTTCTGAAGAATCTTCTTGGTCTTGGAGATGAGCTCAACTTTATAGATGTACAGCATCCGTGCAATATTTGCGTTTGTACCCTCGAACAAACGCCTGATGGTTTCGTTGTTGAATTATTCCTCAATACTTCAACAACCGCGCTGCGGGCCACGGTGTGATATAATTTATGTTCCTAGGAGCCACATATGAAAGTTTGAGCTCCTGATCTTTTTTTAAATTGCTTGGTAGACTGCAATATTGTTATCTTTATTTGAAAACTTTTTCGAAAATCTGTTCGTTTATTCGACTTTAAAATTCTATTAGGTCGCATAATTCATTAAGCGGTGCTCTTGGAGAACAGTTGTAGAGAACATGCAGTGATATTTTTACGGCAGATAATTTTCCACCTCAGTGATATTACTCGTTTATCAATTAGAACTTATCTTCAATTTGGCACCTTCTAGGTTCTTTTGGATTGAATAAAAGCCTTAGATTGAATAAAAAGCCTTGTATTGAATAAAAGCTTGTCCAGTCATTTTCTGCTGCAGCCTGTGTTTTCTGCTGGCTTTTATTCCAATCAAACATGTACCAAATAGCCCAGACAAGCGCCTTGGTATTTCTAGATTCTAATATTGCGAAAAGAAATTCAGAAACTTTTCTGATTAGTACTTTTCTACTATGCTGAAATATATTACCTAGAGCTTTCTGTTTTTTTTGCCCTAAGTGTTTTTTTTGTTTCAGACTTTCTTACGGTGGACCGTATTCAAAAGGAATAGTAAAATCAGCGAGTTTGTCGTCATCAGCGTCAGATGTGTGGCCATTATCCCAAACGTTCTACACCATGTTCACTATATCGAACATGTTCTTAGTTTCAATGACATTATCATAACCATTAAATATATTCCGCAACCAGGAAAGTCTAGTTTATTCGAGGTTTTTAAACTAACGCCGCATTTATTGTTCCTGCTAGTTTCGCCACAATATTGGATCGGCTTCCTGAAATTTTTTTCTTGTCAAGCAATTCTGACACCTCTGCCAATTCTTCTGGCATTCCCGCGGTTGATATTACTTTGCATCAGCATTATATATTTCAGTAATTTGGTTTCCGGAAAAGCTTACAACAATATAATTTAGGTTCCGTCCTTCCAACAGTCACAGCTCGCTCAATGAGTCTTCTACCTAAGTGAGTTCCGCATGGTTTCATAGTGCGTTAAACGTTGCATTATTGTGCGAAATTGTTATCAAGTAGAATAAATTCCAATTTATCTCGGGCTTCCATGCACAGTAAGTTTAGTTTCTTTTTCAGCAGCAACATATTTTTGTCTGTATGCAGGATGAATGTACCATTGCTTATAACCAAACCGTTATCGATGGTTGTGATCTCGAGGATCAGCTCCACTTCCTGCGCAATATAAAATTTTAGGTCCACCTGAGGCCCATTTACTTTTTGGTGTGCTGATGCTGTTTTCGCACTTTTGTTTCTTCTCCTGACATTTATAGAAGAGTGTTTTTGTTGTGCTCGGGTTATTTCTTTCTGCGCAGGCCACAATGCCGGCACCTGGGCTTTTTCAAAGACTTCGTCGGAAGATTTCAATCACAGGTTCCATAAAGAAGTATTTTCCAGATTTGCTGTGACTTTTAACGTGATCTGAGAGCACACAGAATTTATATATTTATTTTCGCTCAATATCGTCGTGGCGTTGCTTGCTATTTTATATCATCTTATAGTGTCGATGCGAAAACGAATTACCGTTAGTTGCCACATACTGTTCATGTAAAATTTCTTGCGTTCCTAGCTACTTCCTTATTTATTACATACAAAACTCTGAATTCTCGTTTATTACGCTACAGTAGGTAAGAATGAAATGTGCCATTCAGTATAAACTGTTCTCCGATTGTTTTTCTTTGGCCGAATACTAAGGTGTTATATTTAAGTAAAAAAGTTTTTGCAGTGGTTATTGCAAGCCTCCCTCGGCTGACAGCGTTCATACTTCGGTTCTGTTTACGTGTATTTTGCGCTATTTACGTGTATTTACGTATATTTTGCGTGTATTTTACGTGAATTTCCGATAGGCCCCTTGCAAAGCAAATAGTTGCAGCTGTTGGTGAGATTGCGAGATTTGGCAAGAAATCAATCACAATCCCGATTGCACCGCCACAATTATTCTCAGCACAAAACAGAAAGGAGCGCCCTGCAGAGTTCAGTTCATCAAGTATAATTCCCACTTAGGGCAGAAAAGTGCTAAGGTCGGTTGGGCGTTTTCACATAGAGCTGCGTTCCGGAGGTTTTATGGAGTTTCTGATTCCATCACATTCACACAATATGCTCGCATGTTAACAATACGCTATGCGTTCTTTGGCCTATTGTTCTACAAAATTCCCTTTAGCGAGGAACTAGCGAAAGGAAGTGATCACTAGCCCAATGCTTAGGGAAGAGATAGAGGCATCCAAATGCTTACGACAAGATGTTCAGTTATCAGTAAATTGACATAATTTCAAGGATATAATTATTTGATTGCTGTTGGCATCTATTGATTGTGATTTTGAGTTCTCTCTCAGTTACGCAATGGTCTGGACCTCTCACCAAAATGAAGTGAATCCTGAAGCCTTCTTGCACGTTTTAAGCGCAAATGAAGTTAAAGCAGAAAAATATGTTTTTTTTTCTAAGATTGAAAATGTCGGGATTTCATGGGAAATGCATTCTTTGGTTCTTACAGAAGCGGTACTGTTACTTTTTCTAGCAATAAAAAGACTCTCTCCGACAAACCATTTTGTTAGAAAAATACTGCGTAATAACAATTTTACAAAATTGACCTGAGTCACCCTTACGCCCATTGTAAATATACACCAAGCACTAATAAAGAATGATGAACGATTTCTAGTGATAATGTGTAAATATACTGGTTTTATGTAGCCTCAGCCACAAGTAAAAAAGTAAGCGCTGCTTTGACTTCATTTGCACTCTTCGTATTAATATAAGAACTCACAAAAAGGTGGGGGAGTGCGAGAAAACTACATAGTTCCTGTTCTTCTGGAATACTTGTAGACTGCGATTGATGGCAGTGTTGATTCAAAACAATAATACTGGCCTTTCCGATTCGAACTTTAAATTATAAGGATAAATATGCATTGAAAACAATATTAGCAGCCTGATAGTGCAAGGCAGTGTTGGAAAACAATATTTATTCGACAATTTCATTTCTACTCAACTCACATGTAGTGTGAAAGCTAAGGTTTCATAAAAGGCGTTCCTTTCTCTCAGCATTAGGCTGATATCAGTGTATCGGTTCCTAATAGAATGATACCTTATACCAGTCGTGTTATACCGAAGATTTTAAGATGTGTTTTGCTTCTTGTCACCGTGAAGAGGCTTTGCCACTCCGGTGGGAGGGTTGTCCCGGCGCTGCATAGTAGCTAGGTTCAGCCAGAGTCCCATTCCGGGGGGACTTACAATCAAATCCCAGTCTGATCTCTTTTCAATCGTCAACAGCCGCTTTCGTTTCTCTTAGTATTTTTTTTTCATGAACCAGAAAACTTTACGAAATACAAAGTAAGGTGTAAAAGCATTTTTCTAAAATCATCAGGCCGCCTTCATAGACAAAGTCACTGAAAATAAGATGCACCACTTACGCAATGGGTCTATTACCTTTGTGCACCGAAAAAGGCATCCAGGTGACGACGACAAAAGGTCGCCAGGAATACCGGGGTCTGCTTAAAAGAAGAAGACAACAAGGATCAGCGGACACCATTGTCGCAGCGAATAGTTCGAATTTAGTCTAATGTGAAATACAGGTATTATTTCTTTTTTTATGGCGTTTGACTCAATTATCGGAGAGGGTGGCTAAGTGTGTGAAAAACTATTATTTTATCGCCAACGTCATTTACCCTCCTAACAAAGGGCGAAAGCGATGAACATCGGATAGCCCCACAGACAAACAGCTAATACCAAAGCAATTTCGCAGTAACCAAATGGGGCTTAAAGTGAAAATTTTGAATAGCCGAAGTATTTATATGTGGCACTGTGCCGTACCTTTGACTGCTGCCATTTACAAACTGAGCGGAGCTGTCAGAACTTTGCGTATGCCTTTCAAGTTATCGGCTTTTGTGTGAGTACCAACCTTCAACCGAGTATGGGACCTTGAAAAACTTCGCATAACTGCATAAGTGTTCGGCCGGATGATACAGAATGTTTTCGTAAACTTTCCTTATTATCCACACAATAGCATACAGTATATATTTGTCCTTTACAGCTAGACCATTTCCGAATGAACTGTAAGTGCCGTGGGAAGAGGCAGTCAATATAAGAGTAAGAAACAGACGTAGTTAACATATTCTCTAATATCACTTCTACCTACCTTTTAAAAAATATTCGAAGATATGTACGGGGTAGGCGAGAAATCCTTCTCGCCAGGTGTAAAACCGGCAACCTGTAAAGCTAGTGCATTCTGTAAAGCCAGTACGACTCCCGGAAACGAGAATAAATAAAAAAAGCTTTGTTGCATAATAGCTGCAGAATACTTCTGAGCCTACAAAAAACAGCCTCAGTAAGGTTTCTTAGACACGGCCCTTTATCCGATTGTAAGGAATCCCCACGTGAGTGATTGACCGCGCTATAGAGACAGTTTAGTTTGAGTGACGACGACAGTACAGAGGGGCGCGCAGGAGTGATCGGGGAAGCCGGACAGACGACGGCTGGAATTCAAGTGGTGGAACAGTGCCCAGTTACGTGGATACGACGCCGTGGGTCGCCTGGTCAATGAGCCACCTTGAACAAAACCGTTGCTACCCTCCGCCAAGGCTCGAGGGCACATCTGGCACCAACATCGGGGCGCTGGTGCGCCGGCGGCTGATGCTCCGTTCTTGCTGTTGGGTGCTGCAGTTCAGCATGATCGTGCTGGAGACTTACGTGGACTACACGCTGTGTCCCCGTCTGTCTACTAGTCTGGGCTGCTAGAAATGTATCCCAGTGAAGCATGAGACCATTTACGTATTGGCCAGTGCGACCCGTTCTTTGACTTTCCTATCTGCCAGACTGTTGTGTCTTTTCCCGTTGTCGCCGACGTCCGTTGCTTGCCATCCATCGTAGAAAATACAGTGTTAAACGCGTTAAACGGAATTCGTCTCTCTCCTTGCGTGGACCTTGGCACACTCATTGCAAAAGTGGCGAGCCTGCCAAGATCCCACCCTTAACATCTTCAGGAACAAGTTTAGTGCTGTGAGAACACATCGTTGAAGACTATCGTAGATGCCGAGAAACTAGTGGCGATGGGGACGCAGCTGGGTCCCCCAGGACTAAACCTTCGCCAGTGGATCGACACCCAGCGGGCGGAGCAGCTTGCAGAGAGGGCTGCTGAGAGGGTAGCCCTCCGAGAAGCTGCCGAACGGGGAAAAGACGAACGGCGAGAAGCCGCCGAAAAGCGGCAAAAGAGGCTGATAAAGCCACGAAAGCTGCCGAGAGAGAAATTGTAATCCTCGAGTTTAAGATTCATCAGCAAGAGGGGTCGAAAAACACCACCGCCACTACTGCCGGAAACGAAACCCACTCAAATGTACCCGTCGAATCCATAGAAGCTCTTTACCCTGTTTGATGAAAGAGGCGACGATCTACACGCGTACTTGAAGCTCTTCGAGCACGTGACGACTGGACAAGAGTGGCCGCAGTACAAATGGACCGTCAGCCTCATTTGTTTCTTGTCCCCGAATGATTGCAGAGGAGTCGCTTGACTACACGACGTCAGTAAAGCGTTGCTGGAATGGTTGAAATTCACAGCTACTGGGTACCAAGTAAATTTTTGGAAAGCCCGGGCTGAATACGGCGAGACGGAAGGCAGCTTGCGGTGAGGCTCTCGAGTGACTTCGACCATTCGGTGGCAATGGCCAACATTTCTAAAACATACGAAAGACTTCGCTATTTGTTAATCTCGGAGCAATTCTACTGTAGTTGTCACCGCAGACTCGTCGTCTTCCTGAAGGAAGGGGAGTGTGCCACCCTGGATAACTTGTCAGACATGGTGGACCTCTCATGCAGGCGCAACACCTTGCGAACTTGGAGAAGGCTCCGACTGACGCGCCGGGCTTTACGAGGGTGGAGCCAATACACGTGGAAAGGCAACACAAAAGCGCTTTATTGGTATGCGATCGTCCTGGACACCCCTCTCGAGACTGTAGAACTGTGATCAAAGAGCATAAAAACTGCTCTTAGTGGTGTAACAGGGCAGGTCACAGTTCCGACAATTCTCGAAGCGGATGAGGAGACAGTGATCGCGTGCGCATTTTACAAGCCTCCAAGGTAAGCTGTGAAAACTGAACTACTGCAGACCACAGGCTTCAACGTGCCACCGCCCTCATGGACTTAGTTCAAACGAGCCAGACGGCCCAAAAAGCAGGGCAAATACTACACTTGGAGGTGTTGTTACCAAAAAGTTGGGAGGAAGTCTTCCTCCGGACGAGGCCACCGCTACACTTTCCTCGAAAGCGATTCCCTCTTATGTGGAGAGTGCTAATTTGCGACAGAGAAGACCGTGAAGCAGATGGTAGTGCCGAATATTTTATGGGAGTCATTTCTCTGAGCCGCACATCAGATCTGGAACACTCAACATGCAGGGATTCGCATGACTGTTCAGAATATTTTAGAGGAATTTTACTGGCCAGATTTGCACAATGATGTCAAGTGGTTTGCGCGCTCCTGTCACATCTGCAGCCGTAGAACGACCGACTTCAAAGTACCGCTGCATGCACGCTCGACATGACAGCCTAATGGAAGCTACTGACTTTATTTTGATAACAAACCTCAATACTCCATGTTCAAATCGTGGACAACAAAAGGCAGAGACCACTGCAGTACTGAGCATATTTCTGACTGCACGCTTTGCGGGAATGCGCTGTGACCCTTGGCTGATTTTGGCTCCTGATTAGTAACTGTTATAGTTGTATGGTCCCTTAACAACTTTCTTAAGGGGGGGGGGTGATGTGATGAATGGCCACGTGAGTGACTAACCGCGCAATTGAGATGGCTCGGTTTGAGTCACAACAATAAAGAGGAGCGCGCGGGAGTGATCGGGAAAAAGCTGGAAGGACGACGGCTGTAAGTCAAGCGGCGGAACAGGGCCCGTTTACGTGGAAACGACCTCGTAGGATGCCTGGCCAAGGGGCTACCTTGAACAAGACCGTTGGTACCCTCCGCCAAGGCTCGAGAGCAACTCTGGCACCGTCATCGTGGCGCTGGTGCGCCGGGTGCTGACGCCCCGTTCTTTCTGTTGGTTGCTGCCTGTCAGCATGGCCGTGCTGGAGACCGAGATTTACGCTGACTACACGCTTCGTCCCGTCTGTATACTCGTCTGGGCTGCTAGAAACGCATCCCAACGAAACGTGAGACTGTTCACTTAGAAGTCACTGCCACCCGTTATTTCCATTTCCTATCTGCCAGAATGTGTTGTGCCTTTTCCGGTCGTCTATTACGCCCATGTTCTGTGCTTGTCCTCAACCTGTGAAATATGGTCTTCGACTAGTTGAACAGCGTTCGTCTTTCTCCTTGCGTGGACCTTGACCCATTCATGACATCCATCAGTCACGAAATCCTAACCGAATAATTGAAAATTACGGGATAGGAGGAATCACGGTGTAATCATTTACAATGGCTATGCCAGGCATTTATGACAAATAAAACGGATGAACCTTAAGCAAAAGTACGCAGGTACCTATACTCGCCATTACTCCGAATAAAGCCTAACAAACTACAGCTACATGCTCACGAACCCTGTTAACAACAGTCCACTGAATCAGCAAATAAATGAACGACCGCTTATACGATAATTGAAAGGAAGTGAGACTGTGATGTGAACCAGAGAAATTCTGTGTTTAGTGAAATTTGAAGAAGGCTTAAACTAACCTTAAGAAAGTCAGTTTATCTTGTGAGGAATTGCGTAAAATTGTTTAAACACCTAACGTAGCACGCCCTGGACCTGTTTTGATTGTACACTGAACTTCTTTGTTTACCCGTTTTATTTCAAACTATGGTACAAGACGATGATTGGGGCTTGATACATTTCCCGAAGGTCTACCAACAATGCGCTACAGCGAAAATATTCGACCCTGTATACGTTTTATCATCCCAATGTTATTCGTGAAAACATAGCTTATTTTTGTATATAATATTTCAAGCTCACCAACCAGAATTATGTTGTAAAACTACTACAGGCTGTACATTATTCCTACCCATACTCAGCTCTTACCGCAAACAATAAATCTTGAGCTCAGTCACTATTCATTTCGGGCACGCCACCAAGACCTTAAATAACGACAATCAAACTTTTGTACTGCGCAGATCTACGTTCATTAAAATTTGCAGGAACAATCGAATTAGTCCCCCATTCTGCGCCAAGAATCATCATAAAGAGTCTCCCTACCAGAAAAAATCTAACCTAACTTAGTAGTTGATTTTTATTATGCATTTGTGCTGTTGCACTGACTGTTGAATTTTCAATTTTATTTATTTGTACTGTACACTTTTTCCACTAAATCTTGTGGATGTTACGGAAAGTGTTTTATACAATTTAAACATTTTTCAAACACCGAAAATCAGGAAGAGCCATCCCAAGACACCTTTTATGTGTTGAAGAAAACACTTTTTGTGCTGTCTTTTATCAATTATGTGCCTATATTCGAGGCATCAAGGGCAGCCTATTTATTCGATTATGCTTCTCCGCATTTTTGGTAATGTTGCAACGCGGTTAAAACATATCCAACTTAGCACAGTTGTACGTCAGCAGTTAGCTTGTTTTCTGATATGTGTCCATGAGTGTCTCACGGGTTTTTTTTCTGTTTAATCGTGTTATTATATGCACTACCGCTGCCGCTGTCGTGATAGACGATGGCAGCCGCCTTCCTCATCAGCAAACCACACCCACGACTGTTTGCAGTTGCCCCTCCGTCATAATCGAAAAAAAAAAAACAATTTGATATACGTGAGGTAGGTCAAGCGTGTGACAAGCTCTCTCGAAAACGAACTGCGTCAACCAGCTGTGATCTAGCTTCCTTGAGCTTTGTATTTCCAAAATATAATATAATATTGAAAACACTTCGTTCTAGGCTAAGTACAAGTGCAGCAGTGCTTGCCTTTCCCAGTTTTAGCTACTGGATTTTGTGATGCACTCGCTAGAGTTTTTGTAACAACTGCAAAAATAAATGCGCTGTTCAGCCGGAGCACATTTGGGATACACGCGTATCCTAGGGTCCGGAAGGAACCCCAGCACAGAGCACTTTGCTCAAGCGTTTTTGTTTTTACTTGCAAAACGTATTCCTACCGCAAATCGACGTTTTTTTTCGAAACCCAGGTTGGATTGCTTATTTTTTCAGTTGGTGGGCACGCCACAGCTATTGCTCTAGTGTAATTCACATCCTGACTCGCAATCGAAGTGAGGGCTTCTACCTATCTCCGAACAGAATATGACTTTTTACCCGCTTCGTTGTCTCTAACGCGTGTAGGGAGGACGGGAAGGGGGAGGAGGGGCACACGGGATGTTTGCGGGTAAAGACAGCAAAGACATCTGCAACAGCGGGAACGCAGAGCCCTTTGTAGTCGGAAAAATTTCGCGTGCCACGGATGCGCAATTTCGACTACAATAGGTAAGCCATACATTTTTTTTATTGAAGGGGTTTCCTTGCCATATTTAGATATAATATTATCGAAAACTTTGCTTTTTGAGTGTATGTATACGATAGGCTATTTTTCATTTTTCATTTTACACGCGTACTGATCCGGTGGGCTCTTCTGACCAATCGATGCTTCCATAAAATTAGCGTACGTACTCGAAATCGAGGGTCCACTTTCAGTATCTTGACTCTGCAACCCTCGTCGGTATACCAATATGCTTGTTTTGCTTTTATGAAATAAACTTTAACTTTCACTTTCTTTCGGTTAATTAGGAAAATAGGCTGGTAGAAGTTCCAACGGTGTTCGATGCGTGAAACATACTATATTTTAATTTATTTATCGCCCTGACAAAACAACTTTGGTAGCCCACAGCAGCAACTGGACGACTGCGTGACATCACTCCGTGGTAAGAAAAAAACCTGACATAGTGCAGCGTCTCCGACGTTTGGCAGAATCTTGTCACGTGAACTTGCAAGTCTGGCTGCGCGAGCGCCGGGAAGTGCCGGGCGGTTTTCAAGATCTGATGTACAGTCAAAGACAAATAAAATGAGAACATGAAAATGGGAATTACAACACGGAAAATCGAATAATATGAATAGTAAAGAAAGAACAATGGCTCGCTGATTGCATAATTAGAAAATACAATTTCAATCTTTCTTGCTGTAGCAAAGCGACAAGACAATTTTACATGCTAATATAAAAATCGCGCTATTTGTACGTTCTAGTTGATGTTGTCGGGTTCACGTATCATTTGTTCTGGACTGTACGCTGTTGCCATAGCTACCGGTGCACGAGATCACCAAAACGGCACTCTTTCTGAAGACCTCGTTGCATATACAGGAAAGCTGTTAATCTTGTCTATACCCGTAACAGTAGTCGCGATCTGCCTTTTAATTAAAACTGTCATCATGCACTTACGCGATAAAAGGCCTGAATTACATTACCCCATTGAAACTCACATATGTTTCAGAAAGTTCTTACACAACATTTAGTCATAAATACAAGATACACCAAATTAACTTGTAAAGAAATTTACAATAAAGAGTGAATTTAAATTCTACAAAATTCCTTTAATGCCTGATTCCACCTGGTAGTGAATGTACTTTAAACCGTAAAGGTAAGAAGCTTTACCTAAAAAATTCGTCTCTGGTTGAAATGCTCCGAGGCTAAGTTTATGGCTGCTTCTGGTACACCTCAGTTTATAAGGTGGCGAATAGTTTTTCTGCGTATAAATAGCGGTGAGGTTTCTTGAGAACGTGCAAATGTTGGGGACCGTCGATATTACGACGTTCATACCGAGATTGTATGTGCAGTAAAGCCAGGTGAAATGACAGGGAAAAGTTGCAGTCAAAATCGAGTTACATCAAACAAATTATTAGATTGAAATACTCAATGGCAGTATTAACAAAGACTTTGGCGATATTTATTGTTTACCTACAAGGCACATTGTTTTTAAAACTTTATTGGTACAGGTTGAGATGGTTAAATATACTCCGGAATTTTATACCAATACTTTTTTAGGCCATTTACGTAACCCTGAGATGAACTAATTTTGAGATGGAGTTCTGCCTTAGCATCGAAGCTTTGCGATATTAGGTGATCACGTCTCTGGTTTTCGCGCAACAGGTAAAGTGTAGCACGAGATATCTAAGTAAGGCGAGGGATTTTTTTCTGGTAAGGAGAACGATGCACAGGACAACGAATGCCACAGTATTTCCGAATAAAACCACCAAGAAATTTTCATACTTAAATACAGTAAGCTGTTCGAATTAGAAAAACAATCACTACAATTCGATAATAAAGGGGTCTTCCGCTCCTCAAAATCAAAAAGGGAAGAAAACAAGTTTTTTTACTTGTTTGTTTGTTTGTTTGATGCTACACGAAGAAATATAAAAGCAAGAACGGCCACGTGATCTCAAATCAAATCAGTAAGCTCGCATTTGTAGCCGTTGCTTAAAAGCTGCGGATTCACAAAATGTTAATCCAGAACTGTTTCATGTGGTTTATTTAAAAAAATGACTTGTTTTAAACTAAAACATAGTAACAGCTGTAAAAGAACTTCGCTAAATGTCAACATCGTAACCAAAAAGCGATAAAAAAGACTCAGAGAACCATAGGTGTGTTAAAAAAGCCATGAAGACAAAGCACAAGTTTGGAGCATTCAAAATACGGCCTAGTTAGAATCCCACTGACACCAGTTTTAACGGCACCTTCGCGCAAATAAGCTATATAATTCAGTGAAAAGGGAATGGCCATGCGACCCACTCACTCATTTCCTGCAACAGAAAATATAATGTTTTACGAGCCTGCTCTGCGATTGGTGGAGGCTTGCCACGGTATGGCGGCACCATATAGGTTCAGTAACGTAAACAAACTCATGAACGCCGCCGTGCGCAATCCGCTGCAGTAGAGTATCTTGATGACAGCCACCATACAGGGTGGAGACACCCTTTGAACGGTTCCGTTCAGCTGCAATTGGGTCAACGTGCTTAACGCGTCGTTATGTTTGTTTCACATGAGACGCAGCACCACGAAACAGATAAGACGATTCAAGCTTCTTCAGTAAATCACGTTGCGGCGAACGTTTTCACGCGATTTTGATACAATCACTCCCTTCGGTGGCGAGCGAGTGACCCAAAATGGCGGCGCCAGCGTATACGTTATTCTACCCTGTACGGCGGACGCGTGATTCAAGGCACCCTATGCTGCAGAGCGGTCCACGAAAACACAAGATTTAGCAGAAAATCAACATTTCAACTTGTATTGATTAATTTCTCAGTGAATAAAGCATCTTTTGTATCCGGACATGCTGGGGGGGCACTATATAACACAAAAAATAATTCGAATAAAACAAACTTTTATTTTGCCTTAATGGCTTCTTTAATATCGCCGAGGCAGATGAAGCTTGAAGACAATATATAAGCCGAACGCATGTCTCACAAAGGTTCTAAAATTCTTTGATATAAATAAAATAGGACGTTCATTCTAGGTTTTGCTACATTTGTACCAAGCAAGCAAATTTAGAGATTTTTTTAAATTTCCTACTAAAATATCTTACTGCCACATCTTGTCCAATACCTGGCAACACTAAGTAATACCGTATTTCACCAGGAGTATTGAGAGATGTTGCAATCGACATAAAACATACTCAACGACCTGAAGGTTAGGGGTTTCCGGGTGCAACCTTGTTTATCGTTTATATAAAAATTCTGTGTTACAAACGCTCCCAAGGCCAAAGTATAAAGCTTGAAGAATTTGCATGGGGATTGCTAAACCCAATTCACATTTAAGAGATGATTAGAAAGGTGATTACACCTTGTTAGGAAACTTAAGGCAAAAGTGCGGAAACAATACGTTTAAAAAATTTGTTTTGCAGGGCGGAAAAACAAAATGTAGAGAGCACTTACCGTCATCTGGCTGCTCGAGAAACGCCACCTCTTGCGCACTGCTTTTCACGAATGAGGCTGCGTTTTATAAATTGCTGAATACCCATTTGATTGTGTTTTACAGGTCTTACAAACGCTTAATGCAGCAAGTTGTTCTGATAAATAGTGATTGTAAAAGTTCCCTCAGCTTCCTCGAAATTCTCAACTTACTAAACTAATATTTTACATATTTATAAATGGAAATTAGTAAGCTCACAGGCCGGATTGTTTCGGTGTGTGCGCTTGTGTCGCGCGGAGCTGTAGCCCCGAGCTAGCACATCAGTATGGATAGGTTCCGCTGTCTCACCCTTTGAAACACGCTTCTCTCCATTTTCTTTCTTCTGATGCACGGCTGGGCTACAGCAGTGGCGCCCGGCGCTCGAGCCGGACGTGGAAGATGCTGATGCGTTCGGAACACCACCTCCCCAAATTTCCGCTAACGCCTAGCAGAATCTGTGGTTTCACTATTTGTGGAGCGAGGTGTGCGAATTCTTCAAGTGGTGTCGCATGGGCAATGGTTGTGGGTGTCGCTTAAAGCTTTGCTTTTACACCGCCTTCACAGCTTGGATTGGAGCGAGCATTTTTGCTTCCGTTTCACCTGCTCTTGAACATTCTGTCGAAAAGTTTTCTGAAGCATGTCATCCCTTCACCACTCCCCCCCCCCCCCCCCCCCGCAGTCACCGAAAACGGTTCCTCTCCATCTCCGTAGCTGAAAGGCACCTGATCTGCCCCGTAAGTACATCCCTATGTCAAAGTGGCTTGCATGACACGTGCTGCAGCGATTTAGTTTCCTTTGGCGATGCTGTTTTTCTTCCCCATCCACGGATCCCCGTCTGGCTCCTTCGCCTCCGATTTTTTGTGAGATTCTGTGTACCTTAAACCAACTTTTTGTGCCTACGTCATCTCACAAAAAGAAATGTATAAGGTTGTCCCCTTCAAAAAATTTACGATGCCGTTCAGGCCTCATAAATTGACACAGCACAAGAGGGTGCGGCCAATTTCTTTACAAATCTGTTTTTTATATCAGCGTTTTAAATTATATTGCACACACACCAGAAGCTCGATCACTAAAATACATCAATAATATTAATAGATATTGTCTACCATAGAAGTCTGATGAAAATTGTAACACACCAATTTTTGCAAAATTGCTCCATCACCTTATATTCATGAACTGACACTTGTGCAATGGCGCTTCCCTGATGGTGCGGGCGACCGTTACAGCTTAAAACTAGTGAAATAAAAAATTCGCAGTTTCTATTAATATAATCCATCTTACTCACGCTGGACACAGCTGAGTGCAATAACCACACGGCTCTCAGAAAAATGCTTCTTAAAAGAAATTAGCGCACTTCCACTCTGTGAACAAGCATAACTGCTAAGCTGGGCGCACTTCACGGCATGCACAAAACAAAGTTCGTTTGTTTGTAATATGCGGTTGAGCGCACTTCTAAAGTAATTATTTATGAAACTTAGGAGTACTTGAGTTTTGATGTAGCGTATAAACAGTGGCTGTTTTTCTCTGGTAGCGTAGAAATATTATCGCGAACCATTCATGTGGTTTGTTTATTTGTTTTGGTTTTACCGCCTAGCGGTGCCCGTCTGTGTTATCTCTGTTATCTGTGTGCCAAGGGAAGCTCGTGTTCCATTCTTTCTTTCTATGCCGCTTGTGTAATCTCTTCTGATAGGGAGAGCCTTCCGAACTAACTGGAACAGCCTAGAATAATCATTGTTCTGGATGTAAATCGACGGTTCGAGAAACACTCGCGCCGAAAGATAAAAGCCTGCAGAGCAGACGCCGCAGCTTTAATTCCGATCGTCGACGCTCGCTCGCACACGACACTTTATTGACTGTTGCTCCGCCGCCTGTGTGTTCTTTGATTTGTTAAATTCGCTCGAATAAACGTGTTTCCCTTCAAGACAACTGCTTGCTCTCTGGCTGCGTGACATCTGGTGTAGGTGCTGGGTACGCACTCTTTATGCTCACTACGACCTCTGGAAGCCCCCAGGCCAGTCCGACTAGAGCCAGCCGCCGACTGCAAGGATTGCCGCCGAAGTTCGGCCTCCTGCTAGAAAGACCCAAGACAACGTCTGCTGCAACCACCACCATTGTGCAAGAACCGATGGCACCAATCGTGCTGCAGCAGCCCCGGGAACCGCCAACATTCCGAGGAGCCCCATCTGAAGCCCCCGAGGAAGGGTTAGAGAAGCTGGAGCGCGTGTGGATCTTCAACAGGTCGGATGATGAAGAAACCTTCCGGCATGTTTTCTTTTACTTGGAGGATGCACCCCGAACTTGGTTCGAGGGCCACTAGAGCGCCTTCACCGACTGGACGCAATTCAAAAGCGAGTTCCTTAAGACCTTCACGACCGTGGTGAGAAAAGAACGACCTGCGCTTTTACAGGGAACTCGAACGCAACACCCGAACAAAGGAGTTGTAATCTTCGTTGAGGAAATGAAGCGACTATTTTGTCGCGCGGACCCGGATATAATGGAAGAAAGGAAACTGAGTTTTCTGATGCGAGGAGTAAAGCAAGAACGTTTGGCTTGCCTTGTCCGCAACCTAGCCAAGTCGGTGGCCGAGTTCGCGTCTTAGGCGGCCGCCACGCAGAAGACGTGGGAAATTTGCACGAGGCAGTACGACCGTCCCACCAATGCGCTAGTTCCGGACACGATCGATGCCGGGGCTCTCAGCTCTGACACACTACGTGAGACAATCCGCGCTGTCGTCAGGGAAGAACTGCGGAAACTCTTCCCAACAACCCCACAACCCCAAGTCACCTCTAAGAGCGACGTCATCCGAGAAGAAATTCAACTCGCTTTGGGGACCTCTACCCCTTCCGAAGTACCACACGAGCCTCAAGCTATGACCTACTCCGCGGCTGTTCATAGTTCCCGCCCTGCTCCAACCCGTCATCAAGAAGGCCCGCCGTACCGCCGTCCACTGTCGCCCGCCCGACCCCCTGCAGGCCAAAACCAGGCGCCGAGGAAGACGGACGTATGGCGAAGCACCGATAATCGTCCGCTGTGCTACCACTGCGTAGAGGCCGATCACATCTATCGGAGCTGCCCGTACAGGAGACATGAACTGCGTGGTTTCTCCGTCGACGCCCCACGCCCACGACCCGGCCAGCGCCCTAATGAGATCGACGAATACCTGTCCAACAACAACCGAGGACCAACCCGTTTCAAACGATCGCCGTCGCCCTACATACCAGTTGCCCAACCGCCGTAGCAATGCCGATTTCGCACGTGGAAGGTACCCCAGCCCACGCGAGGGAAACCAAAAGCAGCAACTTCTGGAGGTAAAGTTGCACGATCGCGGAAAAATGAAATCCCTCCAACGACGCAACGAATCGCGGAAGACTATAATTCCGGACATACCCTCAGCCCGACGACCCGATCTAACCCTGACGAGACTCCCGAACACAACGTCAGCTGCACGATGCGACGCGTACCCGACATGACCTAACCTGCCGCTGAGAATACGACGAAGACGACGACGCCTAGTGCCCGACCGTCAACACGTACGAGCAGAGATGCGACGCCACGACAAACCCGCAACTCGAGGAAGGCGGCCTCCGACATTCAGCTGTCCATCGACGGTTTTCAAGTAGTCGCCCTCTTAGACACAGGAGCCGACTACTCAGTCATGAGCGAACCATTGGCGTCTAATCTGAAGAAATTTATAACCAGATGGGACCGTCCGCATATCCGCACAGCAGGAGGCCACCTCGTGACGCCAAGTGGAACGTGCACATCGCGCGTGACCATAGACGGCACAACCTACCCAGCGGCGTTTGTCATTTTGCCTAACTGCTCCCGTGACGTAATTCTCGGAATTCACTTTTTGACCGACAACGGCGCAATTATCGATCTGCACACCAAGTCGATAACTTTTTCGTCCGATCACTCCATCATACCGGAACCGAACCCCGAACTCCGTTCAGCCGTAAAGATCGGCGATGAATATGTCAACCTGCTACTCCGCGCAAGCTTGGTGATCGCCGTCTACTGTGAAAGTGCTGCTCCTGACGTCGACGCTATCGTGGAGAGTAACCAAAGGTTGCTTCTCAACCGCGGTGCGTCTGTCGGAAAAGGCATTGCGCGGTTTCAGCAGCGCAAATCCCACGTTATGGTCACCAATTGCACCGAGGAGTACCAGCCTTTAAACAAGGGCGCTGCAATGGCGTTTCTCGAAGAAACGTAACAAGCAAGTGACGTGATCGCAGACGCCGACATTCAACGCGTTCCCGAAGATACCTTCAAGCTTCCGCATCCCTTCGACGTGAATCCGGCGCTACCTCAAGAAGAAAGGTACAAGTTAGTGGCTTTGCTGCATCGCTACAGCGAGTGTTTTTTCGTCGAACTCAAAGTTACGTCAGACACCTCTGGTGAAGCACCGGATAATAACTGAGGATGGAGCCCCACCTACCCGACAGTCACCGTACCGCGTCTCTTCACACGAGCGCGAAGCCATCCGGACTCAAGTCGACGACATGCTCAACGACAACATTATACAGCCATCTAAAAGTCCGTGGGCTGCACCGGTCGTACTCGTGAAGAAAAAAGGCGGCACACTGAGGTTCTGTGTTGATTACCGGCAATTCAACAAGATCACCAAAAAGAATGTGTACCCCCTGCCACGAATCGACGACGCCCTCGACCACCTCTGCCACGCGAAGTACTTCTCATCGATGGATCTGAAGACAGGCTACAGGCAAATTGAAGTGGACGAGAGAGATCGAGAGAAGACTGCATTCATAACCCCGGAAGGCCTATACGATATCAAGGTGATGCCATTTGCGCTGTGCACGGCTCCAACAGCGTTCCAAAGAGTCATAGATATGGTGCTAGCTGGCCTGAAGTAGCAAACTTGCATCGTATACCTCGACGACGTTGTGGTATTCTCCTGGACTTTCGACGAACACCTTGCAAGTTTGCAGTCTGTTTTCGAGGCCATCCGTACTTCGGGGTTAACCGTGAACCCTGAAAAGTGCCGCTTCACGTACGAGGACCTCACGTTTTTGGGCCATGTCGTCAACGCCGTAGGAGTCCTGCCTGACCCGGCGAAAACAGCAGCCATAGCGAACTTTCCAAGACCGAAAGATAAGAAGGGCGTCCACCGATTTCTCGGACTGTGCGCATACTACCGGCGCTTCGTCGCAAACTTCGCACGCATTGCAAAGCCACTCACACGCCTGACAAAAGATAGCACGCCTTTCAGCCGAGAAAGTGCCCAAGAGGAAGCATTCTACGAACTGCAACAACGCCTGAAAAGCCCGCCCGTGCTTGCTCATTTCGACGAAAACGCCGAAACGGAATTCACACGGATGCCAGTGATATACGCTTGGGTGCCGTCCTCGTCCAAAAGCAAAGCGGGGGCGAAAACATAATCGCCTATGCCAGCCGTGGTCTGTTCAAGGAAGAAAAAAAACTTCTGAGCTCCTGAGAAAGAGTGCCTCGCGATTATATTGGCCATTTCAAAATTTCGCCCATACGTGTACGGAAGACCGTTCAAAGTTTTGACAGACCACCATGCGCTGTGTTGGCTCGACAGTTTGAAGGACACCTCTGGCCGTCTCGGTAGGTGTAGTTTGCGCCTGCAAGAATAACAATTCGACGTTACAGTAGTCTGTAAATCCGGGAGGAAACACTCCGACGCCGACAGCCTGTCTCGCGCCCCCGTCGACCCACCACTACAAGAGTCTGACGAAGACAGCCCATTCTTCGGAGTCGTGATGGAGAGCGACCTAGCCGCCCAGCATCGTAGCGACCCCGAGTAACGCGTATTGATCCACTACATCGAAGGACAAAACGTCGCCGTGCGCAGGGCCTTCAAACGCATCTTGCCAGCATTCAACCTGAAAAACTCCGTCCTCGTGAAGAAGAATTTCAGCCCCGGAACAAGAACGAATTATCTTCTTGTCATCCCTACAGGCCTTCATGACAAAATTTTGGAAGCAGGCCATGACGACCCGTCTTCCGGACATCTATGCAAAGCTCGCACTATTGGAAAAATGAAGACGAAGTACTACTGGCCCCGCCTTGCATCCGACGTCACCCACTACGTGCGGAGCTGTCGTGACTGCCAGCGACGAAACACGCCACCGACGAGACCCGCCCGAATTTGCAGCAGATCGCCATCCAATCGAGGCCCTTCCAACAGATTGTAATGAAACTTCTTGTCTCGTTGCCTACGTCACGATCCGAGAACAAGTGGATCGTCGTAGCAACAGACTACACGATGCGCTATGCAGAGACCTCCGCTCTCCAGAGGTTGACTGCACAAGAAGTCGCCAAGTTCTTCATAAACGAAGTTGTGCTGCCACATGGAGCCCATGAAGTCCTAATCCCGGACCTTCACTGCGGACCTTCATTGCGGAGCTCATGCAAGGAATCTCACGCTACAGCAACTCGGATCACCGAAGAACGACGGCGTACCACCCCCAAACGAACGAACTAACGGAACGCCTGAACAAGACAATCGCGGATATGCTGTCTTTGTACGTCGACGTTGAACATAAGACTTGGGACGAAATCCTACCGTATGTCGCCTTTGCGTACAACACGGGTATCCAGGAAACTACGCAGATGACACCGTTTGAGCTTGTCTACGGAAGACGGCCGACTACCATTCTTGACGCCATGCTTACCAACGTGGAAGACGACGACCTGAATGCCGACGTCCAAGGATACCTTCAGCGTGCGAAGGAGGCACGCCAGCTCGCTGGAGTTCGCACAACGGACCAGCAGCTGGTGGATGCGAGAAGCTACAACCTCCGACGCCGAGACGCCGAGCACCGCCCATCTGAATGTGTGTGGATTTGGACTCCCATCCGACGACTAGGACTCAGCTAGAAGCTTCTATGACGGTACTTCCGAACCTACCGGATTTTACAACGTGTTGGCCACCTCACCTACTAGGTGATCCACGATGGTGATTCCAGAACATCACGACGACACACGCGGCCCGACGTCGTCCACGTGGTTCGCTTAAAACCTTTCTACGCACGATGATAGACTTCTATTTTAAAGCAAAGCTTTTTACCTCTACCCCCCAAGGGTTCTTTCGCGACCGTTGGTGTCACCAGAAAACTCCAGCGAACAAATAAAAGAACTTACCGGCACCGCCGGGAATCGAACCTGGAACTAATAGACTAACAAAGCGAGAGCCCGTTGTCTTACCGATTTAGCTACGAGCCCACGCGAAGACTGGGAAGACAGGTGCTGTACTCACCAAGCACACGGTTTTACACCCTGCGTTCTCGCTGAATGCCTCGTGAAAGCGTCACGCGACTACTCACGCCCATCTAGCGGCCCTGTGCGCACCTTGTTCATATGCTAAGAGTTACAAAAATTAAAGTAAACTCACACCAATGCATGGCATCTCTAGTGTTCAGTAAGCAATCACAGCTCCTTTTCGTCCACCCTCACGCCAAAACAAGGAATACGTGCAAATACTCCTTGATGGCCAATCCATCACTCCAAGCCCCAGCATCAAGATCCTGGGCCTACATCTCGAGGCTAACACCAAGAGTGACGTCTCCTTGCAGCGCCTCAAAAACAGCATAAATCAAATCATAGACATGATCAGGTGAGTTGCCACCAAGAAACGAGGCCTAAAGGAATCCGGTACCTATCGATTAATTCAAGTTTTTGTCCTCTCGAGAGTTACTTACGTCAACCTCCTGTCTTCTTCTCGACAAGGAGGACATTGAGATGCTTTATATAATGATTAAAAAGGCGGTCTAGCAGGCCATTGCTCTTCTCATGAGTGCGTTCACACGGAGGCTGCTTAGCACGGGGCTCCACAACACGGTGGAAGAGCTGCTACAAGGCCATCTTTCTAACCAGAAGGTCCGACTCAGAACTGTGATGGGTAACCGCATGCTTCATCAGATTGGCTGGGCAGCCCAGAATGTCACTCCGCTTGACGTACTCCCAGACTCTTGGCGACTAAAACTAAAGATGCTCCCTTTGCTTAGAAATATGAACACCTCACATGACGAGGGTCACCTAAAAGCACGGGCTCAAGCGCTAAACACCACCTTCAGTGGGGATCATGCAGTTATCTACACAGACGCCTCCAAACATCGAGGGCAGCAATACGCCATCTTCGTGGCTACCTCCAGAACCAACCTCTTTGCGTGTGCCTCGCTTAGGACCCAAGAAATGACGGCAGCAGAAGAGGCAGCCATCACCTTGGCTCTCGCTCAACCAGGGGTTCGGAGGGTAGTCATCAATTCCCAGCAAGCCTACTGGAATTGCCAGTAGGGTTGGGTTCCTGACCTGCACGGCGCGTGCTAAAAAACAACTCCCCAAACGGTTCCATTCAGCTCATCTGGACATCCCCTCACACTTCAATGGGGGGCAACAAATACGCCCACCCAACAAGCCTGCGCTTTTACCTCCCGTGCTATGGAGCTGCACAAGGACAGTCACCCGCTTGTCACGTTCAGGGACATAACCCAGCATTATCGCCTTCTTAGACAGACCGTACCTTCGCCTTACCCTCACCTTTCCAGAGAAGAACAAACTATTCTATGGCTCATACAATCCGGGCTCCTTCCCACAGCCTACGCGTCTTCACTTAATATATCCGAATCGCTACGACGCTGAATGTAGATTTTGCTCAGAAGTAGGAACACTCCGCCCCGTAATCGGGGTGTGCGACTTTAGTCCTGAGCACCCTCCTCTCTTTCCGTCAACTACCCAACAAGAGCAATGGAGATGCTGCTGTCCAGGCCCTCTCTACCCGCCGCGGTGGCTCAGTGGCTAAGGCGTTGCGCTGCTGAGCACGAGATCGTGGGTTCGATTCCCGGCCGCGGCGGCCGCTTTTCTGATGGAGGCGAAAAGCATAAACGCCCGTGTGTACGAGATTTCGGCGCACGATAAAGATCCCCAGGTGGTCAAAATTACTCCGGAGCCCTCCACTACGGCGCACCTCATCGCCTGCGTTGCGTCGGCGCGTTAAACCCTACAATCAATCAATCAATCAATCAATCAAATCAATCAATCAAATCAGGCCCCCTCTACCTACCCAGCTTCAACGGGTGGACAGAAAACAGGCCGCGGACTGCATATGGGCCCCACAGAAGAAGGAATCACTCCCCAGGGCTGCACTCTGGGCTGTTCAGATGTCTGAAGAGAATTATTTCTTCTTCCTCCTCCTTCTCTGCCGCAAATCTCGTTGCCTCCGTCCGCGGCGCAGAGACGGAGAAGACAGTCTAACACCGGGTTGTAGCTTACTTTAATTTTATACAAAAAGTTTTCAGTCTTGTGCCACACCAATACAACTCAACCAAACACCGTTAATGCTTCATGCATTGATTTAACCTTAACAAGAATATCTCTTCGAAGCCATAAATGGTGTGGTTAAGTGCATTTCACTTGTCTCTGGTTTTGCTATTTGTAGAGCGATGTTAGTGAATTTAAGTGACGTCGCATGGGTAATCGTTATGGGTGCCGTTTATAGCTTTGCTTTCCAACCACATTCACGGGGTGGATTGGCGCGATTATTTTTTATTTGTCCGGACTGTCGCATATGTTAGCATCGGCTCGATGCACTCTTAGAGGGGTGCAGGAGTAATGCCGCGAACCATGCATTTGGTTTGTTTATTTATGTTCTGGTTTTGCCACCCGGCTGAGCCGGTCTGTGTTATCTGTTATCTGTGTGCCAAAGGGAAGAGCGTGTTCAATCTTTCTATGCCGCCTGTGTTATCTCTTCTGCTAGGAAGAGCATTCCGAACTAATGTGAACAGCCTGGAATAATCTTCTTTGTTCTGGATGTAAATCGACGGCTAGAGGAACACTCGCGCCAAAAGATAAACGCCTGCAGAGCAGACGCCGCTGCTTTAATTCCGATCGTCGGCGCTCGCTCGCACACATCACTTTGTTGACTGCTGCTTCACCGCCTGTGTATTCTTTGAGTTATTAGGGGAGTACAAGTTCGCTCCAATAAACGTGTTTTCCTTCAAGACAACTGCGTCGTATCTGGCTTCGTGACAATATTACTCTCAGTCTCAGTGACAATATTACTCTCATCAACCAAATCCGCTCGACAACTGATGTATGCAGATAGGGAACTTCGAATGCGCCGAAGGCGATTCAACGCTACGTAGCTCTCATGCAGCGCCTTGGGTGTCGCGTGATACGCACACGTTGGGTCATATTGATGCCCAGTTGTCCATGGCCTCTCGCCACTCCTGACCGGGCAAAATACGACCACGAAGAGGACCCTCACTTCGGCCTGGTTGAGGTGAAGTGCCCCTCGACGAAGAAAGCTTCAAAATGCCGGAAGCGCGGTCCTCCACAGACTTTTGTATGGAACGTTCCGGCAGAACCCCAAATCCTAAAGTGTCCAGCGAGTACTATGCTCTGGTTATGCAGCATATTTTTGTGCAGGGTTGCTGTGGACATATTTTGTAGTGTATGCAGAAAAATGAATCATTGTTTTCAAAGTCACTTTTTGCCAAAACACCGTGGATGCCATGAAGGCCAAGCTTTTTATTTCACTAATACTGCCCGGTATCTTACTTTACTGTCGATGTAGTGTCCCAACAAAGTGCCGGCATATTTCAAAGTTGTGGACGTATTCTTGTGTGTGTGCGCGCGAAAACTTTTGATTCCTCAGCTTATCACAGATTGGTTGTGCTTCCATTAAAAAGTGGCCAAACGACCAGTAATGAAATTGTGTACAAGATAATTTAAGCCATGCAAACTTTTCTTTTTTGAAGTCATCTTATAGTTCGGTTTTCTTAAAGGGGCCATAAAGGCATGCAAACTATTTTTAATCATTTCCTTATATTAGTCTGGGGATATAAGTTGTATTCAGTTTTTTGGCAGATTTTTCGCACGCAGTTGTGACTGAGGAGGTGGTCGTTTACTCAACCATGCTCCTTGTAATTTTCCTGACGTCAGCAGCTACGACCGTATAAAGTCTGTAGGGTGTTCTTAATTGGATCAACTGCATGTTTATTAAATACAAGTGATGCCGTAAAGAATCCTTTTTTTAAGCTGAAAATATCCGAACATTTGGGATAGCAAAAAAAAGGCTGTCCAGTACGCCGTTATGGTAGTTTGCAAGGCGGTCCCAAAGGATTCTTGCATTTTTTTCTTTCATTCTTTAAAAATGAAGAAGGCTGCTAAACACTGCAATGGCGGACTGGATAAGAATATCCAGAAATATCCACCGCAAGTCAAAAGTTCAAGTGTTCTTCACTGCCCATTTAAACATATTTGCTATGCTGTTTTTTATGTCAGCTGACAATCTCTTAATGCTTCAGAGGTAATGTTATTCTAGGGTTGTGTTTTTGATCTTTTTCTCCCACATGACATTTTTATATATGCGATAAACCAATTGCTTTTAAACACTTAAGCGAAGTATCTGTTTAATCTGTTTGTATGCCATTCTTCCTGTATTGGCAACAGCCCTTAAAAATTACTCTGCAGATTGTTCATTATCTTAATGCTTGTGTACACGGTAGGCAAATACACGTTGTGTTCAGTGAATGGTTTTTCTGTAGTGTGAACAAGTGCCAGCCAAGTTATTGTTTGATTGAGCTTGTCGTTATAATAGAAACACCATTCACATGACTGGCTCTGGATAGACCAAAATGTGATGTGTTCGATGCACATCTGATGCTCATTTCGTACTTGCAATTCATGTTGATTTGGGTTCACACAGGTAAAGATTAACGGCAGGTCTTAGGGCAAACATTCAAAAAACACTGTTGTCGTAGGATTCATTGCTTAGGCTGACTTTTCAAAGGATTACACTATTTCATGTCATTTTGAGAAAATATTCTCCAGAGCAAGAAATAAACTCCAAAGCAAATATTGAGGAAACGCTGTTGTCATCCCGGCCAGCTTGCAAATTTTTCAAAGAATTACAGCACTTTGTGTTCGTTATTTTGGCAGTCTAGTCTGGCATCCCAAGCGAAAATGTCTAAGTGATGAATTGAAAGAAACATACACCCCTGTTGCTGAAAAATCACTTGTCGTTGTTGTTTTACGGCGCGGTTTGGCGCACGTATTTCTGCCTGGACTTGATATCACCTCTCCTCCTGGTTGCTTGTGCACTAGCAGATCAGTTCGTTTACGTTGGCGCCTTGGTCGAGAAAATGAAGCATGCTTCACAGTAAAAACGGTTCGAGCACACTAAGAAGGCTTAATCAGCGGTGCCTGGTACTTCGTTGAAATTGCACAAACCGCGCATATTTATTTGGCAAGGGGTGCTATGATTATCGGTAACCGACGCCAAACATGTGGCAGCTTTTGATTTTCAAAATTAGCCTTTCTACGTCTATTTTCAGTGATGCTATATCTTCAGTTTTTGCTACAACCTTTTCAAAAAACGGCCCATTTCTCAGGAAGTGTGGCTTGTTGAGGTGCACTCCAATAAGCTCCAAAATGTCTTCAATGGTAAAACCTTCATCAGCCATGACTACACCCCCCCTGTCAAAAGACCGGGAGACAAGCACACTTCATTTCACCAGCTCTCTGTCCGAAACACCTCCTCTGCATAGTGCTGAGAGAAATTACGGTTCCATCCAGTGCTGCGCCAAAAAGGCCTTTAAAATGGTTGGCAAAATTCCAGTTAGAGTGAGTCTTTGACTGCAAGGCAAATGAGCTGGGGCCCTCACAATTTATTTCAGTCGCATCGATGAATTACTCTTGTGTGGGATTTTTTTGGACTCTTCGGGCATGTGTTATCCACTGCATACCATAAGGGCAACATTGAAATTTCCCCATAGCGGCGGAAAATTTAGTTTACCTATTCATTAAAGACCCGGCTGACGGCGCTTTAATGACTGTTGAACCTATGTACAAGGTCATTCTTAAAACATCTCTATCATCAAACATACCAGAACGAGAAAAAGCTGGTTTTCCGCCCTCAGAACAGCGGGGCCACCTGCCTCAATTCTAGAATCTGGTGTGCTGCCGTTGGCAGTGCTCACCCCGTGTGGCTTCAAATACTGACGCTGTTTATTGAAGCCGCTATAGGAAGGTAATTCAGTGTATTAGTGGAACTTTTCGTCACTGTCTTTATATATTTCGACACAAAATTCTGCCGACGCATTTTCCAAGTAAACGCACCTCTTTTGCAAAAAAGAAACTTTTTTCTCCAGAATGGCATTTCTTTCATGCGCTTGCTGCAATTCTAGACGCCGGCGGAGAATTTCAGTATCATTCTACGACTCATAAGATGACCCAATTTCAGCGCTAGCACCTCGTGGCAGGCTCGCTGAAGCGTCTTCTCTAGCTTGTTTGGTCGGTGGTGGGGTGGTACCACTCCTGAAAATGCAGTGCTACTACTCTTCTGATTCACTGAGATAGTAAGGGGTTATGGGGATTTATGGTTTTTATTGGCTTCTTGAATGTCAAGCCCAAAGGTACAGCTCCATCCGGGCACTTCCTATGTTATTTAAGAAATAATCTTCGGTGGAGTGCCGCGAACAAGCTCTGGAAATCTTGATGTTGAATGGGGGTACTTTTTTATGGCAATTGGCCACGCCTTGCGTGCTTGTTCACTATCAGCAATGCTGTTGAATGAGACCTGCGAAAATAAGATCGATGACTGCCATGAACTAGAAAAAAAAAACGAAAACGTCTTTTAACCCGTTTCCTCTTTTCCTCAGTAAAATTTATGCTAGCTTGTAATCGCAAATTTGTAATGATTGGTTCACCCAGTTGAGCTTCTATAGTTTAAATGAAAGCAATACGATGGTGGCGACCTCACAGAACACTGTCAACGAAATAGCCACCCCACTTCTTTTCACGTTACTTCATCAACCACGCACTGATATGTTGTTCAGCGATTAGTTATTTTGCTCATTCCCGAACCGAAAATGCTTACTCTCATATAAATGTATTCAAAGTTAACACACAAAATAAGAGTTGTCAGTCAAGAAAACCTCGGCAAACAAAGAGGAGGATGTGGTAGGTCATTGAAATAGATAAAGAATTTTGAAAGAAAGAAAGAAAATGGATAAAAAATGCCCGCCAGGTGGTAACCGAACCCACGACCTCCAGAATACCCTACTCTTTGTTTTCCTATGTCTTCTGACTGCCAACTCTTATTTTCTGTTTTATTTTCAACGAGCCCCTCGTTTGCTATTCCGATTCGCCATATTCAAAGTTAACCTTTTTCCAGGTTCATATTTTCGCTAAACGGCATCTTTGGACGGTGTTTTCTTGTGTTCGGCACGTTTAGGGCGCTCTTGTTCTGTGATTGTGCCAGATAATCGCCATTCATGGCAAGAAGAGTCACGCATAAAGCGATTGGTGGGGTTCGGAACGGAGTTCGTTCACGCGACCACTCGAGCACTCTGTTGCACCAAGTTCATTGCATTTGACGTGAACAGAGAGTAAACTGATTGCGGGAAATCTTCTCCGTCGTCGGTGCGTAAATAACGAATTCTTGAAAGCAGCACAGAAAATACACCAGGGCGTAAATGTAGCAGCTACGTTTGCCTTGGACTCACAAAGCATCTAAACACACGTGTTGCAGCCTCTTTTTTCGAACGCTAGTTGACACTTTTGCCTTCCGGAGGATTGCATGAATTGAAACACCGGACAAGCAGGAGATAACACTAACCTATGGGTATTAGACGCATGCGTTAGAAGTTTTATTTAGTATTCGGGGTACATCGTTTCGGAGCATCGATCGCGTTCTCACTGATCACCTGTTCGCCCTGTTTTAGCTCGCTATAGCCGCTGCGTTATCGCGAAGTAACTGCTAAATTTAAGACAAGCCCGAAGTTCTTTAGTAACGCCGGATGTATCACACGGATTATTCGTGTCATTGTTACGTGAACGAAGTTAACACAGACACGATTCGCTGCACAGGCGACACGCCTACACGAGAAAGTAGCAACGCACCCGTTTGTTGCGGCACCTGCGATAACACAAAAAACGATAATATTTTACTTCGATAGTCACTTCCTTTGACCCTTCAGCACATTTGTATCCTCTTTGTGTGCCGCATTGCCCACCACACTATCTGGGCATCCTGGGCAACAGAAAGCACCAGATCGCCGAAAACACTCCGTAGTCAGATGCTCCGCTTTCCGCTTGTACCCTTGAACATGGCGAAAGCGCTCGCGGCGGCCGCGAGAGGGCAGAAGATTTTGCATAAGGTCTATACGCCTCGCGCGGTGCCTGTAAAGGCGAAACTAAAATCTTCCTTGCGACCTGCTTTGAAAGTAGCCGCGGGAATCTCCAGCCCTCTCCTGACTTTTGCCGCAGCTTTTGATGCGTGTTAATGGCGGAGATTTGCCGTTTGTTTGGGTTATACATACATATCTATGTGTAGTAGTTCCTCAATTGGCAAATGCCGTGTATTTACGAGAGTGTAGGTGTTGTTCTGGCTACCTTACTTTGGTACAATAGGTCTGTATAAGCGCCAGGTCAGCGTCACAGGCCGGCGTCGCGAAGCTGGCATATGGATTGAGCTGATTGTCATTCCACTGCTCCGAAATATACCAAGAGTGTCTACGTAAGTAGAGTTTCCTCAAATGGCCATGCTACGACTACAAAAATGACTAAAACCGGTTTTGTTAGTTCACTTATTCTAGCGGAGCACTCATACATAACAGCACGTACGCCGTCAGATACTGATTACTACCCTGGGCAAGCAATGTGACATTAATGACCCTATCATTTCCGAAAGAAGTACGATGTGAATGCAAGATTAAACTCGGGAATCAGCTCCCGACATAAAAATTTTGCTGGGTCGTCTTGTCGCGAGATGAGCGCTCGCAAACCATATTATATCCTCCGCGAGCAGCGCAGAGATTGGCGTGTAGAATGCAGCATTCGCGCGGACGTGAACAAATGCTTATTCGAAACATCATAATATGACAGAGAAATCCCAAAGACTCTAGAAACAACTCAAATAAGAATTCCCAAATACCACACTCCTCGAACGACACCTTCTATCGCGTGTGAACTACTTACCTTATATACTTCAAACAATGCGTCCGCCGAGTGATGAGGAGGTTGCTGAAGTCAAAAAACAGGAGGAGATTGAACGCGCAGCTTGTGTGTGTGTTTACTAAAACGTTCATTTCTTTGTTTCGCTCCGCATGAATACACCACGGTTGTTAAGCGTTCCGCCTCCGTCCCCATGTTTTACGAAAAGGAAACGCATTTCGCATCTAGTATGTCTGGTGAGCCCTACCTTAACAGCTTTAGCATTTTTCAAGCTGAGGTCGGTGTTTCTTGTTCGAACACCAGCTATTCTGTTTCTTCTCGACCTGTAGGCCATTCACTTTTTCGAGGTTTTATTCAATTTTCTCGGTTCTTGCTATAGGGTATGTCTGGGGTACGTATTAATATAACTATGGGCAGCCTTGGAATATACTTGCCATTTTTATATGGCTTATATTCCCATGAAAGGGAGAAGTTATTGTCTGGTGTAGGGTAAATTACTCTTGGAATAATATTTGTCTACAACTTGTTTACTCAAACTAAAGCCACATTCATTGTCTGCACTGAAAAAAAAAACACCTCTTCTGGGCCACTATCAGGTCTAAACGGAGCGACAATTGAATTCACTTGGGCTGACGTATTCGTATGCGGCAGTGGTGATCATGGTTATATTTTGCTTCCGTCACCGACGCACTTACGAGGGACAAAAGAGCGCACAGAACCAGGTCACCGGATACCTCTTGTTGGCGCTCGAGAACTCTACCAATACGAAGCTATTTTTTTTTCACGTGCCCTAAGTGCACTATTTACTTGCACAAGTCACCAAAAGAAGTTGCTGAGGGTGGGGAAAGGCAAAACGAAGCAGAGTAGAACCAATATGCTGCATGAGCTCCTATCAGCCACATAGCTCTCCTCCCGTAAACGCAGCAGGGAACCGGCGCCAAGCGGCCCAGCGATCGCGAAGCTCGACGTGTATAGCTGCGTGTACACGCCACCACTACCTCCACTCCCCGGTCATGCACGCATAAACCAGCAACCAGTTACGTAGGTGTGCTGGGACGTGAAAGACACAAGCGCATATGTCGTTCTCAAAGTCTTTCAAGCTGGGTGAGAACTATAGGCTCACGTCGGCGCTCCAAACGGGCAAGGTGGTTTTTATGTGGGAGGGATTCGCAGCTACTCGACGAGCTGGAACTTGCACGGTACCATTTACGGCAGCATCATTCCTTTGTTTTTGCGCTCATTCGCCGTTTTGTTCGCGCGGAAGCTCCTTAAATTCCCTCTCTCCTTGCTCCTAGCAAAAAACACACGTCCTCCTTATAATGGATTGAAACCTGGAAGGATTCAATCTTTGTTATAGCAGAGAAACATGTCTATTTTCCTCCAGCTTCGTAGGCATCTCAGGGTCCGTGTGCCGCACCACAGCGTGTTCCACAACACACCGTGTGGCACAACTCAAACTGCTCCACCACGGCGGACAGCTGAAAGGTAGCATTGAGCCGTGAGACTTGCGTGTTTAAATCTCCCACAAGCACCACGGGAAGTCCTCGATACCAGCATTACGCCTAGCCGTGCGTGCACGCCCCATCCTTCCGCCCACAGCCCGTGGTCGCATAAGGCCGCAATAGGTGATGGGCGCGAGCTTAGGCGTGATACACACCGTAAGAAGTGTGGCTTGGAAATCCTTTCAAGCTGAATAAAATTTATGATCTAATATCGGCGTGCTTGGCGACCAAGTGGCTATTCTTCCGGGAGTTACTGGCAACTACTGTACGAGTAGGAATTTTATGTGCCAATGCCGGCTGCTCAACTATCTTTGGAAGCGGATTTGCATAGTTTTTACGCCCATTCGCCCTTCTGTTGATCTTTTCTGCAAACGTTTGATTACGATGTATCGCCGTTTATTAGCCGATTGCGCAACATTCGAAAAAGGAATCGTTTGTTTGAGGGAAATAACAGTTGCGTAAGAGGGGAGGTGGCGGTGAGGAGAAGCGCTAGAGCGGCGCCGTGTTGTTTGGTAAGACATATACTGCTTCACAGGAAAAACCCTACATATAGTAGGAAGCTCATTGGTGCGCCCCCTGCTGCCCCCCCCCCTCCGATTTATTTCCACGTAATGGAGGTGTTGATTAATATCTGATCAATAACCTTTTGATCTATAACCTCGGGACTGCACATCGGTTTGAGATAGGTGGTGAGCCAGTGGGAGTGTTAAGCGAATATATCTACTTGAGCCAAGTTGTGACCCCGGGTCTAAACTATGAAGAACAGATAATTAGAAGAATCAGAATGGGGTAGAATGCATTCGGCAGGCATTCACAGATAATGCTTGGAGGCCTACCATTTTCCCTGAAGACTAAAGCGTATGACAGCTGCATCTTACTGGTACTCACTTACAGGGCACAAACTTGGAGGCTCACTAAGAGGGTTCAACCGAAATTCAGAACGAATCAGCGCATAATAGAACGGAAGATGACAGGTGTAACATTAGGGGACAAGAAGTGAGGGGTGTGGGCCAGGAAACAAACGCGTGCAATGACATATTAGTAGAAATAAAGAAGAAGAAACGGACGTGTGCAGGGCATGTAATGCGAAGGCAAGATAACCGTTGGTGATTGAGGGTAATTGAGGAGATCATTAGACAAGGCAAGCGTGGCAAGGGGCGACAGAAAGTTATGTGGGCAGAATAGATGAAGAAGTTTGTCGGGATAATTGGTCGCAGTTAGCACAGGACCAGGATAATTGAAAAATCATGGGAGAGACCTTTGCCCTACAGTGGGCGTTGATAGGCTGCTGATGATGATGAATGGAAGTAAAGTCGCCTGAGTGACCACCTTGGTATGTGAATACAGGTTTAAGGGCTGTTGCAGATCGGTTAACTTCGGCAATTTTTGATATTTATTTCATAGTGTAAATTCTGATGTTTTGATTTTCTAACCCATAAACCCATTTATCGGGCACCAAACAGAACGCATATGTTTGCCCTGTCGGCACTATTCTCACGGAGCACTAACAGTAAAGGATACTCGCGTTGTTCACATGTTACAACTCGCGCTAAAATGGATGTGTATACCTGAGTAAGCCTTGTTTTTTGTGTCAATGGTTACGACGCGACTGTATTCATAAAGACACACGAAATTGATAACAGTTAAAATAAGTAAGTATACACACCGTTGTCGAGAAACGTTAGCTTTATTGTCTATCTATGTCCAGCAGTAAAAAAAGTCTTAAAAAACTCTTGAAGTATTTATTTATCCTTACGTGACTATTCTTTTAGCTCCACTGATTGTCAAAACTGATCCAAATGGGAAGCTAGATTTTTATTTTTCCCGCAATTGTAGGCTTTACAAGTGTCGTTCTTGTGCCACTGTTTTTTTTTAATACACTGTGAAAACTAAGTTGACTTCGCCGGTGACCAGTACGTAAACTTTTCAGTTTTGGCATGTTTTTAAATCCTACACATAAACATCGTTCCCCAGGAAGCAGTTCGTCGCATTTGCTCGATGAACTTCTTCATTTTGCATTGTCCTCGCGGGAGTAAGCTTTCAAATATCCAGTGTAGGAAAAATTGTTCGCAGCAGTCTATAAAAAGCTTTTCCGCAGACTCCGATCTCTCGAGATTTCCTAAAATGTCGTTGCAATTTCAGCGATGACGTGATTTGTGAACTTTGTAAAAATTACTTTTGTTGGTTTTCCAATACATCATTTCTTGGAAAACCCTCGGGCTGGTGTATAAACGATAAAAAGTACAGCGCACACATCGTGAAAGGACAGCCTATTGCCCTTTAATCTCACGAGGCACACGGTGTTAACGTAACTATTTGCAAGACAATCGCCACTACACCATTTCTTAGAAAGAGGAGAGTGGCTAAAATGCAGCACAATCCTCGTGGCATGCTGCTCGAGTTCTTGCCAGCCTTCATTGTCACATTTGTCCTCGCATCTAGCGGTCGTGTGTTTTGTTGCTAGAACTAGACACTGCGTACTATGTCCGCCCCCGTGGCACATCAAAAACTGGGTGATACGTTTGCCAGAAGAGTCGCTTGCCTTGAAACGTACGTTAGCTGTTTCCCCCCACCACTCGCATGAAAATGAGCTACGCACACATCCACATTATAGATGACCGGGAGAGGCTTACGTTAAGCAATGGAGGTTCCCTTATCGGGTAAAGCTTACCGGTCAGTACGACAATGCAGTACTAAGACCACCTACAACTATTTATCGGATATTTGTGATTTGAAGGGCCGCGCTCGCGTGGCGTTCTGTGATGTAGTGATCTGGAAAGGGCGTAATGACATGATATATTAAAAGGAAGAAGAGTGCGGAAGCATGAAAATGAAACTTTAAGAAATGGGTCCGGCATCTCACTCACTGGAACAAGTCGCCATAGTTGGTGTATAAGCAGCAGTTTGCCCGTCACACAATACAACAAGAGGAACACTGATATTTACATGTCGTTAATACTGGGCCTCTGAAAACTTTGGTTACACTTTGGCGTCGGCCATGTTACTCTGAAATAGGACGTCTGTTTTAAAACTATATCAACTATGGATTAACACTGGTATTATATTCAGAATAAAGTGCGTCAGGCACACTTGCAGCCAATTTGCTTGCGAGCCCACGCACGCACAACCAAAAATACCAACGCTTTGGTAACCTGGTGCTTGTCACAAAAGGTTGATGGATTAGAGTGACTGGGCTTCGGGCGAAGGAGACCGTAGACGAGATGGTAGGCCAAATGTTGGGGATGAAAGCTCCAGCTTGAAGAGTTATCGTTAGAAGGGTCTTATGTGTATACAAAATACGGTGACGTCTTGGCTAAAGACAATGCAGACTTCCCGCAGGCAGGATTAGAGGCAAGACCATCCTTAAATTTGCAGCAGATTTTCCCGCTAGGATGACCGGATCATCATTCCGAGTATCATGTATCAGTTATTTTACTAACATACCTAAAGTTGTACACGTAAGAAAAATTGCTGTCACCTGCAATACATGGCCACCTAGGAACAGGCACGATTACAGAAAACAAGTAAACTATATTTTCACTGAAGCCATCTAAAACAAAAATATCGTAAAAATATTTCACAAATATTTCGAAGAAAGTTTTGGCTGGTGTTATTATTCAATATTTATTTTAAACCATGATGCATAACACAATGTATTTATTTACCTATGCAGCTTTGGTGGACTCTCAGCTTTACAGTAATAAAGAGGGTTTAGATATTTGGAAATTTTGTTTGAACTTTTCTTTTAAAACTTTAAAATACTGCCATATTTACGTTTGCCTATACATGCACGACATTGCAGTTTCTGGCACGACGACCGGGCACTAGGCAACAAACTGTACGCGTAAGAACCTTTTAGATGCGGAGCGTCTTATGCTCGGGGGTATGTCCCGCGTCGTCGGCGGTGGTCCGGCGTCCGCACACCACCGTTTCTTGTACAATCCCCCACGTGGGTACGTGCTATAGAAGAGGGACAACTACAACAACTCCGGTTGTGCTTGCGCTTGACTCCGTGATTCTTCAGATGAAGTAGGATGGAAGCAACAGCCCCGTCAGTGAGTGTGCTGACGCAATTAAGTGAGAGCATCAGCGCAAACACTAACAGCAATTACACCCAACTACAATCCGCGGAACGTGTATCGATCTCGTCTTTACCAACTGCAACGGCGACGACTACATAGAACCGCTGCTACGAGGTCCACTGACTGTGCACTTCAGTGACCATAAGACCATCATACTCAAAGTAAGAAGACGTGCAAACCTAAATAAAGACCTTAGGTATTACTTCAATCTCGTCTCACTCGCGTATATACGCATACAATAAGGAAAATTACACCAATCTCCCCGAAGGGAACTATGAGTTGGATATATGAACATTACGGGGTTCACTACATTTCCACCAAATTTGGCTAACAAACATAATAGAAACGCAAACGGAACCCCCCTGACGCTCCGCATTCTACTCATGGTTTCCTTCGGGGAGATGGGTGTAATTTTTTTTAAATTGTAGCGGACATTCAGGGTGCATCAAACATAAAAACTGTGACAGTTTAAAGAAGGGTGAAGTAAAAAGTGGGAAGCCATACTGAACCATCAGACATCCTGGTTGCACACATGAAGCTAGGTAGCTAAAGAACATTCAAAGTTCTAGGTTTTCATAAGGAACAGAGAATGCAACCGGTTGCGTTCAGCCCAATATGTTAAACAGTTTACCACAGCTATGTCTTCAATAAAAAATTTCCCCGCATTTCCCCGAGGGGAAGAATGTGAAAGTGCGAATGCAGGAGTTGAATTTGCGCGGTTAGGTAATGTTCGCGAAAGAGAGATCACACACACACACACAACTACAAAGAAAGAAAGATGCATTTATTCACAGACACCTATTTGTGTTGTCGTTGTACTTGATTGCTAGAGCGGATCGCAGCTTTGAAATTTCGTGTCAGTACTCCTTTAAGCGGGTGCATTAGTTCTTCTCACGCCCGATTCCTGGCCAATCCCCCACGTGGGTATGTGCCATGCACAAACACCTATTTGTGTTGTCGTTGTACTTGATTGCTAGAGCGGATCTCAGCTTTGAAATTTCGTGTCAGTACTCCTTTAAGCGGGTGAATTAGCCCTTCTCACGCCCGATTCCTGGCCAATCCCCCACGTGGGTATCTGCTATGTCAGCGGCCAGGCAGCGCGCGCCCATCTCCCCCCGTTGCCAAGGAACACGACGAGATTCCTGGCCAATCCCCCACGTGGGTATGTGCCATGTCGCCCATCTCCCCCCGTTGCCAAGGAAGACGAGGAGCGCGCGCACCCGCAGCTGTTGCTATGTGGACGGACGGCGGTCACCAGAATTCAGGGACGCTTATAAAGGGCATTCGCACTTAAAACTGCATGGCGCATAATAAGAAACACACTACGCATTCCTCGACTACGGAAAACTGCAAGACTCTGTAGTGTAGTCGCTGCCCTACTACTAGACGCATTGATACACCCGTGCCTAGGGGGTACTAATATAAGAACGTTGAAGGAAGTACACACTGATTCCGTGCCAAGGACAAAACTCAGAAACAACAGCTAAACACCACGAACAGAAACCAAAAAACAAGCAAAACCATCTCATAAAAATCGGCTGTGCGTGTCTAAAAAGATTTTCAACAACGCTCACAGAGAGAAAAGGGAATATTACAAATAAATGGCAGATATTTTAGTAGGTTAAATCTTGAATTGGGAATTCAGTCAGTCTGAGAAGGCACGCAAAAATTTAGGTTTCTGCTTAACGTAGAAACCGGTACGTAAATATGAGTATAAATCAATAAAAGTACGAGTATCTACACGTGGAAGAAGCAGACTCTTGACACAAAGCAAATGCATTCTAAAAGAAGATGTCTGTATTCACGAATTCTTTAAAACGACTGATTCCAACCTCTCCAGGCGCATAATTCCAGGTGTATAATTAGGCATACGGCCCCTCCTCACTTTAATGCGACTTCACCTGTAATTTTCTTTTTCAACCACCAAATTTCAAAGTTGAAGCGTTTCAAGTGAGTCCGAAGGTTTTCTCTAAAACCACAATGCATTTCAACATAGAACTCAATGCATTTCGTCTTTGGTCGAAAGGAAAGATCCTAAAACCTCTGGCCACAAGGGGCGTGCGGGAAACTGGCTTTCCATTGTGTACTAACGGTTACTTCAACAGTGCTAAAATATGATCGGTTCAAATAAGAGTAAAGACATCGATCATGAAGAAGAATTAAAATAGTATACCTTCTCATACGCCATGTGCTCGTATACAATTAAATCGCTCGCGGCCTCGTTTATTGAGTTCGCAAACAATTGCCGCACGGATTTGTTCTTCGACTGCAACTTGGGTATCTGAAGGTTTAACGATCGATTTGGCTCACCTTCTACGAAGTTTGGACAGACTTTGAACTCTCTCGCTCCGCTCAACATTTTTTAAAAGGGTTAGAAAAATCACGAGAGGGTCGGCTGAGGTATTGGTCAGCAACTTCTTAATGTGACCAGCGCCGAAATGAGCGAGACTATGCACACTTTGCATGCGGAAAACGATGCCACCAGTGCAACCGTCCTCTGCAAGGCCGTTCCCGCAACCGCAACTCAACTCCTTCCGGCTGGTGACCAGTCGCCTATCTTCATTGCTAGATGGTGATAGAAATTTTACATGTACCTTGTAAGCTGCAATGAAGATAGTCGATGTTAGTCGAAGCAGTCGGTAAGTGACGATGATGGAGCGCAGAACTATTGCGAAATGGTTAGGTGTTGAAACCTGCATCCTAAAAATTTCAAAAAAATTAACACCGAGTGTTTGCACAGGGCCACGCTGTTTGACACTAAAGGAAATTATAATATTTAAAACACTTTAAAGGTATGTTGACCATTTTTAAATTAATAAATAATTTACCGATGAACTTAAACTGGAGGCTTTGAAAGCCTCTACGTTCGCCTTGTGAACAAGCGTAGACTTCATTACGAGTTCCAAAACCAAGATAAAGCTGATGAAACCTTGAATCAAAAATCAATAATTAACAGACGCACAACGTTTAAATGCTTCGTAATTTGAGCCTGAAATGAATGCGTGTTGTTTATTTATTATACACCCTCGAGCAACAAAGACAAACAATTACAAACGGACTAGTTGATTAGAAAAAGTTTCCGCAAAAGACCACGGAGGGTTTAAGAACAATAAACATTCCTTTTCTGGTTTGTAACTTTAATTATATAACTTTTTTCTGTTTGCCATTCGTTGAGCTTTAAGGAAAACTTATCTGCCTTCGCGCCATTTTCGCAATCAAATGGCCGGAAAAGGCGAGAAAGCCCTGGCGATAGTCGTCCTGCTGTTTTAATCGTATAACGTCCATTTTTTGCTAATGACGAAAATTGAGCGGCCAGACAAATTGTTCTGCTACCGTCGTCAGTGGTTTGACAATTTCTATTAACCCATAGTCAACATTCAAAACGGTAGTTGGGCTTTATTAATATTGGCAGAACCTAAACGCTAATGCCGCACAGATTATTTCCCTTTTCAAGCAGCTTGAAATATTTTCTATGGGCGATTGTTTTAAAAACAATGGCTTGTATCTCACAATCAAAATGAAAAAGAAATGCATTACCCATCAATGCAACCTACGTGGGGATCCATGGTCGCTTACGGCGAGAGAATGGCGATTTATAAAATGTTGAAGTACATTTTGTGGTAGCGTTTATGCCTACTGCTTTATAAATTTGATCTCAATTGTGTTTTGTTCACAGGCATTAGCTTTTTGCCACCCTCAATTTTATTGTATTCTCTTTTTTTACTTCGCCACAGGCCCCTAGCTTATTCTAAATCGCCATAGAGTTTCTTAGCACGTATATAAAGAGGAAGCCGTGCCTGGGGATCCATGTCGGCGTGGGGGGTTGCGACCATACGGAAAATACCACAGCTCATGGGTAGGCATGTTTATTAGATTCTTAAGGGTCTTCGTTTGTTTGGTTTCTTCCCTAAACTGGAATATGACAATAAGGTAGCTGCCTCGTCCCAAATGGCCGAAGCTCGCTTTGCTGCTCTTAATTGGCTTCTCGCTCTCCGCTTAGAAAGTCAAAATGCACCCTATTAATAAAGGCTAAGACTGCTGTGATTCATTATAAGCAAGTGGAAAAAGTAGTGCTGGCGAGCGAAAGTCAGTGCATATTTACGTAAGTATACAAGCCCACAATGCAGACACGTTAGTTTTCGGGAAGGCAAATGCGCTTACCGGGTATTCTTTGCAGTAGAAGTACATATTGTAGCAGTAGAAGTACATATTGATATACCCCTGTCGCACGTGCACGAAAAATGACATTCTTTGCTCAACGCCTTAGGTTGTGATGCCACCCACTCCAAGGTCCGTTTTGGTTTCAGGAATTCAGCACAACTCATATTCACGAACGCCTAAATCTGCCTACTCTCAAAAGCGATGGGCACCAAATGGAACTCTCAGCACCAGAGCGTGGATGGAAAACGTATGAGCTTTGAAATGCGAAGCTTTTTTTCCCACTTGGTGGTAAGGTTCAGAAGAAGTACAAGTTTGCCGAAACAGAGGCAACAGGAAGAGCGTCATGTTACTCGTGATTTTCCATTTTTAGGATTTAGCTACTTCTGGAATGTGACAGCAGCTGCTGAAGCCACTTTTAGAAACAGGTCAGACCATTTTTAAACACAGTTTTCTACCACGTTTACTTTCAAAAGCAACATTTGAACACTTCTAAAACGTTTTTTCGCTGCGTTCAAAACTTCTAAAATAGGAGTGCAATCTCTTTTTGGTTCTTATCGCCGTCTTGCTTACACATTTATTGAATTACCGTTTTGGTGTCTAGCACGGCCCGACCAAATAATGTCATTCGGGGTCTTAAGCCCTTAAGCACTTAATGTCAGTCTTTATGCACGTGTGGCACGGCTAAAGATAGAGCCCGGGCATGTTTACTGACCAGCAAATTTGCCGCTACGTATGTTTTAGCAAACGTTCTGTTACGAAAACACGAGCGAAGAAACCGTCAAGGCTAGGGGTTCGTTTTTGTAGATACGTACATAAAAGCTTTTTGCGCATTTCAAACAACTTATTCTTAGAAATGTTTGCAAAATAAGAGTCTTTACTGAGTATCTCTCAAAAATTGGCAGTAATAACAACTACATGGTTTGTCTGCAGAAAACTAGCCTTAACCGTGCCGGCGGACTCTCCCTTAAAAGAACGTGTTTTATTTTCGCTTTCTTGATTTTTCAAACAGCCGGTTTTATTTTGTAATTCTATAATGACACACTAATCGCGTTTTTGCTGCATTGTATAAAATTTACTACAAATAAAAAGTTTCAATCCATGCCAATGATAAAGCTAAGGCGAGCTCACGGTACAATGGCTGCCTATGACGACACAGACGGCCTTAATGTGAGCCGCATAGGTGCTAGCAGCAGGTTCTTCTCAACAGTGTTCAGCGAGAAACTCTATGTGAATCAAGCCTGGTACGCCAACCGCCAAGCACGTGGAAGATGGGGTCGAGCAGGAACTGTCGCTCATTGAGCGAAAGGTTGCAAACTGCGCAAAAGAAGCGTCACCGCGGCCAGCTCGGTTTTATGACACATCAAGAGTATAAACGCTTATATAAGCGCTTTTAAAGAGTATAAACAACGAGCAATTTTACCGAAATTGTTTCATTTCATTTTTTACGAGGCTTAACTAGCCGATGATCCAGTGGTGATGAGGCGCGCGGCAGTAGAGTGCTCCGGAATAATTTTGGCCTATTGGGGATCTTTATGGTGTGCCTTAATCTCGAAAACACGCGCGCTTTCGCTTTTTGCTTCCACCAGAAAAGCGGCTGGTTCGTTTACCGAAAATTTCAACGTACTGCTCCCGGAACAGAAAATTACAGCCATATTTTTTACAAGAGAAAGTGTTCCTCACTCTAAGCAAAAAAGGCAGTAGGAGGTTAGTAACCGGCTTGATTTACTAACTCCTAAAGAGATTTACACCCCGCAGAAGGGTACGCAGGTGCTATTACTAAGTATTGGCCATAAATGCTACCGTCACGTGTCTAGACTGGGCACTTATTAACTGCAGATTGCTTGATACTAACATTCATTGATACTACGAAATTTTTATGACATGTTCAACATAACACCTGCATCACTTTTCCCAATCCAACTCACGAATAAAACGTTGTGCAAATTCATATGCTGACTCGTGTATGCTCATATTGAAATGCAAAATTTAAGAATTATCGGTGAAGTATTTCACTTTTGCAACAAGGCCACCGGCTCCATATCAGTATTCGCTGGTTCTGACTAGAAAAGCACCTAGATCACATGCATTTCTTAGGTAAATAAGTAGTTCTCAGTCACCTAATCAGACCATTGGTTTTCTTACCTAATTTTTTGGGCGTCTAAGTGATCTGATTGTGTCTGTATGTCGTGATGCGCGCTCAGCCGCTCCACATTGTCACGCATAGCTGCTGTGCCTACACCCAGCAGTACGATGTCCGCTAGAAGCGCACTTTTTAAATCTTTACACCCTCTCTATTTAAAACCCCTATTAAAGGTGTGTCCCATCGGACAAATCTTTCCGGCGTTTTCGGCCAGAAAGTGTGTAAAACAGTTTAGCTTGTACACACTATATTGAATCATCAGTTACTAAAAGCATGTAGGTAGCTAGAGAACGGACAGGCCACACGCACGCGACACAACGCCATCTGCTCACTGGATCCCCGAGACCTTTGTGTAGCAGGTGTGGGGAGGGCCAACCCGTAATTCACATTCTAATTACACGCAAATCACTCCACACAACAACATGCCAACATTTCTCTTACCTCTACAGACGACACATTACACTACACCCTTCATTGTTTTAGAGGGTGATCCAATGGTTCCTCTACCACGTAGTGTTAGATTTTTTAGAGAAATAAAATTTTTACATCTCATTTACTGTCACGCGTAGTTGTTTATTTGGCCTAATTTCATACCACGCGCAATCACAACGTGGCTTTCTACAGCAGGCATCCTCATTGTCTTTGATGTTAGTTTTGTTTTCGTTGAGCGATTTTAGAGTTTGAGATTTCATCCCTAGTACATAACAACTGTTTTGGCGATCTTTCACCTGTTGGCCTTGCGCCATTAGCATCCAACCACCACCATCATCATCAAAACCATGTAGCTAAGGGGAGTGTTCTCACAAATACAATCCTAAAGAAGGTAACGGTGCTTATTACATGCTTCAGTTAATAACTAACTGGTATTACATTTCTACCTCTAGTAACTAGGTACCCACCTGATGCATTGAAGAGTAACTGGTTAGTGTTGGGTTAGTAAATGCAAGCACCTCTTTTGCGGAGAAAGCGCCTGCATGTTGGTAAACCCTTTAGGACTATAAATACAAGATCTGTAACCGGAGCAGTGAGCTTACCAAGAATCTTTTCTTCGGAACTGAGTCTGAGTTTGGTGCCCACATATAAAAAAGACGTGGTAAACACGCTCGGAGTTTTAGGTAGAGAGAAATTTGTGATTGTCAAAACATCCATTAATTGGTGTAGCAACAGGGCGTAGAATACCCCAGTTGCCAAATAAAAGGAAAACAGTAGGCATTATTGCAAAACGATGTTGCAGATCCAAACTTATTGTTACCGAACCTTCACCGAAAACAGAAGTACTTAAAACGGAATTTTTTTAAATACCTTCATTATTTTATCAAAAAGTCACGCAATAGTGGCGCAAAGAAACCGTATTACATGCTTCCGCAGCAATCGGAAAACTTATCTGAAAGGACATCTCATCATTCAAGTGGATTGAAAACCACTGTAGTTATTTTCGACGATTATGGTATCTTTCTCACGTGCTTTGACTTACATCAGACTTCAGCATCATCAGAAGTAAGATGCTTACATCAGAAGTAAGCGCCTTGAGTCGCACCTTGAGTTGAAAATTACAAGTTAAACGAAAAGCAAAGATAACCTATTACAAGTTGAAATTTGCTCCCATATCTAATGATCCTCAGAAAATCTGGAACACTATAAAAGAACCTCATAGGTGTTCCCAGCACCTCTTTTTTCCAAGTATACTCACGATTGACGGTGTAAAATGTAGGGGTCGGGCATTACCTGAAAAATTCCACCAACATTTTCTTTATTCTTGTGCGCCAGTACAGACACATTATTCGTGTGTAGGATTAGGTGAGACTACTTTTCCTCCAACTGCAAACACAATTTTCCTCGCTCGAAGTACAGAGTTGAAAATAACTTCCTTTCTCAAATCTCTACCAAAAAGCACCGCACCTCGTTGTGTTGATATAAAAGTTGAGCCTATTAAATCTGCAGCTAATATTTTGAGTTCCCCCTTATTGCATATTTGCAATAGCGCGCTCATCACTGGTAGTTTTCCAAAATGAACGAAACTTGCACGTCTGGCTATACTCGAGGGTATACTTCTGCCCTTGACATAACAAAAGTGGCCTATTTGTCAATATTAATAATTATCTGCCAGTATCCGTTCTGCCGCTTGTTTCAGAAGTTCCAGAACATTTAATAAGCACGAGGTAAACTGAATTTTTTTATTCGACTTTAGCTTTTGTGGACGAGCAGTATGGATTTCGGGAAAAACAAGATCAGCTGAAATGGCCCTCCTAAATATAAAAGAGAAAATAACAAACAATTATGAGCGAAATTTGTTCGCCGTTGGGCGGTTCCTTGAATTTAGGAAGGCCTTTTATTTTATTCGGCACGATGTATTGCTCCATAAACTCCCCTTATATAGAATCTGTGGTGTTGCAATAAATTTGATCACCAGCTACTTCTCTGATCGCTTAGTGATCAATTTCGTTAATGGGTACCGATCGTCGATGAGACAAATGTTATACGGGATTTCAAAAGGCTCTATTTTGGGCCCATTGTTTTTTCGGCTTTACATTAGGACATTGTACATACACCTCTGACTCTAAACGTTACGTTGTATACCGACGAAACGTGTTTTTTTTTTCTGGAAGATGTTTGCGTGAAGTGGAGTCGTCAGTCAATAATTGGCTTCGCGAGTTCTCAATTTCGATCTAATCTTCGTCAGTTGAACGTAACAAGAACAAATTTGTTGTCTTTGCGCCCCAAAATAAAGCTGACAACTGCAATATATTCCTACTATTTCGTAACTCCGTAATAAAACATGTGTTCACACCCAAAGTTTTGGGTGTTCTTTTCAATGAAAATTTAAATTGGACATATCGTGCAAATAAAGTTCATGCAAGCATGTCTCGGTCTATAGGAATGTTAATCAAAATCAAGAGTCTAATTCGTAGCTGGTTGATGCGTCACTTACACCATGCTGTTGGGCAGTCGCACCGTCATTATTGCCTTTTAATTTGAGTTATCACAACCGTAACACATTTAGTCAGGCTGTTAATTTTACAAAAAAAGCATTTCGATGCATAGAGAATGTTCCTAGCTCATACCACTTAATGCTGTTGTTTTTAAACCACAACTTGCCTAAAGTAACTCAATTCTTCGAGCATAACTTTGCAGTTCATATATGCTGCGAAATGAATAGACACGGACTGTTTTTTGATCCCTACACTCCAGTTAACACTAGATACAATCTTCCACAAGGGGCTTTTAATACCACATTTATTAGAACAAACTATGGTGCACAAAAACTAGAGCATTTAATACCCAATTTTCTTAATAAAACCCACTCATATTCGACATAATTCTTCAATTTACCCCGCTGCTCAGACCTAAATGAAATATAAATCAACACATTTTCAGATAAACTGTCTAGAAGGATGCACTGGTTTCTTTTTTGTTTTTTAATTAAAATAATTTATTAGCTATGTGTTCAGTTTTCGGCTTCTGTATTACACTTGATGTTCTCTGTGTCGGCCTTCTTTTAGACATTGTATTACGTTGCTTCTGCTAGCATCTTTCATTATTTTTCTTCTTTTTTCCCCATCACCATGGCTAATGATAGCTTTTTGTAGTAATTGTGTAACGCTCTCATTTTTTACATATTTTAGTCTCTCTCCCTCTTTCCCTCTGTTTTTTTGTTCCGCCCTCGTCATCAACAATGTGCAATGACGACTGTAGGGTGTAGTAGGCCGCTGTCAGGCAGAGTACACCTCCCTTATGCCTGTGTACACCATGTTACTTCTGCCCGAATAAAATCCAACTTCAATTTCAACATCAACTAATGGGTGGACACATGATGATGATGAGGCCACAAGGAAACAACGCTTCTCGTTGTCGGAAGCGAACCTTCGTTACATGCGGGCAGCATATTTACTTCAAGCAAGCCCTGTCTATACATTCACATATTATTTCCTCAACATGCGGACGGCGATTCGCTATTTAACCACCCTCGAGTAATAAATAGCTACATTGTTACTAATATGTTACTAACAACCGTTCATCTTACTGTGTATGCGCTCCTTTGATACTGTGACCAGAGCTACATCTGATCTCTAAAGGTACCCGGAAAAACTATAAAGACTAAATACAACCACAACAGTTTTGTTAGAGCCGTGATACGGTGCTGGAATATGAACCTAATGAATGCTCTCATGTTACGGTCGTGCGAAGTCGTGCGAACTGCCTTAGTGAGTGTGCTTCGCGTAATCGCATTTGCTGTCGGTGGTATCTCGACTAACAAACTGAAACACTGCGCTTTCCTTACCAGAACCTCCCGCCTGTATATGGATGAATTGAACGGCGTGCGGAGCCGCTTGTCTCCGTCGATCTCAGATAATGGGCATGAGCTCGAAAAAGTGTGTAATGTACCGGCGAACGACGTATCACTACTGCAAGAAGCCAAGGTCTGGTCAGGAGGATGTTTTATTTTGTGAGCATCGAATTTGCTTTGGTGCTCGTGTACACCGTGCGCTGGCTCTTAAGGTGCTTATGATGGTTGTATGTTTTGATGATGGTTCAATGTTTAAAAATCGTAAAAGAAACGAATAGAACAAAAGATCTCTGGATTTCAATAATGCCTGGTGATTTACTGTAATATGTATAAGAAATACCTCACGATTAAAAATCCAGAAATATTCTTATGATTTTTCTGACATTCCGTGTATGGCGCAGAATACACCTAATTGTAAATAAAGTAATCCACGCTTCATCAAAGTTCTGAGCAATGAATAACCAACGACGAAATTATCGCCGCTTACAAGGCAATTATCAAGGTAAAAATAAATGCTAAACGCCGGCGCCCATTACTCAGTAACTAAACAAAAAGATAAATTTAGGATAGTCTAATAAGCAATTCCTCAGAATTAATCCCGTAAAGTTCTAATAGACAAAAACGGTGCAGATAACACCATTTGGGGGCACCTCAAGATCAAAAAAATAACCAACTTCTTCCTCGGAAAACCGGGGTGCACACGCTGCTTTACCAAAGTGAAAGGGAAAACAAATCCCTTCTCCGCAAATTAAAACGCTAAACCTTGGAAAGAACGCTATAAAAAACTTCTTTTGTTGAGCTTTTCCTAAATGTTCGGCAAAGTCAAGCAAGTGCTCACACATGCTACAGCAGACGGTGAACTGGCAGGCGTTCGCTGTTTGGACGTGCCTGCGATGTGTCGTGATGCACCACGCATGGCGTATATTAGTATATTGGGAGTAGTATTCTTTCTTTTCCCACTAGGATAACTCAGGCGGCTTGTTCAGAGTGCTTTTCAGTTGGTAGGGGAGTATTTGCATGGTTTTGGGATGTTTTATTAAAGCAAGTGTACCGGAATCTTGGAAGAACGCGAACGTCATTCTAATCCATTAGAAAGGTCACATGAAGGGCTTTAAAAAACAGGCCGATCAGCTTACTCTCAGTCGTCTACAAGGTACTTACCAAGGTAATCGCTAACAAAATTTCTGCAACCTTAGATTTCAGTGAATCAAAAACATAAGCAGGGTTCTGTAAAGGTTATTTAACAATGGACCTTATCCGCACGATCAATGAGGTGATAGAGAAGTGCGGTGAGTATACAGAACCCCTATATATAGCCTCCATAGATTATGAGGAAGCATTTGAATCAGTCGAATCCCTAGCAGTCATTCAGGCATTAGGGAACCAGGGGGTAGATGAGCATTATGTAAGAATACTAGAGGATATCTACAATGGGTCCCCAGTTATCATCATCCTACATAGTGAGAGCAGTAAAATATCTATAAGGAAGTGCGTCAGACAAGGCGACAATCTCTCCAATGTTATTCAAAGCATGTTTACAAGAAGTATTCTGAAGGTTGGATTGGGAACAGGTGGGAGTAAGGGTTAATGGAGAATACCTCAGCAACCTCAGATTTGCTGATGACATTGCCCTGCTAAGTAACTCGGGGGACGAATTGCAAAGCCTGCTTTCCTTATGGACGAACAGAGAAGAACCGTGGGCCTGAAAATTAAAATGCAGAAATCTAAAATAATGACCACTAACCCCGGGACAGCACAGCCGTTTGGAATAGTGGACGAGGCAGTAGAAGTGGTAAGCGAATATATCTACTTAGGCCAAGTTGTGACCCCGGGCTCCAACCATGAGGCAGAGATAATTAGAAGGATCAGAATGGGGTGGAGTGCATATGGCAGACATTCTAAGATAATAAATAGCAGCTTACCATTGTCCCTGACGAAGAAAGTGTAGGACAGCTGCATCTTACCGGTACTCACTTACGAGGCAGAAACTTGGAGGCTCACTAAGAGGGTTCAACCTCAATTGAGAATGACTCAGCGGGCAATGGAGCGGAAAATGATAGGTGTAACAGTAAAAGACCAGAAGAGAGCGGAGTGGGTAATGGAACAAGTGCGTGTTAAGGACATATTAGTACAAGTTAAGTAGAAGAAATGGACGTTGGCAGGGCATGTTGTGCGAAGGCAAGATAACCGTTGGTCATTAAGGGTAACAGAGTGGATCCCTTGAGAAGTCAAGCGTTGCCGGGGGAGGCAGAAATTTAGGTGGGCAGTTGAGATGAAGAAGTTTGCGGGGATAAATTGGTCACCGTTAGCACAGGACCGGCATAATTGGAGATCAATGAAAGAGGTATTTGCCCTGCAGGGGCAATAGATAGGCTAGTGATGATGTTGATGATGATAAATGCGCTGTCGGCAAATTTATGGCCGAATTTGGGAGTTCTTATTACGCTCGTAGCCGGTATTTAGTTTATTTCGTAGTATGGGGAACTGATTAGGCTTTTTTTTAATTTTTTTTCGAATGTTTTGCTATCCAAACATCAAACAGTTTTTTTTCTGCACCCGCACAATGTATTTTCTAGCAATTGCATATATCAAAACTGCTTCTAAACACGTAAATAACAGCACAATTCAAAATACGCCCAATGCTCAGAAGTACATCTATAATTGAAGGTAAAATCGTCAGTTTAAATACTTGAACTTTGTTCTACGAAAGATTAATGTAAGTCGTTTGCAAACACTGAAGTTTGCCAGGCATTGATAGTTTCGGAGTTCGCTTGCATTTTCTTCTCAAACAGTGACAGTACCACCGTCTCCTGGCATGTTGCGCACCAAGCCACAGAATCACCGGTTATAAAGGGATACCAGAGTTCTTTAAACCTCTAGCAGCAAATACAGGTGCATGCTGTACAGCCAACCTAAAAAGCAAGCAGCATTAGAACAATGACGCAGCGCTTGCCACCCTGTGCTAAACTTTCCGTAATTTCTGAATTTGATTCTAAGCTATGAAAAGTTGCATTTATACCCAAGACACCCCCGCTGACATGCTGGTCAATAACACGGAGGTCAAGACGAAGTGTTGTTCGTTAAGGAATGCGACCGTTGTTGCAACCAACTTCTAAAAGTACGTCTACATCTTCCTCTTCGCATCTTGCGTTGTATCATGGTAGCAGGCTATAGGCTTTCCCTCCCCGCTTTCTCCTCTCTTGCCCCACTACTAAATTTGAGAAAAGATTGCCATTGTTTCAGCGCGTCCGCGGACTGCACATGGTTTTGAGCGCTGCCAGACCAAACAGACCTTCATGGAACTACAAGAAAACTACCGCAAAAGGCACCTGCTGGTTCCATTTGCACCAGCGTAGAGCATCGACAGCTGCCTTTGTAGACCTCCCCCGCTGCGCCATGACCCTCTCACTCCTCAGTGAAACCAATATGGCCGCAAGGTACACGCGCCAGACATCCACCACGTACAGCGCTTACTGACCCGCAATCAGCATCCCCTGCACCAGATAAGTCACGGATACATAGTAACAAAAACACTTACTAGCTTTACTAGCTTATTTTCTCAGTCACTTTTCACAGTGCGGAGACTTTTTGATCTGATCGCCGCCCACACACACGCACACAAAACTGAAGCTGAAACTGGTGTATCCGCATTGCTTTTACACCAATCGGCCTCCCCACAGGCGTTCTCGGCATGACGCCTTCTACCACACACACTTCTCGCATTCAACGGAGGATAATCGCCTGTACAGGGATGCGGGAAACACAGTGGGTTCGATTTCACGCTACAAGAGCCACAAGTCACCCAAATTTTGGTTACATTTAAACAACGTGCTATACTTACCTTGAACTGGCTTGCAGAGGCACAATCGCATTAAGTTCAACGAGCCCCTCTGCGGTTTCGTTCACTGCATTAAGGCCTCGTGTCGGTTCGCTGGCGTACTACCTCGGCTCGAAGGTCGGTGATTCGGAGTAGACGTTGCTGTGCTTCGCACCTTAGTCCTAATTGGTTCCACAATATTCACAACGTGCTTCAGCTGGAGAGAAGCACCTCGCATTCATTTGTTCAGCCCATAGTCCACACCAACACAACTATTTCAAGGACGCCGAGATCACACGAAGCACGACACTAACTGGCAGCCATTTTAACGATGCATAGTGAAGGGAGGCGTGGAGAAGGCGTGTGCTTTTTTCGAACTCCCATTAGGACCAGTGGGGCATTCAAACCTAGATACGCCGTTTTCAGGGGAGCTACAATCGTTGTAAAGGCGCCTACTTACAGCGGCTCTTGGCCACCAGAGTAGACTAGAAATGTTTTCGCCATCTTGCTACCAATAGTGGTAGTAAGCTTCCTGCGGGAGGAGTTTCATAGGCGTATTCGAGCCAAAAAACACGTATGCTGGATAGTTTGTGTTCTGTGTGTAACAGCAGGTTAGCACAAATTGTACGTACTAGGCAGAAAGGAGGCAAAGTGACAGGGTACGCGCAACACACAGCAGTCATTTCAGCTATTTCATGTCAGCTCTTTGAATGTATTTTTGACCGGTGAAACTTTGTCTCCCTACTGGTAAAGCATTCTTAACTCTGATACGATAAAAAGTTTCTTAGAAACGCTGTTCGGGTGTAGTCACTTTATGCATGCGAGAAAATGATTTCAGGCTTTCAAAATACTTAAGAATATTGCAACGCTACCAACTGCTTCCTCAAAAGTTATAACGCTGCCTTTCTTCTCTGCTCTTGCTTAGTTTCAAATGTTCTCATGATATCATAGGCAGGTGTGCGCAGGGTTAGTTTAGGGGTAGCTCACCACATCCCCATTAACCACATTAACCGAAGAAAGCTTCCAAGCTACCTGTGCAAATGTATAATTAGATTAAAGGCACGTCGTAGCGAAAACTGTTGCACAAAGATAATTGCGCGTATTAGGATTTTGTATAGAAATTATAAACCTGTGCGAAATTATTACGCAAGAAGTGACCTTGTTGCAAAAGCCCATTGGTGTGGTGGGAAGTAGCGACCTATACTATGCATAAAGACAGTGTGTTGCGACGATAATTGGAACACTTAAAAAATTTTCTTGAGCGAACCGCCGCTCTGTTAGCGCTCAAAATTCACACGAAGGTCGCATTTTGTGGTCTATGTTGTTTGACACAGGGAACAACGACGGTAATTACGTATTTATTGTAATAATAAATAAAAACGATTTTCGCCTATGGGAAAATAGCGGCGATTTGGTCGTGCGAGACCGAAAACCGGGTTTTCTGAATGTCTGCTAGGTCATTTCTAAGTGCATTTTCTGATCGCCTGCTGCACCATTTGGCTCCGTACGTGAATCCCAAACGTGCGTTTCACTCTGAAGGTGGTTCCTTCGTTACAACATCAACTTCCGCTGACTCGCACGTCCAAATCAGCCGGCATTTTTTCATAGGCGAAAATCGTTTTTTTTATTTTCAGAATACACAGGTCAGTACTATCATTGTTCCTGGTATCAAACGAAATAGACCACAAAATGCGACCTTCGTGGCAAGTTTGATCTCGAACAGAGCGGCGGTTCCCTGCGGAAACTTTTTTAAATTGTTCCAATTACCGTCGCATCACCCTGTAAATGTTTTGTAAGTATTCCTTATACGTTTAGTGGAGGGTGCCCTGTATACAAACTGATGCGATAGATAATCACGGTATGCAAATTCCATGCGATGCATTCATCCTCCTAGTGCTTCGTAATACAAACGTTTTGCTCGAACACCACCCGGAAAGGAGCCACTCTGGAGCACACGGAACATCAACTACACATCCTCTACGAGTTCCCGCAGTACCTCCACCTTCTTTCCCCACACCCACTCACTTTGAACAGGCGCTGCGGAGCCCGACCTTGGAGACCCAGACCATTCTTGTCTCCAGGACACAACCGGTTACGGAGGCAGTCGGGTCCCCACTTCCGGCCCCTCCCCCTGATCGAGCTGTGAATAAAGGGGTCCTCTCTCTATATATATATATAGAGAGAAGACATTTCGCTTGTTTATGCAAGCAGCAAAATAATTGCTTTTGCCAGCCTGGTCTATGCGCTCCCAAAGATGGCTGTCCAGCCTAGTCTAGAGCTGCCACTCTGGAGAAGATGCTGTACGTCTACATGAGGCGAAATTATCGCTCCAGTGAATGGACCAGCAATGAGAAATACTACCAATAGTACTAGCAGCTCTGGCATGGTATGACACTATCCGCGCAATAGTAAGGGCGGAGCAGCAGAAATGTTCCCCAACAAGGTCACAATCTCAAGTTCCGACAGTCCTTGCAGACGTGACATTCAAAAGCTTCACAAGTGCTGCGAACGTCCACATCATCAGAGGCACTCCGTCAGTTACTACCCATAGTCTTGGCCGCTGCAATTTGTAGCCACCGCAAAACCATTGTTCATCCCCAGGAGGCTCTGCAATACAAGCATAAATTGTTGTCCTCCCATGTGGTGCAACACCACGCACACAGAAATCCGATGTCTGGGAAACTCGCAAGCTTTGTCTGCGGTACTGGCGCTGCAGAGAAGTCAGTCTTATCTACTGTAACCACCAGTATAACCGTCTCCATCTGTACCCCTTCGGATTGCTGTGTGAAGTGCTTTGTGGGCAAGCTTGAAGATGTTTTTTTCCAACTTTTTCTCCCTTCGTCAGCTCCATGCCGAGATATACTGATTATATCGGTACTAGTTGCGGCGGTAGTAATTTGGCATGGAGCGGCTTCACCGGACAGTTGGCTGCCTCGATCATGCTTTGCCACTTTGTGGACTAGTAATCGATTTTTGTCATTGCGCGACTGTACTTTTACACAGGGGGCTTCAGCTGGGTAAGGCTGGCAGGCAGTAGAAGACAACGCACTGTCTTTTAAGCCTCTGCTTTTTATTATGTGTACATCGCATTCCTATTCATTTGTTGAGTTTGCATTACAAATAATTCACTTTTGATTCAGCAGTGTGACTGAAGACAATGGCACTGTTTCTCGAGTGAGTTTTATTCTCACAAATGGACTTATGACTAAAGACAATGGCACTGTTTCTCGAGTGAATTTTATTCTCACAAAAGGACTTATAAACGTATATGATGAGGGCATGGTGCACTGAAGTCGAAAACGGAAATTATAGATAATTAAAATGTGCAGGAACAAAACACTGGAATACAGTACCACACTGCTGGCTAGCCGGAATGTGGTAGTAGGTTTTCAGGTTCGGTTTCGGTGGCGAAGGAAACCTTCGCTTGAAGAATTCGGCGGTGCTGGCGGTGAAGCAGAAGCGATGAGATGACGATGACGGGACGAAGAGATGATGACCAACAAAAACTGTATTTACGGCTATTTACAAAAGTCGGTTACAGAAAGTTGACTACAGGGTTGGTTATACGTGGCCGTCTTAGCTATCGACCCTCCGAGTTACGCCCTAGGTTCTATGCTTTAGCGATTGACTCTGGGTTACGCCCTAGACGGCAAGGTTTAAGTGCACTAAGCACGGAGGGTAGCTGGTCTCCCGCCCAAAGCTGTCTCAGCTAAGTCTGCCGCTTCCTATCTTGCACTGGAATATCATTCCTCGCTCTCATTGTATTCCGCGCCGCCGATTTGATTGGTCAGGCCGACCTCTCAAATTCACCAATCGTCGGGCCGAACGCTGCCTTCTCAAACTTCGCGCACTTCCCTCCTCTCCCCAGATGGAGCGGACGCGAGAAGACGCGTACACGGGCACGGGTCAGCTTTGCCGTGGTCAGGGAGGCCATTAGGCGGCGCGGCACTTTCAAAAGCCGCCGCCCGGACTTACGAACTCCAAGCGTAACACGGTGGCCCCGAGGCACGCTACCCCAAAACGGCGTTTTACTGCCCTAATTGGCCGCGCCCTTTCGGCGCTTCTGAAGACGGGAGCCAGTTCTTTCCGAACTAGTCCGGCGGCCACAAAGAGAAGCAGGGGTGGCGTTTACAAAAGACGTCGTCCCGGCATAGGCACTTTGAGAGTGACACGGTGACCTCCGAAGCACTCAAGGCCGCGTCATTCAGAGGCGTCCAAAAAGGGAAGCCGCTTTCCCCCCAAGCAAAACCAATTACGGCGGCGGCCATTAAGAGGAGCGGGGGCGGCAATGCCCGCGGCCGCGCGGCCCGCGCATCTTATCTCTCAATCTCCCTTCCTCCGCTATGCCCAAAGGCGGCAGCAGTCCTACAACCACCTTCTTCTCAAAAAGTGATATTGTGAGTTAGTCATACACATGGAGTGCCCCCATCACTTTCCACACTGAATTAGTGTCACGTGTTACGAGCGACGACATTTTCGGCCGAAGTCCAAGATGCTTGTGTATACCTAAGCACTGCAACCGAAGCGCGACGTTTTTCTGGCACCGCAAAATACGCTATGAATGTGTCGCCACAACACGAAGCAGTCGCTGAGCAGATTTCAAGTTGGCACAGGGACTCAACACCAACACCTTGAATTGTTACCATTTTGTTCCAGTGAAACATTAGTTTGCGGCCAAGATTGGATTTAACAGTAGAGCTCATGACGAACACTTTTGCGCTGCTACCTTTGAAAGCCATTGTTCGGGTTTCGTCGCCTAATACTGCCACTCTGTTTTTAACATAGATACAGGGAAAGGTAGGTCCTAAATAAGCTCTCCTGTAAGAGGGATTTCACGTGACAGTTCTGCTGGAGACGCCCGTCTATTGGCAGCACTGGCGATGTATCCGGTGGCGGTGACCGACGCTAGGGTGCAGGTAAACGCCGCTGTAGTGCGCGGATGATAATAAGCTGCGGGGAGAAGCCGTTCAACCACGTTGCGCTGGTGACTCGGAAAACAAAGCTGGCAGCAGACAAGTTTCGTAGCGCGCATTTCGAGCGTTCAAGTGGTTCCCCATAGAAGGTTGCTCGTATCGCGGCCCTTGGCGGCGACGAAGGCAGTAGCGAGAAATGGGCCCTACAAACCACCATTGTTTCAAACGGGAAGGTCACGCTCACGAGGAAGGAAGTGTCTCTCGTAGACGCCGCGGAAACGGTGATCATGAGCTGGGCGTGGAGGACACTGGTAATACGTTGGACACTGAGGCGGCCCGGAGAGAAATGCTAAAATCGTGACTGTAGCGTTCTCAGTCGCGGGTGTCAAAGCTCTGCCGGCTTTCGTTGCGAGGTGACAAGCTCGCATCGCGGGACGGAGCAGTCGTGGGCAAGGGAATGTTGGCCTGTGCATCTTGCAGCACGTGACGTTCAGGAACGTGCCCGCCGTTAGTAAAGCGCCGATGCTCTTGGTGTCGCAGCAATTTTCAGTGAAGTCCGACGGGAGGTTCATATTAACGCTTTAACAGCTGTGACGTTAGCGGTTTAATACGGCGCATCTTTAATGCCCAGAAGGGGCGACAATGCTGGACAACGTCTGACGCCGAGTTCAACTTTTCTCGTCCTATTAGAAAGTTGTAGACATCTTCAGCGATGCATTCTAATTAGTGACGAACCTTATCACCCTCAGACACTCGGTTGTCGGCGAGTGTGCAGACCTTTAACCCCTCGTCAATGTAGGTGGTGCATGTCTCGCCTGGTATTTGGCGGGATGGAGCAGTGTCTGCCATGCCCGCTTTTTGCTTCCGACGGTATCGCCAAAGCATGATGAAATATAATCTAAAAAACGTTCCCAGTTTCTGAGCTTGTTTTCATTGTTCTGAAATCAAGGCCGTCACAGTTAGCGAGAACACGAAGTTCTACAGTTGTGCAGCGGTATCCCAGCGGTTGTACCGGCTCTACCGTTGATTTACCAGTGTACTGTTTTGTCTGGTTTAATATCGAATGAAAACATCCCAACTGTGTGGTCAACTTATGGTCCTTTGTGATATCTGTTCTGGTTGAATTTTGACTTGTTGGTGTAAGCTACTTTGCTCTTGCTGTAAATCAATCCCTATTATGGTATATTATCTCCACTGTCCGAAAAATGAACTGTTTATTGCGTGTATCTTTTTAAAGGGATTTATCGGTGTGTTACTGCTGTAGTGTATGGACATGTTTTGTGCGTTGTTGAGCAATTTACTTTCGTTTGTCAATATTTTTTATGCTCACAGTGCACTGCATCATGGGGTGTCTCCAGTTGTTGAACGGGCGTTGTGGCCCCGTCAGGTGTTAATTCTGCCTATAGCCACGCCACCCAAGACAAACTTGTAATGACGATTGTCTTGAATAAATGAAAAAAAAATGAAATGAAAATGAAAAGAAATAATAGGTGAGCCATTCCTCAACGTCTCCATTGGCATTCTCAGTGAGGTTCCGGGCTCTCGCTGGCGACACCAGCCACGCATGGGACCTCGGACGAGGTTCCCACCTTAAGTCATCACAGGAAACAGTGATGGCAGACCTGCGATACTTTGGCCACGGTGGAAATCCTGGAGGCCGGACGTGGCGTGTCCAACACCCCCTAAAAACCGCTGTGATGGATTAATTTACAGTGAGGTAGGAAGGTGTATGACGAGCATAGATGCTCGAGCAGTTCGTGGATAATGGTGCCAAGCCTAATAGCAATATCGCTCTCTTTTTCTTCCGTTCACTCTGTTCAGCAGACTCCCCATTGAGATGTCACGGGCGCATCGGCGTGTATATGACACTCCCGTAATAATATGTTGGGCAGCCACAAGCCATGGCATGCAGTGAGAGGTGGGTATTTTTGTGTTTCCGAATACAATTGGTGCTGTTATATTCCTGTTTTAAGGAACCAGAAAAGTCCTGTGTTCAGGGACAATAAGTGATAAGAAGACAGTGGAATAAGTCAAGGAACAAACGTGTGTTGAGGATGTATTAGTAGAAATTAAGAAGAAGAACTGGGTGTGGGCAGGGCATTTACGGCGAAGGCAAGATAACCGTCGGCCTTTAAGGTTAACAGAGCGCATCACTAGAGAAGGCAAGGGTGGCAGGGAGCAGGAGAAGGTTACATCGGCAGATGCGATCAAGACGTTTTCGGGGACACATTTTCGCAGTTAGCGCAGGCCCAGCAATATTGAACATCTATGGGAGAGGCCTGTGCCCTGCAGTGGGTGTAAATAGGCTGCTGCTGCTGCCGCTGATGATGATGATGAGTTCTGTATTGATTCAGAGACCGGTTTGATACAGGTTGTGATATATGACAATATGAGGTGGTACACGACATGAGCCTCACACATGAGGAGTATTTGTAATCAGTTTGAGAGCGCACACCATACAGATGTCAGTAGAAGGGTTGGGATAATTTTTGAATAATTTTCAAGGTTCTGTTTGCATTCTGCATGCTAAAAAAACTCTTTCAGTGTTGTATCTTCTAGCTAAAAACTTCTCATCATGGGAAAGCCTTTGGACGTACGAGACCACACCCACATTTTTTCCTTTGCGTAATTTGTGAACACACGACAGGTTTTTGTCAATTGCTCAAGAAGGTTCACCTAGAAATTCATTATTCTGAGAAAAGAAAACAAGCCTTTATTCATGCTGGAAAAAATAGAGGCATAACTAGGGATGACTACTACAATGCTTGACTACAAAAGTTCACATTTACATGCCTATGTAAGTCATACAGAAATGGGGCTATATGAATGGTTTGGTTAACATACACTTTTTTGAGCGCTACTTTTTAAACCTTGAAAGAAACAAGAGCCATGTCGTGGGAATATTGGTGCCCAATTCTTATGCGGCGGCTTTAAATGAAAACAATTAAGGTGTTCTAAACCATTTCATCCACCAACACTGCTACATTTTTATTCCAGACAGCTTTCAGGCAGTCACGTAGGCTGCCTTTTGTGGACAGCTATGCCACATAATCCTCACTCCATGAATGTTAGGACTTCATAAACATCCAGTTAAATCTGCTACCGTTGTGTGCAAAAAAAGTGCTTGAATTTCGATCGCAGCTGTTATCACTCCCAAATGTCTGTTTTGCAGCAGAAGATGTTGCTTGAGGTTTATGCTTCATAAAAGATATTTTGTAACTAAATTGAAAGATACCCCGCCGCACGGAAACTGGTAAATGTGAAATTTCGTACCTCAAAGGCTTTAACAGTCAATGAAGACACATTGCGTTTGCGCACAAAAAAGACTCTTTTGTCGTAATAACAATGATACCATTTTTATAGGAAACTTGAAAAATGCGGAGATTAGGCAGGCACATTTCAGTGATTCTCTATCACATAACGGAATCTTGACTGTGCAATCAGAGGCCGTTGACCATAGGCATCACCAAATAAAAATAACTCGACGATTGTAGTGGGAGCTCTAGATCGCTTTGGTCATATTACCTGAATGCTAATGCGCAGTTAACAGCCTGATAACTAAGTTTTTAGAGCTCGTCTTCATTGCGTCGAAGTTATTCATAAAGCGACACTGTAGCGAGTATTTCGAGGCTCCATATTTTTGCTTCTTTATTGTCAAAAATGCGTTTTGCGGCTGCAATGAAGGTCAGTGTCCTACCATGGAGAGTTCTGTCAGCATAAAGAAACTTGCGTTAGTATTCATGGCCCCTTTAAATTTAGCAAACGACATTCCCCAGAAACATTGCGTGGGTGGGGGCAGAATACATCTGTTGGGAACGAATGTGCCTCAATAACCTTCTACAGTACTAAGGTTTGAATTAATAAATGTGTGTAATACAATGCGATGCACCTTTACTTGTATACCGTTGGAGTAAATACTCCTCTTATTTGTTCTATCATTAGTTTTCTCCACACTCATGCACTCTAACAAAGTGAAAATACGGAGCGCATGCGTAACACATGCTAGCTGCACCACCCAACAGATTCATCAGAAACTGCTTCCGTTGACAGGGTGCGGTAAGCCCACAACGTCTGGGCTTCAAGAACCCCACACGGTCCTAGTTTAGTAGCATTCTAGTACAACGGCATATTTCATCGGCAGATGTTCATTCGTCACGTTATAAGACTAGGGAGGGGGAGGGTGTAGATAAAGAGTGAATGAATGAGAGAAGAAAAAAAACTTGCAAAAACAGTGGCATCGACTCGCTTTTTTTAATGGAAAGCCATGTGAATAGTTCCTCTGATGAAAGAACCACATACTGAGGCGCAAGTAACTACAAAAATAAAGAAATACAGCCGAAAACACACCAATATAGTGTATTAAAGCAAATACATTTACAAAACCAAACAAAAAAACGCAATTTATAGGATACCCCGCAAACATAAGATAAGCTTACTCGAACAAACAAATAAAAAATTCCACACTGTAGAACAAATACATGACATTGTACTCTCACATTTAAGATATACGTAATTGTTGCCATAAAACATTCAAAAACATATATATAAATTTAAGTACGAATATTAATTACGACTAGAACATTGAATACTCATACATCTCAAACAACAAAATCATCAAGTCAAAATGTTACCTTGCCGCCTTAAAAAACGAAGACGAAATTAGAAAATCTCTTCAAAACATTGAGTGAAACGTCAATAAAATTCGTCAGGAGTAATCAACCCTGCAATGAATTGCATTTGCACATCTGAAACAGGAAAGAGTTCAAAATAAACCCTTATAATAACACACGTGAAGGAAATGGCTCGAATGGCCTTTTGAAAACCAAAAAATATTCAAGAATAGACATATATAAATTGTAAGAGCGAGATTACGGAATAAAAGATGTTAATGTTATACATTTACCCACCGAAAACCAAAGAGTAAAATAAAAAGCCTCGAAAGGAACGACTTATGGAGAATAAAAATGCTCAAGGAGAACCCCAACGACGACTACAAGGAACTGCTCCGCAAGCTGCAAGTGAATGGGCTCAACGGCGTGGAAATGTCTGCGCAGGAGGCCGCCTGGTTTTTGCTGCGGCAGGAAACTAAACATCCCCCTCACGAGGGGCACGATCAAATGCAGAGCATTTCTGTGGGCGCATGACGTTAAGTAGTTTGCGTTACGTTGATGTTGTTGCACTTGTTGCTGTTGGTTGTTGTATCGTATTTAAATGAGGAGACGTAATTACCTGGTCACGTGACATCATTTATTAGCAGGTGGGTCTGATTATTGTGGCGCAGTGGGAAGAGCACCATGTACCTCGCCTCGCGTTCCGCCCACAGGTAGTGAATGCGTTGTATCAGCAGCTTCTTGACGTAGTTTGAATTAGTCACGGATATAAGGCGCGTTCGTAGCCCTCCATTCTGTGTCGGCTTTGTGGCGCAGTGGCTAGAGCACCATGTACCTTGCGTTCCGCCCGCAGGTTCGTGGGATCGAAACCAGGCGCCGGTAAGTATTATTCTTTTATATAGTGTAGGAGGAGGGGTGCGGACTACTACGGACAACTAGAACGGGTGACATCGTGAGTTAAAGAAATGCTGTGCATTTAGAAATAGTGAAAACTTAACACCGTGCGACACCCTGCGTTTACTTTCTTGCACGAAGATGTTTATTAAGCGATCTTCACGCACCTAATGGTTGTAATAACGCAAAGATAATTTGTCGACAGAAAATAAACACAACTCAAAAACACAAATATACAGCAGAAAGAAAGTATGGAAGATAACTTACGTAACCAAAAATATGGATCTTATGTCGGTGACCATGACGTCTAAGAAAAAAATAAGCTTCAGGTAAGCTAAATCAAAGACTTCGCGGCGACGCTAGCGTTCGGCTTTGTCACGCTGCTGGCGAACGCTCGAAACTGCGTGTGCATTTGCAAGCGGCGCAGCCAGCATTCTGGAGGACGCATCCGGGGAAAGATAAATGACGCTCGGTGGGGGCTCGGATTCTGCGCTTTGTAGGTTCCATCTAAGCGCCTCCTTTTGAAAATTAAGGTGACAATAAAAAAAGAAGAAAAAGACAACATTGGAAACGTAAAAAGCCTGAAAACCGGCCAAGCACTTTACGCCTTGCATTTGCGCGAAAATTCTCAAATGATTTTTTATAATCACGTAAATCAAGATACGTGATGGGAATAAATTTCAAGAAACTACAAACGGCGAAAATATAACAACCAAAAAATTTGAACATGCACATCTTTATGCAATCACACATTTATAAGCGTCTTCAAGATCTTCCGATGAAAAGCAAACAAAGGTATTCTTAGAGGCACTTAAATCTCCTCATTAGGTTTGAAAGCAAAAGCGTTGCGGCACTTAGCAATATCGCGTTTGCATCGTTTTCTTCGATTTCGTTTCCTTGCCCTTTGGCGTGAGTTACTCAACCGCCATATTTCCTGATACATCTTATACGCCTCTCTTCCTTGGCTTTCGCTTCTCAGTCTTACGTACGCATTAGCTCAGCAAGCACTGCGGCACACGCCACAGCTTCCGTACCATGAGTGGTCTGCGAGTCTGGTATTTACTCGTATTCATGCTTCATCATTTTGAGGTGTGACCCGCCGCGGTGGCTAAGTGGATGTGCCGTTATGCTGCTAAGCCTAAGGACGCGGGTTCAATCTGCTTTTGAGATTCAATCTGCTTTTCAATCGGATTTTCAATCTCCTTTTCAGGGTGCTTTTCAGAAGGAAGCGGAAAGCGAAAACACCCATGTGTTAAGATTTCGGCGCAATTTAAAAATCCCCAGGTGATGAAAACTAATCCGCAGCCCCCCATTTCGTACCCCTTGTGTTTTGGACACTTCTCTAGGTGTCAAAAAACGCATGGGCGACGAGCGATTCCGGATTAATTTAGATCGTCAGTTCCACTCAGGACGACCAGCTTCGGTTACTGGTAAGCGCCATCGCAGCTGCCACCGGAAATGGTGTCATAAAATGAGGAAACTACTCCGCTATTTTTTTTCCTAATAAACAACTTCATTCCCTCTCCCTCTTTCTTCGGTACGTTAAACCCCACAATAATTAAATCATGTTCCGGTCATGTGGCGACAAATATTACAGTTTTAGCATTATATGCTCTATGTTTTAGGTGCGTCCTGTGTTCACAAGGACCCGTCTGGGCACTTGCACATTCAGTCAGGTAGGGTGGATTAGTTTCGCGGGCTGGCCGTCGACATGCCCGCCCATTCGTTTCAATTTGGGGTTCCCATCGCCATGCCTGCGCGCGCAGTTGCAGTTGGGTCGCGGTCAATACGGTAACCAATGAACAGACGGAGCATACGGAGTGCGAAAACTTGTATTAGAGAGTTTTAGTAGTCCGTCTGTTCCGTCGTTTACGCAAATACGGTGTTGACCGCGACCCGACTGCGCCTGCGTGCACGAGAAGATGGAGAAGGAACTCTTCACCGTGACGAAAGATTGGCATGGCGAGGGCTGTCCCGCCGAACTAATCCCCCTACTGTGACGAATGCGCAAATGCGCCGACGGATCCTGGTCAACACGGTAACCACGTAGAACACGTAGCATACGCAGTGCTATAACTCTATAATTAGAGAGTTTTAGCTCTCCTTGTGCTCCGGCTGTTCCGTTCGGACCGTGTTGGCCGGCACCCGTCTGGGCACTCGCGCATTCGTTCCGGTAGGTTAGATTAGTTCCACGGGCCGGCCCTCGCCATTGCCCCGCACGCATTATGGTGAGTGGAGGTGTGCTCCTCGCCCATCCCCCGCGCCCAGGTGCAGTCGGGTCTCGGTCAATAAAGGTAGGAACGGAAGACACGGGGCATTCGGAGTGCTAAAACGCTCTGATACACAAGTTTTAGGTTACGAAATCATATCTACTGTGAATTTTGCGAAGCGCGCACATTGCCCTTCGAAGCACTCGACTCCTGGCCAATCAGCTAAGACGGTATGTTGCCCCGAGTTAAAAAACTAGGGCAAATTTTGTTCGACGCTGACAACGCGCGAAGACCGTGCTGACGCGGGTTCAAATCTCATCAAATAGAACGTATATGCTTTAATTGTGTTTTCACCGGCGACGCATTTCTTGACCAGACAACGTCAACAAAAGCCGGGAAAGAACCGCGAAAACATCAAATTTGCGAAAATGAGGCAGCCGTGCACTAGGAGTTTCATCTGCGGAAGAATACATAATTGGTAAAGTTACGAAGGCTAATTGCAATAATGCTGCTCATATACATCAATGGCAAAAAGAAGGAAGAGGGAACTTTAAGGCAGCAAAATAACTCAGCGTGTTGGGACACTCATAGCCAAATCTGGCTCAAAAGAACTTGCAATGAGAACAAGATGTGTGAGAATACTCGCGTTGGTAGACACACGTCTAAATTTCTCAACTTTTTACGGTACCTTTCACCATTTCCTGCGTCTTCTTTATCTGAAAATGTTCTAGTTAACTCGCTTACAGCGCAGAAAGGGCAGAACGACGCTGCTCTGCACTCAGGGACTCTATTTTAATACAGTGGTGTGCTTCGACTTTCGTTAGCTGAGTTGGTGCGGGTACAAGAAGGTCCTTCTAATTTTGTGTTTCCGGTTTGTTTAAGCATGTGTTGCTTACGTTCATTAGTTGTGAATGCTTGACCCAGGCCCACAGTTTCGGAGATCCTAACTGCGCTTTGAAAAGCCCTTTCTGTGTACATGGACATTTTACAATCAAACCTCGGTACAACGAACACCACATTAACGAACTTTTCAGATTAGCGAGCGTTTACAAATCCCACGCCGACTGCTTATAGTTTTAATGTAAAATTATTTCACTACAACGTACTTCATAATAGCGAACGTTTCAAAATAACGATCGTTTTATTTAGTTCCGTGCCATGTTAACAACACCTCAGTACTACAAACTCATATTTTCAAGGCCGGAGACTCTTAGAAGTCCGTTAAACAATCGTGGCAACCGGGGCAGTGTGCAAGTAGACGACACGGCAAAGCGCAGCGAAGAAGAGGACGTCTTGCAACTTGCTCCGCGGAATGCGGCAGCCGATGCAAGAGGGAGAAAAAAGGTGAGGAGAAGAGAAAAAATGAAGCATGGGTAGCCTTCTCCGTCCCGAAAGCCTCGGCCGCGCTATTCGCGCTCACCCCAACTTTTTCTACGTTCCGCCGCTGCTCACGTGGCTTGCTGGATCTTCACGGACATCAGCGGAGCTGACAACAGAGGACATTACCCAGACCGTGAGCGTTCAGGATGAAGAAGTGAAGATGGCAGCGAGGATGGCATGAACAACGATGCCTCTGAGGGTGCCGCAGCAGCACTCGAAGACTACGACGAGCACGCAACGACTGCGGATGTGGTGGACAGCATACAAAAACTCCGCACATCTCCGGGGAAAAACCGCACGGCCACTGATTCACTCCCTGCGAATGTGTAAGAGTTTGAATCCTTCGTGCTAGGAAGCTTGTGCTACTCGCGCTAGATGAAAATCGCCAACCACTTTAATAAACGTGCATTGTTTCATGATCACTGGTGCATTTTTTGGTGAAAAATGACTCCAAGGATGCAGTGCTGTACACGTAGGTCGTTTTAGGCATTGAAATACCATTTGTTTTCTTAAATTTTGCGATTTTCACTATGACGACCTTTCAGAATAACGAGCAATTTTCCACGGTCCCCTGAAGTTCGTTATATCGAGATTTCACTGTATGCATTATGTAAACCTGTGTATGGCTGCGCCCCCTTCTTGTGGACCCCTCCCGTATACGAAGCTTGCGCGCTACTGCGGCGGCTTGTTGTACTGTTCGCGTGTTCATTACCTCGTTTTTTGTAGATATTAGCGGTGTCCCTCTACTGTCTGGATTTTTTTGTCGCTCGGCGAGAATCGATGAGTGCGGGGGGGGGGAGCTGGCACATTGATTACGGAAAGACTAGTGTATTCCGGTCGTTCTCATTCATACGAATTTATTCTTGTCAGTTTCTCGGCGTCTGCATATTTTGTTTAACGCTGTCTGTTTCTTGCAGTGCATTGGTTTATCCCCGCTGGATAACGATGTTATAAATACGCCAAGGGAACTGCCTTTATCAAGAATGAAGGTAGTCAAACACTTTCGGCCATCTTTATGCCCTTGTGAAAGACAGGAGTCCGAAGCCATCGTAAAGAAATAAAACCTATATGTTCATTCGACTGAACTCCTGTTTAACATGATCACGGAATCGTAGCGTTCATACCCCTACTTCTCTTCTTTTCTGTCCGCCCGTGCAACGTCCTCTTCTTCATTGTGATTATTGCAAATATATTCAGCGCAACAAAATGCAACATCCCCTCGCCCACCCTCCCTTCTGAAAAAATGAAGTTAGCCAAACTCCCGTGAGTACCGTAACTGCGGGGGTCCTCTGAGTGTTGATCCGTCAGTGAATAGACCGTATGGACTCTTACCCCGACATTCATTAAATCTGTTCCTATCGAGTCCGATGAGTTAGATCTATTTTTGTCGAGTCCGCTGAGTCAGCCCGATGTCCATATTCGGCGTGCGCCGTCTTTTGGGCGCACGCCGAGAGTATCGCTGCAGTCGGCGTATCCACTTTGAAATTCGCAGCCAATCCTGTACGGTCTTCAACTCTGATGCGAAGTCTTATGCAACCTGAAAACTGTTATTTAGCGCCTTCCGCTTCTTTTCAGATTGGAGTGCTTTGGGAATTATACTGGCCACGAGGGATGCATTCTTGCTACTCCAACAACACCCGCTGTGGCCTGATTTCATCAATCTATGATGTCCCTTACGTGCAGTGGCTATCTTTGGATCTTGGGCCAACCTCTGTCCATTCACCACAAATATAACGTCCCATGTCGCCATTCGAATTTCGCAGATAAAGCATTCTGATTCCGATGCTGGGACATTTCCTTGAAGTAGCTTCTAATGACGTTACACGGCTTAAAGAGGAAACTGCGTAGCTCCCGGCCCTCTCCGAGGACTCTTCATGTGGCCTTGAAAACAAGGCATCTTCAGTTTGGATGTGAAATGTAGTCAACGAACGTGACCTATCTCTTCTTTTACTTCCTCTCTGATGGGAGCGCAGTCTCTGGCGAGTTAACTTCCCGGCCGGGGTAGGTCATCTCTTCAATAACTGCCATTTTATTAGGGCGCATCGTGTGACTGCCACAGAGTCGTCATGGTCATGCAAAGTACATCAGCGGCGTATTCAAAATCACATTATTCGTAGCATGCTTTAGTTATGGCAAAAACGCTTTGAAGGATGCTGATCCATTCAATTACTTAATGATCTTACACTGTTCACTGGTGTCAGCCTCGTCATCTTTTATTCGATAGTACAACAGGCTCATATTGTCAATTATCAAGTCTTCATATTCAATGTTGACAGTGAATTTCTCATTCAGGCCGTCGTTGTTGATAAACTGCTGAATTTCATCATTTAACCACCTTAGCACAACTCCAGCTCTTCGTAAGTCGTGCAGAAAAATCTTCAACATATTACCCACATCAGTGGTCCTGACGCTCAGCCTAATGTAGCCCTCGCGTCGCCTGGACAGTCTCCAAGCGATTATCCTTTATCTATCCATTTGAGGATTCAATATTTTTAGGAGTATCCTAGGCCGAGGGCAACTTATTTCGTGATGCTGATGTAGTATATCTTTCGTTGTGCGATTAGTTCCAGGCTTGTCCTCACCGTGTACGAATTAGCTTCCAGGTCCCGTTGAGGGTGATTGTCGGGCGTGGGGATGCTCTGTCTGTCACTCTCGTCTGTCACTAGTGTCGGTCGGCTTTGGACAGCGCCACGATGGCTCCGCCAATCCGAACAGTCCACTATCCACATACTTGGATTTCTTCTTTTAAAAGACCGAAGGTCGGATGACTTCTAGTCGTGAGAACGTTACCGAAATCTGGTCCACCTTGCGGACACCTTAGCAATGTAAGAAATAAAAGGGCGCTGCGAGTCGTTGGTTAAAATCTACAAATATTGTTGTGAGGGAGGATATTTTGTTTAGGACTTCCCTATCTCACCTGTAAATGTTTGTTTGTTTTCCCCTAGAGCACAGCCGACGCAAAAGCAGGGCCGCACCGCAAGTAGGTGCATCATGCGTTTCGTTGCTAAACAAAGTGTGACGTGCGGAGAGTAGCCGTTGGCTCTGCATATCTCGCAGCGCAAGGGCCCTCACTAGTGTCTTCAGGCTATCTTGTTCTTTGCTTACCAGCTGGAAGCATGGGCAGCCCTTTCTAGCGCGCGGAATCAGCGTTAGCTTCAGGTCCTTTAGCTTTCGTCACCATAATTACGGCCCCTTCAAAACGAGCGCACATTGCGTTGAGATAGGTTACACTCAAGTGCATTACACGTTCGACACTGTTGATATATAGGTGCTTTTCCTAAATGATGAAATGCTTTTTTACACAAAATCAGCCATTTTTGCATGAGCAACTATGAAGTTTTGGTAAAATAGACGATTGCCACACAACCGAAAACCTGCACGAGTTAGGCCTTCTATGTCACATCTTCTGACTTGGTGCGTGGGGTTTTTGGTTGCTTCGCCGTTGTGCAAAGTTGCAGTCCAGGCATATGATATAAGCAGTGCATAGGTTATACAAGAGGTCAAGGTGGCACATAATGTTTATTTAAAATGAGGTATCATTTAACGGTTTTGTTGTTTTGGGTAAGTATCTGAAAAAAAAAACATTTTGATCATTTTATAGCATAAATATTTGCCTTGAAAGAGCAGACTTTGCTGAAGCATACTTCATACAGGCTGTTTTAGAGCGAATTCTCATCAATCTGCCAACACGGATTAAGCGAGCATGTTCCATGCCGCGGTTGGTTTCTGGCGGGCAACTGCTCAACTATCGGCGTTATTTAAGTTTCAGCACTGCGGAGAGTGTTTGCAAAGTTTTCTGCATTTTTGCTGTTTAGCAAGTTATTTTTATTGTCAATATTTTATGAACACGCGTTTATGATGAATAACAGTGCAAAAACTGAAATAAGAATACGCAAGGGGAAAACACAAACAGGTGCGTGCGTGTTCATCGTTTATTTTTTCTTGTTATTTATCGTGCACCAGTATCAACTAGCCCAGCTTAGGATATTTCTGCTTGTAACATGTGTTGTCCACCATCTACTGATGACCTACAGCTCAATTGTTGGATCCAGTTTATTTCTCAGCACTACGGAAAGTGTTTTGCAAGTTGTTTTGCAGTCCCTTATTGGTTCTTGCACGGGAGGATTTTCGTTGTGTTGGACGTGACAGGGTTTTCTTTCAAATTACCATAACGACGAATGCGCACCACTAGAGTAGAAAAATTGATGAGCGTGTGCATTTTTCACAGCATAAACGCTCACCATGGCCACCAAAGGCCCTATATATCTGCAGGTTTACCAACGTGTATTGCAATAATGTGGGCATCGGTGCACCGCTGCAATCGGGCGCACTTTGCTGCAGGTCAACAATGTATTATTGTCCCTAAAGAATGTACCACCAGCAAAGAAGACTTCGCTTTCTTATAGCCATACACAAAAATTCCGTGCACTATTTCTCTACTCTGTGTCTTCGCTTATAATCATCGAATGGTTAAGCAGTGCCCACCCGTGACAGTACAAAAAACCTAACAACCAACTCGTCCAATTTTCTAGCAGTATTCCTCCCCACCACAATAGACATGCCATCAATGATTATGCAGTCACTATCCCAAATTGCATCCATTCACTTTCATGTGTCAGCTCTGCGTATTGGGCTTGTTACTGGATATAAAATTGACAAGAAGATGATGGTTGGGTTGTTTTCTCCATGTCAAATTTTTTTTATCGTCGGTGCCCTAGTACTTCACATATACACATAGTTCCGCAAAAGGAAACTTACACATGATGCGGGGTTTATGGGTTATTCTGGCATACATATATTATTTTCGAGGACGTGGATACCTTGCACCTGTCGGGAAAGAAATCTTCCTTGAGGGTAGCCTCTTTCAACCCGCTTTGGATTGAGCATCGATGATTAGCAGAAAGCTCACCTTAACAGAACGTCGTCGACACGACGTTGGTGCAACCAAGTCCCCTGGAAAGGCGCCGGATGATGTCTGGGCATAGAAATGGTGTCCCGTTTGGCCACTTCGCGGCTGGTGACTTCAGCTGGTCATAAGCTGGGGACAGGGAGCTGTGGAGTGGTTGCCTCTGTGCTTAACCGGGACTTGGCGCGACTACGTGGTCTAAGAGCTTGGAGCGATGTTCAGGAGGAAAGACGGGGTGATGCTTTGGGTCAGGATGGGAAGGGTGGTGTAACTTTCCCAACTGGTGTTACTTTGCGCAAGACACAGAGATGAACTATGATACAGGCACAGGTTTTATGCACAGTATCTACATTACAGCCATGAGAACTCCAGCTGTACCCCTGACCCCCAGCTTCGTCGTCATCAGAGGCGGGAACAATACGGTCATGTTCCGCTGCTGACTTCTTCCTCTTTTTGTAGAGCGGATCACGTAACGTGGCGGACTGTTTATTGATGTACGGTCGCGTCAGTGGCCACAACCGGTGGAATCTAACACTGATGCTCGCCGACTTGTTTTTCTACCTTTGAGGTAAGGCCAAACTTTCAGTTCAGACGAACGAGCGACGCCTCCCCAGCTGAGACGCTTGCAAGGTGAAGCTGAAAGCCTTGTTCGGGAGGTTTGCGAGTCGGCAGCTAGCAGCAAAGAACGACCTCGCTTCCCGCGTGCAAATCCCCACTGTGTTCCATGCGAGGAGGTTGTATAATTGTACAACCTGCTTGGTGTGCATGTCCCGTATATTCAAGACGTACTGGCCTTTTGCCATAAAGTTAACCGACAGATATCGGAGGAAGACATAGTGTGGCACGTTTTGAAGGGAATAGCGGACGACGCGTTAAACCTGTTTGTCTTCAAAAACTGTTTTACATTAGGAGACATTGTACCCAAATGTCCTGACTATGAGCAGCTGAGAAGGCCCGCAATCGATAAACACTTCACAAGGCTCCCGAACACGGATGCCATGTCATCGTGCGCCTACCCGCTAAGTTCCCTTCCATTGTGGCATCACCGACTTTCAAAAAGATTACAAGAATTGCGGGTAGTGAACGCGGGGACAAGGGTCGGGTTTCGCATACTAGTCCGTCGGCTGTATCCTTTGATACCAGCTTTTGTGCGAAATTCACACATAAATCAAGTATTCTAGCCAAGCCATGCCGTCACTAATACATTTGTTTAGCATGTTCCTTCCTTCACAGTGCGATAAACAACCACCGAGATCGCGGCACCGTACCCTTTTGTGCCTCAAACTTTTCTCCCTGCCGCTGTATGTACCTCCCTTTGTTCCGAGCAGGGTTAGGTCATTTCTTCAATAACTGCCGTTTTCCTAAGGCGCATCGTGTGACTGCCACACAAAGTTGTCACGGTCAACCAAAATCGAACTTATCTTCCCTAGCTAAATTTCAGTTTCTCTATCCAAGTTTAGCCGCAAGCGATCACTGTGTGACTTCTTTCCGCTGCTCACTCGTGCTCTCCGCAAAGGGGGCCGAGATAACCCCACAGGCTTGCCTTCACTCCCGCTTCTTCTTCTCACCCGCGGACCTGTACTGTCTGACCCTCCGCTTTCCACACCAATCAATTTGGCATGATGTAACGATCCTCCTCGCACCACAGTCGTCAGGATCGACCAACAGGCGAGCCAAACTGCCCACTACGGAAGCTTACCCTAACGCCACAACAAGGATAGCTTCGCCCTCGCCTCGCACCGTAGCCAGCGGCCGCCGGCAGCATTCCCCAGTTCAGTGCCGTCAGCTTTGACTCCGCTGCGCGATCACGCCGGCCGAGCCGCGGATCAACGTCTCAGCAACCCCATGATTGAAGTCGCCGTCGAAGGTGATGACATCGCTTCACATGACCTCATCCACCCCTCGTGGGTGACAATCCGTCGCCGACAACAAGCCCTTCGCGGACGATCGCTACAGGGAAATTTCGCTATTGCACCATCCTTTAATTGTCCTTCAAGCTGACGCCGCCATCAGGTGGTGTGACCGATTCCCCCGGTCCTCCCTTTACCGGAGGACATCAAAATCATCCTTGTACCTGGTGGCGACCTGGCTCTCACAAAATTTTTCCTGGCTACTCTGGTTGACACCGTGGAAGAGCAAGCGGGACTGCGATCCCATGAAGGTGATCAAATTCGCATCCACGCGAGGGCGAATTTTATCATTGCTAGTAACCCCGACGAAAGGCGAGCGCAGAATAATGCGAAGCTGCTGGCGCCAACTTTGAATGGCAAGGAATACCCGTTATCCACGCACATAACCGCTGTATATAATACAGCGACGGGCATAATTTTTCATATTCCAGCTGACTGAACCCTTGAACGAAATCCTCCACAGGATCTCCCACTTCAACACTGGCCTCGCGGGGCTAGATGCCAAGCAGTGAACGACTCTAATATTGTCCAAATTCTGTTCGATGGTACTACCGTCCCTTACGGGGTTCGGTATCACGCCGCGACATACCACTGCGAGCCTTTTCGCAAGAAATTTTAAATGCGCTCTTTATGCTGGCGGCCAGGACACCGACGCGATGTCTGCCCAACCGGAGAAGCTACCTCTCTTGGCCCAACATGAGGACTTATAAACGCCGCATAAAATCACCCGTGTATTTCGAAATGCATTGTTTATGAAGGCCCTCATGCTATTAGGGCGGCATCGTGCCCCAAGCGCTACAAACCACGCCGATCTGTTGTTTCGTACGCAAAGGCTGCAGCTTCTGCGAGGACTGTTCATGCCACGGGCTTTCCTCCGCTGCAAACTGGCAAGACCTTGGAAACTGTTCCCAATAAATGACCAAATTCCTTATGTCACTCCAATGTATCACAGCTCCCACCATCGGTCGCTATCAAAACAAAGGTGAGCTGCCAGCGCTCACCTCCCAGTACTCAATCCTCATCATTGCTCTCGCAAGTCTCATCTTCCCCTGATAGGCAAACTGAAATTCTCAAAGTATTGCTAGCGGTCAGGGCAGACCTCGTCACTTTGAAACAAGAAAATGCAGATTTGAAGCGCGAAAATATTCTCCTAACACAACAACAACTCCATGCTCGTACTAATATTCCCGAATTCATTCGGAGCAGCCACCTGCGGCCTCCCAGGATATTTCCACACCACCCATGTAAAGCTCAAAACCACAGCTAACCCCACTTTCTCGGGCAGATTCTTCACATCAGATGATCGCCTCTCTGGGATCTAGGCAGCTTGCCAAGCAGCTCTCGCGCAGCAGAAGGATGAATATTTACAACTCCACCAATTCCTCTTTGCCCACAAGGCAGCCTTGCAGGCAACCATTGCATCGCTCATGGGCGATATACATAATCGCAAGAGACAAAAAATTGCCGCTAAAAACCCCTTCCCGCCTAGTGAATTACACAATGAATAAACTGGATGCCACGTTTTTTGTTTGGCAGTGGAATTGCAGATGCTTTACCAGCAAGTGCTCTAACCTGCAGTTAACTTCTTTTCACAGAACAAAAGCTCTTCTTGTGATAGCATTACAGGAACCCGGACCGAAAGTCAAGTTGATGGGCTATCTGGTCTTACAACCACAAGATAACCCATAAACTGCAGTTATTGGTCGAACGTAACATTCCCAGGGAACGTTTACAATTTGACAGCATTGATATCCCACATGATTTCGTTGTTCATTACACCCCCATACAGAAAGCCTCCCGATTATACGTACTCAATGTATATCGTAGCGCACGTGGGCACTCACATACACTCAAGGAACTGTTCCACCCTGCTATTCAGGCTTCACAACATCATCCGATACTGATATAAGCGATTTCAGTGCTCCACACTCGCAAAGGTCGTCTCCTATGGGACCTCACCCAGGCTCAGCGTTTTACGATCGAGTCCGATCCCTCTAACCGTACAACAGTAGGCAACAGCGTGCAGAAATATACCTACCCGAATCTTTCCTCCTCGCCCGGAATCACCGACGTTAAATGGCTCTGCACACCACATACCCTAGTAAGCGACCGTTTCACAGTACAGCTCGGTCTGTGACTCCAATCTGAAACACCCCGCCAACGATTTCTTACAGACTGGATTGCCTTTAGAAAAACCGGCGCGGTGAACATGTCGGAGCCAAACTGACGTTACTTCTGACACGTATTCGTCATGGGTCAGTCAAATGATCGATTACAAACGCGATCCCGACCGTCCCGTGGACCCTGAAATGGCGGCGGAAACAGTACACTCCCACCTACATCACCTTTGCGAGGCCTATCGCAACATAGAGTGTAGATGACGCAAGCAGAAACAGAATAAACACCTTAAGGTCAGCATTTTCATCTTAGCTACGATGATAGAATCTTATACTTCTGACCTCACCCGAGCACAGTGGAGCCAAATTTGTGAAAGATGAAAGAAAACCTCGGTATCAGCCATTCTTGTGCCCACCTTAAACACATGCTGGATCCGAGTCACACGCGGAGGAGGATACCCAGGATCTCCTCTTCCAACTCCATCATGATATCATTATGCCTCCATTAAAGAAGAAACGGCTGCTATTCTTGCCTTCGCCCTCACCAAAACCTTCGATAGAGTCTCACACAAAGCTATCATTCAAAATCTGGCAATGACTCACCCTCTGAAGCGAGTTTACACTTACATTAAAGGGTTTCTCACTGATAGTACATCTGCAATACACGTCGGTGACCTAGTATCTGACACTATTCACATGCCCTCAGTTGGTACCCTCGACGAGCAGTACTCTCTCCCCTGCTTTTTAATCTGGCTCTTCTTAATCTCCCCAAACGCTTAGCTCAAATTCCACAGCTTAAACGCGTTTGTATGCCTATGACATCACTCTCTAATGCACGGGAGGTAGTGATACACCTACTGAGGAGGTTCCTCAGGCAGCCACAGACGTCGTAGTCATGGAAGCGGCACTCGCCGGTGTTGAGTGTTCCTTTACTAAGTCGGTGCTCATGACCATTCCTGCTCCCCACCGGTCAAGCTACACTCCTGACATAGCGATAAAAATTCAGAATAATTCCGTGCCAAGTGTCTCTATTCTTAAAGTATTGGGCTTGTTCATGCAACGCAACAGAGCCAACACCCAATACATCTTTCAGCTCACCTCTCATGTCAATCAAACTATGGGCCTCATCCGTCGCATAACACCCCCAACAAGGCATTGACAGAATGTGACTGTCTCCGACTAATTGATGCATTCGTGATAACTCGCACAACATACTCTCTCTCATACCTAAATCCAGCTAAAACAGAAGTGTAAAATGTAAATTGCCTCATCCAAAAAATCTACAGAACGGCGCTTCTAATCCCTCAAAGCAGTTTCACTGCCAAACTGGAACGCGCAGGCATGTATAACACAGCTGAAGAGCTCATGGAAGCTCAATCTGTGATTCAACTTTCCCACCTTTCTACCTCCCCTGCAGGCAGATCCATCTTAGATTCGCTCGGACCTCACTCACCGACCTTTACTTATGCAAGAGTACGCATTCCTCCCGACTATCAAAATCTCCTACTCGTTCGGCCAAGTCCCCGTAATATGCACCTGGAGCACAATGTTAAACGCCGTGAACATCGTTCATGCGTGCTCGCCCGTAAATACCCTAGGGGCCCGACCATCGCATATGTGGACACTGCTAGTTACCGCCACCACAATGCTTATGCAGTAACCGCACTCTTGGACTCTAAAGCATCCCCTGACAATCACTAACTATCCTAACCCACTCCGCTGCCAATGCGGAAGAGGTGGCCATTCAACTTGCGCTCACTCACCGGCCTACCCCAAAATAGTTATCTCTGATTTGAAAACGGCCATTCGGAATTTTGCCCGGGGTAACATTTCCCCGCAGGCTCTCAAAATTCTTCTTCGAAATCCTCCCACCTCCCACGCAGACCTGATTTCGACTCCAGCTCATGCGGGGTTGGAAAGAAATCAAGCGGGTAACCTTGCCGCTCGAGAGCTAACCGTCCGAGCTGGGTCAGGTCGCATCCCTTCCCATGGAGCCCAAGCAGCCCGTGACAGCCCGTTGACTTTCCAGGAAATTACCTACCAATACCGCCTCTATCGCCGCGGCTACGTTCCACCCCACTGGTCGCTTTCTATCGCAGGGGAACGATATTAGCGCCTTCTTCAAACCAATACCCTTCCTTGCCATGCCAGACAACATGCAATTTACTCTACAATGTTTCCTTCTCCCCAATGCCCCCACTGCGGAGCCCCCGAAACACACTGTCATATCATTTGGCAATGCCCCCACAACTCATTTCCGCTCATCTCTTCTGGGGAGAACTGGGAGGCGCCGTTACACAGCTCGGACCCTCAAGTCAAGCAAGAACTTGCTGCAAGAGCAGATCAGGTCACCGGCAACCTCCACGCGCTGGTCCCGACTCGTCGTTAGTACAAATAGATCTGAACTAAAATATTTTTCACTATCTTTCTCGTTCCTCCTCTCGTAGCAATAATTATGAAAAGGCAATAGATGCCGCCAATACGGAAACCAGTACCTACCCGAATCGTCACCACAACGTATTGCAGTTACCAAAATGACGTTGTCACCACGTTTGCATCAATGTAGACATTGCGCAACTTATTTGCTGAACAGTTGACTATAGCGTTAGGCCTAATACATACGAAACACCCAATCATTATCTCACAACCTTAACGTGCCTGCAGAAGCTTCTTAGCCGGGACGGTTCCCCTTCTACCTTAAACTTACTCTCTCTATATTATCATCATCACCAGCCCATCTACACACACTGAGTGGCAAAGGCCTCTCAAATTATTCTCCAACTATTCCGCTCCTTTGCTAACTTCGACCACGTTATCCCAGAAAACTGCTTAATCTCATCTGCCCATCTAACTTCCTACCACCCCCTGCCACACTTCCCTTCTGTAGAGATCTAGTCTGTTATCGTCGCTGTACATGCCCTGCCCACGTCCGTTTCTCCTTCCTAATTTCTACTAATATGGCCTCAACACACGTTTGTTCCCTCACCCACTCCACTCCTTCTTGTCCCTTAATGTTATACCTTGTTTCGTTTTGTCAGGAACTGTGATCTGGTTTGAAATTGGTGCCCGCGTAGGGGGCCGAGCTCGTGTAAAAAAGCGGGAATCTAGGCGTGACGGCACGTGAGGAGACAGACGAAGACGAGGAAGAAGGAAGAGTATCGGACGCCATTTTGAAGCTTGTTCTACCCTTTACCCACTGTAAATACAGTTTGATTTTCTTGCTATCCGTTCGCCTTTGACATTCTTCGACAACTGGTGCCTAAACCCGGCAGCTGTGGACCGCCTATAGTGAAAGAGACAGCCGAAAGGCTTCGGGTGTCCACCAGTAGGGGTGCGCTGCGACCGGTGTTCAGAAGCAAGGATGAACCCACTGAAGGAGAAGCGTACTGCTCGGCGCAAGAGAATACTCGGTTCATCAATGAAGCAAAAGCTGCCTTGGATACGGTGGAGATCGACGAGCTGGCGTCGTTGCGGGAAAGACTGCAGGACAACAATGACGAACTGGAAAGGCTGAATGTTTTGTTCGAAGAGCACCTCAAGAACGAAGAGTCTGCAGGGGAAGTGGAGGCTGTTCTGAAGTACGAAGACGCCGCTGAAGGCATGCTCGCTCAAGTAAAGTCAAGAGAAGCAATGCTTCAATCAAGCCCTGTGTCACCTGTCACAAGGAACCCGTCGCGTACGAGGGTGGATCAACGGGAGGAACTATTTCCAGGCAGTTTCGTCAAGCTTCCGACACTCAAACTGCAGTCCTTCGACGGGGAAATATGCCAGTGGCCTAGTTTCTGGGAGCATTACCAGGCGTCTGTTCATAACAATGACTGTCCAACTAAGGGTGGAAAGTTCGAGTACCTACGTACCCTCCTCAACGGCAAGGCAGCTGCGTCCATCGCGGACCTTCAAGCGACGAGTTAATGGTACGATGGTGCCGTCGACGTTCTTTAAAGGCGCTTTCGTGACAGTCAACGCATCGTTCAAGAGCATCTGGCTCGCTTGACGTCTCTGCCTTCGGTACAAACATCGGACGACGTGAAGGGTTCTCGCAAGCTTATGGGCTACGTGACCTGCCACATGATAGGAAGTAAAGTCCTGAAACACAGTGTGGCTACCTATGCGACCATGCTGACTGGCATCAACCTGCAAGTTTTACCAAGCGACGTCGTCGTTAGCTATCATCGACTGGTGGCGACTTGAATGACCTCACCCACGTCGCGTACCGAACAGCAAGACGAAGGCGGGCAATCGCTGTCCCCACCAACTTGCGAAACAGGCACAGTGGAGCGTTAGCTGCAAGGTCTTCTTGAATATCTGCTCGTAGAGGTAAAGAGTCGAGAGCGAAATGGGTTGGCTGATCACCACGAGAAGTCCTCGAAGTGGGTTCCACCGCAAACAATTGGCGAACCTACCCACGGCCGCAGTACTGCATACCATGTCTTCCCAGGAAAACAAGGCCTACTTCTTTTGTTGGTCTCCGAAGCATTCTACCGAGAACTGTGATGTAACTATCAACAAAGAAGAAAAGTTGAAGAAGCTCGCCAAAGGCAACCGCTGCTTTTGGTTTACTACGCGTGGGTATAGTTCAAAGGATTGTTGCCGGAAAGCAAAGTGCATCAAGTGTCAAGGGAGGCATGCTTCATCTATGTGCGACCCAACATAGCAACCCAAGAAAGTTGCCGTCACAAAGAGTGTGAACACTAACAGCCTTTACACAAGCACGTGTTCATACCTGACTAACGAGGTACTCCTGCAGACGTTCCGGACTTGGGTTGTCGGAAATCAGCGTTGCGCATACATTCGTGTAATAGCAGACGGTGGAAGCCAGACAACGTTTATTCGGGAGGACATTTCTAACATTGAAGGACATTGAAGGGAGGACATTGAAAGAGCTTGGAAGAACGAGTCTCCAGTTGAATACGTTCGGACAGGCGGCTGCAATTCCACAGCGTCGGCGCCTCGTGGAAATATGTCTTCGCAGTCAGTAAGACGGTACGGCGCATCTTAAACAAGCCATTGAAGTCCCATTCATTTGCCAAGATGTTGTTGAAGTGCCGGTTGAACGTGACTTTATGAAGACACTGGAAGACAGTGGTCACAACATCGCCGACAAACTTTATATACCTGGCAAGGCAGCCATACCTGGCATTGGGCTGCTTGTGGGGTGTGATTACCTCTGGCAGCTGATGACTGGAGATATAAAACGCTACTATAGTAACGAAGGCAAGGTGGCTCTTGTGCCGTCTTCGGATGGATGTTTCAAGGACCTCTCTCATTAAGTACATCCATTAACTTGACGCTGAAAATATGCGTTCTACGGGTGAGTGCGTCACCGGAGCCAGCAGCCAGCATCATGCAGAAGTTCTAGCAGCTTGAGAGCATAGGTATTGTGGACCAGGAGAATATCACAAATGAGGCCTCGGACGTTCTCTGTGAGTTCAAGCGTAACGTAAAGTTTCAGGGGGGCCGCTACGAGGTTGTTCTCCCATGGAAATATAATGCTTGGCGCTTAAACAACAACAAGACGGAAGCTATGAAGAGACTCCTGTCTCTCGGGACGAAATTGCGGGGACATTTTGAATTTGGGCAGCAATACGACTCCACCGTTCGGTCCTACATGACTTCAGGACACGCCGAGCAGGTAAAGAAAATGGGACCGTCACCTTTCCGGTGTACTAGTACACGCCGTATCATGCAGTGATTCGCAGCGAGTCCACGACTACCAAGGTATGAGTGGTTTTCGATACATCGTCACATGGGCCGCAGTACACGTCCCTCAGTGAACACCTAGAAAAAAGCCCAAGGCTTCTGGCAGACGTGACCACACTGGTGATAAAATTTCGGTTGCATCCGATCGCTCTTCACCGCAGATATTGAAAAGCCTTTCCTGCAAATCTGCATTCGAAAGCAAGACGGGGGTGCGCTGCAGTTTCTATGGTTCAAGCAAGTTCCCTCTGAAGAGAATCCTGAACCTGAAGTGGAAGAATGGAGGATGATCAGAGTACCGTTTGGTAGCACAGCAAGCCCATTTTTGCTGAACGCCACCTTACAACACCACCTGAGACTTGTGAGTGCTTCTTTCGGGACACGGCTGCCCTACTCGCAGAGTCGTTTTACATGGACGATTTTCTCGTGGGAGCCGACACCGCCCGAGAGGCAAAACATGTTTTCACGGAAGGTAACGCTATACTAGAGTCAGCAGCTATGCGTCTTAGGAAGTGGACCTCTAACTCGACACACCTACAGCCGGTCTTCGAGCAGCAAGAAGGCATCACTTCTACCGACGGAACAGTCGAGATTCTTGGCATGGTATGGGAGCCCCGAAGAGATCTGATGGCAATAACTTCAAAGTCTATACTTGGTTTTTTACAAAGATCGGAACTCCAAACGATCAGTGCTACATACCATGGCAAGTATTTTCGATCCTCTCGGAATGATCGCATCATTCACAGTTCAAGCCAAGATAATATTCCAAGAACTATGGAAACGGGGTGTCTCTTGGGATGAGGATCTTCCACTTGACATAGGAGCTCAAGGGCGACGTTGGCGATCTTAGCTCAAGGATCTTGGCAGCATTAAAATACCTCGCTGGGTACATTTATCCCTGGAGATGGGGCAGCTCCACCGCACGTATTTTGTAACGCGAGCCCAAAAGGCATAGGGAACATGCGCCTATTTAAGGCTTCAACACAACGAAAATTGCGTGAAAACAGATGTGGCCATGGCCAAGTTAAGAGTCGCTCCTATAAAGACGTTGACATTGCCACGACTCGAGCTTCTGGGTGCCGTCCTCGGGGCCCAGATGTCAAATTTCTTGGCAGCATCTCTTGACAAAGCACGAAGCAACGTCGTAACCATATTTTGAAGAGACTACCGCATCACCCTGCATTGGATTATGGTAATGAATCACAATGGAAAGAATTTGTCAAAAATCGAGTCACTGAAATTCAAACACAGGCGGCTAGGACACAATGGCGGCATTGTCCCGAAATTGCAATCCTTCTGATCATCTCACTCGCGGGGTATCATTGCACATCCTGAAAACCGACGAACGGTGGTGGCTTGGGCACACGTGGTTTCTGAAAGAACCTACTGATTGGCCTACGGAAGAGTCAGAAATTGGGTTTAAAGGCGTCGACGAAGAAAGGGAGAGATGTCTGCAAATCTTTGTGAGGACTGCAGATCCAACCTTTGACTTGGCACGGTATTCCAACCTGTTGCGTATTCTATGATCCACCGCTTGGATTCTGCGATTCATCAGAAATTGTAGAAATGTTGCCAACCGGATCTCTACATCCATCTCCGCGGAAGAGATTAAGGACGCGGAATTGTACTGGATCCGCGTTGTTCACCAAGGCAGTTACAGTGATGAACTCGAGCGGCTCTGGAATCAAGCTCCTCTCGACTGCCGATCAAGCATTCGTATGCTCAGTCCTTTCTTTGACGCAACGGATTGATGCGTGCACGACGCAGGCTAGAGTTCTCTCAAGAAGAAGAGGATGTCGAGCGCCCTCTCTTCCTGCAACCTTCTCACTTGTTAACCGAACTGGTCATTCGCGTATGCCACCAGCGAACCCTTAATGCCGGCAATAAAGACACACTGACCGAACTAAGACATAGATACTGGGGCCAGCGCGGAAGACAAATAGTAAAAACGGTACTCGGCAGATGCAATGATTGCATCAGGACACGAGTAAGGCCAGCCAGCGCAAGTGTAGCCCCTATACCTGGTGATAAAGTGCGACGGTCAGATCCCTCCGAGGTAGTAGGAATAGACTTCCCTGGCTCACTTTATGCTCGCACTGAAGGTTCATCTGCGAAAGTTAAGATTGCCCTGTTTTCATATGCAGTTACGAGAGCCCTGCATTTGGAGTTGGTTTCGAAACTGTCGAGTGAAGCGTTACCTCTAGCACTACGAAGATTCACCTTTCGCCGTGAACTCCCGGCTGTCATCTACCCGGACAACGCACGAACTTTCAAAAAGGCATCCATAGATATTGCATCTTTGGAAAAGGCGTTCCTGGACGTAAAGTGTCAAAATTACGTCGCCAAAACACGCGTGCAATAGATGTTTATTGTAGAGAGAGTGGCGTGGTGGGGCGGATTTTGGGAGCGTATGGTTCGAACCGAGAAATCCCGTTTACGGCGAGTCCTGGGGAAAGCCGCCCTGAGAACTGACGAACTGACGACTGTACTTCAAGAGGCAGAGGAGGGGCGCTGCAGTCGCCGAGGTGAGCGAACGCACCTCACATCGGCTCCGTCGATTATACTACTTTTCGGAGGACCATCCCGTCTCAGCTGTCCCAAACCTGTACGTACGCGTTCCTTTTAACGTCCGGAGCACGTCGATACCAGATTTGGGCATTTTCGCCCATCTCTGGCCGATTTACGAGTGTTTTTCGCGAGTGAGGCAAGGCCGCCGGGCTAAGCCTAACGAGGGATACGACGACTCCGAGCATGGCGCCGGCCACGTCGACGGCCGCCGCCACTAGCGACGCCTCGGGCCCAGCCCCGACAGGGGCCGCGGGCCACCACGTCGCAGAAGACGCCTACGAAGATTCCACAGAAATGGATACGACACCTGCCGACTCTCCTCGCCGACGATGGCCCAGCCTGGATCGCAGCTCGGGGAGGACGGCCATTATGGTTCCCGGCACCGACGACGACGCCGACGCGGGTCCGCGCGCCGACGAAGACGCCGCCCCGGGCAACAGGGACCGCGCCGGGTGGATTCCAGTTGTCCCCTTGCGCCGCCGCAAGAACCAAGCGGGCAAGCAAGGGACGCATCCGCAGCAGGCCCCTTCGCCCAACGACTCCGCTTCACAACCCCGCACGCCCCGGCAGCCCACGCTGGCGCAGTTCGCTAACAAAGTCAACGCGGTCATGACGAAGACGGCCAGGATGCCCAATTTCGCTTCCCGCAACGAGAACAGGGTGGTTGTTCGACCACGTGGCGGCCTCGTGGTAGGCAAGGTGCTACTGACCGACCTGCGGAGAGCTGTTTTCGCGGCGGCAGGCGTGGACGCGGCGGCCATGGAGGAGGACTCCGTGTCGCCCAACACGGCCCAGAACATTTTTGTGATTAGCACGCCCAGCGAGGAGCGCACCTTGCAGTACGAGCTGATCCAGGAAATCGCGATCGGAGGCGCGACATACGAGGCCTACGCGTACCGGGCAACGCCGGAGGACTCGTCCCGGGGCGTTATCCGCGGCGTCGGGCTCGAAGACACGGCGGAAGACATCCACCGCTTCGTGGTCAACAGACACAACCCCACGGCGATGGACGCCCACCGCCTCGGCAAGTCCACGGCCGTCGTCATTCTCTTTGACGGCGGGAAGGTACCGTCCTACGTCAGGTACGGCGGAATGATTACGAGGTGCTACCTCTACCGGCGACACAGAAAGGTGTGCAAGACGTGCGGCAAAGTCGGCCACTAAATGACGTGTGTCCCACCCCACCGCCCGGTTCTGTTTCGCCTGCGGGCAGCGGAACCCGGGGCCAGACCACGAGCAACGCTGCAACCCCAACTGCAAGCTCTGCGGCGGCCCGCACACCACGGGCACCAAGAGCTGCAAGAATAAGTTCAAGACCGCGTTTCAAGTCAAGAAGCGACAGTGGCAACGCAAGCTCGACGAGGAGCACGCGAAGTCGGCACCGCCGCCGCCGGCGCTGAAGGTCAGGATTTCTAGAAGAGGCGCGTCCGGCGTGGCGCGCGGAGATAGGCGCAGAGACCTGTCGTGTGGCCCCACATGGGCGACGGTCGCCGTCGGCGACGCAGCTGCGTCGTCGCGGCGGCGGTCCAAGTCCGCGCGGCACGAGAGATCGGCGTCCAGGGGAAGGCGCGCGAGCCGCTCCGGTTCGCGCCACAACAGCACGAGGCTGCCGGCCGTGAAGCCTAACGGATCGGAGAACACGGAGCTACGCGAAATGGTGAAGGAAATGCGTGCGACGATCCACGAACAGCGCATCACAATCGAGCGGCTCTCCAAGCAGCTAGAAGAGCTATGGGGACTGACGAAGAAGGGGTGGGAGAAGGCGAAGGCCGCTCCCGCCTCCGAGGCCCCGAAGCCTACTTCGACCAAGGCGGCGCACCCCGCGCAGAGGCAGGCTCCGCGGCCGCAACCCCAGCGGCCGCAACCCCAGGAACCGCAGCAGCCGTCTCCGGCGGCAAGCCAGACCTCTCCAACCCCTCCCAAGAGACGGGTGCAGGAGTGCGAAGAGCGCGAAGAATCCGAAGACGAGATCGATGCGGACGAGGACGACACGGAGTGAGTCGTCTCGTCGGCGTCCGCGAAGGCGACCGGCGCTGCGAAGACACCGGGCTACGCGGGTCCGAGTAACTGCTGCCGTCGAGTGGAGAACCAGATGAACTGCTGGGGCAAGGATCTGGAGAACATGGAGAAGCGGCTCACCAACAGGATCGACCGAACCCTCAACCAAATGATGCAGTAAGTCAACCAGGCCGTCGGCCAGATGTCCCAGCTACAGCAGCAGCTGCAGCAACAATTCAGTCCCGAAAACATGAAGACGCTCGAGATGAACGCCGTACAAGAACACTTCGACAATGGAGCCTCTCAGCAACATTCGCCATGAGGAGCTGCGACCGCATGACCATGAAGATCTCGCACTGGAACGCCAACGGCTTCCGGTGCCGGAAGGCAGTCCTGCAACAGTACCGGCACTCCCTTACCGCGCCGGACCTCCTCGACGTGATCGTGGTGCAGGAAACGCACGCCGAAGAGGCGAAAGCAACGTCCCTGCCGGGTTACAGAGCGCACGCCAACCTGCCGAGCACCCGCGCCTGCGGGAAGGGCGCGGCGCAAGGAGTGTGCACGTTCGTCCGCAAGGGCATCGCCTTCGTCAAACACGAGAATTTCCTGGGCGGCCGCGGCAGTTCCATCGAGCAGTGTGCGACCGAACTGGCAATAGTCACGGGCAGACGGAAGAAGCGGGCGACGGGCACCGCCGTCCTCGTCGTGAACCTATACAGCAACCCGCAGCACCGCCAGCAAAAGTTCCGGGCGCTGCTGCACAAGGCTCGCAACGAGGCCTCTGGGCAGAGGGACGCGGCGGTCGTCGTGTGCGTTGACTTCAACGCCCAGCACCGGGAGCTCGGGTACACGGCGACGTCGGCCAAGGGCAGGAGCCTGCTGGAAGACGCCGCCGAGGCCGGTTACGTGCTGCTCACGGCCCCTTCGCACCCGAAGCGCATCGGCACGTCGACGGCCCAGGACACAAACCCGGACCTTTCCTTCGCGCTCCTGCCGAGCGGCAGGACGCGCGGTGAAGGAACATGGGCCACAACCTGGGAAGCGACCACTACATCGTCGAGGTGACGGTGCCGCTCCGCTCCGCCGACGACCGGGACGGCGGCGGCGCCGGCCGTGTCCAGCACTGCCTGACCGACGGCACCGGTTCCGGGAAGCGGAGCTGGGCGAGATCGAGAACATCGAGGAGCGGACGGAGGGTCTCGTGGCCGCAGCCGAGGGGGCGGTGGCGACGATCGAGACGACGGAGGACACGCCGCGCATGGATCCCCGCCTCGCGCACCTGCTCGAGGCGCGGCGGTCGCTGCAGCTGCGCTGGAAGCGCCTACGTCACAACCGCGCGCTGCGGAAGCGCGTGGTGGTGCTCGGCCGAGAGATCGAGAAATACAGCCGCCAGCTGTGCGCGCAGCAGTGGTACGAGCTTTGCGGCGAGGCTGATGGGCAGCTCCACCGGGGCGGCACCTGGAAGCTGCTGCGGCACCTGATGGACGAGAGCAAGAGCAAGAAGTATCAGCGTCACCGCATGGCGCAGATCCTGTACACCGCGACCAAGAAGCTGGGGGAAGAGGAGGTGCACAAGCGTCTGAACGACCAGTAGCTTCCGGCCACCCCTCACGAAACGCATACCGACTACGCCGGGCCACCGAACGCCGCCCTCGACCGGGACAATCGAGGAGTGGGAGGTCCGCCAGGCGACCCGCTCCCTGAACTGCTACTCGGCCGCGTGCCCGGATCGCGCGACCAACAAGGCGCTGCGCAACCTGAACGACGCGGTGGTGGTGACGCTGACCAAGTACTTCAACGAGTGCTGGAAATCGGGCAGCCTTCCCAAGCAGTGGAAGAAGGCCAAGACCATCCTGCTTCCCGAAACGAACAAGCCGCCGGCCATCGAGAACCTGCGCCCCATCTCGCTCACGTCGTGCGTGGGCAAGGTGCTGGAGCATGTCTTGAACGCGCAGTGGCAGCGATTCCTGGAGGACAACGAGCTGTATCCCGACGCGATGCTGGGCTTCCGCGCGATGCTCAGCACGCAGGACGCCATGCTGCTGCTGCAACACGAGGTGCTGGCGCTCCCGGAGGGGCCCACGGCGGACAACCGAGCGATCCTGAGCCTGGACTTGCAGAGCGCCTTCGATAAGGTGCGGCACTCTGCGATCCTGGCCCAGGTGCCGCGCCTCGGCCTGGGGCGCAGGTCCTACGACTACATCCGAGCCTTCCTGTCCCGGCGCACGGCGCGGCTGTAGGTCGGGGGCACGCAACTGGAGGAGCGCGAGCTTGGATGCACCGGCACCCCGAAGGGCTCGGGCATCTCGCCGCTCCTGTTCAACCTGCTGACGATCGGCGTGGCCCGGCGCCTGGACGAGCTCCCGGACGTCCGGTACTCGATCTACGCCGACGACATCACCCGGTGGGTCACGGGCGGCAGTGACGGCCACATCAAGTCGACGCGGCAGGAGGCGGTACGCACCATCGAGGCCGGCCTGGCGGGCACGGGTCTGCGGTGCTCGCCGAAAAAATCGCAGCTCCTGATCCTGCCCCCGCCGGGCCGGTATCGAAAGCCCGCCGCCGCGGAGGCGGAGGGCAACATCGTCGTATGAGCGGCAGACGGCAGGGCCATCCCGACGGTCCCCAGCATTCGAGTCCTGAGCATGCACGTGGACGCGAACTGCGGCAACGGCACCACGATCGAGAAGATGATCACGAAGATGGGCATAGCCACGCTTCCGTGAAGCGGATCTCCACACGTTCGAGGGGGATGCGCGAGGCCAGCCTCCTCCGACTGCTGCAGGCCTTCGTGGTGAGCCATGTGGCCTACGTGGGCGCCTTTCACCAGTGGAAGGCGCAAGAATGGGAGCGCATCGACGCTGCCATCCGCAAGTCCTACCGGGCGGCCCTTCGCCTCTTGAACGGCACGAGCAACGCCGCCCTCCTGTCCCTGGGGGTCCACAACACCCTGGCGGAGATCAGCGAAGCGCAGCGCGTATCGCAGCATGAGCGCCTGGGCAGTACCACGTCCGGGCGCAAAATCCTGCAACGGGTGGGCCTCCGCCCGCCCCTCGGTCCCGTGGCGGAAGACGAGCTGGTCCCGCTGCGAGACGACGTCGCACACCGTATCGTAGTGCCTCCGCTCCCGAGGAACGTGGACCCGGAGAGAAACGTCGAACGCCGGTCGGTGCGGGCGCGCGCCCTCGTCAGAACGTAGAACGAGGACGAGGGAGCGGTGTTCGTGGACGCGGCCGAGCACCGCGAGCGGGCCGACACCTTCGTGGCGGTGGTCCTGAAGGCCACCTCTGGAGGACTGCTCAACGCCGGGAGCGTGCGGGCCCCGACCGCCCGGCAGGCCGAGGAGGCGGCGATTGCCTTAGCCCTGACCCTGCCCGGCACGCGGACCGTCCTCAGCGACTCCAAGTCGGCGATCTCCAACTTCGCGAGGGGCACGGTGTGCAGGACCACCGCGCGGCTCCTCTCTCGGATCCAGGAGGGGCCGCCAACAACACGAGCATCCGGTGGTTCCCGGCCCACGCGGGCCGGGAGCTGCCCAACAGCCACCACAACCGCAACGAAGAGGCGGACGCCGCGGCCCGAGTCCTCGCCACGTGCCGGACCGCGCCCCCCCGCCTCGACCGAACCCCGGAAGACTCCGGGGAGGAAGCAGACGATGACCACCACGAAGACGCAGGGGAGCCCCTCGTCGCCTACGGCGAAGTGCTCCGGCGGTGCAGACGCGAAAGAGGGACTTTTCCGCCTCCACATCCCCGGCCTGTCCCAGGAGGAGGCGGTGCTCCTGCGGCAGTTACAGACCGAGACCGTGCTCTCGCCGGCGCTGGCGCGCCACGTGTGCCCGGAACTCTACGAGCGGACCGAGTGCTGTGTGTGTGCGCGAGTGCCCGCGGACCTGGCCCACATCATGTGGGGCTGCGACGAACAGTGCGCGCGCGCCGGAGGCGACCGCCTCCCGCCGGACATTCGCGAGTTGATCGGCACCCCGGAGCACGGCAACCAGCTCAGGTCCGTCCAGCGGCTCGAGGCAGCTCTGGCGCTGCAACGGCGAAAGGAAAGCCAGCGCCGCTCGCCTCCAGGCCCCCGCGTGGGTCAAGCGGACGGCGACGGCGCGGGCGATCCGAGTAACCCGCGCGGCCGGGCAGGCACGACGCCTCGGGCTCCGGCCGCTACCTAGCACAGGTAGTTAGACGAGGTGCGGCGAAGCCCTGCGTGGCCTGACCCGCACCTATCTCGCAGGCCGAATCAATAAAGGTCATTTCTCTCTCTCTCTCTCAAGAGGCACAGGCGGTAATCAATTCCCGTCCGCTCACGTACCTGTCTGCCACACCAAATGACCCACAGGTACTCACGCCTGCACACTTCCTAATACTAAGGAGGCTTGTTGCGATAGCACACAGGTCTACCAGCAACAGCAGAATCAACAAGAAGCGAAGTCACGAGGAGGTGTCTCCATTGTAAACGGCTGGCGAAACAGTTGTGGGGGAGATGGCGGAAGGAATATTTGTTGCACTTGCGCTCCTTCCACCATGCGAAAAATGTGCCCATCGCGGGCACATTTATAGAAATTATCATGGGACGCTACCAAAAACGTCAGAGCCTGCATTGTGAGGTTTCCTAGCGGAGCTACAGTGCGACGACCGGTGCAGGAACTGTACCCAATAGAGCTTACTGCAGCGTACACGAAGATTACAACCCTGAGTGCTCGGGCCGGGAGGATGTTTCTTATTGCGAGGAACTGTGATCTGGTTTGAAATGGGTGCCCACGTGCGGGGCCAAGCTCGTGAAAAAATAGCGGGAATCTCGGCGGGACGGCAAGCAGCGGAGACAGACGAAGACGAGAAAGAAGGGAGAGTCTCGGTCGCCATGTTAAAGCTTGTTCTGCCGTGTACAAATACAGTTTGCTTTTTTGCTTTCCATTCGCCTTTGAGATTTTTCAACACACCTATTATCCTCCCTTTCATTGCTCGCTGAGTGCTCCCCAATTTAGTTTGAACCGCATAAGAGAGCCTCCAAGCTGCTGCCCCGTAAATGAGTACCGGTAAGACGCAGCGGCCATACACTTTCTTCTTGAGGGACGCTGCTAGGCTGCCATTCATAATCTGAGAATGAATGGCAGCCACAGGAACTGGGTTCCACATGAACCCGGCCGCAAAGACAACATATTCAAAACTCCTGGCCAGTTCTCCCAGGCAACAACTTTGCTCATCAGGAAGCGTGCGCACTCTAACTCCAGGCTTCCGGGGAGAACACATCGGTCATCCCTCTTGCAATCTATCCATGTATGATGCAGAAATACAGGTTCAACAGCCAGTACTTTCATCCCCTTGAATTGCACGTAGTAATAGATGATGATGAATAAATATTTATTTTGTCAATCTGGTGCAGATGTTAGGGTATCCGCCCAGTGGGGGGCTTTCCTTTTCCGGGATACCCTGAGAACGGCTGGCGGTCCAGGCCCTCTTCAGCAGTTCACGCTGGATCTCAAGGTCCGGGCGCGTCAGGCGGTTCACGCACTTCTTGTAGAAGGGGGAGGTTATTGGGGCAAGGCCTGGGTTCTTCTCCCACTCCCAAATGTGGGGATACAGTGTACCGGGCGTTGAACAGAAATTGCAGGTAGACGGGTATTGGGTGGGGTAAATCGCATGAATTAGGGTACTGCGGGAGTACGTATTTGTCTCTAGTCTTCGAAGGGTGGTGCCTTCTGCTCTTGTTAAATGGGAATGCGTTGTCGGGAAGGTTCTTCCGCCTTGACGGTAGTAAATGAGAATGTCAGCATACCTGACCAGCGGTTCTGTTTCGGGGGCCGCAAGCGGTGTTTGTCCCACTATGGTAATGGCTCGGTGTATAAGCGCGCAGGCAGCGGAGTGAGCCGCCTCCTTATCTTCGAGAGATTCTTGACCAGGTATCCAGATTAGCCGCCTTTCCAGTATGTGGGCATTATTCTTAAGAATTTGAAGTGCCGTTTTGCTGATGCGGCCTCGTTGGTAACTACTGCACGCCACCTGCGAATCCTTCAAAATTGTAATTGCATATTTTCCCGTCGTGATGGGCAGGGCAATTGCGGCTTCTTCAGCATCTTCCATTGATGTTGTGCAGACGGTAAGGGTGGTTGTTACTTGGCATGCTGCATTGGTGACACTCACGACGTGGGCTTGCTTGTTTCTGTATAGAGACGCGTCCGTATACCTGCTTGTTGGATTGTCGCCGTACATATTATTCATGGTTCGTACTCTGCCTATGCGTTGAGCTGTGTCGTGTAGTCGGTGCATGTTTATTGGGATGGGGGCTACCCTGATGGCTTTTCTGAATTGGAGTGGAACCCGCTCATTATGGTGTTGCAGTGGTGGTGCGGCATATCCCAGCCTTCGCAGTGTAGCTCGTCCCGTTGGTGTTCGGCGTAAGCGTTCCAGTTGAGAGCTGTGATGCGCCTCCTGTATTTTCTCCCAAGTGTTATGTAGTCAAAGAAGCAATAATCTCTTCGTCGATGTTTTTTGGTGCGGTCCTAAAGCTGTCTTACATAGTAATTTTTTTTTATAATTTCAGCGAACCTCTATTATATTTTTATTGGAGTAATGAGAGCGTAGAAAAGACCGTTGGGGGCAAGGGGAATAGCGGAGTACCTGGTGTTTGGTAAGGTCAGGATGCCGCTAATGTCTTTTTAAACATTTGCAGTGAAGTGAACATACACTACGCGAACTTTTTTTGACGGTTCAATGATAAACGTAATTCCTACCACCCCTTTAAATTTTCTTCACACGAGCACAGGAAAGGTGTTTTGGACAGTTGATACAATTTTCCCCGTTGGCAAACTGTTGCTGAATTATCATCGTGATGTCTCGTGAATAGGGACTCCTGCGTTCCCCAGAAAAATCATCCTTGATGTGTGTCGTCTATAATAACGTACCAAGTGAACTACAGAAACTATAAGTAGTAAATGTTCCAGAAACGAATGCCGTTTATTCAGCCGAAGCACCAGGACATGTGGGTTTGCAGTGATGCCGTCGATCGTACTGCAGATATCTCGAAAGCGCACCAGGAAGGCTATTTGAACTGTGCACTCTGCGTTTCCCTCCTGTTCAAGGGATTCGATAGCCGTCTTAAAGCCAAGGCCGTCTCCTTTTTCAGCTGAGTGGAAAGCTCAGTTCGTTAGACAGAGCAGCAGTCATTGCCTCATCCGAGCTAATCAGAGAAGCGTGCAGCCTTGCCTTTATGCACAGCGAAGATTGGAGGAAACTATTATCATCCTGTTATGGTATTGTCCTGAGACAGGGCTTGCTCTTTCCGGCGTATGCCGCGACGGGCCATCTTGTCTTATAGGGAAAAGGTGTCACCGTGTCATCAATACCCCAGACAGTTTTTGGCTGATCACGAATGCTGTTGGTGTAATTCCATGGAACTGGAACGAATAACGTTCCCAGAAAAGTGCATGCTTCTGATTGGTATGTTTCGGCCAACACTGGATTCCTGGTACGCGCTGCGGCCTCTGGGAGTCACCAGTCAGCTTCGCTATTTTTTATTTTGTGGACCCTGGTCTATAATAAAAAACAAAAATGCCTGCGTTTACCCGTTGCTCCCCCAATATAGCCGTCCGTAGTCCTGACTGGGTGTTGCTATATTAAGGGGGCAAAATTGCATGGTGAGAGACCAGTTGGCAATAATGTCGTCGAAATATTAGGGTACCTGTAATAACAGGGTTCATATTACCGAAACCTAAATGTCCCACTAAAGATCATCCATTACAATAATCTCGTAATGTCTCCTTGCACAGTTGGATAAAGGTTTTTACGCTTGGATAATACTTCCTACAAGAAAATGGGTTTGCTAGAACCTTCGTCACCCAAAAAGTTAACACGCAACCTCTTTTCGTAGCTACCGCTCATTTGTAACGGTGCTTGTGGTGTCGCAGCCAGGTGTGTGCAAGAAAAACCCGGCCAGCACCCCGCCACCCATATTACCGACTTAAAAGTAAAACAGCTGCCAAGCTGAATGGAAAAATATATACCTAAAATTGAAGCACGTCGCAAAGAAAACTGTCGCATAGGGATGTATGCTTTTTTGCGATTACATGTAGATCATTTAACCTTGTGTTAAATGATTATAACAAGCGACATTGTTTTAGAAGGCCACATTTGTTTTGTAATTTTTCTCATTCGTGACTGAACGGTGTAGTGTATACAAAAGGGTGCAATGGTATGCTTTCCAGATATTCACAGTTTGCTATTGCATCTCGATGCAGTTATTATGGTAACCCTTAACACTATGCAGCATAATGCAAATACATGCGGACACGCTACACGGTAACTCGTAAAAAACAGTGCGCGTAATCCAGACGCATATTTTGTGCCCGCGAATTTCGATTTCTTCGACAAAAACAGTTTAGCCGCGAACAAATCATTGTGCTGGTAGTTTTGCAGTGAGACCCTTCTTGTATTTTGTGCAAGTTATCTTTATTTGGCGGTTGGTGTAGCTGAAAGCGAACTTCCATTCCATTCTAACTCATCTGTAAACAAGCTTAGAGATAATCAATTTTTGTTGTGTAAATAGACAAAAATTCTACATACACGTGAAAAACTTCTATGCAGAAAGTTTTGTAGCTTTATTGTTTGCACCCTAATCCTTACTGTAGGGGACGTAGCTGTCTTGGAATGCTTCGTTTGGAGCAGTACAGTTGACATAATAGTCCGTAATACCACACCGCCCATGCTTGCACTCTCCTGTGGCGCATTGCTCCGGCCTGCCTTTATGTAATCTAGAGCTTCTACGAGGGCGCTGTAATAAAAATGCATATAGTATTAGGAACACTAAACGAAAGATTATTGTACGAACTGAAATTATTGCTTGTGATTAAAGACATCGAAGAGTAATTAAATTTATTATATTTGAAGCAAGCGTACTTTTTATGGTGGGCGTGTTTTTCTCAGTTGTCTTTTGCTGAGTCAGTGTTAATGTTACTTGCAGCATGTATTCTCTCAAACTTAAGAATACCCACCAAGTGCGGCAGTCGGTCTTCCTTTCAAGCAGTTTTATTTTCAAAAGCGTTTGGTTTGAACGAAATTTTGCACAACAATAAACGTTTACGAGGTTTTTAGTTAACCCATTCTGTATGGTTAGGTTTGGGAAATATCTCAACAATGTCACAGTGTACAAACAAGACGTTCCAATATAATTTTAACGGTCACAAGCTGACTCATTGTCACCATCATCATAAACCTGTCAACACCCACTGCGAGCAAAGGCCTCTCCCATAGATTTCCAATAATCCCGGTCTTCGGCTAACTACCACTAACTTATCCCCGAAAACTTCTTAATCTCATCTGGTCATGTAACTTTCTGCGGCCACTGCCATGCTTGCCTTGTCTGTTGCCCTTAATGACCAGCGGCTATCGTGCCTTCGCATTATATGCCCTGCCCACACCCATTTCTCCTTCTTAATTTCTTCTAATTTGTTCTTCACATTCGCTCGTTCCCTGACCAACTCTGCCCTCTTTTTTGTGCCTTAATGTTCCGTCTATCATCTTCCGTTCCATTGCTGGCTGAGTTGTCTTCAATTTGAATTAAGCAGTTTTAGTGAGCCTGCAAGTTTCTGCCCCGTAGGTTAGTGCGGGTAAGGTGCACCTGCGATACAGTTTCTTTGTCAGGGACCATGGGACGATGGTAGGCTGGCATTCATTATGTCTGAATGCTTGCCTATTGCACTCCACCAAATCCTCATCGTTCTAATTATATGCGCCTCGTGGTTGAGATCCAGGATCGCTAGGATCGTGGTAATGTTACTTGCAACATGTATTCTCTCGATATATTCGCTTACCCCTTGCACTGTCTCGCCACCAGTCAAACTGGTGTGCTCTCCCGAGGTTACTCGGAATTACTTCAGTTTCCTGCATATTAATTTTCGGGCCCACGATTTTACACTGCTTGCCCAGCACTCTGCTCATGCTTTGCAATTCCTCCCACGAGTTACTCAGCAAGGCAACAACAGCAAATACGAGGTAACTGACGTATTATTCATTATTGCTTACTCCCATCTGTTCCCAGTTCATCGTTACAGATACCCCTTGTAAACATGCTGGGAATAACACTGAACAGATTGTGTCCCCTTTCCTGATGCCCCTCCTTATAGGTTTGTCTGCGACCTCCTTATGGAGGACTAACGTATCTGTGGACCCATTGTACATGTCCTCTAGTATTATTACTGAATGCTCGTCTAGGTCCTGATTCCAAAATTCCTAAATGATTGCGGAGGTTTCGACCTAGTTAAAGGATTTCATGTAATCTATGATGGCTAAATTGTTACGGACTGATAAAGCAGGGAGGCATATTTACAATCGGGATCCCGACACAAAAGGTGAAGCAACGGCTGCTCAATGTTCACTTCTCTACATTATCTTGTCGCCAATCCTTATCCTCCTGGATATAATTGCCATCATCGGCATGCAGGCAAGTGTGTATACATAGGGTTGAAAATTCCACGAATTTCTCTGTCGCCCGATTGATCGTGTGAATATGGCCCACTGTTAAATATATTTACGAAACCCTGCCTGTAAAATAGGGTCACTGAAATGTAAGGTGGTAAAAATTCTGCTAACGATTGTCTTTCTCAGTACCTTGTAGATGACTGACAACAAAACTCAGTGTCCTGTAAACTTTCAAGTCTTTCAATTCACCCTTCTGATGGATCAGGATGATGTTCGCGTTCTTTCAAGATACCGGTGCACTCGCGGTCATTACGCATTCCTTTGCAGGTTTGCCACTTTTTTTAGTTCAATTTGCCGGCTATCCTTCATGAGGAATGCTGTTATGTGATCTTAGGTGCTTTGCCCTCTTGCATTTCGTTCAAAGTCTCCCTGGCTTCTTCTGTCTTAACTGGTGTGATGTCTACCACCTCTGAACTACTTCGTCGTTACGTATTATCCTCGTTGCCACGGCTACCATACAGATCTTCATTGAAATATTCGGCTACAATAACTGTTTTATCCCCAGTTGTGATGACATTGCATTCCTTGTCTTTAAGTGCATACATCTAATTTCTCGGCAGGCCCTCATGCGTGTTAACTGCTTTCGGTCTGCCTGCGTTGTTTACCGATTTCTGAATCCTCTTCACATTTTCCTTTCGTACACAAGAAACCTTACGCAAATTGATTAACTTCGTTAGCTCTAGTTCTATTTTGTCAGCTGGGGTGGAGAGTGTCATGCTTCACCGTTTTCTAGCTAAATCTTGTGTCTTCTGGCAAAGTTTGCCAGTATCCTGCATAGCGATCGTACATGCGGGTTTGACTGCACACTCAGTCATAATGCGTGTAAGATTGTCGCTTGCTTCCTGTGGCGTGAACTGTGCTTCCTTGGTGAGAGCCGAATATCGATTCTGCAGCGTTATCCTGAATTCCTATGCTTCCCATTTTACTGTTTGCTCGTTGATCTACTTTTTTTGTAGTGGCTTGTTACAGTCCCTCCTAAAATCTAGCCTTATTTGAATTTTACCATACCGTAACCCGCAGCGGTGGCTCAGTGGCTAAGGCGTTATGCTGCTGAGCACAAAAACGCGGGATCGATTCCTGGCAGCGGCGGCCGCTTTTTTGATGGAGGCGAAAAGCAAAAATGCCCGTGTATACGAGATTTTGGCGCACGTTAAATATACTCAGGTGGTGAAAATTAATGCGGAGCCCTTCACTACGGCGCGACTCATTGTCTGCGTTGCGTCGGCGCCTTAAACCGTAAAGTACATCAATTACCATTCACTGGTCACTAGACCTCACCCTTATGAGCACTTCCCCATTTTCACAATGCCAAGGCTATGGCATAAAATAGCCTATTTTGTTTTGTATTGTCCACCTGCAGGCTCCTCCACGTCGACTCCCGGCTCTCCCGTTTGCAGGAGAAGGTACCCATGGTTCGCAGATTATTTTGTTCGGCGAATTTTAGTAATAGGTCCCCTCTGGTATTCCTAGAACCAACACCATATATCCCAACTGTCGCGTCACTAGCCTCCTTTTTGCCTACTTTAGCATTGATTTGGCCTATAACTGCGACAAGTCTCCCAAAAAGCCGATTTATCTTTAACCTAAGCCAGGTTGTGTTAACTGCAGGAAGAATGCCTCTCCCAAAAATCTCCAGCCACGCCTGTCGAGGGCCTGAAGGCCGATAGTGGGATTGTATAATCTTTAGGAGGTTATTAGCAAATGTACTCAAGAAGGATTGCCAAATCCCTTTCTTGTGAGAAAATGCTGTTTGTGTCCTAGGAAGCATCACTTAGCATGGTTTATCCACTTTATCCGGTGATGTTATATACCGGAGCAGGCACCATTTCGGACCTGGTACAAACTTCCAGGCGAGCAGCATGGACAGTGCATGGAGCGCGCAAAGGGAGTGGCACGCTTACCCCGCGCTTTCTTCTACCCCAAAGCAGCCCAGCCGGATACACTCTAAAAAAATAGGGGTCAGAAAATAATCCCGGCCACGATGACTCCCTTACACGCTTGGTACTCTTGCAGAGGATCACACAAGAGAGCCACAGTATGTGCGACTCTTTTCCGATGCCGATCGGGGCACAACCTTGTGGGACAGGCTGACTGATACGTTGAGCGAAGAAAACAAACAAAACAAGATGCCGCTCTTATTGGCCAACGTCGGAGTGACGTCGGGCGCTTTGCGCCCCGTGTGGAGGAGTCGTGTCGTCGACATGCAAGCTGAGGGAATTTTTTTTCAATTAGTTCCTGGCTCCGCCGGCGATGGGTCCTTTGTGTTGTGGCCATTAGGATGGAGATAAATTTCAGCAAAGCTGGATGGGCCGCCGGCGTCGATGATCGATGCGATCATCCGACGGAACGACGACTCGCTGGCTGGTTGGCCAGCGGCACATACCCCACGACGGTCTACTCCAAATAAACTCAAGGCTCGTGATCCCAAACATCGGTCGGGCAAGTCCGCGTCGATCGGGAGCTCGCCGGTCTGCACCTACATCTCTTCTCTCCTGCTCTCTCAAAACACCAAACTCTCGGTTTTACCAACAAAACCCTGCCCACAAACGGGAAGTCACAACTTGAGAGTGACGATGGCTCATTCATTAGTCCCCACTGACCACTCATTGGCCATCGTGACAAACAAAGCTAGGTGGGTTCAAAATAGTCACGTGGCGCACCTCTCTCAGTCTTATACAGAAACCCAAAGGTATTCCGCAAAACACAAATATAACAGAAATGAAAACCAATCCCTAAAAGCAGACCTTACGACATGAAAAACAGACCTAACCATGCACACCTATGTTTGTGCTCTGCGCCGCCTAAATTCCTTTCTTTTAAAGGCACGTCGAGCGTTTAACAAAGTCTGGTCGCCTATACCTTTTGAGGCATCGCAGCCACCAAGTCGCCAGGTCAAGACGCGTGACGAATGGCCCATTCGCCCAATAATTTTGAGCAGTGAAATTCTCATAAACTGAACGTCTGTTGACCAAGGTTTGTTCCTTGAGCGACCGTCCGGTTCGGGGATTCTCGTTGCTGTAATCGCGGTAGTTAAAATATTGTGACAGACTCTGGGCAGCTTTCTGAGAAAATTACACAGAGCGTAACCGCATATTCATACGGCCAATCTTCCCCTACCTGGGTATGTGCTCAGGTGAAAAGACGCTGGTCTATCACCAACGGAATGAAGAGGAGGTACACGAAGTTAGAGCTCCCGCTGGCCTGGGTTTGCATCCTCAACCCGCCTCTGTCTCGGTGGCTACGGTGTCTTTTTAAATACACGTTCTTCCTGACAACCTATCTCTGCGTTGTAACGTGACATCTTTGGTGGAGGTGCTGGACTCCCTTCTTCCTGTACCTCTTGCCAGCGAGGGTTTATACCAAAATGGAACTTCGGAGTGGGCGCAACGCTGGCGGCCACGCGATGCCCTACCAATGAGACCGGATTCCCTTCACTGTTCATCACTGTGCCCCACCCCCGGTACCCCGGCGAGTTCACTGGGACTGACGACACTGGTGTAGAAGATTGGCTCCGCAGGTTCGAACGAGTGAGTGCTCACAACAGATGGGACGACGGGCTCAAGCTCGCCATTGCTGTTTTTTGCATCAAAGAAAAAGCTGAGAAATGGTTTGAAATTAATGAAGCGCGGCTAATCAGTTGGGGTGTTTTCATTTAAAAGGAGTTTGGTAAGCCCGTTGGATGCCAGCTTGCGGCACAGCAATAGCTCTTATCACGTGCTCAAACATCAACTGAATGTTACATCACCTACATCCACGACGTTTTGGCCCTATGCTTTAAAGTTGACCCAGGAATGTCAGAAACAGACAAGGTTTGCCATATCCTTAAGGGCATCGCCGACGACCCATTTACCTGCTCATGTGTAAGGACTGCACCACGGTTGATTCTATCATCAAGGAGCGTCGCCGATTTGAGCCGGCCAAAGGGACGCCGTAAAACACACCAATCTGCCCGGCTCCCGCACACTGCTGCGACGTATTCTTGCGATGAGCTCAATCTATCCCCTCCTGTTCTACCCAAAACGGACCCTGTCGCCCCGTCTGCGGATATCACCAGAATCATGCGTCGCGAAATCGAAGCTATGGTCCCGACCCTCACACTGCCATATGCAGATGATCGCCGCCAACTCCCTACGATCGCTGCAATCCACGCCATCGTTCGCGATGAAATGGATAGCATGGGCTTTCATACAGTATCGGACATCCCCATCCTCCTTTTACTGAACAGTACTGGCCGACCACGCTCATAAGCCTCTTAACACCTTTTGGTAACCGCCGCCACAATCCTGCTGAATCGCGAACGCCTGACCCAAACCAATTTGCTTTATATGCTCCTGTATTGACCACATCGCTCGTTACTGCAGGAACCGCTGGACTCCACCCCCTCCCAATGCGTCACCTCATTACGGTTCTCGGTGTTTCTCCTACGGCTAGACTCCCTAGGCGTAGCGCCGTACTCCCCAAGCTCCGATACCCAACACTTGAATGCAGACCTTGTAAACAACCTGTTCAACCAATCACCCTCATCCCAACGTCGCCAGTCCCGATCTCCGCTACCTCGCCGCTCGTCCCCGATGCCCGACCGTGTCGCCCGATACTCCTCGGAAAACTAGGCAGCGCAGCTTCCAGAGGTGATGCTCCATTTCCGCCCTGGCCCGAAAATCCTCTACCTCCTCGTATTGGACAGCACAACTTATTAGACCTTCATGTCGATGGTGTACCAGTAACTGCTTTAGTCGGTACTGGTGCGCAGTTGTTCAATATGTGCTCATCCCTTCGTCACCGCCGCTTACAGAAAGTCCCTATTCCTGCCTCGTCCTGTGTTCTGAGGGTTGCCGATGGTGCGATGACCTCTGTAGCCGGAATGTGTACTGCGTGTGTTGGACTGGCCGGCCACAAAATCCCTATTATGTTTGCTGTCCTGGATACGCACCTTCATGACGTTATTATTGGCCTGGACTTTCTCGCGGACCAGGCAGCAATAATTGATTGGGCCTCCGGTGTTCTTCAGCTCAAGCTACAGAGCCCCCTTGGTACTGAGGTCGAAACACAGCTCCGTCTTTTTTCCACTGATCACATTTGAATTGCCCCCAAGGCAGTGAACTACCTCGCGCTGACCTCGTCTCCGCCCGTGATACATGGTGATTACATCTTTTCACGGGTTACAGACGTGTTGCTCGACCGCCCGTGGCTCTAATATTTTCGGTCGTAACGGTTGCCCAGAATCGGATCACACTGCTGTTACTAAATTTCGTAATTTCAACACAAGTCCTTCCGCAAGGAATAGCGCTTGCCTTGCTTTCCCCATTGAATAACTGCGAGATCTTTGCCATGGCCCTTGACACAGCCCAAGTTGAAAAAGCAAACAACTAGAACTTCGCAAAATCAGGGAAGTTTGTGACAATTATTTCCCCAGACCTTCCAGCCCACGAAGCTCACCAACTCCTTTGTCTTTTTACCACCCATTGCGATATTTCTGACTTCAACCGCCGGCCGTTAGGTCAGACGTCCTTTGTGACCCATCACATAAAGACCGGGAATGCCAGTCCTATACGCCGACGCCCACGTGGCGTCTCTCAGAGAGAGCGAGGTGTCATTCAGTGGGAAGTCGACGAAATGCTCAGGCGACATGTTACTGAAATATCCTCTAGCCCAAGGTCATAACCGATTATTTTGGTGAAAAAGTAGAATGGCTCATGGCGCTTTTGGGTTGAATATAGGCATTTTAACAAAATTACCAAGAAAGATGTATACCCCCTCCCTCGAATTGATGATTCGCTCGACTGCCTACAGGGTGCCTCCAACTTTTCATCCATCGATTTGCTGTCCGGATACGGGTAAGTAGCTGTTGACGAAAAAGATAGAGAAAATGGGCTTTCGTAACATCTGACAGGTTGGTACAACTTTAAATTCTTGCCATTCGGACTGTGTAACGCGCCTGCCACATTAGAAAGGATGATTAAATACCACATTACATAAATAATTATGTAAAACGTATACTCAGGCCCTTTGTAAGCCCTCCCCAACCTATATGACAAAGTGTAGCTTTCGGAATGCCTTTCGATGCCTTGGGGACAGGCCTTTGTGGCCCTTCTTATGAACAGAAATGGCCCATCCTCACCAGCACGTTATCATCCTGATTCACTGAAAAGCTGACTGTGCAGGCTTCTCACGAATATGCTAAAGACGTGTGCCTTTTTAGAGTAAAATGGCCTTCTGCAGTTATGCCAGCCTGACATCTTGCTTGAAAAAACAGAAATTATTATTTATTTATTTTTTATTTATTTATTTATTTATTTATTTATTTATTTATTTATTTATTTATTTATTTATTGACCGATCTATCGATCGATTGGTTAGTTGGTTGATTGATTGATTGATTGATTGATTGATTGATTGATTGATTGATTGATTGATTGATTGATTGATGAATTGGTTGATTGATTGATAATTTCGAGGCCCATTGATCCACGAAAAATAAATAAGTGGCACTTTTTTGTGAATAAATGAACACTTCGCATATAACAGTTATGGCTACCAGCGTGTTTTGCCTTCGAAGAGACTTATGACACCGCTTCGAGTTATTGCATTTTCAAAGACCTCAAGTCATTTGGTATATAATGCAAATTCCTGCACACTCTAGTAACTTCCCGGGAAGGACCTTTTGTGTGAGTTGGTAGTGCACTCTAAAAAAAAACGGCAAGAAAATGCATGCCGCAAGGTAGAGTTTAAAGCTGCACATTGTTACATTGTTTTCAGCCAAGGTAAGCTGACCAGGCAAAGATGAAGGATTGCTACGAACCATTTTATATTCCACGCACGTGGACAACGAGCGAATAGCTTTCAATGTTTGGAACTTGTCTATTTGCCAAAATGTCCATCTTCAGAAAACAAACTGACTAAGTGGGCACACAAGAATATATTTAAATTTTATGACAGAACGAGCACTTTATTGTGTTCTCTAGAGGGTATTAAATTTTATTTTCTCGCACAAAGCAAAGTAACGGAGACGAAGAAGAGGACACCACTCGAAGTCGCTAAGAAAGAAAGAAGCGAAGAATGAGAAACTTTCGGACGCCATGATGGCAATGACAAGCAATTCAGTGTGATTCAAATACAGTTTTTCTTTCTTTACAGTGGCTTCGGACTCCTTTCTTACAGAACATATGGTGCCGAAAGCCGGGAAGAAACGAAGTCGGAGATACGATGTCGGCAGATCAAGAACCAAACGCAATGAAACCAGCGGTTGTGTCTACAAGCCAGAGCCAAGGCAGCATGCACAAGCTGAAAGAAAAGAGAATGGCTCGTAAGCAGCAAGACACAAGGCTAGTAAATGAAGCTAAGATGGTGCTGGTTACTGCGGGTGTGGAAACATTGGGTTCACTAATAGAGCGGCTGCATTCGAACAATGATGCGCTGAGCAAGCTGAATGCCGAGATGGAAGACACTATACGCTAAGAAGAGTTCGGGTAGAAGTTTGAAGCAAAGCTAAGATACGAGGACAACGCCAAAGCATGCTAGGCCAGCATGAAGACAAGGAAAAATCGCTTCGCAGTGGTCGATGCCTGCCTGAATTGACATGTCCAGCTCCTGTGGAGGATTCGAACAGTGACGAACGTCACCTACAGGTAGGAACTATGAAGCTCCCGAGTGTCCAGGTGGAAACCTTCAATGGCGAGTTTCGGCAGTGGCTGAGCTTTTGGACGCTGTACAAGGCGGCGGCCCACAAGCAATGCAGAGAGGTTCCATTACCTTCGGTCGCAGCTGAGTGGGTCAGCTGCGGCATCTATTCCTGGGCTGCAATTGACAAAAGATTCTTATCCAGCCGCCGTAAACCGCCGTGACGAAAGATTCTTACTCAGTTCACGACGCTTCGGTGACACCCGCCGCAACATTTGGACCAGCTTCGAGCGCTTCCTTCAGTGGTGCCGTCGAATGATGTCGGCGGACTACGGCGACTGATGGACCACGTAAAAGGCCATTTGCGTGGGCTTATGAATGCCAAATCATTTTTTTTTTCAAATCATTTTTATTTTCAGTATCAAAATAACACTCAAGGGAACACAGACAAAATCCACTAAGGCTTGACAAGAACTGCGCTGCTTTAACAATAACATACAGTCAATATATTGGGACATATAGCAGCTTGCGCTAAAAAGGTCGCAGGTTCCATTCCCGGCCGCGGCGGCCGCTTTTCTGATGGAGGCGAAAAGCAAAAACGCCCGTGTGCACGAGATTTCGGCGCACGATAAAGATCCCCAGGTGGTCAAAATTAACCCTAAGCCCTCCGCTACAGCGCGCCTCATCGCCAGCGTTGCGTCGGTGCGTTAAACCCGACAATCAATCAATGAAGCTTGCGCTAAAAAATCAATTTTTCAGGAAGCAATTGCTAACAGTATACAAGTTTCATCTGGGCATCCAAATCAAACAAGCAAAATAAAAAAAGAATGCATACCGCAAGTCACAATTTCCCCAAACCGAATCCGATAACGCGGAAAAAACGCAAACGAAAAGGTTCCATGTGCAACGTACTCTGCGTGGATGACTGATGTGCCAGTGAGAGCCTTGCCATAAGACAGTGTACTTGCTTATCTCCGACAGATAGCGTACAGTTCGTATAGGTAAAACACAGGTTAAACATCGGCGGAGCAGCTGCATCACCAGTGTCCTTTGAAGAGAAGCGTGAAACGCTTTTGTCTCCCCTCATGATTGAAGTGGACAACAGATAAAGAGGTACGGTCTGCATCAGAGGAGATTACACCAAGTCAATTTATGGTACGGGAAATGTCCTTGAGCTTCCAAATGTACCTGAGCTAAGTTTTGGATCCTCGAAAGAGCTTAATCGACTATTCTGTCATTTCGATAAGCACACTATGAAACAATGCCATGAAAACATCGGCTACAAATAGAATGATCTAGGGCAAATGATCCACGTTGTTTTCAGTGTATCATGAGAGGGCAAATGATCGACAATGCTTTCATTGTACCATGAGAGGGCAAATGATCGACGATGCTTTCATTGTACCATGAGTAGGCATTTTGTGCCAGGAAGCTGCACTGACGCAAGCGCCCAACTCTCAAAGTGGAAGTACTGCTGCCGACGCGCAGGGTATGAATTGAAGAGAATGAGCAATGCGCCTACTTCCATGGCCGGGGGGATGGAGTCATTCATACGTGAAGATGTCGCAGGTACCCTTCATCAGCGGGAGCTTGGGGAGACAAGCTTGCACCTTCATGTGTTAAGCTAGAATGAGTAATTAAAAAGAGAATGTCGGCTAGTGCAAGTGATTGTGTGGAGCGAATACAGTGACACTATGTTCCCTATAGAAGCAACTGAAGTTCACTTCATTTGCAAAGATATCATTGATATACCCACTGAGAGTGACTTCCTTGCTTCTATAGAAACCGGTGACGAACCCATCGTAAATAAGCTGCTTCGGGAAGCATGACTGCTGTACCTAGGATCAAGCTTCTACGTTGCGCCAACCACCTCTGGAAAATTATGACAGAGGAGGTACGTCGTCACCCAGGAAACTACAGCCTGGTTGCATTTTAGTTGCTCTTCAGTTGGAAATTTCAGGGGCCCTTTTCCGTACTCAGTTCATCTAATGTTGCACGAAACGTAAGCGTGTTGCGAGAGAACCCCAACTACGAGGCGGTGGGCGAAGTTGTTGGGGGATTCTGGGGTGTTGAGTGCATTGGAATTTTGAAGCAAAGCCACTAAACGACGAAAAGAAAGTGAGCGTACCTTTCAAACACTGGCAAGGCGATGAAATCACCGAATTACTTTAGCGAAAACATCATCTAATTTTTTCACAGACGCAGGCACAATTCTGAAGGCGATTCGTACCAAAAGCAACCATCTAGGGCGACAGAGCCCCGAGAAAAACGTAATGATTTTATGAGACTTGTCCTTCGCCATTATTGCCATCTTCATGCCAAAGTTGAGAACTTCAGTTTAAGAGCTCCTGGCCCGAATGCTTCCCATAAAAAGCCGAGCGCTATTTGTGGAGTGAATTGTTTTGGCGGGGAAGTGTACTGTCGATGGCGCAATACAAAACAGAACGCCTTGCGAAAAAGCGGCATTGGGTCCTACCACGTTACAGAATAAATAACGGTTCATCGCCATAAACGATTTTATACTCAAGCTGCAGAAGACAAAGCAGGCCTTAACTGTGAGCGTCACAAGCAGGGGCAGCGGATGAAAAGTAGTAAGAAAACAAAAGTGCGTACATCACCGAGTGAGCATAAAGACCGTTGGACGCGACGAAACAGCGACTGATCCGACATCGAGGCAGCACCAGAGATTGAAGGAATTTTTCGCATGTTGCGCTTTTTGTTGGAAAGTAGTACGTGTGACACGGAACCATTTTCTCCACGAGGCGATCTCGATGTGCTGTGTTGTAGGTGTACCAGGATAGTAGCATATAAGTGAAAAGCTGTACGGACAACGCCATGAACTTGAACTAAATTTTTGTGGGGCGGGCAGCAAGGCAAATTTTATTTTATCGCACATAGCAAAGTAAACAAGACGAAGAACGGGACATTACTCAGGGACACTGGGAACCAAGGAAGATGAGAAGTATGAGGAACTTTCGAATGCCTTGATCGTAATGACAAAGAATTTAATGTTACTCAAATACAGTTAATTTTTCTTTGCGGGGGCTTCAAACTCCTTTCTTCCACAACAAGAGGTGTGAGATTCTAGTAGATCCTGACATTGCTCTTAATTGCGTCATTGAAGCTACTAAAACGGAAGAGGTTTTCTTGTCATAGTACAGAAAGAAAACTGAAATTCCTTCGAAACCTAGAAACACATAAACACAAGTGTTTGATGTCCATGAATATTCTAAAGGTCCTCTAACACATTAGGCATGGAGCAGACAAACACATTCTGCGGCTTGTTTTTAACCTCTTGATTGAATCACTATTGAACCATGTGGATAAGCCGGAAAAAAGTAGTAATATATCAGGCCCCTCTGATGCGTTAGTCGGTTTCAACTGCGTATGCCGCTTTCCCCACTATCCCAGTGAAGAACCTACAGCACGGTGACTGCAATATTGCGATATAAGGGTCTGTAGATCTCCGCAATATATATATATATATATATATATATATATATATATATATATATATATATATATATATACATAACGGTTGGCAGTCAAGTAAATCTCGGAAAGCAAAGCGGAGTTTCTCGCGGGTCATAGAAACAGATGAAGAATTTTTTGATTAAGAAAGAAAGTGGTGAAAAAATGTTGCCGGGTAGGATCCGAACCCATGACTTCCAGAATACCGATCTGGTGCGATAACCACTACGCTACCGGCGGGGCTGTTTCCCCACCACTTTCTCGGGTATTTATGTCAAGGTATTTTTTGTTTCCTGAGCTTGGGGGTGGTAGCCAGACCCACTCGGACTTCCCGGGGTGAAGGTGCCCTTCTTTTTAACGCCCGGGCCATGACTCGAGTGCCTACGACATGTCGAGAGTGGTCGAGCAGCGTTGAACCCTCTTAAGCTACCCTTGGCACTAAGACTGCCAGAACAGAGGCTCTCGCTAAGCATGTAGCGAATCAGAAATGGGAAATGAGGGGCTCGGTGAAATAAGACAGAAAATAAGGGTTGGCAGTCAAGAAAACCTCGGAAAGCAAAGGGGAGGTTGTGTGGGTCATAGAAACAGATGAAGCATTTTTTGAGTAAGAAAGAAAGTGGTGAAAAAAGGTTAAGAGGGTTCAACGCTGGTCGAACACTCTCGCTATGTCGTAGACACTCGAGTCACAGCCAGAGGGTTAAAAAGAAGGGCTCCTTCGCCTCGAGAAGTCCGAGTGGCGCTGGCTACCACCCTAAGTTACAGGAAACAAAAAATACCTTGACATAAATACCCGAGAAAGTGGTGGAGAAACAGCCCTGGCGGTAGCGTAGTGGTTATTGCACCAGACCGGTATTCTGGAGGTCGTGGGTTCGGATCCCACCCGGCGGGCATTTTTTCACCCCTTTCTTTCTTACTCAAAAAATTCTTCATCTGTTTCTATGACCCGCCACAACCTCCCCTTTGCTTTCCGAGGTTTTCGTGACTGCCAACTCTTATTTTGTGTCTTATGTCAATGAGCCCCCATTTCCAATTTCTTATTCGCTATATATATATATATAGAGAGAGAGAGAGCGAGAAAGAGAGGAAGACAAACTGTCTGTATGCCTCCATATCTTTCCTCTCATAGCAATCCTATAATGGGACCAAACCCATACCGACTCAGTACAACTTGTTTAAACCGTCCATTCATTTCCGAGTCTTTACTTTTGAAAATGAAACTAGCAGCTCCTTATCTGAAGGTCCCTTCTCAGACGTGTATCACTAACATTCATTTGCTTTCCGCCCTTAGTCATGCTACATGTTTTTGGAGCTTGACAAAATGGGTACCAAGTAGTACCCATCTCCACCACTTCTTGCTTCTGTAGGGGAAGTAGAATTGCGGAGAATTCTGCAGCGACACGTCAAAAGCTTTTTCCAGCGTGTCTTGTGCTCCACACGTACCAAACCTGAATATCTGTATAAGTAAGGCCGCGCATCAATCACATATTTTGACGGGAGAGGCGCACGGAGTTTGCTTGCTTTATGTCACATTTTTAAATGTCAAATACAAAACTCAAACATGCCAACAGGTTTCCTTAGCTTTGTTTTTGCAAAGCCATGCAGAAAGCCTTGTAACAAGAGAACACTAAGTCTTCTTTAAAAAAATACGACAGGTCAAGCCACCAGTCTTTTAATGATGATTATTATGTTTGAAGTTTTATGGCGCAACGTAATTGATCGGAAGAGCGCCAAAGGAAAGTTATTTCATGGAAACAGTATGTGCTAACCATAACTATATGGGTTCTATGACTATAAGAAACCCATAACAACTATACGGGTCACATTATAATAACTATATGCTGGGTTTCGTGAGAACATAAGTTTGCTTACATGCTAATCTGGAACAACTGGAAGTCGGGTCTCTGTTCAAATGGCGGCTGCTGAAATCCGGAATATACAGGATATGAAAACAATTTACTACACCGAGCTAACGCCACAGATCGCACAAAGTGGTCAACAGGGGGAGCCTGATGGTATGAACAAAAACAAAAGCACAGATAGTAAAACAATAGTTGGGATGATAAAGTATAGACTTCACACAATCAGTTGACTGTAGGTACCGAAGAAAGATTACGAATACGGGAGACACATAAAACCAGCTCTCCACGGCTCACTGGTTCTTGAAAACGACCGCGTAGCATGCATTGACAGTTCCTACCGTAATACACATTCTAATTTATTGTAAGAGACTCGACCCAGGCCGCAAACACTTCCCACAACTTTGTAGAATGCATATTAAGACACGCACGTCGTTCTTTTCCTTTGATGAACCCATAATATTTCTCAAATACATTTTAACTACTTATTAAAAATTCTATTTTACCCTTTATTTAGTATCCCACAAATTCATAACCCGGGCCTACAGACGAATGCTCCTATTTGTTTTAAAGCAACCTTTCTCTTACTTTCACTGAAATTTTCAGTCACACTTTACGACACGTTCTTGTTAAATGGAATATTTTCATGGCGGCCTTGCACCGTTAATCAACAGTTATTATCATCGAAGTCTGCTGGGTGCCTGGCCACTGCGGCGTAAGTGGAGATGAATCTCTTGGTAGAGAAGCAGCTGCTAGTTATCGTTTAATAACACGTTGGTGGGACATTATAATTAGGAAGGTTTAAAGGCGCTCTATACGCCACAATTCCCTGAAGTATTGGTTGGAATATGTGGGTATGTATGCTCACAGAAAAGAAACATTGCACAAATAAACGTGTAATCCACAAATGCGAAATATCAAACCAAATATCCCAATTTACACTTTGCAGCCTGCGGATATGACGCTCGAACAATACACACTCTAAAGATATATACGGCGTGCGAAAACCTCAAGGTATATGATGGGGACGAAGGCCTACTTTCCTAAGATTCAGGGCAGAGAACCGTACGCTTACAGACGCAAACATTTTAGAGTGAAGCTCTCCAGCTGCCACTCGAGTGGTTGAACATCGCCGTCGGCCTCGGTGTAACTCAGTGATCGAAGAGGACACCCAAGATTGACAACATAGAGCAAGCAGGAAAGCGCAGGATGGAACTATGGGGAAAGTGTGAGGGGGAGGGTGGTATGCCAAGTTGGAGCGAGGCATGCTCCTTTGCAGGGAAGCGGTAAGAGAGAACTTCGGAGTTGAGCGTGCGAGGTCGTGCCTTTGCTGATGATGTGGTCCCTTCCTGAGACCAAGCAAAGAATGGTATCTCCTACTGGTTATCTCAGCTACATCGCGCAAATAAACTTCACAAGAAGGTGTGCGTCCCAGAGAAAATGATGGTCTTTGCCCTCATTGATTGATTTATTGCAGGGTTTAACGCGCCGATGCTACAAAAGCGATGAGGCGCGCCCCAGTGGAGGGCTACAGATTAATTCTGACCACGCGGGGATGTGTACGTGCGCCGAAATTTTAAAAATTGAACTTGCACCGTGGTGTTAGCCCTCCCGCTTAACATCTGTCCATTCGCTGCAATGCTACAGAAGCATTAAACTAATTACGGCAGAAAGGATCCCTCTAAAATTCAATACACAAGATTCGCTAAAGTAGCATATGCAGTCGCTGCGCTGAATATTCATCATGCTCCGTATAGTTCTAGCGTGTTACCTGCATTGGTAGGTGTACATTAAAGACCTTACTGCGGCCTGGGGATGTCTAGAATGAAGCAAATAAAGTTGATTAGAAACTCGTAATGCCTAGCTATTTAAACATGTTTACTTTTACAATAAACTGCTGAATATTGTTCGTAAAAATAGCGGAAATTCATTTCAATAGCTTTGCGGCATGAAATGAAGGCTTAGTATTTGTGCCGTTTGAAGCCTAATTTATACACACAAAAAAAAACTTCTCCACTGAGCCGTTTTAATAAAAAAGTAATTTCCGTGAAAAGATCCATAATAAAATATAGAATAATTTGTATGCACGAGCACTCTTATTGGTTTTGAAATTTTTTGGGGGAGACACTGCTATAATTTCTTACCCGAATGCACTCTGTTTCATCGTCCAGTGGCGGTCGTCGGCGAGAATGAGGGCAGCTTCTTCTGCATGTCGTTGCGAACTGAAAAAGAAAATGAATGCACAAAAGTTCGGTACACAATTTTTCAAGTTTTAATATAGGTTGAATTAGGGTAAATCTATTTATCACAGAGATGACTGCGGGTAATGCGAAGTACATACTAAATGTTCTTTCATTTCTACACATCTGGATTATATGCATGTGTGCATGCAAATATTCTTGGCGATCTCCATTCAGTGCATTTTTTAGGAATAACATTTAAACCATGCTTACCGTTCCCTGGCCCACCTTTATATACCTTACGCTGCAATTTTTATTGTCGTAGTCGACTCCTGAAAGACACAATTGAAAAACAATATTATATCTTGTAGAGTTGTTTGTTCCAAACTACTTTATATCCGCGTGTGGCTGCAAACAAGGTGTATCTTTTGTTATGATGATATCTTTGTATTAACTGACATATTACGGGCACTTCTGTAGCAATTTCGTGTCGGCAGCTCCGCTCCTGCGCTTTAACATGCCCCTAAAACGTAGCACAAACAGTTATAATATGCAATCATAAACACAATATATTGTGCACACATTCGTATCAAGAGTTTGTTTATAGTGTCGCAGTACCGTAAAATTAATAATTTAATGCTTGTGAACATTTGTATACATATCCGAAATTTGTAAGTGTTTGAGCTTCCTGATGTATCACTCCCCTGAGTAATGACCAGGGAGCCCTGAGAGTTAAAAAATTATATGAATAAACTGAATCAAGCAAATAATAAATGGAAACGTAAAGCTTGATTTTCAAGGAAGCAGTAGCAAGACGCATGCAATTTTGAGTAAACCAGTATTACGCTATTTTTGGTGCTCGTGCCTTATTCAAAGCCATTTTTTAGTCAGTATTTATAAACTTCACACTTTTTTTTCTACTTTTCTCCAACGCAGGTTTCATGGGTATTGTCTAACAGCCTACGGGAAAGACGTCTACGACATGAACGTTGTCATACCTTGTATTTTTATACTTTAGGGCACTTCGTCCTATCAATAGCGGTTATATGCTCCTTGTGTAGGAGTGTATTGCTGAGCGTATATTTAAAGATTCTTACAGGCTGGCTTTGTAAAACCTTTTAATAAGAGCAAAGCTGTTTAAACAGGAGCTTGGTCAAGCAGCGTTAGCAATAAAAATACCAAAAAAACGATGACGCCCGTACTTGGTGCAGTATCGCAATTTTTGTGTAACAACGCTTATGCCGCGTTTCGAGTATGACCGAGTGTGAGCACAAAGGGCATATGCGTAGGCGCGCAAATACTATACGACAATATAGGAGATAACCTTTTTGGGCTACTAAAACGCAAAAATGGAGACGCTGCACTCGTGGCGCAAGGCTGGAGAAGCAGCGGAGCTGGGTGCCCAGCCACCTTCTCACACCGTGGAAGATGCTATCACTGTAGGGGCGAACTTGTATGGTCTCATAAAATTCGGCTACAACAGGCCTCCCCCATAACACTTAGCCTACCCTCGCAAGAGCACCGCAAAACGCAAGAAAACTTAGCAACGCTGATCAAAACCTAGGAAACCTAACCAACACTGGAAACTAGGTCTACTCCTAGCTCCGTTGTTTCTATAGCTTTGCACAACAAGCTCCCAGCTGCGCCAACTTTTTCCCATTGAAGTTATAAAAAATGTACCTCAGTATGAGTGCACTTTGAAATTAGGTCAGAACTTTCGTCGCACAAAGAATAACTAATTCGCTGAGGTGTCACTAACCTGGCTATGTATCTGTTACCAGTATGTATACTAGCAACTACGGTAAACGGATATAAAGAGGTCGCTTATGTCTATAACGCTTACACTGAAGACTGTCTTTAGATGTGAAATAAAGCAAAAAGTGCGGACGCACGGAAGCACTGGCTGATCGAAGCTTACCTGAGCATACGGCGACACTTACGCAGATCACTGTTTAATACTGTCACCCAGTCAAGGACTCTCAACGAAACAACGTTTATTGCAGCAAATCTCTTTTCCGCAAAATAATTAAAAACAATACAGGGCGTATAAATAGTCAGCGAAGTGACGAGCACTGACTGGTATCGGCGAATTGAATGTCGCGGCGTTTTGCCATTGAGAATACACTCTCCGTATTATTCTTTCCGCAATAACCAATCTAGGAGAGTACATTGGTAATCAAAGAACATTCTCGTAAAGTAGCGACAGGCACCAACCCTACACCCATCAAATAAGAGCGTGCGCGGCATACAAACGAAAGAAAGAGAAGCACTCATTTCCATTCGAACATTGATAATGTAGTTCGGTGCTTCGAGGCGCTGACAACGAAACCGCTAAGTAAGCAAACCACAAGGTATCGTTCGCGGCATTCGGCCCCCCTCCCTAAGAGTGCTTCGATGTTAAATAAAAACGGTATTTTCATACCATTTTTATTAAACATTATAAAGTCCGTCATCATGCGTAGAAGGCTTCAGGCGAGGCGTGTGGTGCGGACGACTTCGGGCCATGTGCGTCTTCTTGATATGCAGGAGTAACCGTCCAAGACAACCTCGTGGATTAAGCTGCCATCACGTCGTTGAATCGTCGAACGTCCAATATAATGTCGCAAGAGCTTCTCACTGAGGCCTCTTTGTAAAATTGGAGTCCAAATCCACACAAGATCGCTGATAGATACTCGGCATCGGAGGTTTCCTGTTCCTGTACCGTGAAACGCCTTGCATGAGTTCTGCAGTGAATGGCATTCCGCTATTTGTGATGAGGAATCCACAGGCTTCATTTAGAGTTAAAACGTTTTTGTTGAGAAAGTTTGCAACTTCTCCAGAAGACTCCCTGAGAAAAGCGGCGGTGTCCACGTAGCGCGTTATGAAGCCAGTGACTACAATAATACACCGGTTTGCGGCGTAGGGAAAGATTTCAGAATTTTTAATTCTAGCTGTTGGAAGGTCTTCCTTGCCAAGGACATAGGTGAAGACGTCCGGCGTGCCTCGCCAGCCGCGTTTTCGGTACATAGCCGTCACAGAAACTCCGCACATTTAAATTTATGGTGTTATTCAGAAATACCCGTAAATGACCTAAAAAACGATAAAAAGACTAACACCATGTAATACGGAAGAGAAGTAAATACAAGTGGGTGCAAGAAAAAGAGAAACGTACAGAAAAAATGGAAATAACTCTTATAACCACCTACAAAGCCTTTCTTAGTACGGTTAATATACTATGTAAGTGCGGAAAATTCCTTGCAATTCCGTCGGATTGGTTACAGTTGCAATGTAAGATGGTATGAAATTTCAATTACAATTGTGTGAAGTATGAAAGATTGTGAATATTTACAAGTGTGGCATTTTACACGAATCACTTTTAAGGCACGGTCACGTCGGCGAAAGATGGTGGGTGGCAAAAAAAAAACATCAGAATGAAGTGAAGCGATAGTACATTTTATAAAGCAATGATACACCTGCTATTTTATGGCGATGTGATACAATAGGCATACATCCAAGACGTTTGAGAGCCCTGACGCTGGTAGGACGTGAATATTCTCAGATGACATGAACGCGCGATTCTGAAGGGACTGAATTTGGTGAACTAAGTATGCTTTGTCAGGATCCCAAATAACAGATCCGTATCAAGTTCTAGGTCTGATGACAGTTACGTATGCAACGTTGCGGAGATATTATGGAGCAAGTTTTAGTCCATAATTTAAAAATCCCAATGCGCGGTTGATGCAAGAACGATGTTGATATGATGAATCCATCTAAGGTGACAGTGCTGGTTAGGTTTCAGGTACTTGTAAGTCTTTGCTAGCCCAACAGTTGTGTTGCTTAAAGAGTAGGAAGTTTGAATGAGAGATGCGTGCTTTGTAAAGTACATATGTATGGTTTTTGAAACAATAAATAAACAAACTTATGACTGGTTCGCGGCATTACCCCCCCTGTAAGAGTGCATCGACTCGATGCTCAAATAAAAACTGGTCCGAATGAACAACAACAACAAAATGTCCGTCATCGCGCATAGTAAGGTTTCAAGCGAACCACGTGGACGGCTTCAGGCCCGGTGTGTCATCGTGATGTTCTGGAATCACCATCGGGGATCACCTTGTAGGTAAGGTGGCCAACACGTTGTAGAATGCGGTAGGGACCAAAATACCGTCATAGAAGCTTCTCACTGAGTCCACGTCGTCGGATGGGAGTCCAAACCCACACACGATCCCCTGGGCAGTACTCGGCGCTTCGGCGTCGGAGGTTGTAGCGTCCGGCATCTACCAGCTGCTGGTCCGTTGTGCGAACTCGCGCGAGCTGGAGGGCCACCTCCGCACACTGAAGGTATCCTTGGACGTCGGCGTTGAGGTGGTAATGTTCTACGTACGGAAGCATGTCGTCAAGCATCGTAGTTGGTCGTCTTCCGTAGGCAAGCCGGAACGGTGTCATCTGCGTAGTTTGTTGGATAGCCGCGTTGTGCGCAAACGTGACATACAAAAGGACTTCGTCCTATGTCTAATGTTCAACGTCGACTTACATAGACAGCATATCCGCGATCATCTTTTTCAGACGTTCCGTTAGTCCGTTTGTTTGGGGATCGTAGGCCGTCGTTCTTAGGTCATCCGTGTTTCTGTAGCGCAGGATTCCTTGCATGAGCTCCGCGGTGAAGGCCGTTCCGTGGTCCGTGATTAGGACTTCAGGGGCTTCATGTCGCCGCACAACTTGGTTTATGAAGAACGTCGCGACGTCTTGTGCAGTCCCCCTCGGAAGAGCGGCCGTCTCTGCGTAGCGCGTCATGTAGTCTGTCGCTACGATATGCCACTTGTTCTCGGAACGGGGTAACGGGCCCAGAATTCAATTCAATTTATTCAGCATTCTCAACAGAGAACAACAAGAATTAGGGCAAGAACAAAAAGCCGCCATACAGCAGCTTGACAAAGGTCCTTGCCCCTGAGTTTGACAATGGGCACATTGGCAACGAGCACTGAACACACAATAAATAAAACCAAAAATTTCTAATTCGACAACTAGCAACTAAATATACAGGAATACATATTTCTACGTAAACAAGGATACCAGGATATACAAGTACAAAAGGAATTTCTCATCAATTTCCTCAAACAGAAATTACACAAACTTTAAAGACTGGCAACAAACAAAATTAACGCTTTAACATCACGCAGAACGCAATCTGCAATATATTGGAGTATCGTTAGCCAAATACTCTAGAAAAAATGGTTATAGGTTACAAAAATAATTCCTCAATTCTTTAAGGTTGTGATTTGTTATGTGTTTATATTCATTAACAATGTGTGGCAAGTTGTGCTGCAGTGACTGCAATTTATAGTTATTACGAAATTTAGGTAAGGACCAGATATCACTATTCCGCGTACACAACGTGATTGTTCTATGCTTAAGGGAGGCTATGGTCGTCAAAAAATGTTTAAGAGAACCGGAACTAAAATAAAAGGCGCGTAAAATTCGAAACCGGTACATGTGTTCTACTTTGACTAAATTAAGGTCTTTGAAGGCTGTGTCGGTTGAAGCTAGATATTCCAGGTTAGCAATGTGGCGGACAATTTTCTATTGAAACATAAATTTTTTTTTAATATTCGTTTTACTTGTCGCTGCCCATTTCAAACTGTAATAGTTAATATGCGACATAAACAAAGCATGGTAAATTTGAATCTACGCCTTCACAGGCAAAAGCCGTCTACAGCGAGATAACACTCCGGTAACTTGAGCGAGCTTTTTACAGATAGTTACTACATGTGAATCACAGTTCAGATGAGAAGTAAAATTAATTCCTAGAATTTTCTGTTCATGGGTTATGCAAATTTCATTTCCATCGTATTCAAGGACATGATTAAGTTGTACTGGTTTATTCTTTGCCCGAAATATCATAACTTTTGTTTTATTGGAATTGATTTTTATGCGATTTATTTCTGACCAAATAGAAAGCTTGCGTAATATTTCATTACATTTCATTGCTAAGGTATTAACATCAAGCCCAGAGATTATTGCACTACTATCGTCTGCATAAATTACAAATTTTACGGTGGCATCAATATTCACGATGTCATTAATGTACACATTAAATAGAAGCGGGCCCAATACGCTTGCTTGGGGTACACCATGTATGACCGGTAAATAAGAAGATTTGTAACTGTTCAACTGAACAAATTGTTTTCTGTTGTTTAGATAGGATTTCATCAAAACGAGAGGTATACCACGAATTCCACTTAATAATAGCTTATCCAATAAAATGCAATGGTTCAGATGGTCAAATGCTTTACTGAAGTCTCTAAAGATACCAAGAGTAAAAAGATTGATTTCAATGTTTTCTAATACGTGTTCTTTAAGTGTAAGTAAAACTGTTTCCGTTGATTTTCCTGTTGTGAAACGAAATTGTGCATCTGATAACATATTTTTAACATCAAAAAATTTTGATATGCGTGTAAACAATATTTTTTCTAAACCCTTAGACAATACTGGGAGGACCGATATTGGTCGATAATTGGAGGGGTTTTTGGTATCACCGCTCTTGAAAAGTATATACACCCTGGATTTTTTCATATCATCTGGAAATACGTCTGACTGAATAATCAAATTAAAATTATGAGTCAAAACAGCAGTCATAAGCGGTAAAACGTATTTTACTGGTTTTATTTCTATGCCGTCTGCGTCTAACGCTTTATCTATTGTTCAAAGCCATAAATGTTCTGTATATTTCTATTTCATTCGTTGGATCCAAAATATGCTATCAGCAGGGGTATCTGGCAGTGTTTCTACAGTTGGCGCGCCAGAGACGGGCACACCAACATTCGTGCAATGACTATTAAAATGCTCGGCAAGTGCCACGCCGGACAACTCGCAGTTATTGTGAATTATCTTTGTGGGGGAAAGGCCTTTCCGTTGGCGTCCTAAGACGTCATTTATCAGCTTCCAAACAGCGTCAGGGTGTTTTTGCTTAATATAAAAAAAAGTGGTTGGTAGTAGGCAGTCTTTGCGGCTCCAAGTTCAGCATTGAATTTGTTTCTAGTTTTTTTAAACTTTGAAAGATCTCCCGGCAATTGAGTGCGCAAGAAGTTATGAAAAAGCTTGTTTTCGTTCCGTATCAATGCTAGCATTGAGGGCGTAACCCAGGGTTTTTTATTCTTTTTGACTGCTTTATCGTTCTTAAGGGAAAATTTGCTGTGCATAGTTCTTCCAATCTGTTGGAAGGGCCTTGATGTGACGGCGATCGGCTCCAGGAGCCTGGTGGGTCTCGTCGGCGGCGTTTTTCGCCGCTCTCAGTCATGGCAGAGTCGGATGTAGCAGGTGACGTCGGATGTGAGTCGGGGCCAATAGTACTTCGCCTTGATTTTTCTGATTGTGCGGGCTGTGCCGAGATGTCCGGAAGGAGGATCGCCGTGGTACGCTTCCAAAACTTTGTCGCGAAGGTCGGCGGGGATGACAGGAAGATAATCTGTTCTCGTTCCGGGTCTGAAATTCTTCACGAGTACGGAGTTTTTCAGGCTGAATGCTGGTAGGTTGCGTTTGGATGTCCTAAGCACGGCGACGTTGCTTTCTTCAAGATTGTCGATCATGACGCGTAAGTCGGGGTCGGCACGCTGCTGGGCGGGTAAGTCGCTCTTCGTCATGACTCCGAAGAACGCGCTGTCTTCATGTGAGTCCTGTGGTGGTATGTTGACGTGGGCGCGGGACAGGCAGTCGGCGTCGGAATGTGTTCTGCCGGATTTATTGATGATTGTAACGTCTACTCCCGCGGGCGCAAGCTCCACCGCCCAAGACGGCCAAAGGAGTCCTTGAAATTGGAAAGCCAACACAGCGCATGGTGGTCTACACAACCTTGAATGGTCCTCCGCAAAGGTATGGGCAAAATTTTGTAATCGCCCGTATAATAGCCAGGCACTCCTTTTCACATGCTGGGTATTTTTTCTCGTCCTTCGGCAGACAACGGCTGGCAAAGGCAAATACTTTTTCGCAATGGCTTTGCTTTTTGTCGAGGAGAGCACCCAAGATTATCTCACTGCCGTCCGTGTGCATTTCGGTTCGGCGTTTTCGTCGAAATGAGCAAGCACGGGCGGGTTTGGCAGGCGTTGTTGCAGTTCACAGAATGATTTTTGTTGGGCGTTTTTTCAACTGAACAGGGCGCTATCTTTCGTCAAGTGTGTGAGTGGCTCTAAAATCTGCGCAAAGTTTGCGAAGAAGTGCCGGTAGTATGCGCACGGACCGAGAAATGTTCGCACGCCTTTTATCGTTCGGTCTTGAGAAGTTCGCTATGGCTGAAGTTTTTACCGGGTCACGCAGGCTTCCCGCGGTGTTGACGGCATGGCCCAAAAACTTGAGTTCGTAGTACGCGAAGCGGCAGTTTTCAGGTTTCAGCGTTGACTCCAACGTGCGAATTTCCTCTAGCACAGACTCCAATCTTGCCAGGTGTTCATCGAAAGTTCGGGTGAATACCACAACGTCTTCGAGGTACACGAGACAGGTGTCCCATTTCAGTGCGGCTAGCATGGTGTCCATGGCTCTTTGAAACGTTGCTGGTGCCGTGCAGAGCCCGACGGCATCACCTTGAAATCGTAGAAGCCGTCCGGTGTTCTGACTGCAGTCTTCTCTCGGTCTCTCTCGTCCACTTCTATTTGCCAGTAGCCTGTCTTCAAATCCATCGCAGAGCAGTACTTTGGGCAGAAGATGTGCAGAGGGCATCGTCGATTCGTGGCAGGGGGTAAATTTCTTTTGTGGTGATTTTGTGCAGTAGCCGGTTGTCAACGCAAAACCTTATGTGCCGTCTCTTTCTTCACCAGTACGACTGGCGCAGCCCAGGGGCTTTTTGATGGCTGCATAATGTCTTCGCTGAGCATGTCTTCACTTGTGTCCGGATGGCTTCCCGCTCGTGTGAAGACACGCGGTACGGTGTCTCTCGGGTAGGTGGGGTTCCATCTTCGGATATTATTCAGTGCTTCGCCAGAGGTGTCTGACGTAATTTTGAGTTCGAGGCAAAACACTCGCTGTAGCGACGGAGCAAAGCCAATACATTTTTCTGTTTTTCCTGCGGTAGTGCCAGATTCAAGTCGAAGAGATGCGGAAGTTCGAAGATATCTTGGAATGCGCGTTGAAAGTCGGCGATCGCGTTCACGTCACTTGCTTTGTGCGTTTCTTCGAGGAACGCAATTGCAGCGCCCTTGTTCAAATGCTGGTACTCCTATGTGAAATTAGTGACCAAAACTTAGGATTGGCGTTGCTTGAAGCACGAAATATCTCTTGCGACGGAAACACCGCGGTCGAGAAGCAAGTTTTGATCGCTCTCTACAATAGCGTCGACGTCAGGAGCAGCATCTTCACAGTAGACCGTGATCACCAAGCTTGCGCGGTGTGGCACGGTGACATAATCATCGGCGATCCTTAAAGCAGCCTGGTGTTCGGGGTTCGGTTCCGGCGTCACGGAGTGATCAAGGGAAAAAGTTATCGACTTGGTGTGCAGATCGGTTATTGCACCATTGTCCACCAAAAAGTCTATTCCAAGAAATAAATCACGGGAGCATTTGGGCAAAATGACGAACGCAGCAGTGTATGTGGTGCTGTCTATGGAGACGCGTGATGTGCATGTTCCACTGGGCCTTACGAGGTGTCCCCCTGCTGTGCATATGGGCGGACCGTCCCATTTGGTCGTAACCTTCTTCAGTTAAGACATCAATGATCCGCTCATTACTGAGTATGGGCACCCGTGTCTATGAAGGCGACTACATCAAAGCCGTAGATGTCGGACGCCACCTTGGTCGCGTTGCCGATTCGTCGGGTCATCGCATCTCGGCGTGTGCGTGTTGACGGTCGGGCACTGAACGTCGTCGTTGTCGTTTTCTCAGTGGCAGGCCCAGTCATGTCGGAAATCGTCACGCCCTGTGGCTGTCATCATGTTGGGGAGTCACGTCAGGGTTTGGTCGGCCCGTCGGGGTGAGAGTATGTCGTGAATCACAGTCTTCGTCGCGTCCTTGCGGCGTTAGAGGGTGTCCGGTTTTTCGCCGTAAACCAACTTCACGTCCAGACGTTGCTGCGTTTAGCTTCCCCCGCGTGGGCTGGGGGGTTTTCCACGACTGAAATCAGCATTGCTATGGTGGTTCGGCGACTGATAAGGGTAGGGCGACGGTGAACGGTTGAAACGGGTTGGGCCATGGCTGGTTTGAGATAGGTACTCGCCAATCTCACGTTGTCGAGAGGGCGCGGTGCGGCGGCCGCTTTTCTGATGGAGGCGAAAAGCAAAAACGCCCGTGTGTACGAGATTTCGGTGCACGATAAAGATCCCCAGGTGGTCAAAATTAATCCGGAGCCCTCCACTACGGCGCGGCTCATCGCCTGCATTGCGTCGGCGCGTTAAACCCCTCAATCAATCAATCAGAGGGCGCGGTGCGTCGATAGAGAAACCGCGGCGTCCGAGTCTCTTGTATCGGCAGTGACGGTAGATGTGGTCGGCTTGTCCGCAGTTGTATCACAGCGGACAATTATCGGCGGTTCTCCATACGTCCGTCATCCTCGGCGCCTGGTGTTGGGTTGCAGTCTGTCGGGCGGGCGACAGTGGAAGGTGGTATGGCTGGACTTCTTGGGGACGGGTTGGAGCAGGGCAGGATAGAAGAACAGCCGCAGAGTAGGTCATAGCTTCTGGTTCGTGGGGTACCTCGGATGGCGTAAAGTCCCCAAAGCTAGTGGAATTTCTTCCCGGATCACGTCGCTCATACAGGTGACTTGGGGTTGCGGCGTTGGTGGTTAGATTTTCCGCAGTTCTTCCCTGACGATTGCGCGGATTGTGTCGCGTAGTGTATCGGAGCTAATAGCCCCGGCTCCGCTCGCCTCCAAAACAAGCACATTGATGGGCGGTCGTACTGCCTAGCTCGGATTTCGAGAGTGTTCTCCATAGCGGCAGCCTCAGACGCAAATTCGGACACGGTCTTGGGGGATGGGGGTTGCGAACAAGGCACGCGAAGAGCTCTTGCTTCACCCCTCGCCTCAGAAACCTTAGTTTCTTTTCGTCCGCAATTGCTGGGTCCGCACTGCGAAAAAGTCGCTTCATCTCCGCGATAGAGATTCTGACCCCTTCTTTTTGGTGCTGCGTTCGAGTTTCGAGCAAAAGCGCTGCGCGTTCTTTTCTGACCACGGTAGTAAAGGTCTTAAGAAACTCGCTTTTGATGTGAGCCCATTTGGTCTAGGAGCTCTCTAGCTTCTAGAACCAAGTGCGAGCGTAATCTTCCAAGTAAAGGAAAACATGCCGGAACGTTTCTGCGTCATCCCACCAGTTGAAGATCCGGACGCGCTCCAGTTTCTCCAACCATTCTTCTCACTCTCCTGCTGGGGCTCCTCGGAATGATGGCGGTTCCCGTGGCTGCTGCAGGACGATAGGTGATGTTTCTTCTTGCACCATGGGGGTGGATGCAGCGGTCGTTCTTTTGGTTCCGTCTGGCAGGAGACCACACTCGTGTGTGAGGCCTTGCAGTCAGCCTCCGGCTTTTTGGTGGCTTCCAGAGGTTGTTGGTAACATGAATGGTGCGTACTCCACACCTACACCAGATGTCACGTAGCCAAAGACGACGCAGCTGTCTGGAAGAAAAAACAAGTTTCTTGGAGAGAACTTGTGCTCCCCTAACTACTCAAAGAATAGAGAGGCGGCTAAACAGCAGTCAGCAAAGTGAGGTGCATTGACTGGTGTCGGCGATTCGAATGCTGCGGCGTCGGCTCCGCGGAAATTTGTCTTTGGGCACGAGTGTTTCTGGAAGCGTCGAATTACATCCAGAGCAAAGAAGAATACTGTAGGCTGTTCACTTTCGTTCAGAACGCTCGCCCTATCAGAAGAGATAGCACAGGCGGCATAGAAAGAAAGAATGGAACACGCGCCCACACATAAAACAGATAACACACAACGGAGCAGCCAGGTGGTAAAAGTAAAACATAAATAAACCCCAATGCACTCTTTGCGCCAATATACGTGGAGTGGGAAGTCAGGGCTACCTTAATTGCCTCTATGGCAAATACTTGAATAATATTGTCATAATGTATTTATATATTTATTTATTTATTTATTTGGATACCCTCAGGGCCGAAAGGGCGTTACAGAGGGGAGCGGGTTACATCTTGTGTAACATAAAGGAACAAAAGCAGCATCACAAACACAAGCTGAAAAGAGCAACGTAAAGATAAAAAATCACCACAACAGGTTGCTTACAGCAGATCGCAACGCAGTCTCATCTGTTATCGCAGTAACAGATGAAGGAAGGCGGTTCCAACTAATGCAAGTGCTGGAGATAAACGAATTATGAAAATGCTTCGTATGGCCGGATGGAACGTTAACTTTGTACAGATGATCAATGCGTGCCGAAGTGTAAGATGGAGAAGATAGTAGCTGTAGTTTTAGAATGGGATTTTTGTGATATATTTTATGAAAAAGACACAACCGAAATAATTTCCTCCGATCGTCGAGCAGCGGTAAAGAAAGACTTAATTTTATGGCCGTAGCGCTTGAGATGCGGTGATAATTAGAAAGAATGAAGTGCGACGCGCGATTTTGACCTTTCTCTATTTCTGCGATGAGTGATTCTTGACCGGGGTCCCACACAGAAGCCGCATACTCTAATTTTGAACGAACGAGACATTTGTAAAGAAGTTATTTCAGGGAACTAGGAGCCATATAAAAATTTCGCCGGCGGTAGCCTAACATACGGTTGGCATTACTTACTACATAATGAATGTGTAGTTTCCACGATAGGTTAGATGTTAAGTGTACACCAAGGTATTTATAACACTGGACTGTTTCGAGAGGGACGTCGTTAAGAAAGTAGTTAGGTGCAGCAGAGTTAGTTCGAGAAACGCGCATGCATTTGCATTTGTTATGTTAAGATTTATTTTCCACAACTTACACCATTCCATAACTTGGTTAATATCGGACTGTAAAGTGTTAATATCAGATGTATTAGTTATTTCCCCATAAATAACACAATCATCAGCAAAAAGGCGGACTGATGAACGGATGTTAGTTGGCAAGTCATTAATGTAGATCAAAAAAAGTAAGGGCCACAAGACAGAGCCTTGAGGAACACCTGGGTGAACGGCAGACAAAGGAGAATCAAAGTTATTTACAGTAACAAATTGTGAACGGTTAGTTAGGAAGCAGCGTAACCATGCAAGCACGTTAGTATCCAAGTTAAGATTACTAAGTTTAAGGAATAGAAGGTCATGTGACACAGTATCAAAAGCCTTCGCAAAATCAAGAAATATGCAGTCCGTAACCGACCCGCGATCTTAAACGGAGTGAAGGTCATGAGTGAAACATAAAAGCTGCGTTTCACAGGAGAATGATTTTCTGAACCCGGGCTGTGAGTGACTGAAAAATGAATTGTCTTCTAAGAATTTGGAAACGCAAGAATAGATGACGTGTTCCATGAGTTTGCATGAAATGGAAGTTATTGACACTGGGCGAAAATTGTGCGGGGAATGTCTATCCCCAGACTTGTGCAAGGGAACCACCGTCCCAATCTTCCAATCTTCCCGAATACAGCCAGTTTCAAGTGATTGCGTGTTCGGATATACAAAATTGTTCGGATATACAAAATCTCGAAGCCTTTTTTTAACCATATAACTAAAATGAAACTGCTGATACTTTATCAAGATATTAGGAATACATCAACCATCTGTAATGATTGACTTACCCTCTCCAGCCACGGATCGAAAAGGCGAAGGTGATCAAATTTTTGGTTTAATTGTGGGTACGTGTCGTGCACAGGGTTCTAGTTTAGTGGCTGTTATTGGTGAATAAACATGCTCCGAGTCGGAACGGAAGATAGTCATCTGCGAAGCTACCTGGACCATCGTTGTGTGCAGAGTCCGTAAGTGTATTGGATCCGTTTACGTGGCGCAGTATTATAACTACAAGGAATCACCTCTCATGTCAACCTTTCTCCTCGTCCTTGTCCTTTACTTTTTCGCCAGATATGTATCCAAGCCAACACAAACTAATCCAAATATAACATTTACTCTTGCCTGGGAAAGCTTGTGTTAATATTGACTTGACTTCTTTACTTGGTAACAAATATTCATGAGGGACTAAGATCATGCTTTATAACTTTGTTTAGAGGATTTCCATTCAGTACCGCTTTAATGGTGGTAACAAGGCGAATAACTCGAAGGGATAGACAATATTTTACGACTAATGCTTTTTCCGCTAAGGTCTGTATACAGTCGTATCGGTGTTTCCAAAATGCAGATCACTGTCTGGGAGCGGTTCTGTCCCACTTACAATTGTCTACCGAATCTATACCTTACTCGATCAATATATACCATTTATTTCATACGCATTGTCTACTGTTGAGTGCACGTTCTTCAATTGTATGAACACACTTTTGTTGGATAAGTTTTATGTAGGAACAAGATTTATTCACCCAAACTTTTTACCAAGTCACTTGTTGCGCAGCGAGCTGCAACCCTTGGTGACGACATTTTTGTATTGCGCGAGCGACTGACAAATCCTGTGTTTTCTTTGTGCTAGTTTTAGGGGTGCGCCGACAAGACATCCCCAGGCCCGCCGCAGGTGCTATTTGAGCAGAATGCACGGTGGCAAGTATGGAGGTTGGGAGTGTTCGATCAGAAAACCTTCAAAGCAAGCCATAAGGTGTATTTGAAGCGAACAATAATGAAACAAAAGCCGCAACACCTGAAACAGTGCTTACGTGGTCGCCGCATCGACGAGCTCTTGGAATGATGTGAATCTGAAGGCTGGCACACATAGCCCGGAGGAGGTTGGTGACAGCTAAAAGTCTTTTACGCCGAACTAAAATGCCCCGAAGAATTTTTCTCTGCCATGTACAATCACAATAACTTTGAAGATCACCGCGAGGGGATCGATAAGCGGGCCTATCTAGCTGTATACGCCATTTTAAGAAGTTTGATGACTAAGGTAGCGCTGCCTTCTGTCCCTCGTAGTCTCTTTATTGATACAACCATAATATAGGCCCTAACATGACGCCGCTGCTTGCTGCTTTGCCGCATGAAAAATCACCTTCATGTTAAAAGCACCCGCATGGCCTACCTAAGTTCCGCCATGTAACATACTTTCATTTTCATCAAAGTTACGTTGGAAAAGTTGTCGGCGGTTTATGTCTATTGATTGGGCCAAAACCTAGGCACTTTGTGCTTTTTATAAATCGTCCCGCGACCCGAATGAAAAGTATGCATTATACAACTTTCGAGCTGCTTGCCAGGCATTCAACTGAAGCAGGTGAAGTCGTCTGAATTAGCCACATTTTCTGTGTTAATGTTTAAAAAACGACTTTTTTCTTCAGTCTCCCAAGTGAAATGAATAATCGGTTCTTTTGAATTGCTTTATATACTGCCTATACCATACCTTTGCTTCAGACAATCCTGATTTAAAATTGCAATGATACAGGACACAACCCACTACGAGACATGGTTGCTCTCAATCTCGCATATAGCACACGGTAGAAACTTACTAATTTTCGCAAGAATTTCACCATTTCAGCTCGCTGTCGAAAGCGTAATGCATAATATTTTCTTATGATGACCATTACGATGAGTCCTTAGTCGTTTCGTAAACGCCTATTTGATGTTGAAAATGATTTCCTCCGTAATGAAAGGGTGACTTTTATTTCAGGCTACCTGTTTTATGGGCAACTGTATGTGCGTCAAAGGTACAAATACTGCGGTTTCAATAATACCTTACAAATTTAGACCACAGAACCAACCACAGTAATTCTTGATCATGGTAGAATGATTCCTCTAGTATGGAACAGTACGTAATACACTTGGGATACCAGTCAAGTCTTCCTAGATAAAGTGCTAGGGAGACTTGGTAATTGATTATGCCATAAGCGTTCACACTTCCTCGGTTTACTAAGGGTCCCGGCACCGAGCTGTAGAAATTTTAGTAATATAACTGTGTAGATGTTCGTCGTTTCTTCACACAACATAGCGACATCACCACGCATACGCCGGGAGTCTCGCCCACGACTCATGAATGGGAAACATTTGTGCAATAATTCTTTGTAATTTTCTAGCTAAACCTTTTTTTGTGAATGCACAGCAGAAATCCTCTTACGGGAACCTCTGGCGCACCGAATGTTGATAAATAATGACCACCCCCAATGAGTTATTATGACTTATTGACTGTTCAGCTCAGCCAACTCAGCCAGATACCAGCTCAGTCACTGTTTTATTATTACAACAACGTTTAGATGGTCAGGAACATGAAGAAACACTTCGCTTCCAACACTGCGCTATCTTCACACGCATCCAGCGGTGGAACAAACTGTTTCTTTGCCGCTCCATTTATGGCCTGTCTCAAATACCCACTTGAGGGATTTGCAAGGAATCAGAATCGTCAGGGGCTGTTGGGTGCGCTACATATAAATAAAACTGAAACCGCAATTTTCTACAACACTTCGTGGCTCTTGAGCCCGCAACTTGATTAAATGTGAGTAGAATCGATACATAACCGCCGCCTTGAGCGCTTAATCTGTGATAATTGTTGCGTGTGCCAGCCTGAGAGCTGGAGTAATTCACGTCATAAGCCGAAGAAACAAAAGCAAAAAAGTGGCGCAAACACGCTGTTCCAGTAGCATATCCTTTGTAACTCTCTCCCGTCCGAATACGATGATACGAAAGCAGCAAGAAAAGACGTAATTTTTATTAGCAGCAAAACCGTTCTTGATGCATAATAGCATGACTTCGCCTTCAAACACGTAAACAGACCTAAGTGCCTTGATAATTTTATAGTTCCGCGAAGGCTTCAGCAATACCTGCTCCCAGGAGCATGGTAGCAGTGGTAGTAGTATTACTTGCAAAATCATATATATTGGCATTGTAAAAGCATCCCCAACTTTGTATTTTAATGACAAAAGAGGAATAAATAACAGTTGGGTGGGGATAGCAATAAAAGGTACAACTCTTTCCAAACCTTCATTCACAAACATTGAAATGTCCTCTGAAATAGGATGTGTTTGAACAATTTCTTTGAATTTGTTTTGTTACCGTCAGCTTTAAAGCGCTTCTCTTGGGCTGCTCTATTATATTCACTTTATTCTGAGCACTGGTTTTCCTAATGCGCTTGATTTCATCAGCCTAAATCTTACAATTGCGAAGCTAGGCTGCAGTGACAAGCCAATAAAGACCTCAATTGTGTGGCTTGCTGATATTTTATCTATTTCCTCCAAGCCTCAAATGAACGTGTAAAACAAAAAGTTCAATTCTTAGTAATATACAGTGCAGTTTCCATGAAATGTAGCCTAACCATGCCTCAGCACATCTTGTATGAGCGAGTCCCAGAATTTTATGACGTTGACGGTGCAAAACAATTGTACTGACTTCATGCTTCTTCATGTAAAAGTAGCAACAGAGCTAATACATGTCCAGACAATAATTACAGGCTGAGGCCATGATAGGCCACCAATCGATAGGCGATGATAAAAAGCAGGCTGTTTATGATCCTCTTATACATTTCATACATGACACAAACTTGAATTAGGTAAACATTCGTATAACGATTTTGTTTCAAGATATGATAGAACAATTATGGCGCAGTGTTATGTCTTGGTATTCAAGCAAGTGATAACGACCATTTACCTTTTTTCTGTAATACATTGATTTCAAACTTACCAAAACCACGGCCGCCAAATTCAGCGTCACCTGTAGTAAAGAGAAGGTATAGTAGCAAACATAGCGCTTGGTTATTATTGCAATGCACGTCCCACAACGCTTAGTCCACTATAGAGAAAGACCTACAAAATTAATAATGAAAAACATTGCAGCCAAATTCTTCCTAAAGCATAACTGGGACTGTCAAGTGATGCGATAATGACGCAAAGACTATACATTTTTTTTGTTTCTTGGTGTAACTGCGGTGAATACGCTTTCTTTATGCTGAAGAAAAAGGCGTCATGGAGCGGGGAATTCGAAAAGCGAAAGTTGAAATATCCTTGTGATGTTTTTATGTGTTGAATGTTTACAGATTGTAGGTAATATATTCACTGCGCTTTTTTTTTGCTTAACAGGATTTTTTAAAACATGTAAGGTCAAAAGACGGGAATTCTTTTGGGTTTTTTTTTTGTCACTTGTAGCTACTTTCTTTGCGCATGGGAAAAGTTCGCGCTGTTTTTAAATATATTATTATGTAATTAAAGCGTGGATACATAACCGAACATTACAAAATGTAATTTTTATTTGGAGACCATAGTGAAGTGGGCACCTGGGAGCAAGCCGTTTAACAGCAAAAAGGTTTACTCAGTTTTGAATGAGACCTCCGAGGCTTCGACCAAGCGCCCCTGGGCTCTGGTAGCCACTTTGCCCAGTTGTATGTCTGAGAGTTCATCCTCCAGGCTATAGCTGCGCAGTATGGTTTATTAGTGCTCATTGTTAATGTTAGTGTGACCTAGAGGGCCGCATTCAGATTTTCCGTTACCAAGTTGGCTAAGCACTTTTAGTAGTTGCACCCATGGCACTCAAGGGTGTAAGGGCCGAGGTAGCAATATTGACACGCAACGAGGCTCGGTTGAGAAGTAGTCCTAATTCGGCAGACTATGAACTCTTACTAAGTTAGGGATGAAGGCACAGTGGGAAGCTGTACTGGGCCAGAGGAGAATGGTTGATTTAAATTCCTTTAGGGCACGAGATGGTAGCTGCCCAAGGGCACGTTGCGGTCCCATTAGAGTAAAGCCCACTTATAACGCACAGCACACGTATTGTAAAAAAGTTCGATTTGGCAAAAAATTGATATAGAAAGTGAAGCAAATACGAGAGCAATCGGCCGACGGTGTCATGAACTAACGCTGAGCTCTTACCTTCCTAGAGTTCACTATTGATACGACACTTTCTCAGAAAGAAAACAGTAATTTATTGGGGCGGAAGAACTGTGTGAATGTAGCCTGCCAGTTGTAGCGCAATGCGTTGCTGGTGACTGCTTGCTCAACGTTATCAAAACAGTCTACAGGCACAAGACCGCTGCCCTCAGTGGCACTGCAGTTTCGCCGTAGCAGGGACACGGCAGCGACGGCTTCGCTCGTGCTCCGAAGCGGCATGGAGTCCTCACCAATAAAGTGTTTTTCTCTCTCTCTCTCGGCGTCTTGAACAGAGCGGAGAAAAGCATGGATACAAGCGAATAACGGGAAACCAGCGAACCGAGCAAGTGCGCGCATCGAGTGGCGTGGACTTGAAGTTCGGTGACACCGCAGCCCGCAGCGCCCAATGTGGCGCTTCCGGCGCCAACGACATGCATGCGTGTGGCTGGTCCACTCTAGCACAGCCGGTTTGGACAACGTTACCAGTAACGCCATTGGGTTTGGACGCACCCGAGCTCGCGCGGGAGTCGCAAGCGACAATTTTAACCATGGCACAAGATGCTAAATCTGAACAAGGATTTAGACATGTACCTTTTGGAACTTTTGGAATTACAGTAAAAACGTGTATTTTAACTTTTTGTTTCTTAGAAACTTTGAGGTATTTTTTGTCCGCTCTATGAAATCTTGTACTGTATTATTGTTTGTTTATGAAAACGGAGATTTTTTTCCGCTTTATGAAATGTTGTAATGTAATTATTGTTTGTGTATGAAAACTGAGAACTGTTTTTTGTTCTTTCTTGCTGTGAATTCTTGAATTCTACTCATTGTTTCCTGAAATCCGAGAGCTGATGTGTATGTTTTTTTCTAGTGGAAGTTCATTGTAATTACTGTGTCATTTTGTAAACTGAAAGCTGATTTTCTATGTGTAAATTGTGTGCATTCTTTTGTTAATTTTTATTGTCACAAAGTACGTGCCATTTCCCGCAGAGTCGTGCCAAAACGGGAGGGGGTAGGGGGAGGTCACCTTGCCAGGCTTTTTTTTTTTCCTGTAGCCTTTTTGACCGTCTCCCTCGACAACTGTATAGTCAGTCTTGTACATGTTGTCGAAATAAACTTTCAACTTCAACTTTCAACAACCGAGACACCGCTGCGCGCCGATGTATTGCGAGAAAGCCTGCCGCATGCATAAGGAGAGCGAAAAATCCCGCGCGGGTGATTTCGATACATTCATTGTGAGCAAAATGGAGTTTGATATACAAAGTATTAAATGCATGTAATTTTTACCAGAAATATAGAAGGGTTCGATATAGGCAATAATTCAAAATATCCGTGTTCGATATAAGCGCGCTTTACTGTATAATTCTCATCCGCTCAGTCGGTGAAGGCCCAAACAGCTTTTTGCACGGATTCCTTCCCTCCCAGGACGGAATGTGCAGGGGTTCATTTGATGGGTAACCTACTGGACCGGTTACCGGAAGCGAAAGCGGCAGTGAAACTTTCAGATACTTTTGGAAAATCTGTCGTCGTGATAACTTATGGTGAATACTCGCAGTTGCTTTTTACTGTTGCTATGTTTGCGGGGGCTCCCAAAAGCGGCCAGTGCACTAGCCGCTTCTTCGCCCACCACTGCGCCCCTCATGCGGACAGAGGAGGCGGTGACGGAATCTTCTTCGTTAGTGACCAACAGAAAGGCCATGTCGTCAAGAAGGTTTGATAAAGCGTGCATAACTCGTCTCACTATTCAAGGAATAGAGCATACGAATGAGGATCTCCTCATTTATATGATAATAGCCGTTGTCTGTCTGGGATAAAAAACTGGGTGATATCGTGTACGCGTATTGTGACTGATGCAAAACTATTTTGGTGGTGCAGCCAATGGTATTGATGCGGAGTCCTACAACACGAAAGCTTCGGCCGATGGGTATGCACTGAGAAGCTTCCGCAAAACTTTGAATGTAGGGGATAAGGGCGAACTTGGTGTTTTGAGTGATCTGGTGGTAAAAAAGTCCCAATGTCTACGCCGAGCACCTGGCTCCGCCGTCATGGCCTCCAGAGATCCAAGCGTTACGTCGGCAGCGATCAGACAGCGTGGGAGTCCCACGTAGCGGTTTATTAGGACGGGAAAGCTGACAACAGCAATATTGAAAAGAAACAGTGACAGAACCGACCTTTGCGATGTGCCCGTAATGCCCAAGTGCGTGATACCACTTTGGAATCCGCAAAAGAGTACGAGGTCCTGTTCGACCTGTTTGACAAGAATGCAAGCCACGAATGTACTCGCACGAGCCTGTGTCGTCACCACAGTTGTCCACTTGATTGCTGAGTGTGGGACGTTATAAAAACCTTTCGTGATTTTAAAGCCAAATACGGCACGAGTATCTATCGACGATCATCTCGTCCCATGAGTTACCTCGACATTCAGCCGGAGCATGAAATCCTTTAAAGGAAGTTTCCGTCAGAATCTCATTATGCTACGAGGACAGTGAGTGATCTTTTTCTACGTTGGTGCTAGTCCTAGTACAACATGCTCAAGAAACAATTACCAGGCACGAAGCGAGGATTAGCTTTAAAATATTCCCAATCTTATGTTTTTGGGGTGCTATCAAGTTTTACGGGGGCTATCATTCTTAAGGTTCCTATCAATTTCGGTCTTTGTAGCCTGGTTTGTTGTGTGGCCTCTTTCAAAATAAACTTTACATTAACAGGGGCTCCCCATCTATATTACGAATAATTTTTGCTAATGGTGCCCGGCACTGAAGGAGTTTGCGTAGCTGGGATTAATGGAACCCCTGTCGGCGTTTTATGTTCAGCGCTGGTAAAGTAAATTACCCGAAATGAGAGGCCAGTGCTTCAACATCACACTTCGCAATGCGGATAACCTGAACTGCCCCTGTCCCAGCGCTGTCCAGGCAGATAAACCGATGGACAACGGGATGAATGCTGTGTCTTTACCTGGATTTGCTGTTGTCGGGATCACTTAGGCAACTCTTAATGCTCAATGTCTCGGCTAGAACTATTTCTCCCTCCGTACTGTGTGAAGCTCTATGCAATTTCCCACTGAAATGATTTATTGTATTTTTCATCACCTTTGAGAAGCCGAGTGATGCGACGCGGTGGGTTACAATTGAATATGCGCTCGTGGAGTTACTCTTACAAGCCAATCGTGTACTCCCAAGTGTAAAAGACAGCCTTGGCCAGGTCCGCTTTCAGCGGTAGGCTCTGAGTTCTTGCTCAGCACGTCAGGGGAGATGATTCGCTTAAGCCATGGTGTGAGTTATTTATTGGACGTGTGCATCAATCTTGGAGTATCAGGGAAACCGGGGTGCCACAGGGAGCGCACTAAATGAGTTCCAGTCACAAAGCCTTTGAAATGGCCTAGTGGACGTTCGTTCGGTGTCGCTGGGCGCGACGCCGATTGTCATCCCATATTGGTTTCAGCTGAGACTGTCTTGTGATCAGAATAAAAGGCGTGGGTGCAATGATAAAAGTGGTGTCCTTGTTCGGTGTCCAGACCAACCTTTGGCCACTTCAATATCTCACACTTGTAACCGCACTCGCTGTGATAGGAGTTAAATAACCGACTGTGCGTCCGTGTGGCCCAGCAAATCCTAAAGGTTTCCAGAAGAGAGTGGCAAATTTGGAGATGTCTCATTTTGGACACACGTCGTGGTCTAACCCATATTGAACAAGCAGCGCAAAAAGGACAGGACAAAAGACTGAATGACGACACAGCGCCAAACTCTCAACCTAATGTTATTAGAAAAAACACACGTATATTTACTCCACTCGGAAGAGCCCCGCGGCCTTATATCTTTTCATCCGCGATTACATCACAAGTAAGGCATTGTCAAACTGCACGTGCCCAACACCTCACAATGCGCACGGCGACCAGACAGTAAGATAAATTGACACTGTCACCTTTGCAAACGCGATTACAACACCTACAAAATGCACGTTCCAAGGACCACACTACTGCCCCCCTCGACCAGTCTACAATACAAATTGACTATCAGCTAACGACACTCATGGAATGCTTACCAATGTATTTCCGTTTGTTATAATATGATACGCTTCTAAAATTTCCCCTGCACGTTGATCCTTGTGTTTAGCAATTGCCGGGACACACCCACATTCGCACATTGCTGAGCAACATGGAGGAATTGTCAACTTGCAACGTGCGCTTGTGCTTCAGGAGTCTTAGTTTTAGGCAGCGGCCCGTCTGCGTGATATAGACTTTGCGGTAGCACAAAAACGGTTCAAATACACTACTTCCGCGCTGCAAGGAACGAATGCTGACACATGTTTGACCTCGCAGCTTGTATGCTTGGCGGCTCCTGATATCTTCTTGTCAACGGCGTTGCACACTCGACTAATTTGTATGACACAGGGAACAATTATACCTTTATTCCATACCTTCCGGCTACATTTTTTTTTAATTCATGCGACAATCTGTGCACATGGGGCATGACAGAGAAGTTTTCCTTTCTGTATTCGAGCTGATGGTTTTCTCGCGTCAGACACCCGCATTTCACCCATTTTTGAACTTTTTTACCGCAAGACGCCTAACGTGCTTATCATAACCAGCCTTCCTCAACCTTTCCATTGCCTCACTAAAACGGTTGGGATGCTAATGCGCACAGGACTTTGCAAAAACGTTGCGGAGATATGAGACAGTCATACCTACCTTCACAATATTAGATTGCCCAGAGTTAAAGTTCACTACAGGATTTTGTGACCTAGGGCTATACTCCCAGCATATATGAGTAGCCCCAAGAACCGGCCCAATATCGAGGAACTGGATTTGCTTTTTGTTTGGAAGTTCAAAAATGAACGTGAGCCCTTGGTCACACTACTACAAAACTTTAGGACAGCACGCAGGCTAATAACGCGCTACGGTTGCGTAACAATAAGGGAATCATCGACATACGTAAATACCATAATGCACATGTCGTGTCGGTTACGTTCAAGAGCCCTGCACTTTGAATAGAAAAATGTCACTAAGGACCAGTGCTATCTTGAAACCTATGCAGATCCCACTTTTCTGCGTGTACCATTCATTGTGCCACTCGCCAAAAGTGTAATTAAGGTTAAAGGTCAACATATTTCCAAAACGCTTCCAAAACGCTTCATTATTAGGCTGCTCATGTCATCTTCACCTTAAGGGGGATGAGGGCAAAACCTAATAGAAATCGGGATTTTTTATTATAGTTGCAAAATATGCTACCATACTTCGAGAACACACCTACGAAGTGGCGTACTCCGATGCAAACGACGAGTCATACAAATGGCGACAAAGGCGCCCCCATGTGGCCCTGCCAGGCCTGCCGTGTCACTGCAAGGTTTGTGTGATGGAAAATGGTATGTAGATAGTTATTTTCCTTTAAAAGTGCGTAAAAACGTTTTTTTTATAATACCTTACATATATAGCCCATACATACTTGAAAGTTTCTGCAGTTTACTACATGCCGCAAAGGCACTGCGTTAGTTGAAACTGTATTGCGCATGCATTGCGAGACGTTTGTTTATGTCGGTTAGCTCGTCTATCATTCCGTTTGCCTTCGAATAATTGGTTTCTTTTTCGGAAGAAGAAAGCCAGTTTTTATGACTGCACCCCCTTGCTAGTAGCACTGCCTCGCTTTTCTCACATACCACGCAAAGAAGCAACAATTTGAAAAAAAATGGCACAAAATCTTTGAAGAGAGTGATTTCTCAAAACACTCTTTTCGCTGAGAAACGGAAGATTTTCTCTTCAGGCCTTTTGGTTTCCGAAACCACATTTTGTGAGCCGTTTATCAATACTAAGTGCACATTCTGCACCAGAATGAGTATGTTCAAACAAAGTTTGTTTTTTATTCACGCTTTCATTTCCGAAAAGAATTAAAATTTGAGTTTGGGGTATGTAAATATTTTTTTAACATTAGCGGTTAATGGCAGCTTTGCTCTTCAAGTTCAGAAGAAAGCCTTGGGCGTTTGCCATATATGGTAAGCGTTTCAGACCTCTGTCTATAAAACGATTTCTGAAAATGTTTCTTAACCCGAGAAAAAAACGTAAAAAACTGTAGAATTTTTTATTAAATTTCTGTATGAATTTTTAGTATGCATACCCTTCACAATGTCAGTTTGATTACTCAAAGACAAGCGCAGAGAGCTGCATACGTAATTGTACACCTGCATCCTTTATCCATCCCCCCTTAATGAAATGGTTCGAACTGTCACAGCGATCGAGGGGTGGTGGGCAGGGGGGATTTGCCAGTGCTTGTAAGCGGAGGCTATTTAGTGTAGCACCAAAATGGCAAATATTGGATTAAAAAATAAATAAAACTAGAGTTATTTCCTAGGGACGGGTGCGACGAAATGAAATCATTGTTGCACATCGCTCAGTTTCATTTCGTTCACTTTTCTTGCGTTCACTTCGTCATTGACATCTGGGTGAAATATTTCTCTGATCTCCGAATGGTTGTCTTAATTTATAATGAGCCAGCTGCGAAAGAAAACAAAATCTTCCGGAAACACCCACAAAACAGTCTCGACAGTCAGGATAAAGCAAACTTCCATTGGGCTAATAAATTTGGCTCTTTTTGATCCGTGAAACCCCATGATCTTGATCCGTTTCATACGGACTACGATGCCCGTGCTCGTTTTCAGGGCGTCATCCCAAATATTGTCTTGCTACCCCTTTTCTGGAGAAGGTTGCCGAGTTTTTCTTGTTATTGCAGTTTTATCCAACTCAGTTTTGGTTTCTGAATGTAGCTCATTTCGAAAAAAACGCCTGAAATCCCTCTCGGTGAGCTTTTGAAGCTGAAGAAGAATTATGAGTTTACGCCAGCGTACCAACAGGGAGAGTTGCTTTTAAACCGGAAGGTATGCGCCGATACTCGGCGAGGTAGAATTTGAGGAGGCAACGGGGGCAACACCGGCTGTTACATATTTGGAGGCGGCGGCTTTCGGTTGCTTTTATGCCCACTTCCGCTGCTGTCTTTTTTCCCGCAATCACCTGATAACGGCGCCACCGCCTGTGTGAGCAGATTGCGCAAATTGTGGGAAGGCACGGGTGGTGGCGAGCAAGTTGACCTTTGTAAATGAGTGGTCGGAGGTGGCCACGAGGACCCCGGAGCAGCGCCAAGTCAATCAGCTACACCGGAATGAAAAATGGGGGGTTAGTCATATACTGCTTCGTAGTAAAACAGAGGGGAGCGTATGGCGAAAGTGGGAAGGAGGAGGGCGGCACGCGTGCCGTACGCGTGATTTGTTGCACTGATTTGTTTCACTCACAGTTGCGCCTTGCGCCGCCACCAAGGAGGAACGCCACCAAGAAGAAGCGCCTCTTCGAACACCTCCGCTTCTCCCCAGTTTCTCCAGACGCTGCTCCGTTCACCCCTCAGCTGAAGCGCGTGTCATTGGAGCGAGAGGTTCAAACACGATCTGCAACCACATGCTTTCCGGAGGCAGCGACCAGGACTGACTTTATTGCGACGAGCTGCGAGATAACTGCAGAGTGCCGCGTGCAGCCGTGCTTTCACTGTCACGTGATCACTTGCTGGACGCCGCAGATATGCGCCGTGACCCAAAAGACTGGAGTTCGCTCTGCGCACAAATTTGCATTAGGAATAGAGTATAATCAGTGCATCTTTTTGTGAGAACCACATAAAGGAGAGATTACAAAATTAAAAACCGCCAACGGAAATATTACGGAGGTAAGCAAAATTTGGCCAGATGGCATTAGTTCAAAACTGTAGAAAATACTGCTCACACATCGTCCGCTCTGTTATCGCTAAGTATTCAATGGTCTTTATGCACAAGCTGTATACCAAATTGTTGGAAAAAAACGCGCATTTAAAACCTGCACCTAAGAGAGCGGATAATACTAGTCCAAACAATTTTCGGCGTAATTGCCTATCTTCAGCTTGCTGCAACATATTGAATCATATTATATTCATCAAAGTTATGGGTCGTTGAAATGCAAAAAAATTATTTTTTATTAGAAAATCAACATGGATTCGGATATTCACACGGTTTCAATTGGTAACTGATCTTCACACATCTATCCGTATGTCTATTTACACAAACGCAATATTCATAGGTTTTTTCGAAGACCTTCAGCGTGTACCCCCCAGTTGCCTAATGGTTAAAGTTCAGTAGTTACATCTCAACGGCAAAAATACTCGCTGGTTAAAAGAATTAATGACAAACAGGTTTTAATCTGTAACATTAATCAGCGCATCCTGGAGCTGCTGTTTTAACTTTCGGATGCATTTCTGTTTTTAATCTATAAATAAGATATAACATCTGGTAGTAACTCGTCTTTGCACCTCTTTCCGGATGACTGCGTTCCTTAAAAGAAGACAACTAACATCGATGATGATCTACAGGATGACGTGTAGAAAATAACAGAATGGTGGAATAAATTTCAAATAGAAATTAACGTATCAAAAACCAAGCACAAATTTTTATACCGTCTGAGATACTCTATCTAGTCAGTATTTTGTTGGCAATGGTCGAATTGAAACAGCCTCCGTATTTAAATGTCTGGGTATTTTTTAACTCTGATCTGAGCTGGAGTACCCACGTTATTATATCACTAACAAAGCCCTCAAGAAACTTTGATTTCTTAAACACCGCCTTTTCCAGACGAACAGCAACACCAAACTGAATGAGTACATTTACTTAGAACATGACTAGAACAGAACATGCTTCTATTATCTGGCACATTTGAACATGCATCTGTTATCAGGCATCCACACCGGCGACCTTTATTACCCCCTCGAAGCCGTACCGAGCAATGCCGCGATTTTTATGTTACGTTCCTACTCTCCTGATATCAGCGTATCTCCTCGTAAACGTTCTCCTGATCTGCCTAATCTAGATACCTGAAGGAAATTTTCGCGCTTGTCGTTTTTTACTGCCTTTCCTACTCTTAGTCATGTTTCACGTAATTTTAAAATTTTGCCAGCTTATTACATTTCTTCCCAAACCGATCATGCACACAAAGTACCCACAAAGTACGACTCATATTTGCTAGAACCAAAACGTATCCGATCTCCCCCCTTGCTTTATTAATACAGAAATGAAACTTGCTCCCGGCAAATGTCGTTCATCTAACCAAATCTTCTACCTGTCAGGCTGCGTTGCATTGATTTATGGCCCTAAATATTGACAGTAAGCCTTAGGAAATGCTTTGTTGAAAAAATGTGAAATGTGCTGTTTTGTTCGTAGTTTCAGTAGTCCTGGGTAGTTTTCTAATACGCACGAAGGTTGGAAATGATTTATTTTATTTTGTATGCATGGTTTGCAATATGCTTACATATAATTTTGATGTTCACGTTGCTTTTGTTAGTAGAATATACGTGCCCATGTTGCGGTACTAACACATTTGCGTTGACAGCAAGTATTTTACACAAAAAAGGCAAGACGATAAAAGCAGAATTATCGATGTACCTGCATGCCACTCCCCGTTCAATGGCGATATAGTGTTGTGTTCACTGTTTTTACCCCCTGCTGTGTAATCCCCATCACGGGCACGTAGGGTACTAAAATAGATAAAATAAAAATAAAAATGATAACCTAACACATTCCTTTGGTGTGTTTTATCACGATCTTGCATAAATGATAGAAACTTTTGCTTCGCTTTTTTACCGTCATGTTAAATGTGTGTTTTGTGCTGGTGGTTGTCTATTGATTGAAACTGCGTGGTGTGAATCTCTAGTTTGTGTCAAAACATGATGTTTGAAAAGTTGAAAAAGGAACGTATTAAAATGTCATTAAATGGTCTTCTTTAAGTCAATATTTTTCTCTTATGATTTCTACATTTGCGGTAATGGTCTTCGTCTCCCCAGTTGTAGCTATACTGAACTAATTTTAGTCGTTATGAAAACTAAGAAAGTATATTGACAGAAATTTCGCAATGATCAATGCTGTTTTATGCGGGTGAACCATGCCCGGGCTGATGAACTAAAATCTTCCTGTGCAAGTTTTGCAGTACGCATACTGAAAGCTACTCCTTTTTGAGTAAATTTGAGCTCGTAAATATAAATATTACAGTTCATTTCTTCCTCGTAGCACCTGCACAAGACAAACGTATGTCGTGAAACGTCAAAAAGTATTAGACACTTTTTCAGTGTCTATCTAATTAGGATCTTGCATTTCTAAACAAACATTTTTGGTATCTATATTTTAACGATACACGAGCAGCAAATGTATATAATTTGCAGTGTATTTAAGGGCGACGTCACGGTTCCAAAGAAGTGATAGAACACAAGCCACCAAATTTGAGTGGGCTATTCGGGCCACGTGAGAGCCCATCTCACGAAGAGAGGAATCAGCGACCTGGGCAAGCACAGTTTTGAAGCCGGCACATCGGATATTTTTACCACTCATGACCACACGATGCCACCCGCCATCCGCGTACAATACGTGCAGTAAAGGATGTTGCTATATTTATAACGGCGTTTTGCGTGGGAACAGACTAAATGGCAATTTACAAATTTTTCTGAAGCCTGCGAGATCCTGATGTCCGGCTCATAATTTTAGCATCAAACGACAAGATACCAATCTGTACAAAACTACCTCTATTCCAATATTCAAACGGTTTGCTGTTTGTCCTGTTCTCTATCCACCGTGTGAAGGTCACTTCTTTGTTGGTAAAGCCCTTAGGTACTCTCCACCACTACCGCAGCTGGAAGCGGTATTCCTGTTACAGGTGCATAACACCATCTACGCGAACATGAAGGTAAAAGCTTGGTGGATGTACATCCAAAGGTGCATTCTTGAAGCTTCCGATGATTATTACGCGGCGCGAGATTATCCAGGGCGTCTTCGTGTAATTTCATCTTTGTCCCCATTCTTGAATAATCGACGTAATATTTCCACCTACCAAATATTAGTAATTTTAAGAACAACAATTGGGCTGAAAATATTGAAAGCTTCTGAAGCTGAAGCTCAATATATTTGCATAGTCTTGTAGATTACTGAAAAATCAGCGAATTTTAAGATTACGAACTATGTGGAATCTCGGGTAATAATTGCAAACGGGCGTATGCCTGACAAAAGCGGAAAATTCTTTAACAGCAAAATGCACATCTACTTCAAGGTGAAAATAAGGTTTATTTAAGTGTTCGGGCGAATAGGATTCCAGCTGAAAAAAACTTCTCTTTTGCAGGTCTCAATACTTTTGGTCGAAGCTGCTCCGCCGCATAAAACGTAGACATTACCGTGTGTCAGCGGGCACAGTGGCAATGGCGTCCTAAACAAAACCATGAGGTGAAATAACATATTTGCTAGACATAAAGTGTGATGCGCATAAACCACAATAGGCTACTTCAGGGCACACAAAAGAAAGCGTGAAGAGGACCCACATTTTTCCAGATACCTGTTGCCCACAACTTGGTGACGACACTGCATAATGCACAAGCTCACTACTTTCGCAAAGTTAGCGGAAGCATACCGAAAAAGCATTTGAACAACGACACTGGCGGTGGTTGTTAGCGGCTGTCAAACTGGCGCATGTGACACACTGCATCGTCACCTACCACAGAGTCTCGTGTTTTAACATCGCGACTTGCTCAGAAAATACCAACAATTTGAAAACACAACTGTAGATTTACGCCTGCACCATCAATTTCATTGGGGGTTTGAAAGGACCGGCCAGGTGTCAAAACCTTTGTTTGAATGCAATAAAAGTATACTGCTAATGTTTTACGGATTTGGTACGGAAAGAGTTTCACCATAGGTGGTGCGGTGACTTGTAGTTACAACGAAATAACAACATCCGCAAAACTAATCTTCTCATACCCAAATGTTTCCACCGTGCCAAGGATGCTGGAGGCCTTCAGTTATATAAGCATCATAGACGCGAGCAACCACGCATTTCAACAACGTTAACAATACTATTCTAAAATGCGTATATCTAAAGTGTCGAAGCCGTTCCCTCACTGCAGCCCCTCAAACACTTTTCAGCAACAACTAGGAGGAGTGCCAGTAACGGTGCATTTTATAGTCGAAGCGCAATAGTTGCTGATTAGAGAAAAAATACCTTTTTGGCGTAAAATGCATATATCTGCAAAAGAGCATGCCCTCCCACGTGCTTGCCCAGAGTGATGAAAGAAGATTTGAATACGGAATAAGTGTTCCAGTAGGTGCCTAACATAATTGTTATTGTAGGCAACGTGAACGTTGCAAGCTTGTAACCGCGCAATAAATACCACGCCCTCGTCTTGATAAATCTATCACACGTTGAACAAACGAATCAACCCAGATTTGTAGGGAATTTCCCAGGAAATAAAACATTCTTGAGATGCATCAGACCAGTCGGCGCGTCTTAACACAAAAGTGACCATAATATGCGCACAGCAGCGAAAAAAATAACAAATGAAGAATTTCCTGGTTTGGCGCAATTGATGGTCAGCTGTTTTAACATTGCAATTGTGAACAGTCTCCGCCATTTTAGATTAGCGCTATTTAAACCCGATCCACCCCAGTGAAGGAACCCTTATGATGACATCAAAGTTCAACTCTGCAAAAAGCGTTATTCTGAAATGGCTTTATCTGGAAGTAGCCGAATTCGCCATGGCCGCATACAAAAATGTCAAGGCGTTCGTGACTTAGATACCATCCGAAGCTGCGACACGATACCATCTTTGCAACAAACTTTAAAGAGCGACGCTTTAGTCAGAAGATTGTGACAGCACAGCACACGTTTCAGCTGTGCAGTCATTGTCGGTGCAGCAATGAGTGTTTTCTTGCAAGTTACGCTAACGGGAATACGGCTCGGAAGGTGTTGTGGAGGCAACTAGCATGCGTTTTGTACATTATTTGCGAAGAGTTCTGCAGGAGGCACCTGGAGAAATGACGTAGACAGAAGCGAGCACTACTCCATGAAAACAGACGCTGCACGTCAACCTTTGCGTGTTTTCCGGGTTGAGATTGGTGTGGAATAAGCATGATGCGGGCATGCTGGAGCTACCGTTAATTTACGATTGCCAGATGCCTGGGCCCAGAACTTAGAGTGTAATTTTTCGGGTTTTTAGGTATTGGATTGGAGGTTACAAAAGTGAGACCGCCCATCAAACACGCTTTTAGGGACTAGAGCAAATTCGTCACGACAGCACAATTGCGTTTCGCACTATTCAACCAGTTTATATCAGAGGAGTGGGGATTTCATTCAATGCGCCGAGGACAGAATCGTCGACGGTAAAGTCGGGTTCACAACATCTAGAGAAATACCAGCAGTAGACATTACTTTCAAGGATGGAGCGTTTCAGTCATTTTTTTAAATAAAGGGTGGGTAGAAGACATACATGAAAATAATGTTCAGTAGCCAGTTGATAATACAGGGTATGACGTGAACTGCAGGTTGTTTCCAACGTCTTTAGGTGGGCCATTCCAGTGGTGCAAAGTGAGACCACCACAGCACGTAGCTGACAAATGAAAGTTAGTGGGCTTCTTTTCGAGTACTCAAGCTGGGTGGCATTGTAGGCTGTAGTATAGCAACTGCTGCAGTCTCCCTAGCCACTCTTATGACGAGAGTTAATATTCTTGACAGTTTGCCATTGCAGATATAACATTAGACGAAGGCTTCCCTTGCTAGACCTGGTGAGTGCAAATTTATTTCTCCGCGCAGAAATATTTCGTATAGTTGAAAAAACACCCATCGTTGCAAACTTCCTGGTTATATAGGGAATAGGTGAACGGTGATGGCTGAAGAAGCTACTACAACACCGGCAGCCTGGTATTTCGAACGCAGCTACTGGTTGTTGCTTTAAGAAGCGAACAAAGAACTCGGCCAGTTGGTGCTACTTATTGCTCCGCCCAGTTCAACAGCGAAGCAGTCCCTCGAAATAAAATGAACCAGGTCACATAACTTCCTCTTCCAATTGCCCCCCAGATAGGTACCTAGAGCAGCAAAACCAATGTGCCTGGTAAACACAGAACAAGTGAAATGTTGCGACCAGTGGCATTTTTATCAATGCATCGAGGGCCATAGGCCTATAACAAAAAAACGTATTCTCGCATTTCATGCCTATAAGAAACAAGCAAGCAGGCAATCAGGTTCTAGAGCTATGCTCAAGTTTATTCATGCGGGTTTCCAATGCTTTGCTTTTGTAATTTAAAAGGGAATAAAATGATAACATTTCTGCCTCACTTTCAATGTGAGGCGGAGCTAGCCTGGCAACCAGCATACAACGTGGGCACGATTATAACTTTTCCCATTAATGGTGTTTTTCATGTTAGTCTATATCGCGCTGGTTCTGGTCCACTACCCGTGCGCTCGAGGGTGTCAAGATAATTTTCTGTATAAGAAATTCGTGTGCAAGGCCATCATTTATTTCAGTTTATGCTGCGCCCTCCACGTGAAAGGGCCCTAAATAGAATTATATGTAGGGCAATAAGCTCTGTGTCAATCAAATGTCGGCCCCTTTCCGATGGAAAATACATTATAGCGCTCTTGTTTCACTCACAGCATTTGTGTACCATACAAATTGGGAAACCCAACCGGAATACGGCAGTAGTCCGTCCCCTTGGCCGTTTCGAAACCTTCAGTACGTAATCAACACCAGTTGAAATTAAGGCACATGTGTATTTTCTGCATTTGACAAAGTTGGGATATGGGGTACGCAATTTCTTTGGGGTATGGGGGCACAAACTTCTCAGCGTGGTACCCACATGCTGGCGCTGCTACCTTAGTGTAGCGACAGTATCCACGTGCGCCTACACCTCTCCCGATGATGCCGAGGCAGTCTGCGGCGGCGGTTTGCGGGGCCAGGGGATACCATTTGATGGTATAACTAGCATACCTCGGCAAAGTTGGCGCGGCACACTCAAACTCATTCACAATTTTTTTTTTCGAATCACCACTCACTCAAATGCAGACTCAATGCTGAGCAGCACATCTTCGCTCACTCAAACTCAAACTGAAAATGTACTCAATACACAAAATGTACTCAGAACTCAAAATGTACTCAAACTCAAAATGTGCTGAAAACTCAAAATGTACTCAAATTCAAAATGGACTCAAAACTCAAAATGTACTCAAAACTCAAAATGTACTCAAACTAAAAATCTACTCAAACTGAAAATGGACTCAAAACTCGAGATGTACTCAAAACGCAAAATGAACTCCGAACTCAAAAAGGGCTGACAACTCAAAATTATTTCAGAACTCAAATGGCCTCACAACTCTCTTGTGCTAGGAATTTACTCGGGCTCAGATGGACTTTGATTTCACTAGCATTCAGTGTTTACAAATGCACGCGTGGTAAAAATATTATGGATGCAAATTTGTGAGCTCAAACGTTTGCATTCGGCACGACATTATAGCGTAGCTCCTGTGAGGCCGAAAACAATTTTCGTTGCGGATCTACAACAGCTATACCTGCTGCCCATAATGACTAGCACTGGTTGCAAGCGATTGTACGTATATATTGGATGCCAAACTCTTGATGTAGGCTCCGTGTTCGTGTTCATGACAGAGGCGGTCCAAACTCGATGGTGTGCTGGCTCCCTGGGTCGAAACAAGCAAGATTGGGCGAGGTGACCGGCGCTCACTGCTCCCTTTATTTACGTCGAAGCTGTTTAGGGTTATGGTTCCGTGCATTCTTGCTCTGCATCCTGAAAAAAACGCCTTGTGTCAAAGCCAACTGTCCCCGCGAATTTCTGAAGCGCTAGGCGTTCATGGATATTCCTTTGAATTTTAATGCGTAGCATTCTTTGCCGAGTACCCCCTCCTTCTCCTCCCGCCAGGATCGTGTAACGCCCTGCTGTTACACAAAAATTCAGATATCACGGAAGTTCAACCTGTTCTCATTATAAAAGCGTAAATGTAGAGAATTGATTAAAATAATGTTAAAAAATTAAAAAAAATATTACCGAAAAATATCGAAAATGGCGAACCGTGTAACATAGGAGTCGTGGATAGTTTCAGATTGGGTTAAAACGCAGAGAGATGTGGCGCTAAAGAATGTGGGGTATCAAATTGAGGGTCTCGAGGAGGGGAGTTACATGGGACAAACAAAAAAGTTCCTCGTTGTTTGCTCAGGCTCTGGTATTAGTTTTTATTACCATTTGCTAGGTGGCATGAGCTGTCGTAGCTCGGAAAAGCACCACGCTATCGCCGCAAGCAATTAGCACCATCGTACCCAGCATTTGATGATTGTAGGGTTTAACGCGCCGACGCAACGCAAGCGATGAGGCGCGCCGTAGTGGAGGGCTCCGGATTAATTTTGACCACCTGAGGATCTTTTATCGTGCGCCGAAATCTTGTACACACGGGCGTTTTTGCTTTTCGCCTCCATCAGAAAAGCGACCGCCGCGGCCGCGAATCGAACCCGCGACCTCGTGCTCAACAGCGCAACGCCTTAGCCACTGAGCCACCACGGCGGGTGTACCCAGCTGTTAACTTCCAGCATGCACGTGTGTGCGTGTGCGAGTGCGAGTGCGTTAGCGCGTGCGTTTGCGTGTGTGTGTGTGTGTGTGCGTGTGTTGCGTCAGTCATCTGATCTTTCCTTGTGTTTGACATGTAGTCGTTGTTGAACTGCAGAGACCAAGTTAATTATTTTCCTTTAAATTGTTATCATGTGGTAGTTTTGATATCTTGCGCTGATTTCTTATTGTAATAAAATCAGTTCGAGGGCACATACAAACTGCGCTCGCCTATTTTTATGAAGTGTTTTCCTTGTGTGGCAATGTCTGTTTATGTCTTCGTGGCTCTGTTGCCTCTCTATCCCCTACACTCTAGCCAGGAGTTAATGTCTCACTTGAAATTGGCTAATTCTAGATTCGAGTACACGTTGGAACACTCTTGGAAGCAAATTACGAACACGAAACGCGGCCGCAAGACTTATTCATAAACAAATTTGAAATTCGCCTTTCTGATAGGCTCTGATGCCCCCTGTTACCTATGGTCGTCTACAATTTCCACGACACCAAATGTGTCGAAGGATTTGCTTGTTTGTTGGGACATGAGGAAATGAATGAAGTAACGTTTGAATGGCAGTTATTAGCAGACAGTTTTTGAGTCTGGTGATTTAAGTTCGAGAGCTTGGCATGGCTTTTGTTTTTACCCCATGCCATCCTGCCTCGATGATGAAGCAATTAGACTCCAAAATTTTTATTACTATATACCGCAATAATGGACATCTCTGGACAAATTTTCGCATGTATATAGCACAACGTCCTTACGGGTTGGCAAGGCATTTTGGTTAAACTCGACCCAGCAATTAAAGAAAGATACCTTTTGCTATATCCTCATAACTATAACCAGGAAGCATGTTTATATTTCTCCCACCTGATCTCCCTCAACTAGACCTTTAATTTGATATCTCACAGACCCTAGCAGGATCATATTAAATTCATACCAGTCAAACTGACCATGACTCTCATTACTGTAACCAGGACGCATTATTCAAATGTCCGACGTGATTCCCCTAACTGAAACCTTCAATTTGACCCCCCCCCCCATGCTTTAGCGGCCTGACCTTAAATTTAACTCAATCTATGGCTCATAATGACTATCTAATGATTAGAACCACGAAGCTTTTTTTATGTGTACCACGTGATTCCCCTCGTCAAGAGCGTACATTTAATACCCTACACCCCCTAGCAGGGTCACTTCGAATTTCACCCTATATAAGACTCGCCATGAACATCTCATGGTTATAACCAGGAAGCAATTTTGTATTTCTCCCACGTGATTCCGCTCATCAAAATCATTAATTTGATACCTATAAAATTCTAGCGGAATCAATTTAAATGTTAAACAAATCAATGAATAAACATGGCTATCTCATGAAATTGCCCTACCACATTTTTGTCCCACGTGATTTCCCGCATCGGAACCTTCAATTATATGCCCCGCACACCCGGTGGCGTCATTGTAAATTTTAACCTTATTTATGACCCAACTTGACTATGTCATGATATTAATCAGGAAGCAAGCGATTACCCTCATCGAGACCTTTCAGTTGATACGCCACACACTCTAGCGTCATGAACTTGAATTTTAACCGAATCTATGACTAACCATGACTACGTCATGATATAACCATAACGCATTTTCGTCCCTAATGATTCCCCTCATCGATACCTTAAATTTGATTCCCAACATGTCCTCGCAGCGTCATTTTGAATTTTAACCCAATCTATGACTCATTATGACTGCCTTATGACTACAATCACGAAGCATTTTTTTTGCCCCGCGTGATTCCGTTAATGGGGACCCTTCATTTGATACCTTACACGCCTTTGCGTCATCAGGTTGACTTTTCACCCAATCTAATGCGGTCATTATTCTGTCTAAATGGGCGTTGCCCAGTCAATTCAGCTAATTCATTTGATACAGCAGAAGGGACAGCCCCCGCTCGCTTTTCCCCCGGCTCTCGCCTCTTACTTTGCTACCCCTAGTATATTAGGCCGTTAACAGTAGCAGGAAAACAACCAGCAATCAAGCGCCGCCGTGTGCTTTCCCACCACACTTTCCCACCCTCTTAGTGAATCCATTGAACTCAAAATAGACTCAAAACTCATAAATACTCAGAACTCAAAATGTACTCAGAACTCAAAATGTACTCAAACTCAAAATGTACTCCGAACTCAAAACGGACTCAGAATTCACTAGGTCTCAGGCGTACTCAAACTCAACCGTACTCAAACTCAGTTGGGCTCACTCGGCCCAAACTCACTCAAGCTCAAACTCAACATGCCACACTGACCTCGCGCTCACTCAAACTTAAACTCACGAGTGAGTTTGAGTCCAAATGTGTCTGAGTGAGTGGCCTCATGAGTGAGTTCGCCGACCTCTGACCAGGAGGCATGTCCCGCATTTCTGCTACTCCTGGCCTTGTTTGCACTGGCCATTATTTCATACCTGCGTGGGGACACGGCTCTGAACTCGCTTATCTATGTAGTGTATATCGTTATTTCCTTGTTGCCTTAAAGTCCAATGAGTCTAGGGCTGCTCCGCCTTTTGTCGGGAGCACCCGCGCGTCCGTGCTGCGACGTCCGGTGCACTTAAGGGTAAGATAACACTGCCAGTGCCCCCCGTACTGTCCTCAGACTTGCCTCTCTTCTTCCCTCACGCCGGTTACGCAGGTCTATTGTTGTACATGCGCTAACTTGTGCCGGATTGCAGGCTGGGGAAACATAAAGGTATATCATTTCACACTAAAGTTTTATTCTGGCTTTTGCTGCCATATTTTTTCCTGCTTTAATTGTTTCCCTTTAAAGAGCAAAGATTGTACCTTTCTGTGTATTATGTCTTAACATTTATGACTGATGATTGTCCCGAAGAAAAGTTTTGATTATTTTATAAAAAAAACTTTTCCTAATTCTATGAGAACACTGCTGCAGGACGAAGGCTTCGCCCAGACCTTTCAGACAACCCCTATTACGCTTACGATCTCTGCAACCACCAAAGTACACGGATGGTCCTCCTGCTGTCCCTAGTCCCCATGACGCGTCCCATCGACGCACGTATGCTTCATTCAATTTGAACTATACAGTCTTACCGACAAAACTTTTCTCTAAGCCACGACATTGTTTTCAAAGCGAAGCTTTCCACGTTTCAGTGATGTCAACGGTAGTCATCTGAAAACGCGCTGCAGAAACGCCAGCTATCTTTGACTGCGATCATGATCGTGGGTGAGGCTAAAAATAAAAGAATCACCTGTTCAGAATTGACCCTGGGTGCCTCATGTTAAGAAGCCGAGGTCTGTATGATTTCGCAATTTTTGCACTGTCGACATAGATTGCAGTTTGACCGGGGTGCATGGGCGTACAAAATTACACCGAAAAAGGGGTAGTTGATGTTTGTTACACGTGATTCCAACTCCTATTATTATTTTTGCCAAAACACGTTTCGCCAACGGAAGGTCTTGTTTCAGGTCTCTGATTACGGCCCCATGGGTGTACGTTATATGCCATTCCAGATGAACGGCCTGGGTGTATGCGATTTTTTGAGTGAAAAATAAACGTTGTTCTTAACACTAAGGGAATTTTCAGCAAGCGCAACCGGCTCATCTTATTCTGCGGTTATTTTTATTTTGAAATAGGGGTCAGCACGTATGACTTGCTAACGTAAACATAAACGCTTCCTTTTAAAAGATATTATACCCCATCTTAAAGTATGCCCTTGAGAACCTTTACAACTTTTGGTTGAGGTACTTGTGGAACATGGCAAGAGAAACCTGGTCCCTCAGTAGCTTCCCCTGGTCAATCAAAGCCGGAGTAAAGACTGGTGTAGAGTTGGGGCCTGATTAAACGACTGGAAGCCTAACTTAGGTCGGCTCATTGCGCCATTGAGCGAATAAGGGTAGGACAAACCTTCAGGCACGCCAAACGAGCTTCATGGATCATGGAACAAATTAGAGTAGAAGATATCCTAGTTAAATAAACAAAATGAACGGGACTTTTGTTAGCCATGTTTTGAGACAAACTGACCATGGGCGCACCACAAGGGCAACTGAAGGGATACTGAGAGATGGCTCTTGAAGAGGGGAAAGCCTAGTAACACGATTTAGTGTACAAAAAAGAAAATTCGAGTGTAAAGAACGAACTCGAGCAGAGCAGCGCCGGAAAACTTGAACGCAAATTGTGGAAGGACTCGTCATCTAGCGGGCCTAATTAGGTTTTTGTTTTTGTTGTTGTTGTTGTTGTTGTTGTTGTGGCGTTTGTGGTTGCTACTGTTGGCGATGGTGATGATGATGATAAAGATATTAAAACACTTGCCTTGGAAAGCTCATTGAAAACCTTTTTATTTTGTATTGATAATTTTACCCCGGAACAAAATGGCCATCACGATTTTTGAAGCTTGCTCTGAAACTTCGAACTGCTGCCGGAACTAGGCAATGTATTCTTCCAACATTGCTCGCTCACGTATTGGAGATTTATTCGTATATTTCCTCAATCTAAAGATGTTGAATACCACCTGCCAGAAGGCTAGACATAAATGCATGATGATTGAATTTTCTTGCCAAACCCTCTTCGTTACAGCAAAATCTCCGGGGTTATTAGCTGAATAGCTTTCATTGAAGTGAACTTCTCAACCCGCACTTAATCATCTCGTGCTGAATGCAGGCAGAAATCAATATCGACGCTCCTGTTTCTAGTTTTCGCGACATCTGTGTACGCCTACTGTGGTTCGGAACAATAAAGCCTCACTTTTCCTGATACGTTACGTTCGATATACTTAAAATGAGTTGCAATAGTTAGAACATGTCAAGAAAAAAATTGTTCATCGGGAGACCCCACGCCACAAAACAACCCGAAACAAGATTCCGCCTCTAAAAGGGTTGCTTACAGCCACATTTCTCGGCTAATGATCAGCGTGCTAACATTTTCTGCGGTGAATTCTTCTTCCATGGCTCTGCGCTAGTGCCTCTGACGGCACTATTTACTAAAATAGGTGGAGGCAGGAGCGGAATTCTCAGCATTGTCTACTTTATCTCGTTTCAAAGTGTCAATTTCAAGCGAGAATTTATTGGTTGATAGGCAGACGAACAGCTGCTATGCAAAACTTCCACTCTTTTGAACCCTCCAATGTGCAATTACGTCACTACAGAAACGAGTGCGAAATACACGTTTTTGAATGACACAACAATGAATACCGCCCGAGGGCAGTACCGTTGCCTTTCGAGCGTGCCCTTGCCTTTCTGGCACAATGCGGATGGTGGGCTATTCGCCTTCACAATAGCCTGAGGCAAGCTGCAAGTGGCGGTATCGGGAAGAAAGAGCCAGGCATGAGCACTAGGCTCACCCTCAGGAACGTAATACTGACTGGCCTTTGAAGCAGGGTAACAAAATTACTTTGTCGACCAGCTACAAACTACAAATATTCATATTCTAAGAACAACATTCAAATGGCCAAAATAACACAAGAAATGTTTTAAGAGTGCGCAAGCAAAAGCGTGACACACACTCCATGGTGAGGTAATAGTAAATGCACCAGTTAAAAGCAATGATTTTAAAGCTGCTTTGCATGGCTCAAACAAAAACGTATATGGGCAGCGCGCGATCTTGGGAAGAATGACGAAGAAAATTAGTCTGAACAAGTTCTTAAAAGGCCGAAACCGAAAATATACATGCTTTTTAAAAAAACTAAAACGCTCACTTGTGGTTCCAGACGGTTCGGGTGACGAGGCTGAAAAGAAATCATACGTGATCACTGCGTCCAGGCGTCTTCAGTGGGTTTTAATTAGGTCAGCTTGTGCGAAGGTAACTAAACGACTTCGTCGACTAGCCGCAAAATAGAAATATTCAAATTCCACTAACAACGTTCAAATGGCCAAAAATACCACAACAGTTTTTTAGAGTACCTAAACAAATGCCTCAGAGAAACTCCATTGTGAGGTTGTAGTAAATGCACCAATTAAAAGCAATCATTTTAAAGCTACTTTGCATGGCTCAAACATAAACACGTACAAGAGCAGAGCACGATCTCGAGAAGAGGTACAAAAAAACTGACCCTCAAAAATTTCCTAAATGGCCGAAACCGAAAATATATATGCTCTGAAAAAACTGAGCCGCTCACTTGAGGTTCCAGTGGGTTCGGGTGATGATGCTGAAAATAAATTATATATGATCATTCCCTCTAGGACCCTTCAGTGGGTTTTAAGTTAGGTCAGCTTGTTCGAAAGTAACAAAATGCCTTCGTCCACTATAGCTACAAAATTGAAAAAATCAAATTCCACGAACAACGTTCAAATAGACAAAAAATGCCAAAAACATTTTTGAGAGTACGTAACCAAAGGCCTGGCAGAAAATACATTATGAGGTAATAGTAAAGGCACGCAATAAGTGCAATCATTTTAAAGCTACTTTGCATGACTGAAACATAAACACGTAACACGTACATGGGCTGCGCACGATCTGGAGAAGAGGTACAAAAAAACGGAGTCTGAAAAAATTTTTATGAGGTCGAAACTGAAAATATACATGCTCTGGAAAAACGAAGACGCTTACATGTAGTTTCAGCGGGTTCGGGTGAAGTTGCTGAAAATAAATTATAGATTATGATTGCGTCGAGGCGTCTGCAGTGGGTTTTCAGTTAGGTCAGCTTGGCGAAGGTAACAAAATGGCTACGTCAACTAGCTGAAAAATCGTAAAATGCAAATCCCACTAACAACGTTCAAATTGCCAAAAATACCCTGCCAAAATTTATTGAGAGTACATACACAAAAACCTGATAGAAAATACGTTATGAGGTAATAGTAAGTGCATCAAATAAAAGCAATCATTTTAAAGCTACTTTGCATAGCTCAAACATGAACACGTATACGGGCAGCGCACGATCTTGAGAAGAGGGACAAAAAGTGAGTCTGAAGAAGTTCGTAAATGGCCGAAACCAAAAAATTCCCCGCATTTCCCCGAGGGGAAGAATGTGAAAGTGCGAATGCACGAGTTGAATTTGCGCGGTTCGGTAATGTTCGCGTAAGAGAGATCACACACACACACACACAACTACAAAGAAAGAAAGATGCATTTATTCACAGACACCTATTTGTGTTGTCGTTGTACTGATTGCTAGAGCGGATCTCAGCTTTGAAATTTCGTGTCAGTACTCCTTTAAGCAGGTGCATTAGCCCTTCTCACGCCCGATTCTTGGCCAATCCCCCACGTGGGTATGTGCCATGTCAGCGGCCAGGCAGCGCGCGCCCATCTCCCCCCGTTGCCAAGGAAGACGAGGAGATTCCTGGCCAATCCCCCACGTGGGTATGTGCCATGTCAGCGGCCAGGCTGCGCGCGCCCATCTCCACGTGCGCGGACATCGCCGGTGGACGCAGGTTCAGGGTCGCTTAAGAAGTGCATTGCACTTAAAAATAAACATGGCCTGAAAAAACTAAGACGCTCACTTGTTAGCCTAGAGGGTTGGGGTGACGACGCTGAAAACAAAATTATGGGTAATCATTCCGCCCACACGACTTTAGTAGGTTTCAAGTTAGATTACCTTCTGCCAATTTCAACACGTTGCGCCACACTTCTTTAGAATTACGAATCCAGACCTACAGCTAGCGTCTACCGGTTTGTAATCGTACTTAGGGCGGTATTTATTAATGAAGTCGTTATCAATAACAATATCCATAATTACCGATAATGGTGTCAATAATCAATCATTATCACGCAAAGCGTCAGTGCAAGCCTGTGTATAAGTTCAGCGATACTTTGTGCGTTTATTGTACTTGGCGCAAAAGCAGAAAAAATAACTGTACTTGCGAAAACGCCATTACAAAAAAATAAAGTGACGCAGTGTTTTTTGCTGGTGTCTGTAACTAGCAATGCAATCTTTTATATTAATTTACAGCGTGTATTTCCGTTAACCATATTGCTGCAGCTGAGGCTGGTTATATAGGTTCCCGGCTGCATTTTTTAGAAAGCAAGCAATCTTTCCCACAAAGATTTTTTTCCGGCACGTGTTGAGGTTTATCAACAATAGTAAATTTATGTTGCAAAAGAGGTAATGAAGAGCAGCAGGCGCCGTATATAAGAAAAAATTCTGTGAAACCCATTCCCAATGTAGACAATCGCGACACACTTTGTCGGAATTGTCTCAAGATAACACGGGGGAGACTAGTTGTTTTGGGCTCGTACGTATTAGGTTGATGCACTTACGGAGATCCCGATCTACGTTTGGCAAACAATAAATATTTTCGCCCTTCTTGCGTAATATTTTTAGGGAGAAACGCTCCGTGGTGTTTCAGTGGCTAAGGCGTTGGGCTGCTTAGCACGAGGACGCGGGTTTGATTCGAGGCCGTGGCGGCCGCTTTTTTGATGGAGGCGAAAGCAAAAACGCCCATGTGTGCGGGATTTCAGCGTACGTTAAAGATCCTCATGTGGTTCAAATTAATCCTGAGCGCTCCACTACGGCGCGCCTCATCGCCCGCGTTGCGTCGGCGCGTTAAACCCTACAATCAATCTTATTTTAACGAGATGCCCCGTAGCCTGGGCTGCGCGCCATTCCCCTGAGAGAAGCCTCTTCCTACCCCAAGTCCCCTCCCTATGCTATGCCCTACCAGCGCACGCAGCACCTTCGTCTGTCCCTAACACGTGTTTCTGTCGTTGCCAAAATGGAAGGTTGTAGAAAAAGATCTTTTCTGCTCTTCATGCAGAATCAGAGAGTGATGCATCAGGAAACCTGTTAAAACAGGAAAAGCCGACGTATTACCACTACGGGCTAGACGCGACGATTTATTCAGAAGGTGGAACAACCAATCCGTTTTGTTGATACATTTTTTCGTTCCTGCATCGACATACTTCGCCACAGCGACTGAGAAGCTGTATATTAGTGACGCCACACACTACCCCCCACACTACCCCACACCGGCTACACTTTTTTAGAGATTTTGTAATCGCGTATTTTTACCGCACCTGTATTTCATGGCCAACTCCTGAAGAATTCGCTGTGGCCCTTATCAGCGTGCATCATCGTCCACCAGCATCATCACCAGCATTACCACCAGCATTATCACCATCATTATTAATTTCATTTGTCCAAAAGGCGCCCGCCGCTATTAGTCCGTTATCGGGGAAAGGAAGGAGGCGACGGCAGTTCAGGCGATAGGCAAGCAAAAAGCCTCGCTGTTTATTTCAAAGTGAATTAACTAGCAACTCTAACGTCCAAGACACGTGATTTTATACCTGCGCCAGGCACGGTGAATCGACGCGTTAGGCAGCTGCACAAAAAGCGCATTCCAACTTCCCCAGCTTCCCTTGGCAAATCACGTTGCCGTTATCACTAAGTTATCACGAACGACCATTATAGAAATCTGGTCGCAAAGTAATTTTTAGGGTACTAAGCCTGACATATTGCACCTCTAAAAATAGTTTTCTGTGTATACCCCACTGGCCACAAATTTTTAGAAATTTCGTAATCTTGTATTCTTACTGCGACTGTATTTCATGCAACTGTTAAGTTCAGGCTCCTCCTTTAATTAGTGAACGCCGCCAGCAGTTCAGGTATCGGCGTTGCATCGTCGTAGCTGCCATGATCCAAACCGTTCATGCAGCCGCCGAGACGCGAAGTCTGCGGTTGCTGAGACCATGCTTTGTGTTCATTCCTTTTGGGAGGTAAAAGACGAGGGTGCTCATCCCGAGTACTTTTGCTGTGTTGCTATGCGGTCAGCTCGACCGGGTGGTCACAGAGGAAGGCGGATGGGTGCACAGCGGTGAAAACAGTTTGGCGAGTTGGTCTCTCTCGAACAGCGCGCATGCCATTATTATGGCTTGCCGACGTTGGGAGGTGGCTCGGTCGCTCGTCAAAGCTGACAGCTGACAAGAAGCGAAAGGATGCCGTCTTTTGGTGTCGAAAAGGCGTGCGGCGTAGTCTGGGGATTTTACGAAGCCGGCGTAGCTGCTTTTCCTTTATAGGTCATTCGCCTTAAGAATGCTCTCCTGGATTTGGAGCAGCTCTTTCCACCGGTCAAGTGGCGGGCAGCGGCGTCCATTATTCTTCGGAGGGTATTAGCCCACGACTCTCTCATTGAAGCAGCGCCCGCAGGGACAAAGGCGAGGCAGCAAGGCAAAGACACCGTAAAATGTCAACCGCGTGAAGCCCATTCTAAGCGTTAGGCTTTGTACAGGTGCCGCCTGCTTAACGTAATGGCTCGACCACTCCACGGAGTCAGTGACTAAAGGTGGTAGATATCTTGTGTTTGCTTGTCGGCTGCAATAACGTTCGTGTGAAACGTACTATGAGCGCATGAGAGAGCGTTGGGTCATGCGACTGCAGTTGGGGACATGTTTAGGATTGGTTGGTTCGCATGGACAATTCGTAGTCCATACGAATCATGTTGAAAAGGGTTTTCGCTATTTCTTCAACGCCCCCATTGAAGGCGTGGTTTTTGGGATCACAGCCAGAGTGTCGGGTTTTGGCCGGGGATGGTCAGTCGAGGGTTCTAGTTTAGAATAGATCTTGGCCAAACAGGATGCTGAGGGCAGAGTGACAATGTAAACGTCATTCTGTACTGATGTGAACACTTACAGTAGTTTAAATAGTGTAGATAAACCTAATATCCAGCAAGAAAGGCAGTCCTCATCACTCACATTCTTCAGGCATCGGACATCGGTCATCGTGGTGAGTCCAGGTCATCCTCTTGGCTCGAGCATCAAATGAACCTCACTAGTTCGTCTTCCCATTCACCAAAAAGCTGGAGATGCGAAAGCTTACCGATGCAGTCAACAGGAGGACGACGATTGCGTGCTGGAGCTGGTAGGAAATTACTGAGACACTTTCTTCAACGCAAGGTTCGGCTCGGAACAACGGCTAACCACACTCCAAGCATCGATGGGGCGAAACCTCAGTGGGAGGCCTCGTGAGCTCCAGCCCAAGGCAGCGGCAGCCACGATTTGATGAGGCGACACCAAACGGGGAGCCACCGCGAGCTCTGGCTCAAGGCAGAGGGAGCCGGGTTTTGGCGAGGCGACACCTCAACAGGAGGCCTCGTGAGCTCGGGCTGGACGCCGCGTGTAGTGGGATGCTCCGGCAGCACATCCCCAGCCCAGAGGTGAGAGAGGCACAGCGGGTTATTGAGCTACTGCATCTGAGACTCTGCGATCCAGCCGAGTCCGCAGTGAGCACAGGTGGGCCATGCTTTGTTTTCTCCGGGTTCAACATGGCCACTATACTAACAGTATTTCGCTGCACCGGCCAGAAGCTTAGTGCCATTGTGTTTGAAATTGAGAAGTTGAGAGCTGAGGTAACTCTGAAAGATGCTCAGCACAACTTAGAGAAAGCAAAGGTACCTTGTACCCGTGGCACCGGCATCCCGTCGGAATGAACGGTGGAGGAGCTTAGCGCTCAATTAACGCTAGGAAGAGTGGCGATCGCTCACGAAAAAAGGAATCTTCGTAGGATTGGTAAACTCGAAGAGGATACCCAAACCTCTGATAGAGTGTCCACAGTGGTACTTCCTTCATGGGTGTTTAGAGTGCCTCAGGATAAGAGAACTGGGGAGGCGGTTGAGGTGGCTGAAACTAATTCAGTTGTTGTTCAACCCCTCAGCTTTCCCGTAGCGACAGAAGAGATCGCGGGCTCTCCAAAGATAGCTGCAATATCTTCTGAAATTTCTGCTGCGGACGCGGATAATGGGAACTTGTAGATTGCCGAGACATTTCCTCCACGGGATGAGAGTAGCATCGCCGCAAGCGCCGAAAATAGGTCCGCGGCTGACCGCGAGGAGCCGCTCGTAACTGAGCTGCTGCAGAGATAGAGCAAGGCTGTTGAAAGAAATGTCATCTCAGAGGAGGCAGAGGTAGCGCGGGGGTCATGTAACGGCAGCGGAACGGTGCACCTAATCATTGAGCTTGCGTGCGGGAAGCATGGGTGCATGGGCGGCCCGCGGCGTCTTGCGCGAAGGTCAATTGCGACTGGCCCAAGTATTAGGAAGGCTATTCCCGGTCGGCCATTGGAATGGGCCACAAGGCGGCACCGTGGCGGATACGTAGAGCCATTGTTGTTGTTTTTTTAAGAAAGCAACTGTGGTGTATGAAAGTACGTGTTTATGAGCAAATAATAAAGCACGAAGTTTTTGTATAGATTGACTAAAACTAATTGTTATGTAAAGCTGCGTCCATAAACACTAATTCTTTCACACTCGTACAGGTAAGCAGCCTTAGGTTCTCTGCGTATCTTTTATTTCCCATACGTTAGTGTCGTAATCGTAGGCCTCCCATGGAAAATATTTTGCAGTGAATTGTGCAGTTAATTTGACCAGGCCAACAAATCTTTGTTTTCTATATTTCAAGATATTTTTTAAGAAAACGTGTTGGGAATATTCCTCTTAAACTTACACAAAGTGTACTTAATCTTGTACATATGCATTTTCGGAACCTTGATCGAGGGGACGATTGAAAGTGCAGATACAAACTGTAGGGGTGTTGTGAGACCACGAATTTCGCTTTTTATGCATTTAAATTATCACGGCATCTTCAACTAGAGCTTCTTAGTTGAAAGTATATGCAGGCAGACATTACCTATTTCCAACATTTTACCCGCCGCGGCGGCTCAGTGGCTAAAGTGTCACGCTGCTGAGCACGAGGTCGCGGGTTCGATTCCCGGCCGCGGCGGTCGCTTTTCTGATGGAGGCGAAAAGCGAAAATGCCTTTGTGTGCGAGATTTCGGCGCACGTTAAAGATCCCCAGGTGGTCAAAGTTAATCCGGAGCCCTCCACTACGGCGTGCCTCATCGCGTACGTTGCGTCGGCGCGTTAAACCGTACAATTAATCAATATTTCCAACATTTTTATATTCTTTGTTTCCATTATTTCTCATTATTTCGACCTAAACAATTTTCGGCGCATTAGAATGATACAAACGGAGGAGAGCGAAGCTTAGAAATGCCAGTCAGCGCCTATGAGTATCGATACCAATAAAATGGAATCGCAATCGCAAGAACACTCTCAGTCACTCCGCATTCCCAGGATGCTCACCGAATCTCTCGCAGTTACTCGGTTCCCTGTAGTCATCGGCGCCTGCTGCTACGCTCCATCATTTTTATTCGCCAGGTTCGTGAGCTGTATATCGTAATTTGGGCGACTTTTCGAACCGCTGATAGATCGCTACGGCTATCTGCCACGATTGACGCTCAAAAACCCGCGACTTGCCTAAACACAACGAAATGCATATAATATGTATGTGCTGGTCTTAATCGCTTTCATCCTATAAGGTCGTGAACACCTAAAATATCAGGTGTTTCATATTGCACTCTTTAAACTGCGCCACCAAAAAGTGTAACTAAGTGAAGACATTGTTATAAAAACTGCGCATACATCCTTTTTGGGCTTTGTTTGGACCTTTGCGGGAGTCATGAGCTGTAAACGTAAAAAACAGTCAAATATATACACTTTAAAAATCCGTGGTCACACCCTTACTTTTGAAAATGCTAAAATATAGAAAGTAAAGTCTGCGCAATTACAGCGGCCTTTATTAGGCCCTTTATAAAGCTCCATGAAAATACGGAAGAGGGACTATAAAAGAACAAAAAACAATAAAGATTTCTTCAAAGAGCAACTATTACTGAAAATGCCAATCATCGCCCATAATACTAGGGAGGTGAAAAACAGAATCTCCCCTTGGTGATACGCGGCGTTTTTTTTCAAGAAATACTGAGGATGTCCAGTCAAATATCTAATAGGAAGGCAGAAGCAACATTTCCACGTGGGGCGTCCACTCGGAACATGTTGCCGACATAAAGACGGAAACTTACGTGTGTATATAAACACAACGACAATTAGCGCAAATACTGTTGCAAGACACAATTAAGCAATGGTCGCTCAGACGATGGTTAACTTCCTATACGTCACTCAGCTGCCTCAATTATTACAAGGCCACAATTAGAGCCCATTGTAGATAACCGGCACATCTGTTGATATTTTTTAAAAGGGGATATAAAGCAATATTCTAATAACATCATCAAATCGTTTGTTTTGCAGCATTTTGGAAGGAGGCAAAGCTTTACAAATATTTTACTTGCCGTAATAGCAACGGCACTTCAGTAAATCAAGTCAAACGTGCTTGTGGATCATGACATTTGTTTACCTATCGCTCACTGTAAACATTCTGAGTTTTTTTAATAACTGTAACGAGAACATTATTTGTAATATCTTTGGGAATGCCTTGGTAGCACGTACTTTTCCTTCGCAATGATGAGTCTCGGCCTGAAGAACGAGCCTTGCTCGGGATTAAAAAATCCACACACAGAAGTCTTTTTTCTCTCCAAGAGAATTTTCTGCTCTTTCGGCCGCGCGTCCTCCGTACAACGTGCCAATATTTGTTTGCACTCCGAACGTACACGTGATCACGTTCGCTCGCTTCATATGGGTCACTTGCCTCTTACGCGTTTCTTTTCCCAGCGGTGCCTGCTGTCGTCACTCCCATTTCTTTCCATGTCTTTTGAACTTTCTGTAACCTGCACTTACAGCGCCTATAAGCGGCTACAAACGTCCATACTAACGAGAAAGCGTGCGGCGAGCTTTTAGCAAAGGCAACTCGCGAGCCACTCTGAATAGAAGTCTTTATAACTACGTCAGCAGCGAAGCGCTGCCTGGTGTACCTCAGACGCCTGCTCTTTCGTTCTCTGTTCTGTCGTTGCGCGGAAGGATTACTTGCGAAAATCATTAGTGTTATTCTCCATCTATTCTTCGCAAAATATTATTACCATCTGCGCAGCTAAAGATTTAGCACCAGTAAAATAATTTGTCATGTGTTTTTAAAATATTAGAGCAAGATATTTAAATGTGCGCACATCACCCAACGTATAACTCAACTTTTTGAAGCATAAATAAGTTTTTTTTTACGATCATAGGTAAGCGTCCAGCATTCTGGTTATGCCATGTTAGCATTGTCAGTCGGAGTAAGATTATCACCGCTGTCAGTATTTCAAAAATTACGCCCATCGTCCGGCGAGGGAACTCTGGTGGGATGAGACGCATTGGGGGGTTCAATTGGTGTTTTCATTGGGTTGATTCTCTAAATTAGGTGAAACGTGTTGTGAACGCGTATGATGCATTCCATCACATGCGGGTGTTCTCATACTTGGGAAGATGGGCGTTTTTTACTTTTCATGAAGGGACCGTCGCTTCCATCACGTCTTCATCGGAAGAATCAAGTCAAACACGCAGTCGTCAAGCACAGTGACGCGGAGTCGAACGAGAGCGAGCGCTGACTGAACCGCCGCAGCGCGATACCCGCTTTATATTCACAGCGCCTCAAGGAGAGGAGACATTGAAGGAGATTCGCGCATGCGCACACTTGGGCGACGGGAGCGGAGCGAAGCGAGCGAAGTGCGCGCACACAGCTGTTGTTTATGATAATAAGAGGCGGAGTGAGAGCGTTGCGCCACAGTTGTCGGAGAGGAGACGGGAGGAGAGTCGCCCATACGCAGCTGGCGTGCGGACTCTGGACTACGCCGACGCAGGAAGGGCATGCCTCAGAGCAAGAGATACGTCGCATCTAATAAAGTAGATGCGTTGGTGTAGTGGTGGGTAGTGAAGCCAGTGGTCTACGATGGGATCTTTGCTAAGCGAGGCTCCAAAACAAAAGGATGGATATTGTAGACGTTAAAGCCACTTATCTCCTCCACACCAGCAGGTAAAAACCGACGTAGAAAGCACGATTGAACTTACAAGCTTTGTTCAAGGTAAATATTCTAGAAAGAAACCACAAGAAAATTGATACATTGAGGTGCATATGGTCACTGTAACAATGTTGTGAGGATTGCTGCACTGCAAGATAAATTTAAAGAACCTAGTACGGCAGATAAACTAAAGTCAATCACCGCACTGGTTTCTTCGTGCACAGTGATAATTATTCAAATGCCGCAAATGGGCCCAGTGTCAAAAAGGGCACACCGCAAAAATTTAATTGCAATTCAACTCAATTTCCATTTTCAATTTTCTATTCAAGCAGTCATATTGTAACGTCATACAAAACGCGTCAGAAAATTAGCGAGGATGTAGAGATGATGACAGCATTTTCGAATTGATTTTTCTGAAGAATAAATTCACGTAAATCCAGCGAGAGTGGCCGAAACATGGCCTACATACACCGGACGATAATTTGCGCTCTAAATCCCGCAATGTTTACAAATCACTTCAGTGTCCCTTTAAGTGAGGACAGAGGGCAGGAGGGAAATTAAATGCTTGTTGTTCTTTCACACTTTACCGGTGTTAGCATCGTCTTCTATGAGGACTGAGGAGTGCTTTTTGCTTCTATGAAAGCTACAAAAAAATACTTTTTGGAGAGATATATTTGCGGTGCGCTGCGAGACCTACCTGAATGGTTCCCGTCAGACGGTAGGGATGCTGAAAAGGGATTTGTATATTTAACATACGGGCAGTCTTCTCTGTTAAAAAAATATTTTGGTCTTATCGTTGAACAGACACAAGAAAAAAAATATTCCCAACAAAATCTTATCCTCAATATGTGGTTCTATGGAAAACGTCTGGAATGGTATCACATTTTTGGGGGAGTTCTGGGCATACCTTCTGAATTTTAGAGACAAAACGGCGAACGTTTTCCGTTTATTCCCATAAAAGTTCCCCTTTATATATTAGTTTCTAGTACACACTTCAGTGATCCCTATCGAGCAATGTATGCTACCAAAAGCAACAGCCATTTTAGTTATTTTTATTTCTATTTTGTGGTAACGCAGAAGATGACCTTATAGCGACCTTGTACTGCGGAATCACTTCAAGTAATGCCGGCGTTTTTTACGATTTCCGAGAAATTGTCTGGAAGAATTTTGTTCTCTTAAGTTTCGCCAGTGTGGGCTGTTTAGTGTCCTAATATTTCTATAGCCATTACAGGGTGTCTTGTGGAGAAACTGGCTTGAACAATAAAACAATGAAATAAAAGCACCTGCTATGTAAGCAACATGAATTTCGCAATGCTCCAGAGCTCAATTATTACCCGTTTTTCAAAGAAGTGTGATATTTGTAGGGGCTTTAACTAGTTGCATAATTTGTTGAAGTCAGTCGTATATTCTGGTAAAGACTATAAATAATTTAGTGCACTATGAAGGCATATAAACTAATGGCGGGGTTTCATTGAAAACGTCACCCAAAATACGTGTTAAGGGTACGCTCTTGAAACTAATAAAATGTGTAAGTTCTTGTGGAAACAGTTTGTTCCTAAGCTCTTTCTTTAGCATTTAAACTTGTTTCCAGTAATTATATGCCGGTCATGAGTGTACAAGACCTTTATTTTTTCACATCTATCAACAATTTGTGAGTTATTACATTTTGCTTATGAGTATGGAAATAATTCCTATTTCTAAAGCCAATCTGCGGCTTCTGTGGGTAATTCCCTACCCAATGAGAGTAAAAATTGCTTTTGTAAAAAGGCAGGGGTGTACGTGCAAGAACGGGAAGCTTGTGAGCGGCAATAAGCACCTATGAAAACATGTTCCGACTACAAGTCAATGTTGCCAAAAGCTCGTCCATATCTTTTCTTAGTACACTTCCACTATCTCCACCCTTTACTCGCTTCCTGCGTAGTTTTCTGTGCCTGCACCTAGATTACCTTTGTAATTGGCAGGGCCGAGTTTACCTATGCTGTCGCGGCCCTACGTGTAGGCACCAATATTACGATGTCATGGCACTTGACTGCTTTGGCACCGAAAACGTGGACGACTTTCATCAAACTTGTCGTTATTCCTGGAGTGACTCTTGGGCTCTTCTAATCACATTTGTCCTCCGTGCTAGGTTAAATCTAGTCTCGAGAGTTTCATATCGCCGCTTACTTTTGCGCATCAGGATCAAAGAGAATAAAGAAGTTAGCACATAGTTTTATTATATGTAGACTTAAACCAGCTTCTTCTTTGTTCCAACATAACAGCTATCCGATGTAATCATAAAAGACACTTCAATGCATACACTACACTTCAAAATGCATTGTCACCCCCTTATTTACAAAAAAGTGACAGCAAATAAAACAAGTCCAAATATGTACACTGAATGTGAATGACATTAGGCACTTTATATAGGTCTGTAGGTATTAGGACGTAAGGACGCTCTATGATATCCCACAAAATAAAAAAAGATGTTTTCAAAATTACAAATCTCGAAATTCAAGTTCAATGTGCGTGAATTTAAGGAGGTGCAAAAACTTCCGCCCTCATAAGACGTGCCAAATCGAATTTATTGAAGGCGGCTTAATGGGGTTAGGAGAAACACGTAACAGACTTGTAAAAGTATCTATTCGATTGGAGACCCACTCATGCATAAGGCCGAAATATTGAGTGCGGCTTAGGTTGTATGCTGTCACCTCAAGTACTGTTATAACCAAAGCTTTAGCAGTGTTTGTTCAGAAACCAGACTGCATCTACGTAGCAGAACTGTGTCGATCTTTAAAATACTACAATCAAAGCATAACTATATCTCAACTGCCTGCCATTTTTTGCTACTGATGTGTTCATTGAACATAAAGCATTATTTTAACTAATGGCAGCACATTTTCACTTATCAGTATTTAGCGAATAGGAAATGCAAGTACACTTGTTTTATTTGTGCTCATGCCCACAGTGGTCTATGAACCTCTGATGACACCCCAGCACATAGCGTCCTCTGTTCCTTAAATTTCGACATTATCCAAGAACGATAATACTGAGGCTTAGCTACCACCCCTAAGTATTGACTACGCACCGCAAGTGCGGCGCAAAGCAGGAGCACTAAATAAACGGGTATCGCACTTCGGCGTTCAAAGCGGGTAGCGTTTAGACATGATGAGTTTCATCTCCTATGGTTTGAATGGCAACAAGACCAAATTGAAATTCTTTGCAAAGCGCCAAATTTTCTAGAAGTGATGACGCAATACAAATTTGTTGTTACTTTTCAAAAATTATTGTCTCTGTTATTCCTGTTTTGTTGAAAATGCGTGCGCATCGCCTGCATTTTTCTTGAAAATGTGAGGCTCGGTCCCACGCGCAAACCTTGCTCTGTCTTCAAGTGTCCGGCGCAAGGCCATGCTCATACACCGTTTTTAAAGCTTGGCAAGAGAAAGCTGCCCCTTAGTGTCTCAGTCGCCCCGTTTGCTAGCTTTCTCAGTGGACTTTCTCCTTTTAGCACGTTTAGTTCATCCGAAGTTTCGCCGTTGGTTTGCCGTCATTCCGATTTCTTTTTACTCATTGTGAACTCCCTGCATGCTGCATTTACAACTCGTACTACGGCCGACTTATGTCATAAAACGCGTTTAGTATGGAGGCAGCAAACGCTTATGCAGCTGGCGAGCCACGTTTTGGATTGACGTTACAACATCCACGTCGGTGTCAAAGGAACGACCGCACCACCGTACTCAACTCCTTCTTCGTTCTCTGTTCTACTAATCGGGGGATGGATCCACTGGGAAAAGATATGCCTCAATCTCTCATCGCTTCTGCGCACAGTTTTATGAGCTTCTACGAATGCAATACATTGTAAAAATTCAAAGTATTCGTGACAATTTTAAACAAAGCAATATCGTTTTTGTTTGGTTTAAGTCTCAATATCCCAAGAAATGTGCCAACATTGTCGCACGGAAAGATGGATTCAAAAATGGGATAGTTTTCACAACTGCCGAACTTCAGTGTACATAATTCACCAAGCGTTCAGGACCATTCGTGTGTTATTCAAGACTTTACATCTTTGAAGGCAATGATTAATGTACCCACCTGCTTGCCACGCACACAAGTATGTTTTCTCGCATGATGACAAGAGCTGCAGTCAAGAGAACCTTATGGGTGGTTCACCAGCATCACGTAACCACCGACAATTCTGACATTTATAACTCGACAAAGAAAACAAGCCACAATAGAACGGACATCAGAAGTTCATTGTCTACAATTATATTGGCAGTCATAGGGCAACAATAATACAACCTTCGCGCCTATAACAAATGTAAGAATTATTTTTTTCGCCTATTTTTAAATATAGCAAACTCTAACCAAGCCACATTTTAAAATTGTTTTTTACTCCTCTTCATGGATCTAATACACTAAAGATTCACTACGCTTCTGATGAATCAGTGCAGCTGACGCAACACCAACCAAGTTGCCTCTGACGAGATTTATGTGCTCCTGCGAGATATATGAGCGCACGCATGAACAAGCAGAATTCAGTCGCACACATAAAAGCACCTGGTTTTCATAAACTTGCTTAACGAATGCGATCATCACAAAACGCCCACAGGATCTGAAAGTTGAAAGTAAATAGCACAATATTTAGGCGTGATGTTTTAGATGCGACGCATCTCTTTCACCCGCCTTGTCCCTCCGGCGTAGTCCGGCGGCATCGGCATCCCTCCCCCATTCTCCTCGCCGCGCCAGCTGCGCGCTAGCGCCGCTCTCACTGCAGCGCCGTCTGCGTGTTAGCGCTCGCAGGCGCTCGCTCCGTCGCCGTGCCAGCTGGACGTGCGTGCGGGTTTACGCGCAGCTTGCGCGCACCTTGCGCTCGGTTAACACATGCGCATGCGATGCTATGCGCTGCTCTCTCTCATTTCGCTGCATATAAACGCGGTAACTGCGCTACTCCGCTCAGTCGTTCCACCGCCGCTCCGCCGATGACATCCTCCGATGACCACCGATGATTTGAATAGAGGCTAACAGGCCTGCTATCGCGATGGTCGGCGCAACCGAACAAGCACCGGCCACCCCGATAAATATGGACACACAACAACAATGGACACGCTAACATATCGGAAACGCAACGGAAACCCTCGATGCGTCGCATCTATCCCATGGTTCCACTCGCGGGAAAATGGTGTAAATTTTTCTGTTGCGTTTATTTCTGAAACTTAAGACACTTGTAAACGGGTGTCATTAAGTTTTGGCGCTATAATTTCGTGAGCGAGAAATATATTCTAGAGAGATTTCTACTAAACACAAACACTTACGTGGGATGGCAGCAGCTGCGGTTTCCGGTACTGAAAATGTAACGCAAACAGTACAATTTGACTGCGGATTTTCCTCAAAAAGTTATGGACATATAACGTTTACTGTGAATTGTTATCGAAATTCGATAGGGCTCGCAAAAAAGCTCTAGGGTTCCTTCATCTCAATTTATACAGTCCTAATCACATTTCCGTCACACTGAACGAACCCCGTGCTTTTTTTATTTCTTTGGCATTTCGTGGCACAGATAAAACCCGAAAGTCGAGTCAAGCTTGCCCAGAAATTGCGACTGGTATTTTAAAATCAAAACGAGGGAAGCATTAGTCGCGGCTGCCGAGGGCCGTTCTTGGGTACAAGTGGTTCTATAACTCTTCTGAGGGCCTAAACTATTTAATGAAGGGTCCTTTAAGACCAAAGGTGTCGACTGCTATCTTTTGGTTTGTTTGGAGATCTAAGTCAGCGACTGAAAACGTCAGAGAGGCTCCAGAGAGCCGACTACAAGCAAATATCTTGTCACCAAATACAATTTAAAAAATAATTCGAAATATGAAACTCCCGCACGGCATATGACGCAGGTATTTAACATTTAGTCGGAAAACCGCATGCCCAGGAGAAATTCATGAAAGCAATAAAGCATGCTTTTTTTCAAAAAAAAAAAGATATTTGCTCTTGAAAGAACCACAATATTCAATGTGCTTTCAAGTAGCTGAAAGACGCGATTTTTGTTAATGACACTTTTGCATTTTTAGGACAGTTCTCAAATCCTGACTCAGTTCACAGTTCATTCAAGAAACACCTTATGAGAAGTACACTGAATGAGCCATCTTTGGGTACTAGCGGTTGCAGAAGTGAATATTTATAGTGAGAAATGGGAGGGCATTGCACACTCGCACATAATCGAGACGTCCTAGATTTCATCTTACCTATGCGAAGGCAAACTGCCTGAATCATCGCCCACTCAACTCAGGCTCATTGCTGAGCAATTCACGTATTCTCACGCATACGTAAGCACCCAGGGAGTGCAAATCTAGAAGCTCACTGGAGCCAGAAATGAACATGGTCTCAGAACTCAAATGAATTCGAAACTCACTGCGGCAAAAAACTCAAAGGGACAAGGTACTCCCCTGGGCTCGCATCTCAAAATTGTCTAGGAGATCGAATTGACTCATGACTCACCTGACCTGAAAACTCACTCGGGCGCAGCACTCATGTGGACTCAGATGGACTCAGAACTCAAACGGGCTTATAACGTAAATAGACTAAGACCTCACTCGGGCTCGGAACTCGGATTCTGATGGACTCAGAATACATAAGGATTCAACATCCAAACTTTACGCTGGCTCACTCATTATACTGTCTCAAATTTATGCGCTCAAATTATTGCATGCAGTATGACGTGATTTTGGAACTCCAATGATGTCGGAAACAATTCTACCTACAGATATATACAGCTACGTTTACTAGGCCACGATGACGAGCACTGCTTTGAAGCAAATGTGAGCATGCGTTGAATACCAAACCCTTAAATTGTACTGCGTTTTCATGACAAAGATTCAGGTACGCGGGTGTACTGGAGGACAAATAAATATCACGGAGGAAGCTGACATGCGCTTACTTCATTTACATCGAAGCTGCTTATGGTTAAGGCCCTGAGGTTCTTCTTCTCTATCCCCAAAACTTATCTTTGGGAAAAGCCTACCATGCTCATGAGTCTATGAAGCGCGAAGTTTTCGGGAGAGGGCGTTTGTGTTTGTTTCCGTGCTTTCTTTCTTATAAACGCCCGAGGCCGGAGGAAGTGGAATAAGGGAATAGTTTTGACTCTTCCGTAAGAGCCTTCCACAGGAAATTATAATGACACCCTTCTGCGTTTTGCATTTCAAATCTTGTGTCTCGCCGTATATTGGAATAGACAATAGTAAGTACTCCAGGACGCTGAGAACTTCGAATATACGTGATTCAGCGGAACATGTACACTCTATGTATAAGGCTGCGGTCCTCCATGTCTACACTACAAACTAATCTGTCTGGACCTCCACAAGGGATAGTTTATGAGATTGAATGATGGCACCGACCGGCTCGTCGCAGCGCCACTTGCTTTCTGCAGAAGTCTTGATGAGATCACCTTTGTTGGTCACGCAACTTCATATATTAAACAGATCATAATTTTTAACTATGTTTTGTTTGTTGTATTCGCATGGTTTGCGGGGGCTATATAAGCACGGGTTCTAGTGCGGCGTGTGCCCCGCGGCTTCACCGCAAGCCGTAAAGTGTTTGCCGTGTCGCTGCGGCGGTTGCATTCCGCCCAAACCAGCACTCACTTTCACTCGTGTTTCGAGCCGTGCACTGGAACTTCCAAGGTTACAGGATTTACTTAATGCAATGGCCTGTGTTCAGGCTACCACCGACTACGTAAACGCCTCGTCAGCACTCAGTCGCGTGTGTTTTCGCGGGTGTTGTTCCCCTTCTACCTCACTTACGTTTTGGGAAAATATAAGAACATATCACAGCGCAGATGTATGTAATCCCCCAAGTTTTCGCGGCGTTGTGGACGCTTAATCACGGTCTCATTTTCTCCGCTAGCTCGCTCGTTGGTTGGTTTGTTCATTTTATTTTATTCTGTCCATCCGTTCAGTCTTATTTCTTTCCTTATTTCTTTCGTCCATCCATCCGTCCATCCGTCCGCCAATCCGTCAGTCCGGTTGTCTATCCATCTGTCCGTAAGATCTTTCACTCTTTCGTTCGTTCGTTCATTCACCCGTTTGTTCGTTCAAGCTTGCTTGCTTGCTCGCTTACATAGTTTTCCTCTGCTTATAATTAAACATTACAAGTTACACTTCGCCATTCTGCAGTTCGTGTCTCGTTTGTAGTGGTAAGATGGAGGCTCACGTACTAGATAGATAGATAGATAGATAGATATTTTAATGCACATCATAGTGGTACACGGGTTTCCTTGCCTTCCTAAGCACGCAGTGCTTGTGGGAAGGCAGGCAGAACAGCAGCACCCGACCAAACGCCCAAAACCCCCGAAACGCCCGAAGCACCCGAAACCCTCTTACGCCGGGGACATCGCAAAATTGGCAATTGTCTGGGGCATTTGTATTCTCTGTCTAATGGTTCTATGACCGATTTTCCCCCATGAACCAATAAGTGTGAAGCCACAAATTTGAGACAATATACAGGGTTGTAATGACGTCGAGACACGGATTGTCGCACCACGACTTTCCCCAAGAGCATGTGTTCAAAATGTGAACAGTGTCTCGGATCACTTGCCTTCACACAGTGAAATGGCTGGTTTTTTCTCGCATAGGTAGTTTGCTAAGGCTGATCCTTCTCGGTCACAGTCAAGCATTATTAGTGTGAAGAGAGAGAGGAAACTTAAATAAGATGCGTTCATTGCGAACTCCACACTGGAAGGAGGGGGTTCCCTGTTCTCGGGAATCCATATGCTCCTCTCGCCGCCTGGCCCCTGGTGACCAGCAGTAGCTGATCCTTCAGGGCGGGGCTGGTAAGCAAGATCCTCCATCTCTCGTTAAAGGGTAGAGTGGGGTTGGTGGGGCGAAGCTCAGGTAAGGTAGGCGGGTGCTTCGGATTAAACCTACACTCTCCTATGATGTGCTGGAGAATGCCTAGTTTTTTACAGCTTGCGCATGCTTCTTCAAATTGGCTTGGGAACATGCGGTTACGTAGACTAGGATGCCGCAAGGACTCTGTATGGATATCCCGGTACATAGTTTGCTTTTCCTTCATGAGTGCTGCGTGTGGTGCGGGGAGCTTCCTTCTGTAGTTCCTGTATATTATGTGGTTATTTCCCCGCAGGTAAGCAGTGGTTGGTTTTTGCCTCTACTGCGGACATGGCCCGGTAGGTTAGTGCTCGTGCCTGCTGGTGGGCAAACTCGTTACCCTCCACCGCAAAATGGGCCGGTGCCCACACTAATTCTACTGTTTCCTACGGAGGTTTTTTCTCCTTGAGCACTCGGAGGGCCAAACAGAACACCCAGCCATATTGGAAGCTTCTGTAGGCTTGCTGGGAATCCGTGACTACCTTGGTCTTGTCCAGTAGAGTAAGGGACAGAGCAATCGCCAGCTCCTCTGGCTCTTCAATGCTCTTAACTACAGCGGATGTGCACATCAGCAGCTCTTTCATGGTTGCTACCGTTGCTGTTGACCGGTTCGTACCGTCGTTCATGGAGTCGTCTGTGAAGATAGCCCATTCTTCTTTGCCAGAAGCCTGCTGAGAGCACGGGCTCTTGCCTCCAGCCTGTGACTTTGGTACGCTGAGTTCATGTTCTTGGCATGGGCCTGGCTTTGATGGCTTCCAGCCATTGATCTGGCAGCTGGTCTCTGTCCTCAGATGTCGTCGCTCTCCAGCCTATTTTCTGCAATGTGCGTCTACCCACTTTTTTCTGCCTAAGCCTTTGTTTCTGGTTGGTGAGATGGGCCTCAATGAGCTGGTCAACCGAGATATACAAGCCTATTTCCAAGAGTTTGCCCGTAGACGCGCTAATAGGAACTCCAGTACCTTGCTTGACTGCTTTGCGGATGATGACATCCAGAACCTGTGTGTCCGCTTTGTTCTGGATGAGATAAGGTGTTATATACGTGATTCTGGTTACCCCAAAGCCTTGGACGAGCCTAAGTGTGTCCTCTCCTTGAGGCTTCGCGTTCTCGACGCTGCACACATCGGAGCATATGAAGGCTTTGTTCCGATGTACGCTTTAGTTTTGCAATGGGTATAGATGCCCTGTGGTCGGCCTTAACGACTAATCGGAGTCTTTTTGTGCTGGGGCACCTCTGTGGCATCTCTGTACTGGGGCACCCTTTAGGCTGACTTTTATTTCCTCTTTTTGTTTCTTAGGCGCCCTTGGCCGGATGATCACCAGAGCTGATTTAGCTGGGGAGCATAAAAGACCATACCCTTGGCATACGCCAAGGGTATGGCCTTGTCCGTGACATCTGCGGCTGCGTGCAGCGTGTCTTGGGTCAATACTAAAGAGGCTGCTTTCGTCGTCCAGAGCTAGATGTCGTCGGCACATAGCGCATGCCCCAATCCTTCATTCTCTCCGGGCGCCTTTGGCAGGGCCAGGAGTGCCATGTTAAACAAAAGGGTGACAAGACGACTTCCTGGGGGTCCGCTGGCTTTCCAGTTTCACGGAAGGGGATACCTCTGCCCCCACATTGACTCTCGCCTGGTGGTCAGTCAAGAAGTCCCGTATACCCGTACAATTGTAAAGGAAAGTTTGACATCCACCTAAATGCAGCCATACAGCTACAAAGGAAAGCTATACAGCTTTCTCGGAAACACCAAACTTACTCCACCTTGGGGATTTCCCCTAAATCTGGCCGATTAACCCGTATAATTGTATACCCGTTCTCCACATCCGGTGCCCTGGAGGTTCGATAGGACGCTGGCATGAGAAACGTTATCAAATGCACCCTTAGGGTTAAGGGCCAAAATGGCTCTGGGCGAATGTCTCGTGGCCTGCTGCATGTCCTCCTCTTTTATTTGTAGCAACATGTCCTGTGTTCCGAGGTGCTTTCGAAATTTAAACATGGTATCCGGCATCTGATTGGTGTTTTCTAGATGCGTTTGCAGCCTATTTAGCATTATCCGCTCCATCACTTTACCCACACAAAAAAAGGACTTTAGATTGTCAATATGCAGTGACTTTCCGGGCTTCAGTATGAATCTGATCTTCGCCTCCTTCCATCGCCTCGGTAGGTTGCCGCTCACCCAACCGCCGTTCATATGCCGCAAAAGATCCTTCCTGGCTCTGTCGCTCAGCAGTATGTCTCATTGCAAGGTTTTCCTATAATAACCCGATAAGAGCAACTAGGAACGGGTTATGAAAACACCAATGTGAACCCAGGAAGGCGAGAAACGAACCGAAGCGTGCCGGCGAGTAAAGTGGTGATTAGAGATAACGAATGTTAAGTACTGATTGATCAGTGGTTGATAGTACAATTTAGTGAGGTGGTATTGAGGCGAATGAAATCAGACTATGCTGGATCTGCATAAATTACAGGTACGGTTGATTTAAACAATATAGTAAAATATTGATGATTTGTCATTGCGATAAATGATTAGTAAGGTAGAAATCTGTAATTAGGATAAACGAGGACACAATAACGTAGGTATTAGGCTGGATTATTGCGGATGAGCATAAACTAAGGTAAACTACGTCGGGACAAATACGGTTACGTCATTATGACAAATGAAGATAAAATGAGCGGGATTAAGATCGATTAGGGACGGTTAAACAGCGTGGCAGCGGCGTAAACCGGTACACGTGTGTATAAAAAGCGCCCCAGAAATTAAATTTCCAACCTACCACGCTTTAAAGCACGTAAGCAGACTTAAGTGTCCCGAGGAAGTTCTAATAGCCGTAAGGTATTCTGATGTAGCGCGCTAACACTTCAGATCTAATGGCCCGTAGACGTCTCTATCCTGCCTGTGCTCGCATGTAATCATTTTTGTTAATATGTTGGTATTGCAGAGTTCACCGTTGTTTACGTTGCGTAATCACTTTGACAGAAATAGTAGTAATGTGAACTCAGCTGCGAGTGTGACGGAAATGTAAGCTCTATCTATGTATTCGCATGGTGTCCTGCCCTGAAAAGGCCCGACTGAACGGGGTGATAATGGGCTCAAAAACGATGAAGACGAGGGCTTGAGTTCTTGCACGGAGTTTAAGAAGGCAGATGGTGAGAAGTAAAGAATTTGTAACTTATAAGTTGTATGGCGGGCTGCTTGCTCGTTTCGCCACATTTGTTGTACAGCTACCGCTGTCAACGAGCTTATATTTAGTTACATCCGATTCACTGAGAATAAGTTATTCCAGGATCGTTAGAAGAAAATGCCTGGTACTAACGCCAAGTTACAACCTAGCGGTTGCGAATTGCGTGAGTTCTCTTTTTGTTTGCCAAACCGCCTGTTACAAGGCGGCACATTTGCCTCGGTTTTGTTGCCTTATCACTGAATGATCAAATGTGGAGCTGAAACTTCTGGCTATATACCCTGCTTGAAGATACAGCAAGAACTGGTGTGGGTAAGAGAGTCAAGAAAGTAGCAGTATTTGAACCTGTATGAGATCTTTTTTCTGCCCTGACCCCTGGTACTTTTTATGGCCTGGGGTGAAATTAGGCGTACAGCACAACTAGTTACTCTTTTTGCAGCTCAGCAAAATACCCAAGTTTATTGCCTGTATTGCAGTTGTGAATCACTTTTGTTAGAAATGTCTGATATGCCATGAATAAAAACTATTCAAAAGGTGTTGGTGTTAGAAGTGAATATTTTTATAGTTAAGGGAAGAAATCAACTACGTTTTCGGGAGATTTTAAACGACATAGATTTTGTAGGAATAAAAATTGTGGTCTACCACTTCTTTTTACTTAGAAAACGGTATCATTTTCACCAAAATTTAAATACCATATCTCATAATCAATCTGCGTGTTGTTGGTTTTAAGATGGTCGGCTTATAAGGACGTTATAGAAATTTTAGAGCCCCCTTAGGCGCACAGCAAAGAGCTTTCACGCAATATGCAAGCCATCATATTATGTGTGAAGAGAAATATGGACACAGAAGAACCATCCACATCAGACGTGTTCTATTCCACGTTCTAATCCTCGATTCACAGGACCATATACTTTTGCAAACAATCAAGGTAAAAATTATCCTATGTGTGTCATTCTCCACTGAAGCTGGGCTGAGCCTTTACCATCAGTACAGTGGTTTCTATACTCACATTTCATTTGGACAACTCATATACTAATGGCATCGTGCAGCAAATTTTAATCTATAACAGAAGCAGGAGTGTTAAATTTTCTGATGAACCTTGATACAAAAAGAGTAACGGTCCAGGAAATATTATATGTGGTTTCTTAAAAAGTTATCTCAATTGATATCAAAATATCTGGTCTTGAATTTTAACGAATAATTGTAAACACCTACGTGGCCGAAAGATTGGAAAACAGCCCAAAATTTTTCCCGCACGCAACGTAGGCCGCTATGACGCCGAGTCAAATTTTAGACCAATGTTTTTATCTTTCTCAGTAACCAATATGCTTCAGCACATCACCATAAAACAAGTAAACACACACCTAAATAGCGAACATAACTTATCCTTTTGTCAACATGGTTTTCGTGAGGGACTATCGACGATAACCCAAATTCCAAAACTAACACACAATATATCTGTCATCATACACAACCAAAATCACGTCGACGTAATCTTTTCGGAATTTCTATGGGCGTTCGATTGGGAACCACACACAAAGCTAATAGAATATCTTGAATAAGTGATCGGCGACGAAAACATAATTCGCTGGATAAAAAACTACTTGCCTAACCGTCTCCGATACGTTGAATACGAAGGCAAATTGTCAGCCTTAACACATTATCACATCCCGAGTTTCTTAGGGTTGCCTCCTGGCCCCAATCTTATTTTTGATTTATCTAAGTGACCTAACTTCCAGCATTACAGCCAACATTCGATTTCTTGCAGATGATTACGATATTTACAGGGAAATTAACATCGTACAATACCATGTGATATTACAATCTGCACTAAACACTTCTTACTGGTGTAATCACTGGGAACTGTCTCTGGTAGCGTAAAAATGCGGTCATTTAATTATCACGAATGGGAAAAACAGGTACGAAGACATTTATAACATACATAATCGTCTTGTAAACCGGGCGTACTAACACAAGGACTCCGGTCTGATCTTCACCCATGACTTCAGATGGCATTCCTACATAATCCTATCGCATCCGCACCACTAGGAAAGCTGTTTTCCCTCAGAAGACGCCTTCCATCAGGACCGCTTGAAAAAAGTAATTAGTCTACAACACGTCTCGTTACTCCAATATTTAACATTGTCTGGTTCCCGTGTGCTAAAGTACACAATAATAAACTAGAGCTAATACAATGCACACCAAATAGGTAGACTCATAATCGGTACACCACTACAGCACCAACGGAACTTCTCGGAAACGCCGAAATCCTCCCCCCATAGAAAAGTTCCAAAGTAGCGCGTTTAAAATTCGTGCACAAATTCGTCATAAAAATTTAAAACTTGCCAATTGTAAGTATCATAGGACCATTAAAACGATGCCCACGTGGTATAATCATACTTTATCTTTTCAAGAATACAATTATCAAATTGATTGCGTTAAATACGCCTTCTCCCACTAGCTAGAATACATTGGAACGGTATGCATTCATAAAATTACTGGTTGGGCATCTAAGGAACAATTACTAATACTACTTTAAAACCATCTTCGTGAAACAAGTTAACCAAAACTACACCCAGCAGAGTGAAGTACTTAATGAAGTGTATCTAGTACGTTTGCCTTCTTTCTCTCAAACTGACTGCTTATGTTCCCTATTAGTAAGTCCTTCTAATAACAATGTTCATCTAAAAATGTTTGGTTTCTTTTTCAAGCCGCGTGTAAAATATTATCTCCCTCTTTCTATCTGTGTTTCAGGCCGAATTGAATTGGCTTATTTTTTGTTTCTTCATTTCCATGGATTTGGCAACGCTCGACGCCTACGTTTTCAGATTTCACATTTTCGTATTCGAACTCGCCGCAATAGCGCAGTGGCTAAGGCGTTCTGCTGCTGAGCATGAGCACGAGGGAAAAATTACCCACCGTGGTAGCCGCTTTCGTGATGGAGGCGAAAAGCTCAAACGCCCATGTGTTCAAGATTTCGGCGCACGTTAAAGATCCCAGGTGGTCAAAATAAATCCGGAGACCTTCACTACGGCGCGCCTGATCGTCTGTGAAGCGTCAGCGCGTTAAACCCCACAATAAATCGAGATCTCATACTTGATATTTTAACCTGACTGGCATATTTATACACGTGTTTCTCAGTATGAATAAAGCGACGTTTGAATTTTTTGTATTTCAAATGCCTGCACCGCCGTAAATGTAAATTCGCCAATTGCATTGCATTATATTAAAATAAATGAATAAATATTTATTTTAACCAATGATCGCGTGTTGATTATGATATTTTAGTTATAATATCGATGTGGAATGTGTGAGCCAAGTGTTGATGCGTAGTTTTCAACTCATTGTCGCAATAATAGTTGTGGATCAAGATTTCAAAATGTTTACATTTGCTTGAATGGTCATAGTGCTTCCTGGCGATCACAGATTGGATAGCTCTTGCTTTTAAGAGGCCACTATAGTAGTTACAGATCCGAATTGCCTAAAACCAAGATGTATCTCTTCATGATCGGTCGAAAAACGAGAACTCAGAGGATCTAAAAAGGCTGAAAGGATACCATGAGAACTGTTGATTCATCTGAAGTGTCACCAAGTAAAAAAAATTCAAAATAATTATGTAAAACGCTTTGTAATGCAATGTAAGGCGTAATAGTTGTTCTGAAAAGTGAACATGAAATGTTTCCTCCCTTTTCACCATGAACATGTAAAACACGCGAAGCTTGAAAGGAAACACGTCATGCATGACAGCTGCGCCTTCGTCGCTTGTTGGCCTTCACTTCTGCGTGGCGAACATCATGGTCAGCCGGAAGCTCACGAGTACACTAGTGGTTGCACTCACGAGCACGTGGACGCATAACAGCCTGCTCTTTAGCTGAACTAATCACCTGTAGCATATGCACAGACATGTGAATGTGAATTCAGATAATCAACATCATTTCACGCCTTCTTAAGATTAATTTTTTTATGGCGTTTAGCATATAGCACTACGGAAGAAAGAATCACCTGAGGCTTGAAAACGTGACCTTGAAAACCTAATCGTCACAGCTCTTGGAGGTGGGCTTTACTGTATGGCGTTTATGATACAGCTCTTAGGCCAGATCAGCCGTCCCTTCCCTCGGACCGAACCTGAATATCCAGTCATCAATATCATCATCATATTTATCACTATCATACTTCTCACAGCTACTTAGGATCTGATTTACTGTATGGCGTTTATTTCACAGCACTTCAGCCGAACCAATCAAACATGGGTACACATAGACATGTAAACACGAATTGAGCTCTTAATAATCATCATCAGAGCTGGTTACGTTTACCTCACAGCTCTGCAGCCAAACCAGTCGCCCTTGGGCCACCCAAACACCGAGCACGATTTCACATAATCATGACCATCTGCAAAGCTGCTTGATGTTGGCTTTACTGTATGTTGTTTCCGATACAACTCGTCACACTAAGGAATTACCCGTGGGCTACTGATGGACCTGCGAACGTTAACTCTGGTCATCATTATTATCAGAACTTTTTCAGATGGGCTGTACTGCATCGCTATTAGCATGCAGCTCTTCCGACGAACGAAACACTCGTGGTCTACCTATCGACCCATGAAAGTAAATTCGGGTCATCGCCACCAGAAAGCTGGCAAGGTAAGCATTACGGTATGGCATTTCAATAGGCTCTTCGAACGAACGAATCAACCATGGCCCAGCCATTAACCGGCGAACGTGAATTCCGGTCGTCCTCCTCAATAGAGCCCTTTCAGGGGGGTTTTACTGTATGGCGTATAGAATACACGCGGTGCATGTTCAAGTGGGGTATTTGAATTTCGGTTCAAAATTGCCTTAGTCGCTCGAAATAAAGAGGACCAGGAGCTCCCCTTCAGCGATGTAATGATTGTAAGGACAGAATAAATTTAACTCGGCTTTCACAAAAAATCCTATGCCCACAACGGTGACTTTCATGAAAAAACTAGTTCACTTGGGCCCATAGCTTTCACGAATGCCAGCTCAGCTGTGTCAGTCTCAGATGGACTTAGTGTCACGCAGTCTCAAGCGGTATTCAGCCGTCTCATTTGGATTCAAGCTCTCTCTGGATCAAATTCACTCATGCTCAAACTCACTCGGGATCACTCTGACTCGAACTCACTACGGCGTGAAAATGTCTTGAACTACACTCACTTGGCATCCCTCCAGCTCAAACTCACTTAGAGTAACACGTATTTAAGGGCCATGAAGATAAAACACAAATTTATTGCATTCAAAAGGTTGCCGTGTTACAATTATGCTGGCACCACGCTTAACGTAAACTTCGCTGAAATAAGCCATATATTTGAAAAAACGAAATGGCCAAGTGACCCACTAACTCATTTCCCGCAACAGAACCTATGATGTAATACCAGCCAGCTCTGTGATTGGCGGAGGCCGGAGAAAGGAAACGCAAAGTAGGCAGAGTTAATAACCTTGCCGAACTAGGTATTTGCGTTTAAATTTAGGGCACATTCTTTTTTAGAACAGTAATAATATTGGGACAAAAAGTAGAAGTTACAAAAGCACACGTACACTAGAAGTACCGATGCGTACTGCTGTTGGTACTGCGCGCACTATGCTTGTTTTAGCTGCACAGGACTGCGGTGCTTTGGTGTTGCTTCAGACGACACTGACCGATTCACGAAATCAGCGTGTCTTACGTGACCATATTTTTTGAGTGAGCACTATGCTTCACCAAACGAATATTTCCTCCCTGAAGAAAAACAAGCCAGGTATAAATACGGTAAAATAACCCCAACGGCATAAAACAGCTTGCCGCGGTACGGTGGCGGCATCTAGGTTCACTAACGGTAAACACGGCTTTGGAATCGGCTGCAGAGCGCTCGCTTTCTGCGATGTCATTGCAGACCACGAAAACACACGATTTCGCGGGAAAATCGAAATTTCAACTTCAATATATTAATTTCTCAGAGAATAAAACATGCGTTTTTTTCCGGGGAAGCGCGGGGGGCACTGTAAGAGAGGAAATCTATAGAAGAAAACAAACTTGTATTTTGTCTGCATGGTTCCTTTAAATTGGCTTGGAAATACTAAGGGTGGCAATCACTCGTGGTCAGCCTCATGTTTCCACACTAGTCTCATGCTCACCTAAAGTGAAACTCACGCATGAATTTGAGCCGGAATGAGACCAAGTGAGTGGAGTCATGAGTCACTCTGCCGTTTCTGGTTTTTAGAGAAAGTGTTTATGTCGTATTTGTAAATTTTTTTACTTGGATTAGAGAACTTCACAGAGCTTCGAGACGCTTTCTGTCGTAATAGGCGAGTTTGCATGGCACTGCGTACATTTTCAAAATTTAGACAGGAAATTTACCTTCCACGTTTTAATGCTTTCACGCACCTTCTTCAGAAAGTTCTTGAGCACCTATCTACAAAATTTGAACCTACCAGCAACAATAGTTTTACACACATGTACGTTTTATTTTCTTCGGCGCGGGGGTGGTAGAGTTGAGTCACACCTGGGGGCAAGGCAAGTGAAACAGACCTAAGTAATTTCCACGTCAGGTGTGACCCATTAAAAGCCCCAATCGCGTAGTGGAGGGACATTGCCAATATTTTTACAAGTTAACAAGTGCGTTAGAGCGCTAAGCATCATTGGCAGTGTGGAAAATGAAGTGGTGAAAAATGTTTCGTTGCGAGTGTTTTCGTTGCGAGCAAGAGCTAAAAATCAGCGTCAAGTTCACGAAAGACAGAGACAAGGCTCTTACACAAACATAAAAAACCGCCAATTCAACTCAAAAACTTTTTATAATGTGTGGTTTTTGTTAGGATGGTTAAAGAAGAAAAGTTTTTTCTGTGATGTAATGTTTTTGTCTGCTGTCAGTCCCTTTGTTTAGTCCCGAAGCAGAAACTTGGAACTACTAGAATGAGGCATTTATATATAGCAAAACCTTTCCGAACAAACCGATCTGTAGAGATTGTTCTTACTTTTTGACATTGATCAGAAAGAAGATAACATTAACATATTTGAGCTTAAATATGAATTCACAACTGGTAGACGCAGTGTACTCCTAGATAAAAATAGACTCCGGTGGTATTTTCGTGACACTAAACCGGAAGACATTTGGAAAAATTAATGTTGCCTCAAAATACTAAAGTTGGTTACGCATGGTCCTTTGGATTGTCGCTCAAGCATTGGAATTGCGGTTCAAGTTTTGGGCTCGTGGGTTCAACCTTGTTCAACCTTGTGGGTTCAACCTTGTTTCAACATTGGGCTCATGACTCGATTACCGGTTGAAACATTGCCAAATAGTCTCAAGACAAGGAACTCAATGGTGTGAAACCCTGGAATGTTGAAGTGACTTGCGCAAGTCTCCACCCCATTGATCGTGCGCAGCAAAAACGGATAGGAGGGTGTGTGAGGTAGACGAGGCAAAGACGAGATGCATTTCCTCCTTAGCGGCAGCACAAGACAAGCGTCTTTAGGAGACATTTGTAGCGAAGTGCGCCAATTCTCTCGCTGCACTTGCATAAGGCGGCAGAAAGCCTGAAGAAACTATAGTTGTAGCTGGTGACCCATTTTTCGTGCTTGAATCTGGTAGCATCTTCTCCAGAAAGATAGAAACCTAGAACGTGCCCTTCAGGTGCCGCATCTTTAGGCGTATTTGCCAAGGCTCACTTACGCACTTCTGGGAGACCATGGCTAAAAAATGGCTGAAGCCACGCAAATCTTGGAATCGGCGAAACGCTAAGTTTTCTTCACTCACTTATAGTGACATGAACTTTCGTGTAGTATATGTGTAGTATTTACGCCTGGAGAATTATGTTATTGTGCTGTTTGCCGAAGCACATCCATAATGCAGTGAGCCTTGGCGAATGCGCCTAAAGATTCGACACCTGAAGGGAACGTTCTACGTTTCTACCTTCCTGAGAAAGACGACATCAGCTTCAAGCGCAGAAATTAGGTCCCCAGCAGCCACTGTAGTTTCCCCAGGCTTTGTTCCGCCTACATGTCGTTTACGCGGCCACCCTATTGCGCGAGGAACACAGAGACCAGAATTACCTAAATTAAATTCGTCAGGCGTACCCTAACCGACACGTTTGTGGCCACGTGGGTGCGATGTGCCCAAAACAGCATTGCCTGGGTCAGCAAAAGAATTACCGACGAACTCGGCGCACGTTTGAACACCTGAATCGCGTGATAAGCCGTGAAACAAGCCAATGAAGTGTATGATTTATAATTACCCCTGCGGGCCAGCCCGTGCATGGAGTCGTCGATTCGTTGACAGGGCACACATGCCATGTGTTGATGTAGATCGCCTAGCAACAGTCGACACAGAAGCGTCGGCTGCCTTGTTGTTCTAGTAAATCTTCCGTAGGTGCCAAGCCCCTTCGCGACATGTATTTTAACGGCGAATCTGTTAAAATACATGTCGCAAACCGGCTCAGCACCTCCAGTTTGCGACGTGTGTTTGCGACATTTATTTTAGCGACATGTTTGCGACATGTATTCTAACATGTCTCCACAGCAACAAAATGCTATAATCACTCAAGTAAAACAAATGTCTTAGAATATTGTAAAAAAATGAAGCGAGCTCACACTAAGCGTGCTACGTGAAGGTACCGAAGATGTACGCAACCTTCACGGCCATCACGATGGTTTAAGTCTACGATTACAGTCGATTAGCTTCTTATTTGCTGCCGCAATGACTTTCCTTCCATCTTCGCTGCTATAACGGCGAAGTAGCAGAAATCGAAGAAGCAGTACGAGCGAACGGAACGCGCACACGTAAACAAGGCGCCCGCAGGCGCATATTGAACTCTATCACGTGTTCTGTGTCGAACAGGTGGAGTTCTTCCTCTCCCCAAAGTTGCATCCCAATGAGTAAGACGTTTGAATCTCGGGCACTGGCTGATGATAATTGTAATGTTGCTGCGATGAGTAGGTCAAAGTGAGGTAATACATAAACAAAAAAACGATAATGGCCCAGTGGGAAAGACGACAGGCTCTAACTCCGTATCTCTAAGAGACACAGGTTTGAATCCTGCTGGTGGCGTGGACTTCTTTTCTTTGTACTGCTACACTCACTTTTGTGAAACGCCGGTATCAATAAAATTCACAATGGGAGATGAGGGGCTTGTTGAATTAACACAGAAATAAGGCTGAGCACTCAAGAAAGCCAAGAACGCAAAGGCGAAAATGTGGTAGGTCATTTTGGCATCATGGAAATATTTTTTTTGCAAAAAAAAGAAAGTGTAAGAAAACATGCCGTCTGGTTGAGTCATGGGTTCAGATTCTTCGCGGTGGGAGTATTTTTCTTCGCGGTCTCTTTTTTTTTCTTTAACAAAAATTATGTTTCAAGGATAAGATAATGACCTACCACATTTTCCCTCTGCCTCCCTTCGCTTTGCTTCCTGCCTACTCTTATATCTGTTGATATATATATATATATATATATATATATATGGATTTCGATGAGTTTTGCAACGGGCCAGAAGAAACGGTCAGGTAAAAGATAAGAACAACTTTGCGGTTAACTTGTTTATTATAAATTAGTCCGACAGTTTCGGAAGTGGAACTTCCTTCCTCAGGGACAATCCCACAATGAACACCCTGTTCATTGTGGGATTGTCCCTGAGGAAGGAAGTTCCACTTCCGAAACTGTCGGACTAATTTATAATAAACAAGTTAACCGCAAAGTTGTTCTTATCTTTTACCTGACTATATATATATATATATATATATATATATATATATATATATATATATATATATATAGATATTCACACACAATTCGGTTGCAGTTATTTCTGTCCCAACCCTCAAATCTAACCCGCCGCGGTGGCTCAGTGGCTAAGGCGTTGCGCTGCTGAGCACGAGGTCGCGGGCTCGATTCCCGGCCGCGGCGGCCGCTTTTCTGATGGAGGCGAAAAGCAAAAACGCCCATGTGTACGAGATTTCGGCGCACGATAAAGATCCCCAGGTGGTCAAAATTATTCCGGAGCCCTCCACTACGGCGCGCCTCATCGCCTGCGTTGCGTCGGCGCGTTAAACCCCACAATCAAAATCAAAATCAGCCCTCAAATCTGTTTTCAAACGGTTTTTGCAATGCCAGATGAGATTTGATTGCCATTGTAGTTATACAGAAGTGAAAACGTGAAATCCAAAGTCGAACGAAAATCCCATGATATTCAGCAGCGGGCATCGAGCCCACATCTTCCGCATAACGGGAGCGGTGCATTACAAATTGTGCTTTTCTGCGGAGACTAATATCTCACATCAGTGCGGGGGTTTTGAGAACATGGGGTCTAATAGACGGGTCATGTCGACAATCTTTCGCCGTCGTACCACAGGCACATTTCATGCGAAAGAGAGGGTTAACAACGGACATCGCGCTGAGAGGGGGCGCTTAGCGTAGGGAAGGGATCGCCGCGGCATTAGCTACGATGTCCTGTATTTGCATTGCTGCGTTCGATCGACATCCTTTCACACGCGTTCTCTGAACGTGCCGTTGTTGCTTTTAACGCTTTGTAGAAGGGAGTGTGACATGATAGAGGGTCCCAGTACAGAGCAACAGATGATGACATGAATGACGTTGACAAAATTCAGTTGCTAGAGAACAACAAAAACGTTGTGGGTAGCTAATAACGCTGCTATAGAAAAAAAGGTGGCCATTTAACCCATTAGAACGCAAGGCATGGTCTTCATGGTGTGTGATGGGCGCACGCCAACCCCGTGTTTTGTTATTCAGGATAAAGCAAGGGGCGGCCTGTGGCCCGAGCTTCATGCGCGTGTGAAGGTTTTTTGTATGAACTCATGGATTCGAAAAAACAATTAAGAGATATCCGAATTCTTACGCCAAGAGTCATGCACAAGGTTAGCGTTTAACCCATTCATAGCGAACGTTGCTCAAGAGAAACAACCAACACAACATTTGTTTCCCAAGGCTTTGTATGGTTTCGAACATACACCTCCATATGTATACAGAAGAAGGCACCCGGGCATTCAAAAAGTGGAAAAAGAGGGCAAAGCGTACTTTTTTCCCGCCAATAAACTGTAATTGTTTGTGCGTGACAACTCGTATCGAACCAGGCGGCTTTATCGGCTCGTGACAGGTTAGCGACATTGTGCTATTTCGTTTCAGTTCCAAATCACAGGAAAAGCAACTTTACCTTTAGGTTCTCCGATTGAATCGTAAACCACGCTGAAGGTAACCGCTATATGAAGCAGCAAGAGCCCGGTGTTGCCCAGGAATAAGACCCGATCGTTCCGACCTAGTGAACCTACTTTTTTTCTAACTTAATATTTTTTATGTATGGAATGGATTCCTTCTAGATCATAACACTGACTTGAGATCTTAAGAAAAAAAATTAAGCTTTTGGGCATCAAAAGGTTACACGAACCCATAACAGTGACACGACTTTTACTTGTTACCCTATCAGTTGGCCTCTAGGGTCAGTCTTTTTGAGAAACTGACATAAATTGTTAAATGTTCGTATTCTTCGTAGCTTTTTAACCCATGGTTAAACTTTTTTTGAAAAGCTTACACCACTCGCTTACCATCAGATGACGCACTGCTGCTTGTTGCTGCTTCCTGAGTCTGACCTAAAAGCAAGATAAACGCAAACATGGATCGACCTGTTATGAAACGTATCGCATAAATGTCACTCAACGGTAACATCGCGTTTCAATTAGCATTTTTCGAAAAATACTTAAAAGATCAAACCATTGAATTACTCACATTGATCATCTCCGCTTGCAGACACTGCATCTGTAAGCCAGAAAAATGAGTGTTCTTACGCCAAGATCCACCCATGTAACTAAAATCAATTCCTCTGCTGAATTGTTAAACACACAAAAAAACCGTAAGAAATCAAAACTTTTTATAAAAAAAGTTACATCATCTTCCCGCAGGGGAATGCTGAGTAGTATGCAAAGCAGCCATGTGGTCGATTCAAGTGCCCATTAGTTTTCAGTTCGTCGTTTCCGTTAGGTTGAGGTACGTAGCTACCGCTATATTTACAGATTGGTTTCTATGGTAAATACCACACTTTTCACTTACCGGAACTACGAAATGAAAAATTGCGTTAAGCCCATGGCTGTTTCACATACTACTCAAAGTTCCCCTACTGGAAGATGGTGCAATTTCATTAGATGCGGCGTTGCTAAGTCCCTCCCTTGTCGTTGTTGTGCCGTCTACACCCCCACTGCGCATGCTCGGCTTGCAGAACGCCCGGTGGTGTCTTACCCTTTAATGGCTCCTGGAGCGACAGTGTTACCGGTGACTTCCTGGGCCGGCCCGAGATGAGCCGAGCATGTGCAGTGGGGGTGTGGACGGCGCCACAACAAGAGAGGGACAAAGCCCCGACCATGAGATGCTGGAGCGACAGTGTTGCTGGTGTCTTCCTGGGCTGGCACGAGACGAGCACGCTTCCCCTTAAAGGTCTCCTGGAGCGGCAGTGTTGCCGGTGTCTTCCTGGGCCGGCGGATGGATGGACGACGGACGACGGACGATGAACGACGGAGCCGAGAGCAAGGATGCTTTGCATCTAATAAACCCGTCGAGTTTAAAGAGATTTTAAATCAACTTCTTTAAGCAATACACAACAACACATTCTTCGGACCTAGCACCACAATCTCCTAAAGAAACACTGCGGATAAGACGAAGATCTTACAGGAACCTAATGGCAAAGAGAACACACTATGATTTTTTCTCCTTTCCTATAATTTGAATTATTACTCCATGTTTGTCTCGTATCCAAGTTTACACTGAGTGGACTTGATGTTAACAAATGTAAACGTCACAAGATATAACAAGACCTGGACGCGCTTAACATACGTTGAAAATCGAAACCAATGGTGGCAATGGTTTCCCAACCGAGTGTAACTGCAGTATGAACATTGTGCAGCTTAATCTCTCCTAAGAACTTGCCATTCTTCTAGCATTTAGTAAGAAAAGGGCTCTCCGGAGTATTAAAAATTATGCCTTGGCAATGTACTAGTAGGTATGTTCTACATGTTACCTGAAAAAATAAAATAAAGCTTAACATACCATACTGCCAACCAGTGTAATAAGCCACATCCACTTCAAGAAACGCCAATATGCAATTGTGTGGCTCGAAAGCATCAAAAACGTAGCGTTGTAGGAGACAATTTGAACCTTCGTTGACTGCGGTTCCCACATGCCTGCGTTGCAGGTCTCGAAAAGGAAAATAAATTTTCAAAATATACTAGCGTTTTATGTACCATCTTCTCCAGAAGCTTGCACAGTATGCTTGTCACTGCCATGGGATTGCATGTGTGTGAATGTGCAGACATACATGCCATCATGACAGCCGCTATAATTGCATCTATATAACACGTAGAAAGTCGTTATGTTATGACGCCATAGATTATTGATCAAAAAAGAAAGAGTACCTAAACAGTATTTACGTGTATGTGTTGTATCCCAGTATGTGTCTATGCGCTGCTAATAATTAGCGGGAAGACGGCTGGCACCCGTCCTTGAATTACGCCAAGATTCGGTTGACCAGACCCAAGCAGCGGGGCATGTTCCAAAAGTGATTCATCGCGTCCCTGGCGAGGTCATTTTATATGCGAAGCTTTTCTATGGCTACTTAGCATCGGTATGACTATTTTTGACTGCCTCAAGACACTGCGGCACTATCTAGGCTCCTAACGGTAGAAGCCTCGCTTAAAATATCAAACACTGCAGCGATCGCTCTTTGGAAGTCTCCAAATACTTCCCACGGACATTAACCTACAAATGTGACAACTACGGGAGGATATTTACGGCAGCAAATTCACCGTTTTACGCGTCAGAAAGCAAATTGTAACATCGAAAGTCAAGGCTTTCGTCAATGAAATAAATTTACATTTCGTTGTTTTCGCCATACTTAAAAAATGACGCACTCAGGTTGTAAACACAGGCTGTTTTGCTTAGTAGATAGTGAACAACACGTGAAGCAGCTGTTCATATAATAACAAATTGAGTGAATTAGTTTAGCACAGCAGATAATTTTCCAGCCAATTTTGCAACCTTTGGTTTATGGTAACACTTTTTATAATTTTGTAGGGCTTCTTGGTTACCCCAGGTGCGTAACAATTAGAATAAGAGGGACTGATTTTTTGTAGATCTACTTGTATAAAAATGAATAACTATCAGTGAATTTTATCGTAACGAAACAAATTGTGAGGAAGGCACCGCATTTCTTCAGGAAATGCTCTGGCGTTTGCAACTGTTCAGTCGCCTTAAGGCGGTGAGCGGCTGAGCACGGGGACGCAAGTTACATTCACGGTCGTCGCGGCCGCTTTTCCGATGGAGGCAAAAAGCAAGAACGCCCGTGTGCGAGGTTTTGGCGCAGGTTGCAGGTCCCCATGTGGTCAAAATTTATCCGGAGCCCTCCACTACTCTGTCCCTCATCGCCTGCGTTGTGTCTGCGCTTTAAACCTTGCAATCAATGAAAGGTTCAATAGCCTATACATTTTGCTCCTGTACGCTGTCGAGCTTCCACGAGAGTAGCAGTAATTATGAACGTTTAAGCATCTGCTATGCTGCACTAAATAATTCCGTACATTTGCAACATATTAAAAATATTTTTTACTATAGTATACTGCTCAAACGATAGTCATAATATCTTTAGTTAGGGCATGGCTAATGATGTAACAAAATTGTATTATTGTATTGGTCCGATCGTTATGAGAAACCTTGTAACTGACATAACCATTTCAGCTTGATGCGAAGAATTGGCACCGCTTAGAAAATATAACAATGTTAGTTGTTGAAGGAAGGAAGGAAGGAAGGAATACGTTTTTTTTGGTAGCTTCGTTATCTTCAACTTCAAATAAATGCGGTACAATGTTTAACTGTGACGGATGCTTAATTTAAAATAACAATTTAGGGCTGTGTGTCAGGCAGATTGATGAGTTTTTAAGCACGTGACAGGCGCGGTATAGCGTAGTAGCGACAATTGAGCGGTAGTTGAATTACCACCAACAGCGACAAAATGTTTGCTCTCTGGAAGTAACCTACCGTCTTCCGGTGGTCACGCCGATCATTACAGGGAGGATAACGTTTGTTGGACACAATCTAAACCTGCTGATAAGTTAAAAAGGGAACCAACCGTCAAAGCGAAGGAGGCCTTAATTGCTCTACTTTCTCCAGTACACGGCGACAAGAAAAATTAAATGCAGCTGAAGCACGGCCAAGAGGGCGCTGGCGGCAGAGTGTAAATCTGTCGCTAGACGGGGAATGAGCTAACCAGCGTTTCCGGAGGCGTAGTTGACATTTTAAGGGCAAATTATGTACAATTATTGTCGATGCTGATTCGTTCGCCTGAAGATTAAGGGGTCAAATCTTCTACGCCCGTGCGCGTCAGAAGATAAACTTAGAGAAACAAAGAACAAATGTATCTCCGTATCTTTAAGCAGGGGCGTATAATGCTTCAGAGATGTCTGTATACGCAAGCTGTGTAATTGATTTTCCTATATTTGCCTTTGACAGAAACAATTGATGTAGCATTTGCTGAAAAAAGTATACGTGTACAGTTTGCTTACAACCCCGGTGAAGGTCAAGACAGCTTTCTATGTTAACGTGCATTAAACTCAACCAATATATCGGGCAATAGTTTTCATAATCTGCACACTTCATTGTATTTTAATCAGCCTTCATAAAATGGTTTGTACTGAGGAAGAAATTCTTCAAAGCTGCAAAAATTGTCCGCTCAGAAATAATCCTGGCCAATTTTTAATCAAAATTGGCGTACACAAACTACTCCGGTACATTTAACTCATCGCAAAGAAAGCTTAAAACAATATGTACATGAACATACCATTACCTGCGACCGAAGATTCAGCCGATACCGAAGTCTTCGCCGTTGTTGTTTCAGCTGAAATATTCACATAGAGTATGGTGTTCTTAAACACAGTTTTAGTACACCGTCAAATAAAGCAGCTCTTATACCAACGCCACGTTCAAGACAACGATTACGGAAGCAAGGTTACCCCATATGACGTTCTACTTTTTTGTTCGCGCAGTTTTACGCAATGTGTGTAATGAACGCTTTCGTATAGCTGTTGGTATCTTTCCGCAGCTTCCAGTTATTGTTGAACAGTCACTCGATTCCTTGTACGTTTCCTTTCAGTTCCCTCGAGAGGTCTCATGAACAATCTAGGTCCGGGTGTCAACGGCCTATCATGTGACCGCCGGAGCAACATAAAAAGTTCGACCGAAGATGCCACTCCGCGGCTTCTCGGCAAATGTAAAAAAAGCTAAAATAAACACGGCTTTATCGTAACTAGAAACCGCAACTGTACTCGGGAGAACACTTCCGTTCCACTAAGAACTGATGTTTATGTTACGTTGTTGGCATAGCATGTTTGTTATGTTGTTGGCAATATGCTGTAGCGCTACGAGACAGTCCTTACAAAAATGGATTTTGAGTGTCAATTCAGTTCCTGATGAGTTTTTATTCAGTCGATAGAAACTTAATTCAAACTCAATTGGTTATTTAGATCTGTTAGTAGAAATTCAAAAGGATTTGTATTGAGAAAACGCAAAGCGAAACCTATTGACACCAATGTATTGAAATGCTAACGATAACCAATTGACAAAACTCATCAGGCAGAAACGTGTACCTTTAAAAGGCTGTTTTTTTTCAGCGCTGCCCACTGTATCTACCGAATTCTACAATAAGAGTACCAGGTTACTTTTACGCTTTTTAATTCTAGATAGACATTTTTAATGAGTGCAGTCAATGAAAAGTCAACAAGGTTTCAATAGAAAACACTAAACAGAATTTCAAATGACTTTGTTCAGTTGAAACAATAGAGTTTCTATTGATAAAACTGAAGTAAAATTGAGAGCCCAGCTAGTTGGTGAACATACATTGTTGAAACTTATACCGGTGTCCTTCTTTCTTGTCCGTGTTTTATGGTTCGCGCTTAATTTTCAACGATGATAAAACTCCTTAGGGTAACCCAGTATCCTTTACCAGCAGCGTCTTTCTAGAAATATCAATTATACCTGGCTAAGTGTGGAAATCAATTATATACAACAATTTTCGAATGCATTTCCTGAAATACTGCCGCAGCATTGATTGCCCAAAACAACGGAGGAAATAAACATTGACAAAAATCTAGTGGCTGATCTCTTCTGGCATGTGCCTCCCGCGGAATCCTTTCCTTGCTGTAGAAGCTGATTGTCTACTTTGTACCTTAGCACGCATTGATATAACGAGTGAGCAATCTGCACTACTGCTAAGCTTCCGCTTTGGGGGCATTTAGCGGCAGTGGAGATATCCGAAGTCTGTCTTCTGGAAATGTTGGAGCGGAATCATGAAGATCGCGTCCGGAAAAAAAATGAAAAGGCTGGGCGGGCCGGGGGGACGGGGGGCGGAAGGGGGGTACATGTATCTCGCGTCTTAGTTTTTGGAGCAAAAAAAAACATCCTTCCCCTATTTATTTGTTGTCAAACATATAATGCCGTGATACGTAGTGTTCCGGGGGGGGGGGGGGGTAAATTTAAAAAGCGATTTCATCGGCTACATACACAAAACGCATATTTACAAAGGCATCTGCTACATTTACAAAAGGCGATGATCCAGTCTTCCTCTGGGGAGGCATGATACTAACAGCGCTGTTTTGCAGAAGTGTATACTTATCGCAGAAACCCTAACACTACAAGCACATTCCAATTACGAAAATAAAATACAGCTATACATACTCACACACACACACACACACACAAATACACCATATTCCCGTAGGAGAACCCTCAGTAGTATGCGAAGGAGTCATGGGGTCGACTGAAGTTCCCCTTAGTTTTGAGGTCGTCGTTTCTATTGACGTTCAGCTTCGCGTGCCTTCGTTGTATCCGTAGCTTCTTGACGTGGTCTGAATGAGTGAAGGACATAAGGCCCGTTCGTAGCACTTGCTCTCGTCTCGGTTTGTAGCGCAGTGGGAAGAGCGACACGTACCTCCCGTCGCGGTCAGAGAGTCGTGGGATCGGAACCGGGTGCCGCCTGACTATTTCTTTTTATTGTGGACTGCGCTGACGTCAGCCCAAGCGCTGACGGGGCTGAAGAGATGCGCATGCGCAGTAGAGTGCGGACGGCGGAAAACAACGACAACGAGGGAGGGAGGGGACCAGCCTTGAGCATATGATTCTTTGCATCAAAAAGAGCAAAACTTTGATTTAAACCACTACCCGTCAAAAAAAAACACCAATACAATTTTTTTTATGCAGCGAAGTTTAAACACAAGACTTCAAATCAAGTGAACACAAGCTGGGCCTCATAGCCGTTCGCTCGTGAACTCCATTAGAGTAGGCAGAACTCCAGTTATCCCTTGCATATACCAGCTGTGATCGCTCAGTGGCGAAGGTGTGGTGCTGCTGAGCCCAAGGACGCGAGTTCTATACCCCGCCGCGGAGGCCGCTTTTCTGACGGAGGCGGAAAGCGAAACCGTCAATGTTGCGCGCCTCATCGCCCGTGTAGCGTCGGTTCCTTAAACTTCGTAATCAAACAAATCAATATCCCTCGCATACATAACTTCCGTTGAGGATATCACGAACTGTCTACGATAACAACTGTAGAACCGAAGTGTGGAATACAGAGAATCCCGCAAGGAGCAAACGCGCATTTACGTTCCATTTAAAACAGGTGAAAACATTTCCTTCAAGGGAAAAGAACTGCACACTCGTAAGCGGAAGAGGCCCTCAGTCCAAAGTGCACCCGTTTACACTAACTAAACGAAGAAACGAAGAAAAAAAGAACGAAAGACCAACCGAAGCGCTGAATAACAACTCATCCTTACTGCATAGGTACACAAAAAATGAGAACGAGTATGACATTGCTTCACGTCACTACAAAAAAAAAGAAATAACGAGAGAAACCCAACAAATTGGTAAGTTCGCGTGCCGCTTGTTACACTCCAAATCACTCTCTCACTAAAAAAAGTATTCGTTTAAAGATGTCAACGCTTTCTTGGACCATGTTTCTCAAACGCAAGCGCCTCGCAAATATCCTGGGCCCGCCGCAAGTACATCCCGCGCGTCAAAACTGTTTGGAAGGATTGGACTTTCAAGAATTCTTCCGTCCTGTCTTCTGCTGGCGTTCGCCGAAGCGGGGAAGGGTGTGGGCGCAGGGACACAAAAAGAATGTTCCATCCACCTGCCCACCCGGCGATAACCACTACTTTTGGTGCCTCGGGCACCCTTCCACGCTATACTAAAGTGACCGCGCTGTCGCGAATCTCTAGTACGCTGCATCGCCACTGTCGCCAGCAACGCTACTTGCAATATAATATTACTGCTTCCAGAGGGGTTGTTAATAATTCTTTGAAAATTGTTGGTAAATATTAAGATAGGACTCACACGCCCCGGTCGGTTTTTTTTAATATCTCGTGTCCATGTTTTCACGCTCAATTTTCACAAGAATGCTTAGCTACGGCACAGCCATCGCAAACCGACTTGAAACCAAGCGAAAGTCGCTTGTTCTTAATCCCGGATGGATGGGCGGGCGCTGGCGGAGTGCGGGTGTTCTCAGTGTTCTGTACAAATTTGCAGTTTTGTTCGTGTTGTTGGCGAGTTATGTGCCGTGTGCTAGTCTTTTCAACGAGCATTGAAGGTGAAACATTGCAGTGCAGCTGGCGATATATCAAATTTATTGAAGGAAAAGCCATCATATGCGCTCTTCTACCACCGCTGAACATCCTTTGTGTGTCCGTGTCTGTGCGCTGTGATCGTACGGTAAGGAAGCTTGCAAAGTGTGGTGTTACCATACCTGTTAGCAACGCTTTGAAATCCGTCAAATTTACCACACTGAGAGCCCTGCTGGCAGCGACGTTGGTATAAGGTAAGTTCATTCTTTCCGAGTGGTCCTGTACATTTCATCATGACTAACATTGTGCAGAGCTACCGGAGTGGCTATACTCACGACGTTTTTATGCATGCTGTCTCTAGATCGACATAAAGGGTATGACTCCACTTCAACCTTTCAAAAATACTGTAAGTTGGTGTAACAAATGGAAGGGCGAAGCTATTGTACCAGCACAAAAAATTTTGACATCAATCAGTATTTTACTGTCTTCAGCACTGTTGTATTGCTTTCGCGTGTGCTATATTTGTATGTATCTTAAGAAACCTTTGAAGGCAAGTAAAGAATGAATATAACCTCAGACGCAGTGCCGCAGGCGCTGAAGCGGTGTGAAATATGGGAAAATCGCTGGTTTATCCGCACCAGAGTCGGTCGTATGCAGCGGACCGTGTGCACCCGAGAGTCATATCATCGGGGTTTTAATAATTGTTTTTATGGGGAATTTGCCGTGACCGCGATGATGTGTCGTAAGAAGCTGGTCGTCATAAGTCCAAGGAACGTATCAGCGGGGTTCCACTATATTTCCATTTGTGCAACATTAGGTTCGCCTTTCCAGCCAGTTATAAAGTTTGCATAAACCATGGACGGGCGTTATTCTAAAGGTTTTCGGAGCACTCTCTGATGCGGAATTGTGTGTTACTCGTCATATTTTCAGAATTCGTCTTCTTTTAAATTAAATAGAAAAGTTTTAGAAAAAATAGGTATCGAGAACTTACGAGGGCTTGTTTCTTGTTCCTTCACCGTCATTTGAATAGAGGTGGCAGGTTCGCCTGCAGCAAAGAATATTTATAAGCGCATGACATCCAGTTGTTATTGAAAGCTGGGCAACCATGATTTCACTAAACGTATTTGCATATTGACAAGAGAAAGCTGAATTTCCATTCAGCGGTCAGGTCACTAAACTATAATAAAAGTATGCGCCTAGCAGTTCTGTTTCTTCCAAACCATTTCTCATCAACATAATTGAAATATACGATTGTAAAGACATGCGTTTTATGGCATTGCCACTTATAATGATGGGGTAAAATTCAGACAATACAAATACTCTTGAAATGAGTAAAACTAAGGAATGTGAATACGTACGGTATTCAGCAAAGTGAAGAAGGCCATGTAGGTAATCAACTCAAGGTACAGGCTAGACGTCATCCTTTGACACGTTATTAGTGCGGAGAAAGCCCACAAAAAATCTCAAAACCTGAATTTTTCAAGCGAGATCTCTTCTGCGCTATATCTTTTAAGGTCGTTCATCTTGTCGTAATGACGTGCAGCCGCCCGTGCAAGCTGCGCCTTTCGTATCGCTTAGCTTCGTTGGAGCGTAGCCGATACGGCATCATGTGACAAGCTATAGGGTGAAACAACTGAATGGCCTTATCGCTGTTCGGATGCTGGGCATATTTGCTTTTCAGGAGGCGCAAGCTAACCACTTGACTACGCGATGGTTTAACGTCCGACATATAAAACACTTGAGTCACTTAGTTTACATAAACGAAGACTACTGAAACACACGATGTGCGCTCACGAAATCTATGCTCTTCTGTATTGTCTGCGGGTGGAAGCCGGTTCCGCTGTCTCACCACTGATACGCACCGGCTTGGCTGAATGTGGTTGTTCTAGTGCAAGCAAAAGGTTCAGTCACCATCCAAAAGTTCGATGGACGGATGGCAGAAAAGTCTTAAGCAAAGGCAAACTTTCACGTCGCAGTTTTCGCATAGTCTCGGTTTTGGCTCAGGACAACGGTGCTCAGATGTTTAAAACATGACCCATTGGTTCACCTAGAGAGCACCTCGGGGTTTGCGAACTTACTGGCCAGCGTGTCAGCGATGCTTTCGGCGAGTCTGCTTGGACGTTTGTTTTCGTAAAGTGCGTAACTTCGTTGCAGATGTTGACAGGCTCATCGGTAGGTATCCCTTCTCTCCACGGCTCCTTAGCCGCCGTGTACTACAATCAAGATGAAAGAGGCCCGCATAACGCGTACTTACGCAGAAGGGGAATTCAGGGTTGCCAAACCGGAAACAAACCGAACATAAAAGCCGACTTGAACAGTTTTTTTTTTTTTTGGAAGGGAACCTCAAACCGAGCCCTTATTTTCGAGCCCACTCAACCCTTACCCGATCTGAACCAAAAGCGTAGGTAACGGTTAGCGGTTAATGAGGGAACAGGTCAAAAAGCGTTGATAATTTTAGTCACTGTAACTTGGGTCTGTTTTTTTACGCAAGATAAACTTCGTAACTTCACCTCAAACAATCTTTCTGGCTGACCCCAGCGCTGCGACACAGCTCCTGCTGACGTACAGAGCGGAGGAAGCCATGGCCACGGCTTCCCAAGACGGCGCCCTGGACTAAGGGTGCTCAGGAAAATAAAGTTTACTTCCTTCCTTACTTCCTTTTCCCTTTCAGGGCAATAATATCTCTACTAACACTCTGTACTGGGTCGGAACATCGGGAAACGGATGCGCACAAACGCAAACGTTGAAATGGTGGCGTGTACAGACTGAAATGCTGAGGGAAACAAATGACGCCCTTGCGGCATTCTGCACAAGATATGAAGCATCGACTTTGCCCTACCGTCGCTGGGACTGTTGAGGAGAAATAAGGCTGCAAGAACGCTACAGTGCGCCACGCGTGCCCCCCACGTAAACATGGCTGCATATGGTAATTTTCTCAAAAAGGTCGCGCACGTTGAAGTATAAATACTTTACAAGTGTTTCCCCGAGTAACAAAAAAATGTCTGCCTTTCTGCGAAATACAGTGCGCTTCAGAAAGCAGACGTACCTTCGAAGCAGCAAACGCGGTATTATTGTTTCTTGATAAGCGTGCTTGTGATTAAAGCAAAAAGAAACGTTGCGCATCTGCTTGTGTAAATTATGACAGGCAAACAACCCACACGAATAGTTGGTGCTATTTTTTTCTGCCTTCAGTCATCTACCAAGCTCATAAACCAGATGTTGATTCCTCTGGGCACTCCTTTCGTTGTCCCAATTTCACATAAACAAACTCCTCATCCCTCGGAATAATGCCTGATAGGTTTGTTGTTTCTCAGGACACGTGCAGCAGACAAGTTGGTATCGGGTATATCTCGTCTTCAGTTGATGTCAGAACTTTGCTAATAAGCAATTTTGCATGCCACCACAATATAGCTAACAAGGAATGAAATGGCGCTTGGTAGCTACCAAAGTAAGCAACTAAAGAAACATATTATGAGCTCTGTGGTAGAAAGCAAAATAGGTTTCGATTTATGAAAGTTTGAAATAAATCCGTGACAACTTTCTTATATTCGTTTCAATTTTAAGCAAAATGACAGTGCAGAACAGTATAATTTTCAGTTGAAATGATTTTTGCTACAAAGATAAAATTTGCAACAAAAAAATGATGACAAATGATACTTGAGAACGTGAACTCTCTAGATTGTGTTTTGCAGAAAAACAAGACCGAAGACCGAAAATTAGGGGAATTTTTGAAAATCTGACATATTTTGCAATTTTTAGGTAATAATTGCTTCTGGAATCAAAATGCATATGCATAAAATTGTTTAAAAACATTCAAAACATCAAATAAAAACAAATATACTTAGATAGCTGCACCAGCTCGTGTTTCACAAAGAACAAAGCTTTGAATTTTACCTGATGTGTCTAATGGGGAAAATGCGTCTGTGACAAAAGCCGTATTTGACATGTAGTTTTTAGAAAATTAACGCCTTCCCCTGACACGCAACTTCTGATATTTCATTCCCCTTGCAAAAGCGGCTATGTATAAATTGTTCTCAATTAAAAATGTCGATCAGAAACATCTATAGTCCCCAGCATGACATAAGGGCTTGTCAAGAAACTGGCAGGTGAACCCTTACGTCTTCGTCTGTTTTCACTAATCACAAGCCCAAATCTTTAGAGTCCTCTTTGAAATGACGATATATTGGCGAAAACAGTACTTTGAATTCATAGCTACAATGTGGTTTCTATGCTCGTTTTGAATCCCTTGCGGGAAGAAGTGGCAGGAGAGATTAAACTTTCTTACAGAATCAAAAAAATATCGCTCACTGGGATCGCCGTGTTTGATATAAAAAATTCCCTCGCACTTCCCCGAGGGGGAGAGTGTGTAAGTGCGAATGCACGGTTGTTGATTGCGCGATTACGGTGGATATCGTGATCTTGGAGTGGAGAGGAGGCGCCCAACACCCGCAGTCACTGAGCGGAGAGAGGAGGAGGAGAGAAGCGCCCGCCGTTACGGCGAGGGCTACACGAGCGCCCTCACGCGTCGGAATGCGGAGCGCCCGCTACGCGAGCGAGAGCTCTCCCGCCCGAAGTGGAGACGAGGCGCCCAACACCCGCAGTCACTGAGCGGAGAGAGGAGGAGGAGAGTAGCGCGCGCCCATCTCCCCCCGTTGCTAGGGAAGACGAGGAGGAAGACGAGGAGCGCGCGCACCCGCAGCTGTTGCTATGCGGACGACGGCGGCGGACGATTCAGGCTCGCTTAAGAAGTGCATTCGCACTTAAAACAACTTGAGTCAGTAAAATGTCCATAAGTGGCGTCAGAACATATTCACGAAATGATAAATGCGGGAAAGGAGACAAATGGACGTAACCGGTGTTGATAATAATTCATTGGCAGTGAAAAAGGGTGATTTATTTAAACAAAACCGCCTGAAAATATAAAAAGGAAACAACTGTCTGTAAAAATAAAAGCAGAAAAATAATTCCCTCAGTCAATGTTCAATAATTACGACCAGAAAGGACTCATGGTGCCCAGAAAGCGCCACACTTTCACTGCACAGGGCAACTGTCTGCACTGCTCTACTATCAGTCACAAGGACCACGAGAAAAAACCTTCCGAGGTAGATGGTTTAAGTGATGGAATCGCACATAAGCACTTATCAGAAATATGGTCCGAAACATTTATACACCAGAGCCTGTAAACAATAGCTTCGCGCAGTATCTAAATGAGCGGACATTTGGTCCAATCAGCCTACATAACATTGTCGGTCATGCTCGTCAATATAATGTAAACTCTGGATGGGAGGTGCTGCAATATAATTTTTATCTAAAAATAACCGTGTTTTGTAGGTCGTAGAAGCCCCGCGACGTGGTTGTCCCGAACGAGAATGGGGACAATGCGGGAGTCAGAATGCTGAGTTTGTGCATAATAGCAGTTGCACAAGAACTGTAGGGCTAGGTTGAAATCGTAGGCGAAAGTCGCAGAGAGAAAAGAGGGGGTGATAAAGGCCAGCGTGAGCAAAAGAAACGAGATATAGTGAAGATATGACGGACCATTGGGAGAGTACGCACATTATGCGTAGTAACCGGGCAAACAACTGGACACTAGGATAGAAAAGGGCACAAAACCGCGCTGTTTGTCCTTGTTCCCTGTATTGCCGGTGACACGTTGACGTGCATGCTTAGTCTTCCTACGTCGATCTTTCCACGGCAGCAGAACGTTCTATGATCGTAATTTAGCTAAAGCATAATCTGTACGCTGTAGGGCGGGGTGCTAATCACGTCAGCAATAGTGAGGTCGTTGGAACCACCCAGCTCCACCCGGCTAATATTATCGTCTTTTTGCTGTGCACAAGTCCTGCTAGGACTAAAGGGAGCTTTTTGTGGTCTCGTTCCTGTGTCTATCAGTCAGCACCTGTCTCGTGGAACAACGACAACATTGAGTAAATGGAGCTTTCAATAGCTCCATGGTACCACTGACGTACAATTGGTTTAAGATCAAATTGCAACAGTGAAACGACACGTGCTTTGGTGCTGCAGAACGCCGGAAAAAGAATATACACACGCGGACGGTACGCCCTGCTTGGATGCTCCGCCAAATCTTATTACCCGTTTTGCTTGCCAGCGAGTCCAGTGACATCAACCGCATGCAAAACAACAGTCACAGCAGCGCACCCTGTTCGGTGGGCTTGGTGGTATCGTCGAGCGTGCGCTCCCTGACATGATCGTCTTTGCTGTGCAGATGCTACTCGGACTTAACGGAGCCGCTCCCGGTTTCCTTCTGTATCTATTAGTCAGCATCTGCCCCATAAAAAAAGACAGCAGTAGAACAGCACGTACCCTGGTGCTGGAGTACAGCGAAAAAAGTATGAGTACACATGGACAGGACGCCCTTCGTGGACTCTTCGCACTATCTGGAATATGGTTTGGCTTACCGGGGACGCCAGCGATAGTAACCCGTTCGAAAGACCGTCCCAGCAGCGCACCCCCTTCAGTGGGTGCGGTGGCACCGTCCAGAGCACCCTGGCTAACATGGTCGTCTTTGTCGTGCAGATTGGTTATTAGTGGTATTTGCCAAACCTTTAAATCGCACCTCAGTATGTTCATTCGTGCTGCCAAGCCACTGTTGTATTTGTGATGGCGGCCTTGAATGTTTACGAGTAATTTGCTTCCTACTGCTGCTCTGGGGTGACGCCGAGGAAACCCCTGGCCCCACGAGAGACGAAATAATTGCAGTTTCGAATGAATATCTTGAAAAAGTTTAAAAGAAACTGGTTTAAGGGCGTGGAGACGCGTTTATTCTGATATCGAGAACTCGCTCGACGAACTTAACCAGAAGCGATAAAAGTTGGTAAAATCTGAAGATACGGTAACAGTGCTGTGTGAAAATTTGCACATTCCAAAATTGATGACATTGAAAATAAAAGCCTCAGAAATAATCTAGTAATATACTCGCCCAATAAAAAGCTGATGAAAAAAGCGAACAGCTAGAGTAGGGAGTAAAAATCATATTAACGGGAATCTCGTGTGACAGATTACGTCTGTCGAATGCATTTCCCGGATCGGCCGAAAAAACAAGACTCCTGAACTGCCAGTGAATCCCCAATTTTCAAGGTTTTCGCATAGAAGGCGCTCGTTTTCGCAACTGCTTCAATTTGAAAGACACTAGTTTTCAATATCTCAGACTTCTCGCCAAGTCTTCGTAAGTTACGAAAAAAAACTGTGGCAATCGTCAAAAAACAATCGTGAAAACAGTGATGCGGTCAGCCTTGTTTTTGACAACGCCAAAGTCAACGACGTGATGTATGTTTGGGACGTTCTGTGAAACAAGAGTTAGCCTATAATAAACGGGATCAGCCTTCTAGTGCAATCGAAAGAAGTAAGTGCTGCGCGACACTTTTTTGCTTTGTTATACCTATATGCTAGGAGCATTGTGATTTATGAAATTAAACGCGCCGACGCTGCACATCGATGACGGGCTCCGGAAAAATTTTCACGGCCTGGAAATCTTTAACGTGTGCCGTAATCTAGAACACATGGCCGATGTTGCATTTTGCCTCGGTTAGAAAGCGGTTCCTGCGGCTAGGAATCGAACCTGTGTCCATTGGTCCAGTCGGACAAAGCCTGTCCCACTGAGTCATCGCGGCGATTGCTAGGAGCATCGCAAATGAAACAGATGAACTAGAAGAAAAACAGCTGCTGCACTCTTCCGATGTCGTTAGGATAACTGAAGCGTGGTTGCCTTCAGACATACGTGATTCACACAAAAAAGAGCAGAAACGAGGACAGAAGAAGTCAAGAACTAGAAGGCTGATGAAGAGCTGAAGTACAATTTATTACACAAAATTAAATGCAAGAAAAACCGCTGGCCGCAGGCATGCGCCATTCCAAGTATAAAATATCACTCTAAATATGATCTGGAAGCTTACATCAAGGATAAAACCACCAGACTTGAAGTGCCAAGCTTGCTATCTAGTACAAGTTAGATTGAACTGGCAAGGTACTCTACCTCCTATTCCAAATGAAGACTCGATGGTGTGCTCACACATTGTTCCCCCCGAATGCCAATCAGTGAGGCCTCCAAAATTTCCCGGGAGTGACCCTCTCTAAGCGTTTCAAAACACGCGTTTCTTTCAGCCTTGGGTGGCAAGCAATTTTCTAGCTTTTCTTGCCATATATTGCAAGATTGCTGACTGTTTTTGTGCGCATGGTGTAAGCATGTTGTATAAGGCAATCATTTAGGCATCTACCAGTCTGTCCTATGTGAACTCGTCTGCATGAAAGTGGGATTCTGTACACCACATTGTCCGCACATGTCATTCACAAACTGGGTTTCATCCTTCTTTTCACATATGGCTATGGGCCGCCATGGCAGAATATTTGGGCGCACAAACACGCCAGCTGGTTGGGTGCTGTAAAAAACGGTCCTTACTCCTGCATTATCCCTATCTTCTACAAAAGGTGTGATACCCATGCACGGAAAGTATGACGTTTAGGCGGCCCTTCGATCTTTCTTCTTGGTGCCGGTTTTTTTCCTTGATAGCGTTGACCTATTCCAGGGTGTTTTCCGGGGAGCTCTTGTACACTTGAAGTAAAGCCAATAAATTACAAAAAGGGGACTCTTGCTTCGTTCGGCGGAGAACAGCACTACACAAAACCGGCGGGGACCCCACTCCACGACGAAAGGAATTCCGGTGGCCGCAGTCATGGTCACGCAATAAACCTGACGTCATGCATCCCCCTGCGTGCACAAAACCGCTACATAGTGACAGACAGCGAACTACTAGTACTATTACTGATACTACTACTACTACTACTACTACTACTACTACTACTACTACTACGACTACTACTACTACTAATAATAATTTTTCTTCTACAACTACTACTGCTACTACAACACCACAACTACTACTAACCACTTAACAAAACTTGTTGCTGAGCTAGTTGGTACATAGTTCAAACAAAGTTAAAAACACTGTGGCTTACGCGAACGTGGCGCCTGTATCTGTGTTTCTTGTCTCTCTTGTCCCGTCTAGTTTGCGCCACGTTTTTAACTTTGTTTGTACTACTAACCAGCCCACCCACATGTGTCCTACAAAAAAATTCATTTAGGCCATAAACGAAGGGTACCACGCAGCTGCAAAAAGGATCAGCGTTTGCACAAGGAAGTCGACCGTGAGCTTCGCATTTCGATTTTAATCCAATTTAGGGAAATTGTTGCTTTTTTGTCACTAGATCTCTCGGGCAAGTTTAGGCATTGGCTATCTTGTTGGGTAGGAACTTGAGGTGTCTATGGCGTTGGAGTATAGATTTCTTTGGGATTCCGAAGTTAGGCCTAGCGGCGGTGGTTGGGCGGAAGCAGGGGGGCCTCCTTGGGAGATAATTTATATTAAGTGCGAATGCACTTCTTAAGCGACCCTAAACCTGCGTCCACGGGCGATGTCCGCATAGCATACCCACGTGGGAGATTGGCCAGGAATCTCCTCGTTTTCCTTGGCAACGGGGGGAGATGGGCGCGCACTGCCTGGCCGCTGACATGGCACATACCCACGTGGGGGATTGGCCAGGAATCGGGCGTGAGAAGGGCTAATGCACCCGCTTAAGGGAGTACTGACACGAAATTTCAAAGCTGAGATCCTCTCTAGCAATCAAGTACAACGACAACACAAATAGGTGTCTGTGAATAAATGCATCTTTCTTTCTTTGTAGTTGTGTGTGTGTGTGTGTGATCTCTCTTTCGCGAACATTACCGAACCGCGCAAATTCAACTCGTGCATTCGCACTTTCACTTTCTTCCCCTCGGGGAAATAAGGGGAATTTATGATGCTATCTTAACGAGCACAAATGGATGCGATTTTCTAGGGTGTTCAATCCGCATCGCGCATCTGTAGTTCTGTTGGTGCGGACGAAGTGGTGGCTGTCATTGCCGCATTGGAAGCAGCGGAGCAGGCTAACGTGAACAATCCCTAGGGACAGGGTTCGCAGGGCCCTTCTGCTCAGGCCACTCACCTTCTGAAGTGTGTGGCGGCCAATCCGCACGCAACAGCGTGCAGACTGGCCACCAATTTCGCACGTAGTTCACCGACCGATTTCGCACGCTGCAGCGGCAACGGGCGCACGCTTCAGCACCGCTTAATTTTTACCAACTACCTTGCAGAGCCATCCACTACTCTATCGCCGTCGCCTAATCTACCGATTGGATAACAAGCTGCCGGCACGACGACTATTGCCGATGGACGCTGGGAGCCTATGAAGGAACGATTCTCCGAGGCCCTGGCATTTCGCACGCAGCAGCGGCAACAGGCGCACGCTTCAGCACCGCTTAATTTTGCCCAACTACCTTGCAGGTTGGTTGCTTTTTGACCTACTGTACTATAAGTTAGTTCTTCTTCTGCTACCGTTGCTGCTGCTGCTGTTGTTGTTGTTGCCGCTGTCGTTTTTCTCGGCGATGTCTGAGGAAAGCTTGATAGAGTGTCTTAAATCTCATGGCCAAATGTCCAAGGTTGACACGTTCATAGCATGTGTTTCCTGCAATTACCCTTACCACATTGGAGATTTCTCTGGCCTTAGCGTGTCTAAATTCCGCAAACATAAGGACTCCTTGAAAGCTGCTTGAAACGGTGCAACCTATCTAACGGCGAGTAGCAGAGGCGCCTGTGTTCCTAGTGAATCGAACGCCTCCAACATTGAGCAAAAACTAATTGAACTTAACGATAAGTTTCCCATGCTCCTTCCGCTTATTTAAAAGTAGATGCTCTTTCCGAACTGATCACGAAAGTGACCGGTATTGAATCGTCAATCATTCACCTCTCTGATCTGCACGACAAAATAATGGAAAAACTTGACAAACAGGAAACCGATATGGCTTCTTTGAAGAAGAGGGAGAACGCATTAAATCGGGCACCTCGCCGGTAGTTGCGCAAATGAAGCGTCATCTCAATGACCTAGCGTAGTACAGCCGACGCCAGAACATTGAAATTCACGGCATCGAAAGAACTGAGGATGAAAACTTGTTGGAAAAAATGAACAACTTGGCGCGAACACTGGAACTGCCCGAGATAACGAGCTCTGACGTTGACGCCCTTCACCGACTACCAGCACGTGCCGGTAAAGAGTCTGTTTTATTTGCGCGGTTTTGTTCAACCACCCTTAAGAAATCGTGGTTAGAGAGCCGCTCGGCCCTTAAAATAAAAAAGCCTGACATGGGGATCTTCGATAACCTGACTGCTTTCAACAAACATCTCCTGTGGCTTACGCGAATGAAGGCGGAAGAACAAAATCACGCCAGTTTACCCCGTGAATGTGGGTGGAAAGCAAAGCTGTAAACGGCACCTATAACGATTACCCATGCGACGTCACTTAAATTCCCTCACATCGCTCTACATCTAGTAAAACCGGAGAGAAGTGAAATGCACTTAACCACACCATTTATTACTTCAAAGAGATGTTCTTGGTAAGGTTAGATCAATGCATGATGCATGACGGTGTTTGGTTGAGTTGTATTGGTGTAGCACAAGAGTGGAAACTTTTTTTATAAAATTAAAGTAAGCTCCATCCCGGTGTTAGACGATCTGACTTCTCCGTCTATGCACCGCGGGCGGAGGCGACGAGATTTGTGGCAGAGAAGGAGGAGGAGCTGGAGGACGAGAAATACTTTTATTCAGATTTCTGAACGGCCCAGAGTGCAGCCCTGGGGAGTGATTCGTTCTTCTGTGGGGCCCATATGCAGTCCGCGCGGCCTGTCTTCTGTCCACCCGCTGAAGATGGGTACGTAGAGAGGGCCTGGACAGCAGCATCTCCCATGTCTCGTTTTGGGTAGTTGACGGAAAGAGAGGAGTGTGCTCAGGGCTAAAGTCGCACACCCAATTACGGGGCCGAGTGTTCCACTTCTGAGCAAAATTTACATTCAATGTCGTAGCGATTCGAATGCATTAGGTGAAGACGCGTAGGCTGTGGGAAGGAGCCCGGATTGTATGAGCCGTAGGGTAGTTTGTTGTTCTCTGGAAAGGTCAGGGTAAGGCGAAGGTGCGGTCTGTCTCAGCAGGCGATAATGCTGGGTTATCTCCCTGAACGTGACAAGCGGGTGACTGTCCTTGTGCAGCTCCATAGCACGGGAGGTAAAAGTGCAGACTTGTTGGGTGGGCGTATTTGTTTACCCCATTGAAGCGTGAGGAGGTGTCCAGATGAGCTGAATGGAACCGTTTGGGGAGTGGGTTTTTAGCACGCGCAGTGCAGGTCAAGACACCCAACCCGACTAGTAATTCCAGTAGGCTTGCTGGGAATCGGTGACTACACTCCGAACCCCTGGTTGAGTGAGATCCAAGGTGATGGCTGCCTTTTCTGTAGCCGTCATTTGTTGGGTCCTAAGCGAGGTACACGCAAGGAGGTTGGTTCTAGAGATAGCCACGATGATGGCGTATTGCTGCCCTCGATTTGTGGAGGCGTCTGTGTAGATAACTGCATGATCCCTACCGAGGGTGGTGTTTAGCGCTTGAGCCCGTCCTTTTCGTGACCCTCGTCATGTGAGGGGTTCATATTTCTAAGCAAAGGGAGCATCTTTAATTTTATTCGCCAAGAGTCTGGGAGTATGTCAAGCGGAGTGACATTCTGGGCTGCCCAGCCAATCTGGTGAAGCAAGCGATTACCCACCGCAGTTCTTAGTCGGACCTTTTGGTTAGAAAGGTGGGCTTCTATCAGATCTTCCACCGTGTTGTGGAGCCCGGTGCTAAGCAGCCTTTGTGTGGACGCACTCATGAGAAGACCAATGGCCTGCTCGACCGCCTTTACAGTCATTATATAAAGCATCTCTATGTCTTCCTTGTCGAGAAGAAGACAGGGGGTTGACGTAAGTGACTCTCGAGAGGACAAAGGCTTCAATGAATCGAAAGCTACCGGATTCCTTTAGGCCTCGCTTGTTGGTGGCAACTCGCCTGATCATGTGTGTGATTTGATTAATGAAGTTTTTGAGGCGCTGCAAGGAGCCGTCACTCTTGGTGTTAGCCTCGAAATGTAGGCCCAGGATTTTGATGCTGGGGCTTCGAGTGATGGCCTGACCATCAAGGAGTATTTGAATGTATTCCTTGATTTGGCGTGAGGGTGGACGAAAATGAGCTGTGATTTTTTACGTGAACACTGGAGGCCACAGGCTTTAACACATTGGCGTACTAGAAGTGAGATGCCATTCATTGGTGTGAGCTTCCTTTAATTTTTGTAACTCTTAGCATATGAGAAAGGTGCGCACAGAACCGCTAGACGGGCGTGAGGGTTCGCTTGACGCTTTCACGTGGCATTCAGCGAGAACGCAGGTGGTAAACCCGTAGAAGTGCTTGGTGAGAACACCACCTGTCTTCCCCGTCTTCACGTGGGCTCGTAGCTAAGTCGGTAAGACAACGGGCTCTCACTTTGTTTGTCTGTTAGTTCCAGGTTCGATTCGCGGCGGTGCCAGTATATACTTTTGTTTGTTCGCTGGAGTTTTCTGATGAGAGCAACGGTCGCGAAAGAACCCTTGGGGGGTCGAGGTAAAAAGATTTGCTTTAAAATGCTACCGCTTTGTGTGGCAAAAAAATGGGCACGTGCTGGTTCGTAAGGACGAGGACGATGCTGTCATTCGTATCCATGATGAACGTGATCTCGAAAAACTGCTTTAGGCACTTAAGCGTCCCATGTAAAATACGAAGGGAATTTCCTATGCCGTCGCAAAGAATTCCTGCTGCCAGCATGATGTTGCATCTATCTCTAATGTTGTATCTGTGCAACAGAAACAATCAGGTTTTTTTCTTATTACCTTTTAAATACGCAGAGCTTACGGAACAAAGAAGAAGAACTGGACTCTTTTTTATCTTCTGTAGACTATAATGTTGATGTGCATGCTTTTTGTGAAAGGTGGTTTAGCGGTGACTCTGATGTCGTACAGTTCGATGGCTGCAATTGCGAGGCGTTGTGAAGAAAAGATAGGAGGGGTGGTGTCGTGGTCCTTTATGTCAAAAATAAATTTTCGTGTAAGGTTATGCCCGAATACCATAATCACCCGATTCTAACGCGCCCCCGATTCTAACGCGCACCCGATTCTAACGCGCTGTCGCGTCGTCTGCTCGTTCACGTTCCGCGCCGTGCAAGACGCGTGCTGCACACGATAAAACAACCAATATGTGTACTTGCGCGGCAGTAGGCAATGACACAGTTACCTCTGCTTGCGACTTTCGTCTAGAGACAAAATAATCAGCGGCCGTGGGGGTAATGCTCTGGTTTAATTCCACAACACATCTTCGCCGTGGGCGCTGCTTGAGTGTGAAACGTGTTATAAGCGTTGCGCCGACACTTTGAACCTCTCCTATTGATGCGTGCAGTAGTTCCGTTTCAGAAACGTCAAAGGATGTTTTTTGAAAGTGGTGTGGTGTTTATCTAAACGCTAAAAGTTTCAAACACGAAATGGGTAAGAAGCGCGAAAACACCTGTGCATACCCGTGCATTTGCCACACGTCTGTAAAATTGCGTTTTGCCCTTATAGATAGAAGAAATAAACAAAAACAATTACACTGCACGACCCGTGAGCTATTGCCCATACATTACCGGGGACGTGTTTTTCCACCCGCAAGCTCGTGTGCGACGGAATTCTTCCCGTACCTGTTTGAAAATAAATAACGTTTCTGGAGAGTCGTTGCATGCTTATGCTGTGTTGCTAATTTTACGTATTATTAAAAATACGTTTCTGTGGATGGGCAAGGGTATTTCCGGGGGATTTTTCTCCAAGATTAAGCAGTTGTGACTTTGCGCCTGTGCTGTGGCATTACGTGTATCGCCCTTATATATCCCATTTTCAACTCTCGGCAGGAACCACCTTGTCCAGAAATGTTTCACTCACATAACCAAGTGCCTCGTGTGGTCACGTTTTAATCTCTTATGGACACCTAAGTTTAAAGGAGGAGGAAAAAATCGCGTAATATAAGGCACGTGTCTGCCCAAATGTGTGGACGGTGTGTGCCATGACTCGCTGGATTTTTATTTTTCCCACAATACTCGCTTTCAATACAATTTTGAAAAAGGTTAGCCACAATTCCTCGACAATCTCGGGCCAAAAGGGGGCTTAATCAGTTTTGAAACTGCTGGCATCTACTTGTTGAATACTGCCTTTTCACCGCTACTAAAAACGACGCTTAGCGTACTTTATTTGCAAATATCGTAAGCTCTTAGAAAAAAATGTCGGGCATTTAAGTTGTGTTGCCACTTCAGGGCATCCAACAAAGGCAAGAATGCGTCATGCTACCAGTGAAAGTGACGGAAACTGTTGTTGTCAACTGAATCCCAGAGATCGCGGCTTCCTGAATTGTTTCTATTTGTGATTTTATTGAAACCTGAAAGCCATACTCTGGAAAGATCGAGCTTGCTACGAGCCACGATGTACAAGTTTATTGTCATTATTGCGGCCTTTCTGGGATTCCCGATGGATCGCCATTTTTTGGCGTACTAATTAAAACTATTGCCGTGCTTGCCTGCTATACATTGAACATTGAGGAACCGAACTACACCATACAACTTTTGTCCGCGCCGTTCGTGTGCACATAGGGAGCGAGAAAGGCACGAAGCGCGCCCACAGTGTGCATTCTCCCGGGCGGCTCAATGGAGCACCCACACTAGCAGCGCGACGCAGTCGCCACCTACATGTCGATCTCGTGGCGAATCCTCCCGTCTAGCATCATCTCCTGCGGGACTAACAATTATCCGCCGATTGCAAATCTCCATCCCCATCTTCAGTAACTCTACCCACTCGATTCCCCCTACCTTTCGAGAAAATATCCTAACCAGGCCGCTACCGAGTGACATGCACCCCACAAACCACGTCGCTCGAAGGTAACAACGCGCTCGTTACCAAAGAGGAAAATACCCTATCAAATCTACAACCCACTATGCGGATGCCACTAGCTACCGAAATCACACAGCATCTGCCTTGGCAGTCATCAACAGTCCTAACATCCCGTTCGCCCCAATCACTTCAATCGCTATCCCCACCCACTTACCTACTGAGGCGGAAGAAACGGCAATACCGCTAGCGCTTTCTCAGAGTGGTACCGCAAAAGTCATGTTGTCCGATTCTCAATCTGTTATACGAAAGATTGCCCGAGGGCGCATATCAGCAAAAGCTCTCAAAATTCTTCTGCGCAATTCCCCCAAAACGCCTGTGGAGCTCGTGTGGACACCTACCCACACTGAATCAGAGTGTAACGAGGCGGCCCACACAGCAGCTTGAGATCTTACTGTCCGACCAGCCCCTTCTGTTACCCCAAAGAACGGAGCGCAATCCAATCAATATAGCCTTATTACGTACGCGGCTATAATCGTGCACTACCGCCTCCTCCACCAGAAATACCCTCCAGCACACTCCTCACTTTCTACAAAGAAAGAACGCTTGTGGTGGCTTCTTCAAACTAATACCCTTCCGTGCCGCGCACACCTTTATTACATATACCCTGACCAGTGCACGTGACCCCTATGTCCCCACTGCGGAGATATCGACACAATCGGCCACGCTGTGTGGGCGTGCCCTTGAAAGTCCTTACTCCTAATCCTCTCTATTGATCAATGGGAAGCGGCGTTGGGCGGCTCTGACCACGGGTTCCAGAAATCCTTGAAGGAGCGTCCTGCCGAAGCCACCGCTGGGCCGCGCCCAGTGGTCACCACTCGCCAATAAATTGCATAGTGCAATAAAGTTTATTCCTTCTCCTCCTCGCTGTTCGGGCTCTATGAACATTATTTACGAAATCACGCTCCACAAACGTGTAGTACCGCCTTATTCCCGATATAAAGTCCAGAGGTTAGTTTTTGGTGTTCTGCCTGCGCATTGAGGAGCGATAGCCCACGCTCGCTAATTTGAACTGCGCCTAATTCGAACAATTTTTTGTCCCCTGCAAGTTCGAATAAACGAGCTTTCCCTGTATCATGAATAGAAGCCTATCTTTCGGAATACATTCATTATGTTAGAATAAATAACACGAAGTACAACCCGTTAAACATTTTTTGAGGAGTTCCGCAAGAATCTCTTCTGGACCTCACTCTTTTTCTTATTGATGTAAATTATATCTATTCTTGTGTAGAATTAGGAGTGACGGTTCCGCTTTCTGTCGACGATTCTGTCATTTGTACACTCGACATGAAACTGATGAACAAGTTTGAGTAGCTTCATGTCTAACTTAATTTGCAGGTATGCAAAACGGGTATCGAAAGATAACTCAAGTAAAACAATATGCAATACAAATAATAAATGGAGAAAAGTTACATGGTTATTTCACCTCGCTTTTTCACATCGTTTTGTAGTCTAGCGGGAAAAAAATTAAGCTGAAATTATACCGCCAAGTACCATGGCTTTACACTGATATCTTCTTTAGGTAGGCCGCCTAAATTGATAACGTATGCTTGAAGACCTATTGAAAACTGCGTTTTTGGCGCCCGAACATTCAAGAGCACCTGCCAATGTAGACCTCAAGCATTTGATGAGTTTTCGGGCACAGGAGCATGGCCTGGAGCCCTTACCAAGCGAACCTCTATCACAAAGTTGACCGAATTTAGCGCATAGCTCGCCAATTCAAATATTTCAAATACTTACGGCAAGAAAGTGTAAGTGCTATGCGCACACAACCCAACTTTAAAATACAGGCGTTGGGTCGCCCAATCACGAATTACGTTTCCGCTTCATCACGGCGCTTTTGAAATTAGATTTGAACCCATATCTCAAAGCGCCTTATCATCATTCGAGTGTACAAACAGTAAATGTGTGCGGTCATTCATTTCGCGTTGTGACTCTTGAAACAGTGTTTTTTTTTTCGCGGACTGTCGAAATCTAGAATACGTTACCGCGTGAGGTTGTAAACGTAGGTTGCGGCAATGGTGTTTCTGCAGTAATCAAGAAACATTGGTATACAGAGATACATAAATAGGCATCATGTTTTCTTTTCATGTGTGGAATGTAAGTTGCCTTCATTTTAGTTGTGTATAAACTTTAAATTAGGTGTGTTTTTGCTCCATTTTTTTTGGTACAGTTGTAGAAATTGCATGTGGTTCATGTATATGCTCTGAAAATCTTTGAACGAAATCTTGTATTTTATGCCTACCCCTGTATTGGCATGGCAAAGGCTCGCAGATCAATAAACAAACAAAAGATGAACAATAGGAAACGGTAGAACTTGGCGGTCGCAGAGGATCTGATACACCGTAAGGTATTTTGGGACGCCCATGATGATGATTATTTGTTGTGTACACTCGCGCATAGCCAACGTACAATGAAACATTATTTCCTGGAGGGTCAACTGTTTAACCTTTGCCTATGGATGTTAGTGTCCTTGAGAAATGGTAACTACTACATATTTTGATCACACGTCCTATTCAAGAGCTGCAAACAGGAGTCCACATCCAATAACAAAGTGAAGGTTTGATCAAGCATTGTGTCCTACATTAGCGTGTGTAGCATTTTTTATATAACACGCATGCTCCCAATTTCAACCGTCGTTCAGTTATGCGATCTAGGGCATTCGTTTGAGAAGAGCCCCTGAGCGTATCAAGCGAATTGAGGTCGGTTATTGAGGTCGTCCTGCAGTAAACCAAAATAGGCTGTTGACAATGATGATAAGAAAGATTCAGGCAGCTGATGTACGAAACCTTCAAATCGGTGTTTAATAATTCATATTGTGAAATTTAGCGGTTACGTACCATTGTTATCATGTTGCCAATTTTTGTTTCTATACCAACAACCACAACCATGTTGAGATGGAAGTGGAGACGTAATTATGATTTCGACAAATGGTGGCCGCACCTCTTAAAGAGTATGAGAATGCGCACCTGTCGCTTTCTAGCACCGAATACTTATTGATCAATTTTAGGACGTTGCCGTTTGGGTGTGTTTTCTGTAGACATGTACTCGCTTTATTCAAAAGGAGTGTCTCATATTAAGGTTTTGGAGAATTCCGCCGCAGTTTCAGTGTAATGTTTTGTCCTACACAGTCCCACGGTACGTTTTCAAGAGCGACTCCAATATTTGTTTTTTTGAGGGGGTTTCGGGGCTAGTTCTTTTTTGGTTTTTCAGTAGACTTGGATCTCGCACCACATTCCTTGCGCTGCGATGAACAGGGGTATTCTGCGACATTCATGACGTCGTCGAATGTCCTCGAAGTTTCCGATGGATAGGGCGCCTTGGAACGTGCCCCATTTGGGGTGCTTTTTACTGCAATAGCCACACATCCGGGCGTGAGAAGTGCCACGGGTCGGGAGGCTGTGGCCGAGGGTACGAGCGGCGGCAGATCCCTCCGTGTCATTTTCCTCGCTGACCTCAGGCGTTCTTAGCTCAGTTGGAGCGGACACGGTGACATTGGCATCGTTTTCGAAAAACAGGCTTGTCCGCGCGAGAGTGACAGGCTGAGCCCGCCGTGCGACGACGAGTTTGGCTGCCCAAGGCAATCCAGCGGTGGGCAGTTGAAGAAAAAAGGTCTCTTCACGACATTGTACACCTGCTGATAAAAGACAACGCTCTGACCCTCGGCGAGCGGCGTTGCAGTGCCTCCCCAAGAGCAAAGTGGCGAATCACTTTCACGCCTCATGGATGGTGGATTCAGTGTACTTTACGTTTATTATGGTTTATTGAGTTCAAATTTCTCACGTGTCCGTGAGTATGCCAAAAAGGAACCTTGGCAGTTGGTACGGTTGAAGTTCTGTGAATTCCAGTTTTTTTTTAGCGAGTGGTGTGGTTGGGCGGACCTTTCTCGCATACGTCTGCCACTGAAGGAGTTGGTGCGGTGCCGGCACCGCTGGCACTTCATACAGCGCCTTGGGCTAGCGATGGGCTAGGCTAACTGTACATCGAATCAAACGCTTGTGTGACTGGTGAAATATTAGTACAATATGTTTTGTTGGGTCTTTGTTTTTTCTGCGCAATTTTATGCGGACCGCTGCAGTTATGTCCTGTCTTGAGCATATCGGCTTCGGTTTCATGTATTAGATTGGGACGGCGGATCAGGCCCTCTGAGCTCTTAATGTTGCGGTGAGGCGCGCACTTTATTCGAAGATTGGCAATGCGGTCTGGGTCAGCAGTTTTCTGGCTTCCTCCGAGGTGTTGAATTCAGGCACAAGCTGTCCACATCTTTGTTTCTTCCCTTGTTTGTTTCTTGGACCGAAGGCTTACCCTTTCGGTAAGCGTTCAGGAAATACCGAAAAAAAACTGTAGGAGTTTGAAGGGAAAGGGTTTCCCCTGCAACTGATTCGACTAAGGTAAAGTGCGAGTAGCTTTCTGACGAGGGAAAGTTACAATCGGAAGCAGAGGAAACGAGTCTTCGCTACGGTTGCAGAATCCACTGGCTTTACCCTGATGGTCAGTAGGTCTCAATGCTATCTGCCTGGTAAAGAGAAAAAAAGCCCATCGGTGTGAGCTTGACCTGGGCTTCAACGGTAGCCGTTGCAGACTTCTTTCCTTTACATGTCCACATATTACTGGTGTTGTTTGAGGGGGGAGGTGACGAGGGGGGCGAGGGATCCATGTTGTCGCCACTCATTTTCAACTTGAATATTCGAGGTGTCCCGTGCGAGAGTAGGAAATCCACAACAACAATATTACCAAGCAGAGACGTGGCAGATATTGTGAAATTTTATAAATATTTCCAATGCGCGGTGGCGCAGCAGTGGTTTCAAATGAAAAACAAATTTGTTCTTCAACAAAATTTGTGAAGTGTACTTGAGCTGTTTTTTCGTTGCTTTACTTGTTTTCCTCTAGGACATGTAATTTAACGTTCATGACGGCGTCTTTCTGTTTTTTGTGTTTACCATTCACGGTATCTCCGGTGCTGTCTAAATTTGTTTTGCGTTAACACGTCACAGCAGCGTTTACATATATGCTCATGTGATTGTATCATGCCTTATATATTTATTTTTCGCTAATGTGTACTGCGACTGTGATTGAGGGCGAAATAAATGAAAAAAAGACATCACACACCAGGCGAGCACAGGGGATGCATTCGCATAACTACAACTTCACAGTTTTGTTCAATACTCGCAGATTGATACTTCTGGTTGATATGGTTCTTTCCTATTTAAAAAAATATTCAAATGCTTTTTATCAACTCTGTAATATTCTTTGCAGGTAGCGTTTTCTCCTGCAAAACTTTTTAATTGGTTTTTATAGTATGTATTTGATTTATTATTATGGTATGTTACTTAAACTCATGTAAACGTAATTTGCGCTTCTTTGAGACAGCGGTTGGAGTAGTTCTTTCAATGTTTGATCTCTAAGCAGTCTGTAACATTTATTCTATGCCATTTCCTCTATAGTAATTTTGTCACGCATGTTTTGATTTGTCAATATTTTATGCAACACAATTCCAGCTTGGATAAAATTATTCTAAAGTTCTGACCTCTCATTTATTAAACAGTGTGGTTCGGGCCACCAATACTTACGAAAAGTTCACACATTTGCTCAGAGATATTACAGATTCCTTTAAGTTATATTTAGAGATCAGACTGGTCATTTTAGAACTTGGAACCATAGTGTGAGCGTTTATGCTTTGTAAGTGAGGACCCCAATAGTTGTCGCGTAATGTTACATTTCATTAAAATTTTATTTCACTGTAATTGTATTGTCAGTCGAACCTTTCAAAGGCCTACAAAACCACACTACTAAGGAAAAGCTTCTGTTTTCATGCGATGAATGATTTTACAAATGCCATAAAATACATTTTATCAATTTCCCCTGCTTATTTTCTCGGAGTTGGGATTTTCATTGTGAAATAAATCAGAAGAATGGTTTCTTTCTAGGCTGTGCGCGCACAGGAGCTTACCCTGGGTACTGTCTTCGCCAGCAGTGGAGCTTTGTGTTAGACCTGTACGAAAAAACAACGCCGATATTTTCACTTTTTTGTGTGTGAAATTTTTAAGTTCCCAAATATTCCGTCCCGAAATTGAATTAGGCGTCGATATTTTGTCTGCGTAGCGTACTCACATTCTTCAGCTGGAGGGTCTCCTGGAACATTGAAAAATAATGCAATGGATCGGTCCTTATTGCGTGAAACATCGCAGTGCAACACAAAAATAAAGGGTGCGAACATAGGTTTCATAAACATTCATTGGGAGTTCAAGTTACTCATTATATGCAGCCCGTAGTATACTCCGAGACCTATAGGTTAATGGGTAAAAAAAAGAAATAGGGAAGAATCTTCCCATGTTTGCTGTTCATTGATTTCAATTATATAGTTGACGCTTAGGCCACGTTCACGCCGAATAAGCCCCAACATGACGTTCGAAGAGCATCTGGACTGGGAATCTTCCACTTGTAACGAGCAAGCGTTCTCAACGCAGCAGCTGCGTGCGTACCAAGCTCTAGCAGGTTTAGCGCGGTTGTGTTCACAAATTGCAATGTACCTCTCGGCGCTAAAAAGCAACTGCTTCTTCCAATGACACAAGTCATGGCATTGCAGCTGGAAAGGAGGTAGCAGAAATGTCCATTGAATCAGACATGATACAGTGGATAAATATTTACCTATTTAAAATCCCATTTCTCTGTTTGTGTGAATTAAGTCATAAATTAGCCCTTAATAAAGGTACACACGTGTCTGGAGTTTTTATTGGTCTGGAATGATGTTTGGGACTTCTGGCTATAATAACTATTCGTTTCCTTCCGAACTACAGTAGTTGCGTCTTGACTTTGAATCAGGCTTCTCCATTTTCAATCTGATACATAGCGGTTAGTTCGACGTTACTGGTATAAAATAGAACAACCAAGCAGTGAATTTGCGAATTTATAAACATTCTCTTTTTGGGATAATAATATTCAACATTCGTGACGCAGCAAACACACCGACCTGAAGAAGGAATATTTTTGATCTTGCTGTTTCTGATTCTTGATCCTGAGCTAAGCAAGTCGCCTTTATGCATTCCAGGCTTGAGTAATCCCCGTGCAGAATCATTTATTTCCACAATTGTGATTCCATCCCGCCAATCATCCGGTGAATATATCGGCGATAACAAAAGAACCGACTTCAAGATATTAAAAATGACAGATTAAATACGTTTTTCAGCCCTTTAGGGGTATGCCTGTTAGAGCAAATTTTACGAAAAATGTACACTTTTTTAACAGACGTTCCGTTCATTGTTCGACCCATACGTACGCTGTTTCAACGTTCGTGCTGACGCTATTAGATTCACGTGTACAGATTGCATTAGAAGCTTCTATAGAAGGAAAACGCGTCCATTGAAAAGCCAAAAAATGGCGACTACCTTCAAATCGGGAAAATGTTTAATGCGCCAGTGCGAGTAAGGTAACCTATTCCAAAAACAAAGACGGAATTTTTCCACCATGAACAACAGTAAAATTTCCAGACGAATCCCTCGAAATTTTAAAATTTTCTGCAGCCAAAGAGAACTCTACCACAACAATTCTCTCTCCTCTATTGATGGCTCCCTGGTCGGACATACACAGCGTGCCGGCATGCTGACATATATGTATTTTTTTCTTTTTCCACTGGCGATTCCCATATAAATATTTCGCCGCTTCCCAAACATAAATTTTCCTGAACGGCTGGTGTCACAGTTATGTCCAGAGGCATAGCGAAGTTATTCCATAGCCGCATGAGCAAAGCCGCTTCCGTAATAGATGCCATTCCAAGCAAAATATTTAAATCCACCAAGGACATGCTTGTCAGGATATTTATTGTATTTTTCCCCAATCAATCGCTAAAAGGACAAAGTCCAATGACCAGATGATTAAAAGACTATCAGTCGTTAAATTAGGCAACCGCTGTAACACTTGAAACTTCCGTCCAAATTCATTACCAGGCCCTCATTATTCACCAACTGTAGAGCACCCAACCATGGCGACGTCAGGCAAGTGCTACAACAGAGGGTGCTAAAAATCTCTGGTTGCGGAGAGTCCGCCTTTAGAGCTTGGCCTTGGTAACGTTCAATGCACGAACACTTTCTAGCAAGCGAAGCTTAGCTCTACTACTAGAACAACTCCCGGAGACCAGGTGACTATTATTGGTTTAAGCAAAGTTAGAAAGACCGGAGACGGCATCATGGAGCGGACTAGCCGGCATATTTTGTGCTAAAGGGGACTCCAGAAGAAGGAAAAACACAGAGTTGGATTCTTAATGCATAAAGATGTAGCAGGCAACCAGGAAAATATTTTTCAGCATAACGAAAGAGTAGGGGCCATCATAATAAAGCTAAACAGGCGTTAAAGGTTAAAGATAGTACAGGCCTGTGCTACGAAGATGGAGCTGTAGACGTTTTCTACGAGGACGTGGAATGAGCTATAAAGAAGAGAACAGCACAGTTCGCAATGGTGATTGGTGACTTTAACACAAAAGTTGGTAAAAACCACGTCGGAGAAAGGTCAGGGGGAACTTTGCAATAGGCAATCGCAATAGTCGGGGAGCTACACCTGGGGAATTTTGAGGAAAATATTTCGCGGTTTATGAACACATTCTTCTAAAAGCAAAAGAAAAAGAAATTCACGTGGAAAAGTCGTGCTGGTAAAATAAAAAAACGGAATCGACCACTTTAAATGACAGCCCAGGTATTGTAAAGGATGAAGAGGTTGCAAGTAATGCTTGGAGCAGCGATCATAGCATGGTAAGATGCAAGATAAGCCTGAATCTCAAAAGACACAGAAGGAAACTCGTTAAAAGAAAGCAAACGTGCATGGAGTCAGTCAGAGCCAGGATGGAATACTTTAAAGAACTCTCCAAACAGATTTGCGCTCCTAAACGAAGAGAATGAATCTAGTGTAGGTACGCCTAATGACAACCTAACAACGGCAAATGCAGCAGCTGCAGCAGCTGCGGGAGAAACAGTATGTAGGAAAGAAACAGGAAAACTGACCAAGAAAACAAATGAAGTAATTGCGAAACGTAGGAACATGAAGCTGTGAAGTCGGGTGGATCAAGTGGAGTTAACAGAGCTGTCTTGGAAAAGAAATTGTATGTTCAGCATTTGCCCTGAACCACCACAATAAAATTCTCCCATTTTCGAAATACTAATCCTGGCCCGGCCTTTCAAATGAGACCCAACTACTTAACTTTAGTACTGACCATCCCTTCAAATCCCTTCACTTCAAACCACGTCATCTATCTATTCTTTTTTGGGCCTTTGATCATGTGTTCTGTTAGCGCTTGTTAGCCAAACGTTTTAGCCTCGTCATGGACCCCTGATCCTAACATAGATTCACTCTTATATTACAAATTCCTCTGAGTTCGCTGTAATAACGTTGCTTCATTACCTCCGGCAGGCTCTAGCATCAACGTAGCAGACGTTTTTGAGAATATTTTTCACCATTTGCATTCGAAGATTCCAATAACCAGCCTTAGCAACTGCCTACGAGGAGATTCCGAAACGTTCCTGCAGCAATTAGCAGCTTATCTTCACAAATATAATTTCCCTTTGCCCTTTTATGTGACCGATTATACCCATTGCCATTTCTTGGTTTTAAAGTGTTAACCCTCAAGTTGCCTTTTTGTACTAAGTGCTACTTACAATTTTAAAAATATGTATTTTGTGTACAATGCTTGCCAATCCTGACCGTGTCAGCTTTAACGGTGTTTTGTTATCTTCTTGGCGATGTTGGGCTCCAATATACAATACCCCGAAAGGGGCCTTTTAAAGGACAGATAAATCTAGATAATGATAAATTTACAGAGATGTAATGGAGCTGAAGTTCTTTCACCTCTTAGGCAGAAATAATTTTATATCTAAAAAGAAGACGACGAAAGAACCATTTCTAAGCAAAACAAGATGTTTTTCTTACCTTCATTAACCGCACCGCCCCTAACAGCACCTAGAATAGAATAGGTGGGGAAGACATTTCAGATGCACAAGATTTTCATTGCAACGCCAGAGGAAAAGGTAAAAGTATATTATTCACTCGCAAGAGAATATAGAAAATTAACGTAAAATGAATTTTTAAACTACCGTAACAACTGTATGTTTAAAAAATTGTCTTGAAAACATGTTTTTACCCAATAATTATACTAAGGATCAAAATAATTTCAAATTTGAATTAGGCATTTGTGTTTTCCTCCACTGGAAACCACAAACAGCATTTTAGTGTCTACTTACGTCGATCAAGCTTTTTTGGTTTTTTAGCTTAACTGACAAGTCTTAAGTTGCTAAAATTGTGCAACTATTTATAAGTCGGTTCTTCAAACATTAATCATACAAAACACAGAAAGAAGTATGGTTAAAGATAAGCACACAATTTTGAAGCCATTAAATGTATGTGAGTTTACTCTAAGTTCCGAGTCGTTTTCACCTTGCTCCATTTGTTTAGCCACCGTAAAGAATCTGTGAGCGGGAGCCTGCAATCATGGCACTTAAACAGCGCTACTTAGGCCAGTCTTGTAGAGCACAAATCTGGCCTTGGTAAGGTCTCTTTTACGGCAACATAAATTCAGGGGATGTCTCGGTACTTTGCTTAAGATTGTTGACAGCCTCCCCCCCTTCTCTCCCCATTCACAATATTTGTAAATATGAGCAACTCAAAAAGCATATCCAGGATTACAAAAACATTATTGTAAGGGATAGATATTTTTTGGTGATGTATCAAATTTTTAGAAGTGAGGTATCTGGAGACTGAAATTTATTTCTCAGGAATTAAATTTATTCTGGAAATTTATTCAGGAAATTTATTCTGCGGCTACGCCTAAATTAACTCGCATTGTGTACGGCATTTTTTCTAGTGAAAAGCGGTTGTTGTTGATTTTTGCTGCAAATTGCCTATTGGTTACGCATCAATTATTTCAATACTACGGATTTAATTCAAAACTAGTCCATTCATTTATTTCCATAATGTTCCTGAGAACAATGCAAAACGAATATTGGCAGTTGATAAGGAGGATTGATGAGTTGCATAAATGTTGTCGGCAGAACGTTAAAAACAGTGACTTGAAGCGTTTTTCCTGACACAAATGACGACGGTGATAAATGTACGCATGCCGTATATCGCGAAACGCTTTAAAACACCAGTATATGTCGTAGAATACACGGATGACACACTAAAAAAGAAACCGACGATACGGAAAGTGCCAAAACATTTCTGGAACACAAGACGAATACCAATGGGCTCGGTCAGTTAAAAAGTGTATGCAATCCGACTACAGAAAGTTTATTCAAGGATGCACACACCACGCGAAAGATACGAGAGCGAGGCCCCAAATACAATTCGAGGCGTCTTCGTAAAAACCTTGACAAGGTTTTGTTCGGGATTTAAAAAGCTGGCTATCTTACCGGTTGCAACTTGCGAGAACGTGCTCTCGAAAGCGCTGAAGGTTGTAGTATCATTTTTCAATAAAAAAAACCTAACCTAAACAGTTATAGTTCTATGCACTTACTTCAAGGCAACACCTTAGGCCATGTTTAGACTACCGACGTAACAGCCATATTGTGCGCTATGGGCCAAAAAAACGGGGTTTTACGCAGTTTGGTTGGCTGAAAATTCAAATGACATCATTATTTAAACATACTACGACAGTTGCGACAATATTCTGATGCCGGCCTCATAAACTAACACATAAAGCTCACCCAAGCTCACAGCAGTAACACTGGTTAATAGTAATTATATACGTCACCCAAATTTACTCTTTAAGGAAAGCGCCCGTTTAAATAGGTTCCGCCTAAAGGAGTCAGGCTGGAAATAGGTATAATCTCCTTCGGGCATTCGTAATCGTCATCGTCTTTTTTTATTGGAAGCCAATGTTTGTCTAAAGCCACTACCGGGAAGAGATTTCGTAGAATTATCTCCTTTTATTCCAGAGTTTTTTGCACGTAGCAGGCTGCTAGTCTTCCGTTAATTATACACACCACACCATTCCTACATTTGCCTGAAAATTACGTGATTAAAACAATAGAAAACACATTTACCACCTTCTCTAGGCAAGTTCCCCGTGCGGTACAAAATATTCGCTCGAAAATATTACAGAACTGCGCACAAAATTAGCAATAAGGTGGACAGATCAGGCAATAATATTCCACACCGATACGGATGACAATGCAAAGGGCTTATGGGAGACGGTCCAGTCCAGTGATTGTGGGTTGGGACAAAGTTCTCACTTATCGTTCATTGACCATTTGGCATGCTTCGAGCAATGCTGACACAATTTTACTTTGTAGGGTACTACCGCCAGCCTAGAGGGATTTGTTTTCTACAACTTGGACTTGCTTTCTAAAACTCCGACTTGGTTTCTACTTCTACAGTAGACCGACAATGCTTTTTATGCTCTATTCTTTACAAAACACCGAACTTGTGTATACTGCTCCAGAGAATGTAAGAAGTAAAAACCCAGTTAGAATAAAAACGCACCTATGGTGAAGAATACCCAAACAAGCCAAGCTCCTGAGTGCATGTCTTGCCAATGTCGTCTTCGTCTAGATACTGCGAGACTACTTTTCAAAACATTTAAAACTAAACAAAATTGCGGACATTGGTTAATAACTAAATTGAGTTTATGCTTCCGTCGCACAAATATATTTTGTAAAAGTAGCAGTGACAAACATGACTTTTTGACGCATTCTATGAAGCGAAGAAAGTGAACGGCTCCTCAACAAATGTCGGCTTGCCCTTTTCCACCGCTTCGAACACTGCGCTTTTCGCATCCTCAAAGGGCAAAAAGCAAAGAGTATTCAACTGATTAAATTTTCAGATTTTGTATGCGTCTGAGTCAGACGTGCTGTAGACGTTCTGAAAAGCCATTCCCCGAAGCTCCGGCCGTGGATGCTGTGATCCAAACGCTCTCGCAGTTGATGTTCTCCCCCAGCGCCTGCTTTTGATCAACTACAGTGTGAATGTGTTTCATCCATAAAAAAATGCATCTTTACTCTCATGTTTGCGACACCACGAGGAAAGTCTGGAATGCCGCACTGGACAGTACACTTCGGAAAGCATGCTGTGTATTATGAACAATTGGAATGACCTACACTAACCTTAAGAAATGTCGAGGCTTATTCAACGATTCCTTAGAAAATGCGTCACCACTTAAAACAACCGATGGACAAACAATAATTGAGCGAAATAACTCTTTGCGTCACTGACATTTTACAGCGCAGCTTCACGAGCCTTTCCTTTCGCTGCTTCTGGTGTTGGGACCCTGTTGCGCTCACACTGGGTTTCATAAACCATAGGATCGCGCTCGTATTTTCTCGTCATGGCCCACCACCACTGCTGCTGCCGGCCGTTTCCAGAGCTTCGCGCCAATAACACAAAACGCAGTCATGTGTATTCCTTGCAGCCAAGAGACACCGAGCTCAGCCATCGAAACCATACATATAATATGTTGTTATTACGTTTGATTCTCTCCGTACTTCATGCACACATTCGCGTGATTGTTCGCAGGGATGCTTTTACTGTGAACAGAAAAACATTTGTTTAAAGCTTTCAGGAATAGCCCATCTCCAAAGCCTGCACAAATATTGCAGCTGATAATGCAAAAAATACCGAACCTAAATATGCGGCATGTAGTTGCGTCCTAGGGAAAATAAATTTCTGGTTTGGTCAAGAAAAGTTCCGTGATTGTTAAAAATATTGCGGACATATCCTTCAAAAAAGGACGGCAGAGCTGCGCTTATTTAAAACTTTACGACCATCTTGTAGAACTGCTTCCTCAATTTCTGCAACCGGAACATCATCACTTTCGTATTGATGCCGGTTTTTTTTTTTGTAGCGTGAAGCTCCCTTGGAATGCAACAATGATAGTCTATCGCAATCGACCATCAGCCTCCTAGGAACAGGCTGTTGTCGTTTCAGCGAAACGCGGTAGAGGCATTTATTTCTCGTCAACGTCTAGCGACACCTCCGGAACAGAAAGCGTAGCGTCTTCGAAGGCATGACTGAACAAAAAACACCACAAAACTGCATTAGAGCGCAAATCAATTACTTACGTTTAGACGAAGCTATTGGTAGGAATGCCCTTTTCCATCTCTAGAGAGAAACATCGACCCACATTCACATAAAAGTGACCATTTGTCTATTACCGAACAATGTGTTATTATGTATGATATTAGCGGAAATGAAATGGCCGTACTATTTTTTTATTATTTTAATCCTAGCCTGATGTAGAAATATCTGCTAAAAATCTTCGTAGAAAACCAACTTGGCGTCAGCCCGCTGTTCCTCTTTGAAAGAAGCGTAAGACAGCACTGTCAATGAACCCTCCATTGCCAGAGTTGTTTCATCTTGGTTTCGCAGGTATAGCTCGCTGGACAGCTTGCCACCAGGCAGTATCTCTGGCTGCCCCGAAATTCAGCACCTCCGGTATTTGTGGAAGTGTGACGTTTTGCCGTCTCGATTGTGTGAGGTCACATTGACCAGCTTTCGCTGCCGAGTGCCCAATTTGAATTTCTAACTTCACCGCGAACCCATAGCACCTTGGGCCCTATGCGATTTTTGTCAAGACGTGGAGACAATTGAACATTTACTGCTGTCTTGGCAGCGATTACACTCTCTCCGAAATCGATTCGTGGAGGTTCCCCTCCGGCGCCTGAGTCTTTCCTTGTCTGTTTCGAATTTACTGTCTTTGGAACGTCAGGTTTAGGTTTCTGCCACGGGGATGCTTGTCGCGCCCTTCACGCTTATATTTCAGACTCAGGTCGTCTACCCTGTCAAAACACATATCGCCCTTTATTTTTCCGGTATGTGTAGTATCGTTTTTTGCTTCAGTATGTTATAGTTATTTCGATTTTCTTGGGTTCTCAAAATTATCAACATCACGTCCCTCACAATCTCTACAGTTCTATTTTACCCTTCGTTTGAATTCTTAACCTTTTTACCGAATCTGACTTGGACAACCCCCACAATGAGAATGCGCCATTGATTTTTGGTATCAACTAACCAACCAACAATATCCAACCAATGCCGGACTTCCCTCAAAAAGATCCCAGAATGAATAATCGCTGCGATCAGAGCCTTCTCGCCCTCTGCCTCTCCTTCACCAACTTTCCTTCTTGTTTTATTTCTCTACATACTTTCATACTTTCTTTACTGTAATTTTTTGATGTGTTGACTTTATTTCGGTTTCAACACTTCCTTGTGCTACGTCCCATGTTTGGTCAGTTTGTTTTCTGTTTATATATATATATCCCCTTAAATGCCTATTTGAATTTAATTCGTTAAATGTATTTCTGTAATTATGTAAGGTGAAGCGCTCAGTCGGCGGGGACGATGACGACGACGACGTCGCGGACACATGCCCGTGAAGGGATTGTCCTCGTTTCGGCACGGCCGAAAAAGACGAAGTGGCAGGTCACACGAGCCGATGACGGTGAACGCGAGGGCCCTATTAGAGCCGGCCACGACGGTGGGGTGACGAGGCCAGAGGGGAACGAGGAAGGACGGCCATTCCAGTGGAGGAGTTCCGAGAGGACGGTTCGAGGAGAGCGGCGTCCAGGCGCAGATCGAGAGCTCATCGGGTCTCGGGGACCCAAGCTCAAAGGGATCTACCTGACGCCAAGGCCTCCCCTGACCAGCGTCCTATTCCCCAGTGTCCTGGCCCGTGGCAGGCACACGCGCTGCGTCGTGCCCCGGTCCTGAACGACCACGGCCTGGAGATCGTCTACCGGCGGCTACCGGGTGCCGGCTGCCCGCGGCCTTCCCTGACGTGACGCCTGGTGGTGACCAGGTTCCGGCCACGACCGCTCCTGTAAGTGCCGTTCGTGGAAGAGCTGCGACGGAATTGCATCGGCAACGGGCCAGCGCGTGAGACTTCCGACGCGACCCTCAGCGCAACGCAACGCGACACCCCGACGCCCGAGTACTACGCCACGGCACGGTGAACTGTTTATGAACTTTTCTGTTGCTCTTTTCTGGTGTTTAGATTTCTAGGCTTTTCTGTACATTAGTTAGCGTTTTGGATTTCTTGATGTCGCCTTTGTAGACTAGTTATTCCTTTTGGGTTTTTGTTAGCTCTCTGGTAGTCTCTCTGCATCGTGCTTTGTTCTAAAATACATGTTGTCTTCGTAACCTCACAAAGCGCCCTCGTCTGATTAACTGGCGACTGTGTCTACCCGCGGTCGCCACTGAATACACACTACTCAAGAACCTGCAGAGGTGGTTCTCCTTCCCCTCCTCACAAATTACTACATAATTTCTCTCGGTGAGCGCCCATTTTCTGGCGAATCCCCCTGAGTGTGTATGAGCCATACCTTCTGGCACCAAAGGCTGCGTGTGTAATATCCTGTTACACTACGGAAAGGAACCCAACAAATGCAGAGAAAAACAGGTAAATAGTGACATACAGATTTTCCAAATTCAAACAGAAAGAAGTGGTGACTATTGAAGTCGGTGGTTTAATTAGAGGAAATTGATTAACTGACTTTTAGTGGCTACTATACTCTGGCATGTTTGCATTGAAAATGTAGACGCAATCGCGTCTCTACGCAGTTTCACTTGGCAGAATCCTTCTGGCGCATCTGTACTCTGAGATATCGAACTGCGAAGTTTAATTGCCATTCGCATGATTAAGTATGTCAGAAGGTGAAAGCCGGTGCAAAGCCAACCCCATTTTATCTCGTGCCTGCCGAGTACGGTGATTAGTTTGCTAACGAGGTGGAGGCATACGCAAAAGTGATGACTGGTACCCTTTCAGTCTTGGCTGACGTTATCGCAATCTTCAGTACTGGAAACTGCTATCCAAACACAGAACAAAAGAGAGTAGCCTTGCACAGTCTTCGCTGTCTTGCATGCGTAATTATGCGAAAGGCAATTAACCAAAGCAGTTCCATATCTCAGAGTACGCGTGCGCTACAAGAATTCTGGTAAATAAAACTGCATAGAAACACAATTACATCTAACTTTCCAATACAAACATGCCTCCTTTGTGGAGCCACTAAAAGATATTTAGTAAGGGTTAGGTAATTAGACCCCCGACATCAATGATCACCAGCTATTTCTGTGTGCCCCAAGGCGCATATTCTCACTGCATAGGTGGTCGTCCCGTAAATGTAAGCGCCTAATTTAAAAAACCTGTCGACCTAATTTTGATCACCAATTAATTTCACATTTTATTTGGCTGCCATTTTAAAGCAAGACGATTAATTTTGCAGTCTACTTCATTTTCTGAGTTTCGCATACATGAGACGTAAGTAGAGTTCAGAATACCCAAAACCGCATAAATGAGCGGTCGGATTTGCAGGCCATTGACCATGTCATACGACTGAATTCCATTGCAGTTCACGGCAAGAACTGCTCTATAAGAAACAAAGACGAACCAAACTTAAAATTCTTTAACGGCTTCACGGAACAAGAAAAGAAGATTGCTGGGGGCTATAAACTTGAAAAAATCTTAAGTCGCTGTTATACTACAAAAGATGTAAAGCAGTCGCTAAGAGCGTTTGGAAGGGCACTTTGGGATGTTTCCACGACATTATAATTCCTCTTCTACTTTTGCCATTGCCTTACCGCGCTTCAGGATATGAGTTAGTTTTCTCGATAGACAGTTCTATTGCGCAAATAAGATTCAAACTCCTCCCAACAGTACCAAAACTACCGTTTTATTCTTGTTTAATTCGTTAACATATATTCGAACGTCTCTCAATTTTGAACTCATCCTTTGTAAAGACGTTTTCTATAAAGCCTTTTATCGGTGTTGTTAGTCAATCAAAAATGATCCGCGGTTTCCGTTTCCTTCACGTAGTTCGTTCCAAGAAATTACATCAGTATGCGCTACGAACTTTGTCCAAAAATGAATTACAGGCTTGCCAACAACCTCCTCGTTCAACATATCTCTAGAACCAACTTTCCATCAACTCTTTCTATGTGTGCCTACGCCCGAAATGGTATCCTTGTTATCCTTTGGAGGCCCCCATCAAGCACTCTTCTAAGCCATAAATTATTGTCTAAAGGGTAGCAGTTAGTGCTTAGGTGCCCCGCTTGTTCCTGCGAGAACATGCCGCCAATGTAAAGGAGACTCAGGAAACAGAGGCAGAAAAATTGGGACACACCCAAAAGAAACTGGCTCCTATAAAACCTACCTGTGCTCATAACTGGAGATAAACAATCCGGACTTTTATAACTTGTCTTAGCGAAGGTACGGATAGGCCACTGACATTCAGCCCACACATTCGCACACTAAATCTTCACCGCAGCCCTATAGGAGGTGTTAAGGCCTGTTTTTCCTGAACGTGGTAGTTGAATGCGATTCACTGGATAGAACATGAAGCAAAAATTGCGCAGAAATAACGCTTCGGCTCTACCCTTCGTCTTTTTCATCTCAGGAGTTCATAATTCCACTGACAAGCAGTTCAACCTTAATAAAGAGATAAAACGTTTATACATCATTTTATACCACCCACTATCACAACCTGGCATTAAAACAAACAATCCTGTATATTATTTACGTTTACTCTAAATTCTCGGTGTATAAACCAACTATCTTAGATTGATAAGCAGTTTTACTTTCAAAACAGTTCAGATTTTAGCTCCAATTTCAAAGCACCTTTATATATGGCACATGTTTGGCAATATTTTGCCTTACGTCACCTTAAAAAACATTGCAACTATCATAATTAGCAACCGGAATACCTTATTATCGCTTCTTGGTCGAGACAACAATCCCAGTCCAACCCACAGTGGTATATCGAATGCCGTTTCGGATTAAGTGAAATGTGGACGCCAATGCGGTGTCGTTCACCGCAGATCTTTATATTAGCTCATGGGTAGGGATGCTATTTGGATCTCTCTTAAGATACGACGTTTAACCCCTGATGTTGTAGGGCTGTTGTAGCCAACGGAATTGATGTGGCGCGTTTCTCTGGGGCTCCCACCAAGAAATGTCCGGCATCAAACTTCCAAGCATTCAGGTTGGCCTCAATCTAGCCGCGGATCACCAAGCAAATTGTTGTGAGTGCCATTAAGACCAAGCACCTTGGGAACTCAGTGTGTAATTAGAGCGTATCGTGCGTTTGACTGAACGATATTACTTGTGCCCTCAGAGCCGCTAAACACGATGAAATGTCGTCGGAGTGCCCTCCGCCTGGTTACCGGCAATTACATTAGTCGGGGTACTTGCTTGTGTTACAAGCAAAGTCATTCTTTATTCATTTTAATGTGGATGTTCCCGGACCGAAAAGTTAGTCGCTTTCAAGTTTTTAGGCGTTGGCTTGCGATGCCAAACCAATACGGCCCAATCGGCCACCAACGGGCGTACGTGCGTCAATTGTAAAGAATGTGACAACATGTCTGCCGTTGTGAGCACGCCGATCAGGATATATCGGACCGACAACAAAGCCGTTATGACTGCTATTGTTAAGTGACGGTGATTTTAAAATTACGGTAGCCATCCCGTCAAGCAGGGCGGTAGAAATTTGAATTTATACTCTGCAGTAATAGAGAAAAAGCGGCGCCAGTTCGCTCTATTGATGCACTGCAGTACCTTACACAGTGACTTCGTTCACTATTTGTGTTCCAGTGTTTGGAAAATGTGTTTAAACACCTTTGTCGATTCTCCTACTTCAGCATTCATAGTTCAGTTATTCAGAATTAACACTGACTGTGTTTCCTAACGATAGGTAATAACTCGCGATTCGCACTTTATAATGGATTTTCAGATCCTTGTGCAGATCTGTATATCTTTTGACAGAAATGAATAAATTGGCCCCTAGTAACAAGTGCCAATTTTTTTCGTTCTGCTGAAATATAGTCGTGCGGTCACTCACTCAACCAAAAATTGCATAGGAGTTTTCTAAACTGAAACTGGGGTCAGTGAAATGAGAAGACTTTAGGAAATTCAGTTTTCCTCAAAGGCGCCTTCACGGAGCATTAGAGTGATAGAGAATAAATCGAGTAGGGTCCTAATCACTCTTTTCCCTGTCCAGAATAAATTTTTCAAGTGTGCGAGATGGCGGTGTTAGATGCAAGTTTGCCATAAAAATGTTATTTCGACTGCTTAGCTAAATACGATTTTCCCTTCTAATGGTGTAAAACAAAAACATGTGGCTCTCATCTAAGCAAAGAAACTGGTCCTTTCGAGTCAATCTACAAGGTTCCCGACATCGAGCAGACTATTTTGCGGCGTGTCAGATCAAATATGTTGATTTTACAGTTCCTACTTCATATTGCAAGTAAGCTGGAAGCATTTAAAAGAAGCACTTTGGGAGTTTATGCCATTTTTTGCGTAGCGTTTATTGAGATGCTACCGCATAAAAGTGGACTCCTCGTTTTATTCTTCAGAAATACCAGGAAATAAAAAATGCCACGCCGAAAATATGATACCACAGGATAGAAGAAAAAAAGTTATGTGTTTCAATTACGCCAGTGTTTCAAATATTTCTATTTATTATTTTTCTAGTAGAAACTACGTTATTGAAAAGGCTACAGGGTTACTGGACTTCAGTTCATTTAACCCATCTTGAACAGGGCAGCAACGTTGAGAACTCGGCTAAAAGTTTACTTGAACGCTCCTATGGGAACACCAAAAACGGGAGTGTCAACGTCGCCATACAGGATTGGTTAGACCGGAGAGTAACCGTTCTCCTTTATCAGTAGTAGTGCCTATTTAAAGCGTTGTTTAAAATGTCAAACCACGTGTTTTCAGATATCCTTAGTTTAATATAATGTGTGTGAATACATCCGTTGTTACCAGGACTTGTCGTAATTTGTTTGGTCGGCTACTGTTCCTTCCATTAGCCCAATCTCTCAGGCCAGCGAATTGGCAAATGTACTCCACGAAAGTATGCTGAGAGGCAGGCTACTAAATATTTCTGAAATTTTGAGGAATTCTTTCTGGTTCTTAGGAGAACTCTGGTCATTCTTAAAATGCAAAGAGCAAAGAGCATGCCAGCAGAAATGCTCGAAATGGTGGCGGAGTAAGATGTAATTAGGAGTTTAATATTACCGGTCACTGAAAAATCTGTCTGATCGGGATAGAACTGAACACATTACGTCCAAAAAAGGCATTTTAAAAGGGAGCACAAAAGACCTATAGAATTATGTCATACGTAGATCACCGCAGCATATACCTGAATGCTATAATCCTAATTGCGAGGAATTACACAATGAATACGTTCTGACGGCGCCTAAAATGGTGTATAGCAAAACATATAACGGCTCCTCGTAACCCATTTCCAATTGTCGGGGTACTTCACCGAGTCGGTCAATTTTTGGGGATAAAACAGTGCCGAAAAGTAGAGGGGAAGCGACAGCCTCACTTGCGCGTGGCCCAGATGACATTCTCCAGAAACTACTCAAGGCTTTAAGTTCTATCCTTACCCCAGTCTTTGTCTGTGTTCTTAAATGCATCACTACTGGCGCGTGTTGTGCCAGTACAAAAATAAGGGTCAATTGAACTCATTAAAATATGCAACAATTTCTCTACTGTCCAGTGCTTCAGAAACTTTTGAATCTATTACCAATTCAGTTGCTGCATTCAGAGTAAGGAATGAAATTATTTCAAATCAATATTGTTTCATACGTGGCCGTTCAACAGCAAAAAAAGTAGTTGCCTTTATGTGTCATACATAACGAATTGTCGAAAACAGAGGTCAGCTGCGGGTTCTGCACTGTGACTTTAGCAACGCGTTCTATGCAGCATCCCCTCAATTGTTGCTTACAAAATTGCCATTCCTGATGCCATTTCTGATGACCTTGCCATTCCTGATGCGTTGCTGGCGCTATTACTAAGCTAGGGAAGCAATCCAGCGTATATTCGGCCACAAGCGGTGTATCTGTATTTGACCTTCTTTTGTTTATACTCTTTGTGACTGTTGTTTCGGCAACAATTCAGTAGTCATCGTTCTTGCTATACGGCGACGATAATAAAATAATAAAAGCAATTGACAACACCTGAGATCACACAATGGTAGATTTTGATATCCCTTCGTTTTTGGAATGGTGCAGCAGAAACAAGTTGATAATGATGCCAAAATTAAAGGGGTCTCGCGAAACGTAAAAAAGATATCCATTTTATCCATCGCATGAGAGAAGGAGAGTGAAAGCAAGAGCATCTCACTGGGGATTTGGTCGTTTAATTTTACTCTAGGCTCGCCTTTACGGGCTATTTTATTAGGATTACCCTTCTTACTCTAAAAACACTACCTACCGCTTGCTGTCCATGCACACTTTTTCAACTCCATAATTCTTTATGGTCCTTTATTAGACTATGTATCGGAGTCATGAACTTGAACTTGTCTATTCTACGTGATGGCCACAAATTGAGGGTAAAATAAATTCCTCAATACTCTAGATAAGTATGCATCGCTGAAGGGTACAGATGGTCCTGGTGCGATTACATGAGCTTGCCTGTGATGGACCCATTCAGGGGCCAGAGGGCCAAGGTGGACTTAATATTTATGTGAAAACTGTTCCAGAGTTTAGTAATTGCAGAGAGGTGTGAGTGCCATCAATTACCGCAACAGGCAACACCAGGACATATCGACAGTGCCGCCACGCCCCGGTCCGCCCTGTCAACAAGACTCTCCTCGCACGCTCTCCATGCCTTACAACAAGCTCGTAAAATGGTTGAATGTGTTTTGAAGTCCCTTCGTGTCTTTCTTGCAGAACCTGCGCTGCTTGACAACCATGAGTTTTTTTAGTTCATAACTCCTTTTGAGAAACACTACGCCGACGGTGTTTTGTTTCTGGACGTCTGTAAGGTTATTGTTTCTGTGTTTCTTTTCTATATTTTTCGAAGCTTTTTGCTTTCATTGTGCTGTGATTGTTCCTTATAACTTGTATCATTTACGTTTTCATTTTGCAGTGTTTTAACTCATTCCGCATTGCCTTTCAGTTTGTATTCTTCTAAGTTTTGCTTCAGGTAATTTTGTTATGTTTGTCAGTGGTGTTCTGTGGTACCCTTATTCCCTTTCACGGGTTGGTACGTTTTTTTTCTGTTTCTTGGTCGTATTGTCACCTGTTTGTTGCTTGGAACGTTTTATCGTGGCAAAACTTGAGCCTGTACTATAATCGTGTGGTTATTTGTGGATACTCTGATAAATAATTTTTGTTTGATTTATTCTGTTGCTTTGTTATCGTTACGCAGTGTCGGCCTTTGTTTTTTTTTTGTGTTTCTGGACAGCAGTAGTGGTGCTCTCATTCCACTGTTATTTTATTTGGATGTAGGGATAACTTTGTGCGTACGGAAAGTGCTCGGTAAATATTTTCGCTAGTACCTTCTGATTCAAGTAATACCTAAAAACCTCTTTCGCCTAATAATTTAAATCGTCATTTGATTAGTCTGAGTCAAAGCACTATCCATTCATTGAAATGCTGGAGTGCTACAGGCCTATAGGTTGTAAAAGCTTGGGCAATCCGATTATTGAACCTATTAAGAATAGCAACTTTCTCTCACGTATACAATCATATCAGTCATGACAGTGTGTGTTTAAACAATTACAACATATTAAGGAAATTGTAGTTCACAAAGGTTGCACAAAATGTGATTCGAGCAGGGCCGAGCAATATCTGTCAGAAGAATGTTCGGCGTCTTACAATCCCCGATTTCCAAAAGTTTTACTGATCACTTATTAGCTGCAAGAATAACACAAACACAATTTGACTTTTAAAACGAGGGTGTATATAAAATTAACCCAACTTACAATGAAACATGAGCCCCGCTAAATACATTAAAAAAACGTCGATACAATTGGAAAAATTATTCATAAGAAAAAGATATGAATCCCGAAAAGAAAATATATAATAAATAAAAAGGCAGATGTGATAAGAGTCAGTAAAGGTGGTCCTAATTATTTCGAGCACTGCCTAATGTTGGCTGAAAATCCATCACAATATCAAAATATGAGAAACGGTTTCTCATGGGGTTCAATTTTAGGATCTCTTCTTTTGTGTCATATAAAAATTGGACCTCAATTATACCGGACTTTATGAATAGTCGCTGGGACAAGATAAAGTCGGGGCGCTGTATCAAAACCGGTAATTTTTTCGGCTCGACACCCTGATATATATATATATATATATATTGTAGCTAGAAGACGAGGAAGTGGACTGTGCAGCCTAGTGCGATGGGCATCTTACACCGACGAAGACGAAGACGGTTGGCGTGGGGTTTTCGCTCAAGCTGTGATGGCCGAATTGTAAATAGCTTGCATCTCTTTCTGTAAATAGATCGCTTCAGCATCGACCATGGTTCATGTCATCTGTCCTACCGCCACGTAACATGTTTTGGTGGAGGTTGCTGTTCTGATCCCCTTCGTAGACCTCCAGCTACACCCGTCTCGGTTTTTGACGCGACCACCTCAAGGATCAAGGATCGCGTCGGTCCACCCCAGCCCCGGTGAGCCATTGGCCTGCGCATTCCCCAGCCCGGTGTCCCCTGCCCGTGATCCGACGAGACCAGCCGACGTGACTAGCCGCGGCCAGACCAGAAGCCGACAACATTCCCCTGCCCAGTTCTCCGTCGCGATTCAAAGAGCTTGAGGTTCCTTCGTGGCGTCGGCGGCATCGCTGTTCTGGGGCCCATCTTCATGAACCGATCAGCGTGTGCAGTGGCGGCCAGGACTTCACTGTTTATATTCATTTCATCTTCACCGCACGGGTTCATTGACTGTGACCTCGACCAGGACGGTCGTTTTGGATGGCGGGGGGATATGTAACGAGAAGACGAGGAAGTGGACTGTGGAGCCGAGTGCGATGGGCACCTTACACCGACGAAGCCGAAGACGGTTGGCGTGGGGTTTTCGCTCGTGCTGTGATGGCCGAATTGTAAATAGCTTGCATCTCTTTCTGTAAATAGATCGCCTTAGCATCGACCATGGTTCATTTCATCCATCCTACCGCCACGTAACAATATATATATATATATATACAGTCGAACACGGATATATCGAACTCCAAAGGGATCACGAAATAGTTCGATATATCGAAAATTCGAAATATGAAATATGCCCATCTGAAGCGTATCTGAAAACTCCGCACGTCACTGAGAGCTTTTCAATTTCGCTACAAGCGGTAGCCTACTGGTTTGTTGCTCACAGCACGGTAAATTCCACCCACACCCCTACCATCATCACACTTTAACATAAAAAGAATCTGTAAGATTCGCTTGCTTCTTCTTCCATGTCATAAGTTTACAAGGCTGTTCTAAATTCAAAGTCTTCCGTTTTTCGGTGACCATGGCTCCGAAACGGGGGCCATGGACAAAAACAGGTAACACGCCACATACGTCCCCCTGCGCGATCCACCACTAAAACCACTCAAGCACACAGAAAAAATGCCAGAAACCGAGCGTGGCAGGAGCAGTCACCATCATAATCGCATCCACATCATCAGAAAAAGCGCACTTTAAGGGGCACTTGGGGCCCAGCGTTCGATATATCGAATGTGGCCGTGATCAAGAGTTCGATACACGCGTGCAGCAGCGCTATACTTTTTCAAGGGATTTCCAAGGGGATGTTCAGACTGTTCGATATGGACAATAATTCGATATATCCGTGTTCGATATATCCGTGTCCGACTGTATATATATATATAGGCAGAATACGAGTTGGAAGTCAAGGAAACCTCAGAATGCAAAGGGGGGAATGCGGAAGGTCAAAGAACCAAATGAAGAATTTGTTAAGTCAGAAAGAAAGTGGTATATATATATATATGGCTAGTAGAGACAGAGACACACGAGAAGAATATTACAAACAAAAATAAAAGTTTACTGATGTTTCAGGGAGAGGACTCCCTTTCTTCAGAGTCTCTGTACTAACCTTATTTTTTCGCGCTCTGTGTGAGTTTTTGTTTTTAGACTATATATATATATATATATATATATATATATATATATATATATATATGAATATATATATATATTTATTTATTTATATATATAATGGTGGCATAATAATGCATGACCTCTCCATGTACTGAATCACCAAAAAGTATTCAATATTAAGTCTTTTATTTCTGATGCTTGGATTATTTAAGTAAGGCGTCTTTCAGGAACCGAAATTTCCACGGAATTCTTGATTTCTTTCTAGGTATCAAAAACAACGTTCATAGTAGCCTTGTCGGCACGCAGTTTTATTCGCTCTTGGTATTTTGTATTTTCGGCCATGCAGTCCAGATTTTTTTGTTCTAGTTTCGCAGAATTTCTCTTCAGAACTGTTTTGTGACGTAGTAGCACGAATCTAACATTTTCACTGTTTTTAGGATTTCTATAAGTTCAGGGAAGTCAGTAAATGCAGAAAACCATTTTGTTTTATCACGCCGAGTACTGCTATGTCAATTCCGTCATTTTACTTGATATTGAAAGATAGAGCTAGGGCCAAAAAACATTTTCTTTGCACTTTCACGTAATGACACCACATTTCCTCCTATTCAATTGATCATATAATGACTAATACTCTTACGGGCGGCCGCCATCTTCCAGATCATAACTTTTTGCGACAGATTGAAACGACACTTCTCGGCAGTCCCGTGATTGTTCAGAGTTGTCGCTAAAATCAAATTCCCAAGCTCCTCCCACAAGAACTGCATACACGAGATTTAGCGTGACGCAGATGGTCGACGATGTCAAAATATAGATATTTGTGTTGAGCGATAGTCATCTGTGCTACTGCTTTATTAACTGTGCGATCATCAGCTGCGATGGTGGCAATAATATTTCACAACATGCTGTACTTTTCCGCTTGGAAGTTTTGAAGATCATGAGGAATGATGGTCGTCCCGTGTCTTCTTTATTTTATTGATTTCTGCAGGATTCTTTTAAAGGCCCTCTAGCACGATGCTATTAATTTAGAGGGGAGGGACTGATGCAACATAACAAATGAATTACTAGTCACACAACCGTGTGAAAAAGTGTATTCCATAAAATTAGGATACAAAGAAAAATATACCTGGCGTAATGTTAGAAATACAGTTCTACAAAATACAGTACAAAAAGTGTAAACACAAAAAGAAGATAATATGGGTTACATAAAACATGCGCGCACTAAGTATTTTACTCATAATGAGTGAGAAACTACTAAAAAAAGGCGTAAAATTGGTCAAGCAATCATAGCAAAAAGTACTAACCAGAACCACAAAAATCTGCTTATTTCCATATAGTTTTATACAATAACAACTAGAGAGGAATCTGGCGCTGCGATCGTCCGCCGCAATGGGCGTGATCGGTAGTTCTGGATTCGGATTGGCACTCGATGGCTTGCGGAAGTTAGTGAGGACTCGATTGTGCAGACAGATTCTTTTTTGTTTCGGACTTTACTGGACGCATTTTGCCTACGCGGTGTGTTGAAAGAAGCCTTCAAAATTACGCTTCTCCTTGAACTGAATGCCGCACGAGGACTGACACCGCCCTGAGTAAAAATGTTTTATAACCCAAAGTTACGATTTGGTTGGGTTATCAACTCAATGCCGCGCAGCGAGCACAAAACCCCAAATGGCGGTGCTCTGCGCGGCAAATTTGTCTCCGAATTAGGAGTTTCGGTGCTGCTCATTCGGCAGAGAAATGTATTGTCGAAGCTTACGATGGTCGCTAATCGCTTGGAACAGCCACACCTTTCGTGCGAACGGCGGGTCCTACGGCGTAGACCAGAAGTTCCGGTAGCTGATAGGTGCGCAGCTTCCGGAATGTCACTTATTCACGCCAGAATAACTTCTCCAAAGGTAAACGGTTTTTTTTTATGAGTACAAAACTTTTCTTAGTAATACCAGAGTCCTTCAATGGATTTCTCGTCATGAAACTTCGCCATCACGCTATGGGAGAGCTTCGTACGCTGCCGCGCCACGGCGCTGGTGTTGATCGGAGGGCAGCCGGGGGCGTGGTCAGAGCGCGTTTGGCTGGGAACGGACTACGGAGTAAGATTAAACATACGCTCGCCGCCTTATCGGCAGTGCGCTTTCGCTTTACGTGTTGTCGGCGGCTCAAATCGACTTATCATTCTGTGAGTGGCGAAAAAATTTGGTGCGAACAAGCATGCTGCTACTACGTTCCTGCCTGCCGGTCTGGCTACAGAGCAGCGGCGGCCGCCCGATGCCCTCCGATCTGCGGTGGCGCCGCTCGCGGTAGCCTTTGTCCTTGAACAAAACTTGGCCGGGAGTTTCATGAACAGAGAAGCATTGAAGGACTCTGGTATTTCAAACTACGAGCGTCGAAACATTTACAATAAGTTTTTATCAATAAGAACGCGTCCTGCTCTGTTTGGCCGCAAATGCCAAACCGGCACCACAAACCTCCACGACTCAGCGTCTGCTTTTAAGTAATACACTTTATAAGCGACCCCAAACCATCCACCGCCGGCGGCGGCGTCGGCGTCCGCAGTGCTCCTCTATAAAGAAACAGCATCCGGCGCCAGGTTTCGATCCGCGGACTTTGCGGCCGCAGCGCGACGCTCTACCGATCAAGCCACGGACGCGACGGTGATATCAGTGTTGACGCGCCTTATATCTTTAACGCATTCAAACTACGTCGTCAGCGGCGTGCGTTGGCGACTCAGCGGCGTTATAGCGGCTTGATAACTGCGTGGTGTACACGTGATACTACAAACCCGATGGAAGAGATGGAAGAGAAGGCGGCGAGGCGGTGGGCTGCGGGGGCCGAGCGCAAGCGCCGCAAGCGGGCCGACAACCGTGCATTCGCACTTTCACATTCTCCCCCTCGGGGAAATGCGGGGGAATTTTTTATTTGAACGCTCCATTTTATGTCGTAGAAAAGCAGTTTTTGGTGGTTAACATTCTTGTTAGACATGTAATTTGTAAGCGGCGAACCAGGAAATGAGAGTTTTTAGTCAAAAAATACAACTTGCGTAGGCATAGGCCCGTTTCGATGCTACAAAATCCGGATTCACAACTACTCATCGTTCCTATTGAAGGCTAAGCGCCGCCGCTGTGTTCGTGTTGACACTAGCGCTAGTTTCCTTTTTAGTTATTATTGTATGAAACATTATGGTGATTCCAGCAAAGCCAAAGATCCGTGGCTACCAATACCTTTCAAAAGAACCTGTCAAACCATTTGGTTAACTGCGTGTACGCTTAGAAGCTGGAAAACTGCATGCGATCTGTCTTTTCACTAGGAATCTGTCTTTTCACTAGCAGTTTCCTGGGCTTTGGGAAGCTCAACTTTCACCTGCTCCGCATTTTCAGCAGGAATGTTGCGCTGTTTCCGTCTGCTCGTACCTCTTTTTACTTTAGGCGGCCCCTGTTTCTCATTTAAAAGCATATCTTTATTATTCTCGTTCAGTGGTGTCGTTAATGGCCGCCAGTTGACCTTTGTTTGACCTCATTCGAAACACACCCCTCGCTGCGCATCACGTGACGCGTCGGGAGTGCTTTCATCGATGCGCACACGGATACATTGTCAGTCAGTACTCCGGTGAGCGGCGGCGGCTCCGGCAGGACCGGCCTCTCAGCTGACAGGTAGCCGACCACTCGCAAGCTCGCTGCCCCGCAGCTGCTGGCAAACGAATGCGCCGAAGGCTAAGTAGCCCGGCAGAAGCGCGCATGGTTCTACCTTTGTCGTACATGTTTCTGCACTGTCAACCCTTGTGGGAGACTGAGGAAGAGGGCCGCGGTAACTGCTTTTCTTTTGGAGGCGGTAAGCGGAAATGCCCGTGTTTTCAAGATTTCAGCGCACGTTAAAGAACTCCAAGTGGTCGAAATTAACCCGGAGCCCTCCACTACAGCTTGCCTGATTTCTTGTGTAGCGTCGGTGCGTTACACCTCATCATCAATTAATCAAGACTAAGAAAGAGCCATTCATTTGGTTCGGAAAATACCGCAAGCGAGACCAGAACCATAGAAAAAGTCAGGCTTTAAACGAATAGCATAACAAATACTGTTAAACCAAAGGTTAACCTTGGGAAACGAGGATTCAACCAAAGCCAAGCTTTAGCTTAACATATCCGGGATTGCCCGAGCTAAGCCGCTACCTTTTTTTTGTTGTGGAACTTTCTAGACTTCACTTGTACAGTGTGTTCTATTAGAAATTCAATCCCGCACTTTCCGACGCAGCCGTGGTGTACATTAACAGTGCTTATTGTGACCTGGATACTTTCTCTTCCGCTGCTCCCGACGTTACACCGTATGGGTTTTGGGGAATTCAAAAACAGAATGTCAAACTACAGAATTCAGAGATTCGTAGCAGCCAAGCTAACACTGCGCAGAATAAATATACAATAACAAAATACGTACATTTTAGCCAAAAGCCTCAAAAATCGCACCGCAGCGAGGCCGACGTCGGAACTATACGTCATCACCTTCCTGTCTCGTAGCCTTCAATAAATGCTCCAAGAGAGCGTTAGCAGCAAAGAGCACTGATAATTTCTCCGTAACCTTGCTAAAAATAAACTCGGTGTATGCAGTATTAACAAAGTCATCCTGGAGTAAGGGAGAAGCAAATTTTCACTTTGATTGAAACCCTGTCCGCGTATGTACACAGGTGAAAATAGTGGATATTCTTTCTGTATTTACTGTGCTTGTACGAAATTTGATTGCCAACAATGAAAAACCTATATTTTTCGTAACTCAACATTGCCTGTCTTAGATTTAACTTGATGCAAAATTAATCACACATGTGAGAAAACACATTTTTGTATATATCGCCTTTTTTCTGCAGCGTTTACGGTGTGCGCTAATAGACGTTCGAGAAATTTAGGATATGACTTGCCTGTCTCTGTATCTCTGTCTGTCTTCATAAAAAAATTGTTTGACAATACACAAAAATGCTCCCACTATAAACACAGGAGACAGAACGCATGTACAATAGCTACAGGTTCATACAAACATTGACAACGGTTCCTACAACCGATTTAAATTTGCGCCGTAGGAGGAAAATCTGTTCGTTCATTCAGCAGCCCTGCTGAATGGACAAATGGAGATAAAAGAATGGAGTTAAAAGAATTTATTAATCAGATATTGATATAGGCCAAAAATTTCCAAACTAGTAAATCTCGTGGCTTTGTTAATCCGTGTCAACATTGCTGAGGGAAAATAAAGCATAATGAATATTTAAGGCAGAACATTTATACGTGCGTGATGTCAGCAATGTTTTGTTAATTAAAAGCAACTGACGGTGGGATTTTTATGATATAAAAGAGAAAACTGCCGCATAAAAAAATGTTTAGAACCATAAATGCCCAAAGCGTTTCCGCGGAATACTTCCCCTCTTGGTGGCATTCAGAAAAGGCCAACAGTAAGGAAAGGTTTCAGTAGTGGGTGCACCAACAGTGACAGGGGCTTGAACTAACCTCCACCGTGTTTTCAGTGAGTAAAACAATAAGGAAGCAAAAAAGCGTGAGAGGTGCGCGCGAAAAGTAGAGATAGTGGATGAAGCGGCGGACCTCAATCGTCTTGTGACGCATGTGCAACGAAATGAGCACATATGCGACCATTTTTTTCTTCAGTAAAATGTTTTGCAAAACGATGTGAACTTTTAAGGACACACGAAACGCGGTGCGATTAATTGATTTTTGGCCTCGGAAACTTTAATAATGAAAAATATTGTCTTTGAATATGCAGCTTTGTGTTACTTGACTTGGTTATAGTTCTTTTTATTTCAGACATATGTTTCTTATTTTGTTCGTTTAGGCACAGCGTGCTATAAATGATAGCGCAAACAGTAACATGTGTGTGCAGTGTTGCCTCTCGGAGTGTCAGCAATTTCAAATTATCCGCCCCTTTCCCGCCATGCAGTTTGGCCTAGCAAAGGCGACAGTAATAAGTTCGGCGCCGTGGTAATCAGACATATGCTTGGACCAGTGTCCTGCCAATTTCAAAATTGCACGCTCTTCTCCGGGCAATCAGTGCATCGTAAGAATGGTAACCTCATTGGCAACCGTGCAGCACAAATATCATGTTTAATGCTTTCAGTGTGAATAAACCTCTGCCGGTGTAGCGCAATCGGACGCACGTCCGCCCGGTACCAGGAATGACTAAGGCTTTCCTCAGACCAGTGGAAGATATTTTGTTATCAAGGCCTCTGCTTGTCCTCAGCTGACGTATTCAATTCAGCGGATAGAAAAGAAATTATAACGATGTTCGTCAGAAATTCTACTACACCGACACTTTGAGAGGTGGCGCTGTCTACCGCTCGGATTAAACAAAGTAAGTTCGACCTGGGGATGGTGGTCTGGTAGGTGAGCGTCTCACAACCGTTCATAGTTGCGCCACTGAGTACTGACGATGATTGTAGTAGCTACGGCCACGCCAGCCCCTGACAAGGTTGAGATTTTTGGTGCACGGCCAGGAATGCAACGCGGGAGGTCAATTTTCATCCCATAACTTGAGATATCATGAAGTCGCAGTAACACTAATTGCGCCGCTGGTAAGGAATATTCAGCCACGCGTCTACAGTTGTATTACCTCATGAGTAGAGACTGGAATGAAACTAGACAATTTGCGAAACAATTTGGTAGAATTTGAAGTATAATTTGGCTGTTCCCGACTCATGCCGGGCTTAAACCGAATAGGAACTCACTATTTTGACGTCTACCACCCGTTACTTCCTAAATACAGCAGGGGCATACTAGAAGCTTACAAACTCAAAGAAGACACGTGCTTCGCCACCGAAAAATAACCAAAAACGAAGCCACACAGCTCTTCAGACAGCAAGAAAACGTCACGCCATGCGCCACACTGCCGCGCAGGAGTCACTAACCCTATTGAACGGTGACTGCAACTTCATTCTGTGGGAATCCCAAACACCTGTTCCAGGTGGTGTAGTAGTGCAAGGGCGTCGTTGAGCTTTCCAGAGGTCCTAGTACCGACATTGGAGCAAAGGGAGCTGCTGCTTACCAGCGATGTCATAGAAAATAAGGCTGGCCTGGTGGCCTATGCAACTAGTGCTGAAACTGACTATGGAATGCTGAACCGGAGACGCCAATCACCATGGAGCAGCGACAACCATCGCCTGCTACTTTTTTACGTTATCTTGGGGCAATATTAGTTACGGCTGTCCTCCTCCTGTTGGCTTCACTCATACGGGCTGCCTAATGGGGTTGTGGAGTTTCATTAACGCGCAAAGCAAGACGCTGTTATTCAGAAGGCCCGTACAAAACGGGTCTGCACTTCCAATTTCGGATTCTCTGTACCCTCAACGGTGTTCTTCAACGAGCATTTGTGTTCTACTCTTAAAAAACTCCTCGAACAAGCTGTCACGCGAAAGAAGGAGAAAAACTGGAAGTACGCCTGAACAAAGGACGGCAAACGCTTTGCCGGCAAGACAGACACATCTCGTACAATGTGCATAACCTACGAGCAGGACCTAGATAAATATCAATAGCCTTATGTGTAAGCAGGCGTGCATCGAATCGTTAGGTAGGCCTACATGGCTTACTCTCAGGTGAATACTAGTGACGTTACCAGTGCATGTTTAGCTAAAAAACATTGCCTATCTTTTTTTTACGTAAATACTCGGTCAGCTTGCAGTAAAGCTGATGCCCTGCATGCTCTGCTTCTGAGCTGTAACTTCGTATTTGATGTCGTCATGCTGATCGAAACGTGGTATCAGCAAACACATGATATATTTAAAATGACCAGACGCAATACTTACAACATAAACCGCGCGACTAAAAGAGGGGCAGGCGTATTACGTACGGCAAAAAAAGATTTTCGCTGCGAAGTAAACGAAGATTTTATTGTGATTACTGATGAATTTGCGATTCCCACTATGCTAAGTGGAAAACTTTTCTTTTCTGTTGTGTACCGGTCACCAGGGGGGAAAATGTCTACCTTCCTAACAATATTTCATATGTTTTTCGGGTGGATAAACGAAAACCGTCTAAAACTGGTTTTGCGTGGTGATATAAATATCAACATGTTATCTCCGACGTCAGCACGGCGGGAATTTGCAACAATATTGACATGGATTGCAATTGTAAACAAATTCACTGTGCCTACTCGTATTGAACGTTATTCTTCATCACGTATACAGGGTGTCCCAGCTATCATGCACCAAGATTTAAAAAAAGAACCAGGTGCATAATGTTTGCAAGAAAGAAAGAAACCAGGTGCATAATGTTTGCAGTACTGTGAAGAAGCGCACAGTATTTTTTTCTTTAATGAGACTTAATTAACTAATTGTAATTAATTATCTAACTCGAGAAATACTGTCCTAATCACTAAAGTGTCAATGAGGGACTTGTAGGTAACCACGAGGGGCATCTAACTGCGGTATTTTCAGCGATGAACTAATTGCGTACACATTTATTATGACTGATAAAGGAAACCCGCGAAATATGAAAAATTCCACGTGACGGCGCCTCCGCGCGGACCGTAAAGCAACGCCCTCAAACAGCCTGCCTCTGAGTTAGCCAGAATGAAATAGAAAAAATAAAGAAAGAAGAAATCGCGACCGAGTTTGTTCCTTATCTGCACACGCGTCCCGCGAATCTTGCTGCTGCTACTCCTTCAATGCATGCTATTATCAAGGTGATGCACTGTCTCTTCGGGCGGGTAACACGCGGAGCAGTTGCTTTCAATCAGCTTTGTTTGGGGACGCTGCTTTACAATGCGCGCGTAAGCGTCGTCACGTGGTACTTTTCATATTTCGCGGGTTTCCTTTATCAGTCAGAATAAATGAGTACGCAGTTAGTTCGTCGCTAAAAATAGCGCAGTTAGGTGCCCCTCGTGGTTACCTACAAGTGCCTCATTGACACTTTAGTGATTAGGGCAGTATTTCTCGAGTTAGATAATTAATTAAAATTAGTTATTAAGTCTCATTAACGAAACAATTACTCTACGCTTCTTCACAGCACTGCAAACATTATGCACTAGGTTTTCTTCGAGTTCCGCAATTTCTTTTTTTTTATATCTTGGTGCATGATAGCTGGGACACCCTGTAGATGTTTTCATTACAAATGTTGAGGACCCCGATGTTAAATCTGGTACTATTGGCATAAATACCAGTGACCATTTGCGCATCGTTTTATTGACAGACGCTACTGAAACGAAAAAATCTGGACGAAGCCCTGTCCCAACATTCCAAGATAGCAATGCAGTTTCTTTAGACCTTTTGCGTAAAGAAATAGCTACGATAAGATGGGAGGATGTATATGCTGCAAACGATCCGGATGTCGCCTACGAAGCCTTTCTGACGCAATTTACATCGGTCACTAAGAAACACTTTCCACGCAAACGTTTGCGCGCCACAAAATCAAGAAAGCCATGGATTACTTCCCAATCCTTGGAGCTGATAAGAGAGAAAGATTTTCTTTATACGTGTTTTCAAAAACTAGAAACGCCGCTTTTTTGTGGTATATAAGCCTTTTCGAAATAAGGTAATGAACTTTCTTAGACAGGCTAAACGAAACTACCTTTTCAACATCTTTAACGAGCAAGCACTGCAATGAACGAATGTTTTATGGCAAAAACTAAATTCCCTACTTGGCAGGAAAAAAAACTCACGCGAAGCACACAACTAATGCTAAAGGGTAAACCAACCTATAGAACGCAGCTAGCGGATGAGTTTAAAAATTACTTTTTTAATATTGTAAACAGTACTCACAACCCTCATGTCATCGAATATATGGCAGCTAGAAATTGCATAAGTGCATTCCTAACACCTACAAGCAGCGCTAAAATCTGGTCCGTGTTTCGTACGTTACGCAAAAGCAGATAATGTGATTACAATGACATGCAAATCCGACCCGTGAAGTAGACGGTAGACATAATCAGCCCTGCCCTTGCACATGCGTACAATCTTGCATTTTCAAACGGCGTTTTTCCAGCTCGAATGAAAATGGCTAAAGTTAGCGTGATATTTAAAGGCGGTAATAAAAATGAGTTATCTAATTACAGGCCCATATCCGTCCTATCCGTGTTCTCTAAAGGCCTTGAAAAAAATAATCACTTGAAAAATGACAGCATTCTGCGAAAAACATCGTATAATTACCGATTCCCAATTTGGATTTAGGAAAAGGTCTTCGACGGCAATAGGGCTACCCGCACAAAAGGAGTTAATTTTAACGTCGTTTTAAAATACGTTGCTACTACTAGCGGTGTTTGTAGGTTTTAAAAAGCTTTCTACCGGATTAACCAGATACCTTTGCTCACAAAATTTGAATATTATGTTTTCAGGGTTGTATTGTTAGATCTGCTACGAAGCTATCTGCAGTTTCGCAGCCAGGTTGTTATTGATAATAAAATATCTGCTATAAACATCTAAATTCAGGAGTACCCTAAGGAAGCACCCTTGGGCCATTACTGTTTATATTCCACATAAATGACATTGTCAATATTGCCGCCTCTTCAAAATTCGATATTTGCGCTGACGACACTACGTTATACTTTGAGGCAAAGGAACCTACACCATTGTTGCGCGATGCAAACGATGTGCTAGCAACGCTAAATGCCTGAAGCACAATCAATGAGTTACAAATTACCACCACAAAATCTAAAGCTGTGCTATTTAGACTAAAAAATGCGAAAGCCTGTATTGATGGTGGCCTCCACATCGGAGCATCTGCTGTGAGTATTGTGTCTCACTTTAAAAGTCTTAGTGTTTACTTTGAAGGGCACATGACCTGGAACAAACACGTTGAAAATGTGGTAGTTAGACTTTCGTGTACTGCTGGGATTGTTACGGAGTTGCGATTTTTCTAACCCCAAAAAAATCTAACTTGATTTACAACTCCCTTTTCTTCTCCCCCCTCAATTACTGCTTACTTGTGTGATGCAACGCAACAAATGCCAACATTACCAAACTCCATTTACTACAGAAGAAAGCTGTGCGAGCAATAGCAAACTCGACGTATGATGCGCACACATGACCACTCTTTGAAAGTATGAATATCAGTCCTGTTACACATTTATATAATGAAACAATAACAAAACGCTACCACAAAGAAAGGAAAAGATGCAGTTCTTCTTTTTTACATATTGCAAACTTAACACCCCACAGTCACAGCCACAATACACGTCATGCAGAACCATGGCTTGTTCCCCTCCCGAAAACAAATTATGGCAAGCAGCTGCTATGTTTCACTTTGCCTACGTTACTAAACTGGCATTAAAACCTGTGATTTGTAATTTTTGTTCTCTTTAGGTCTTGCTACGTACATTGCTGTATTTCAAACTGCGTTATGTCAGTATTTTTTGTTTCCTTAGGTGTCATTTCTTATCATTTTGTATTTCTTCCCTGCAGGCTGTGAGTATATAGTGTAATTTTGGGTGGGTGTATTTGTGTTTGTGCTGTATGCCGCAAAATACGGTCGTGCTGCGGTATTGATAGCTGATTTTACCCCATAAAAGCGAATTTTATGCATGCGCAGTCTGTACTACAATTTCAATGTGCACTTTAAATGAACTGTACATTAAGGAGCACGGACCCCTTCAAGCCCCTTTATAGGCTTTTTGTCCATGCTCTCGACATGTGTAAGTGTGTGGATGTCTAAAAACAGATTGATTGATTTATTACAAAAAAAAAGAACGTTTACTGTAGTAATATCGGTAATTGGGGTCAAACATGATGTTTGCTAATGCCACTATCACTACCCAGACAAATGCAAAGCGCATCACCATCATTATAATTATCCTAAACATAATCAAAATCGCTTAATTAGCTCAACTTTACGACGAAGCCTTCTCCCATTGACCTTTAACCACTCTTGTTCGCACTGTTGGGGTTAACTGGTTGTCTCAGAATTTCCTTATTTTGTCCCTCCATCGAGTTATGGCCCTTCTCCGCTTTTTAGATCCGTCTCTGGATATCCAGTCTGTTATCCTCGTTTTCTACCGGTGGTCATTTCACCTTACTAAATGGCCAGTCAAAGTCGATGTCTTTTTCTTTATTTGAACTATGATAGGGGCGAGGAATAAAGGCTCAAAAAAATACAGAATGGATGGACCGAAAAGCAGACACCAGCGCTACTTCCAACTGGCATTTATTCACAAAAATGTCCATGCTTACAAAGAAAACATGCGCAAATTAGTACGAAATTACACTATAAAGCGCTAAAACTATCTCTCGTGTGATTACAGCTGGCGCTATAATCTACAGAAAAAAAAGTAGCAACCGACGGCTGTTTCTCACGTGGTGCATGAAACGCAAAACACAAAAGCACATACAGCAGTAAATAAAAAGCACACTCGTAACCCCCCCTCCCCCTCTAAAAAATACTGAACTCTGGTTGAGCCCGATGTGGAATTCCTAAGAAGCAAGGTAGGCAATTTCTTTAGTCGATAAATTTAACGACAGCATGCTGATGCAAGCGTCACGCAGATGCAGCATTTCAGCCGCCTGAATGGTTTCTTGCTTTGATTGTGGGGTTTATTGCGGCGACGCAACGCAGGCGATGAGGTGCGCCGTAGTGGGGGGCTCCAGGTTAATTTTGACCACCTGTGGATATTTAACGTGCTACAAAATGTGGCCCACACGGGCGTTTTTGCCTTTCACCAGCATCAGAAAAGCGGCCGCCAGGGCGGGCAATAGAATCCGCAACCTCGTGTTCAGCAGCACAACGCCTTAGCCACTGAGCCACCACGGCAGGTATGAATGATTTTTTTATGACCTGGTTTTCCTGCTTTGCTATGCTCGTACCGTTGTAAAGCAAGGCGTGCATTTTCATTCCCGGCAATGTTTGTTGAGCGGTCCTTTGGGCCAGATCGTCACGTTGCGTAGATGATTGCGGAAGCGCACGTTAACCTAACGGGATGTGTGTCCTACGTATTTGTGACCGCATGCTAGAGGGATAACGTAAACCACATCTTCGGCGAACGCAACGAATTTTTGTGGTCCTTTATGCTTCATCTCTTTTCCTCTTTTACGGGGGGCAAATTACTTCGCAAATTTTTAAAGCTTTTCGGGGGTTATTTTTTAAAGAGGGGAACGTAATGTTTTTTCTATTTTTTGTTTGTGTGCCACGTGATAGAGCCATTGGTGGCGACCTATTGTTGTCTGTACATATGAGCACGAGATGTGATCACACCAGGCATGGTTAAATGCGCTCTATAGTTCAATGTTTTTTAAAAGTACTGCCAGCCTCGTTACACGGCTTTAGAGAGGGGCGGACATTCGGTACAAACAGAGATCAGACGAGATTGAAGATGAAACAAAAACATATGCGCAATATTCCGCACAAACAAAATGTTCCTTCTCGGCACTTCGGAAGCAAACAAAGAGTAAACATGTTTCTAGAGGATAAACATGAAACTGCACAACAATCGGCATACAATATTTTGCCATGCCATGATTTTCTGCTGAAAGGCGGGGAATGAAAGCAATGATTTATTCAAAAGCGCAGAAAGAAATTATGAAACCACCTGGTAGTCAACAACTAGGCCGGGTAGTGCCTTCTATTGGGAATCAGTGCGTGGGGGGAAAGAGTAGTTTAAACGCGTCGGCCCTCCATAAAAAATCCTTAACATTCTAATCTTGACAGGAGCACGTGGAGCACTGGCTAGGCGGTAGAATGTTCAATGTTTTCTCTATTCTAACGGACCGCTGTAGAGAAGGTAGAAAAATTTCATTCGGTCCTGGTAGCGCCGTGTTTCGAAGATTTAAAGTTCGGCTTCTAGGTGATTTGACCAGGGCGTGCGCCACCGGCATGAATGCTAAATAATTATAGCTAATTTCTCTCTGAGACTTTCTTAATTTTAGTGATGTTGGTTAGGGCGTGTGAAGTGCGGAACTCAGACAATTGAAGTGTATTTTATATGATGCCGTATATATGTTTATATGCCAAACGTTTTAGTTCAGGTGATTCGTTTTCTATGGACCACCGTAAAAATCTTATTTTATATATTGCTCTATTGTAAATGCATGTTATGTGCTCGTTCTACTGATGATCTGATGGAATTATTATCCCAACGTATTTGTAAGACGACACGACGAATATAGGCTCGTTGGTAATGCTATACGTGAAAGCTAAGGAATTCTTCTTGCGGGTAATGGCCATCGCAACAGTCTTTTTTAAACTATTTGCCATCTGGCATTTAGAGCATCGTCTTTCTAGTATAGAGAGCGAGTTGTTTGAATGTGCCTGATCACATAAATTGTCGACTTCGGTATACAAAATGCAGTCATGTGCAAAAAGTTTTATCTTGAAACGTATGTTACTAACGATATCATTTATAAATACAATAAAGAGGAGCGGCCGCAATACTAATCCTTGGGAAAGGCCAGAGCCACATATGCATCAGACAATGCTGTATCGTTGATTTCTACACATTGTTTTCATATTGACAAATAAGGTTCAAAAAAGTTAATAAAGTGTTGTTCTTGAAAATAGGCTTTAATTTAAGCAGTTTTTTGGAGTGAGGGACGCGGTCGAACATTTGTTTCGAAATCTTGGAATGTTAGGTCAATTTGCCTTTGCGTATCTAGAGTTGCCGCTTGGTCATGAACTGTATCTAGGAGCTGGATTACGGTCGAAAAGGCTAGCCACCAGAGATAATACATTGCGTCACTTATTTCGTTCTAGTTTACGAGATAGAATTGTGTTTGAAAATTACGTTTTCGTAGACTCCCATATAGACAACGTAAATATATTTGCCTGTATGATGTCGGGAGGGACAGAGTTTCTGTTCTCGTTATAGGGATGATATTCGCGTACCCCAATTCGGCTGGGAGTTCACCGCAAGACTCATTGATTAAATATTAAGGGTACATATTTCGAACACCTCTCAGCGTACTGCAAAGAAGCACATTCGGAATTCCGTCAGCTCCAGGCGATTTTTTGCGTCCAGATTAAGCGAGAGTGCTAAGACACCTTTTTCTGAAATTCTAAGATCACCAATCGGCACAATGTGTTCATAGCTATAAATCTGTGGGCTGATGCCGGCATCACGCGTGAACACTGAGCAGAAGTACTGGTCCAGCCCATCTGCGACTTCGGCACTGCCGGTTAAAAATTATCAGGAATACATAGTTTGGGGTTTTCTTTAGTTTTGGCAACAAGTGCTGCCATAACTTTCCGGTGAAGACACAAGGAAATTCTTTCGAGTATTGTTTTGGTAGTACTTTTTTTTATTTTTCAATTTTATTAGCTGGCAACATAAGCAAGCCGAGAATCCTATTGCTCGTGCGAGGAGTTGGCGTTGCTTCTATGGATTTCTTGCATTTCGTAGCTTCTGTTTTATATTTCGTTTGTTACTCAAGGGTTGCCGTTGCGCAGCACTTTTGGCTTTACCGGTACACAGTCACGCCCATATTTCAAAAGCAGGGGCTATAGCTTCCCCATATTTCATCCATCGGGTGCTTGCCTAATTCACACGTAGCATGTCTTTCAGACAAAGAGCCATCTGGAGTGTCCAATGCATAATTATCACTAGCACACGAAAATACTGAAATCATTCTTGCTTGTTTTTCAGTTTGTGGAGTAAAATTTACTTCCGACGAAAGGTGCACAAATTTGTGGTTTGATATGCCTTTGAATAACCTCGATTTGTGGGTTTTGGTCGGCAATGGCTTCATTTAAAAGAAAAGGGTCTACAATAAATAGGGTATTATTTTAATACGGGTGGATTCCATGACAAGCTGGGAAATGTGAAGTACTACTATATCAAGGAAAGGTTCAGACGCACTTGAAATGGCCTCAGAGAGATCGTTTTCCCAGTTTGCGGAGGGAGCATTAAAATTGCCTGCAAGTGGCATACTGCACCGCTTACTCTTAATAGGCATACGAGAAATCGTTAAGATTTTCAAAGAATATGTTGTTCCTACTTCGAGGCCGTCAGAACCATCCTAATAATATGTTGCAATCATTGAGAAAACGTTTCATAACACTGTCAGTTACTGTGACAGCAGGCAGCCTAACAACAGGCAACGTCTCCTGAAAAACCATTGTGACTCCGCCGCCACTCGAGTCCCTGCCATGTGTGTAGATTCCGTAACCGCGAGGCGTTATTTCAGATTCGGCGATATCACTATGCAACCATGTTTCTGGTACAATTAAAACGTTGCTTTTGTGAGCAGTACGGGACTCTCTAATTCCGTGTATTTGTTTTTTATGCTCCGGTCATTTAGGTTTCAACACCAGAACCCCAAATTTTTTTGACGCAGTAACGCTGTCATTGTAGTCTTTTAGGAATTTCCTTTCTCAAAATTATTGGTATACATTTCATCTCATAAGTGTCCCACCATTGTTTGGTTGTAACCCTAATTTTGTCATGCTGGAGCCTTTATTAACTGCTTTGATCTCGTTAACCAAGCTGCCCCTATTATGCTTCCTTATCTGCCATGTCATTGAAGAAAAATGTTCCGAGATCGACATGGTTTGCCCTTTGAGCTTGTGGCAGCTACTAAGCTCATTTGGCTTCTCTAGGTTGTTTATTAACTTCAGAATGAGGCCGGCGCTTCATTGTCTGCTTACAGCCAATCCTAAGCAGTCTTTCAACGAATATAGTTGGTCACCTAAATGATTAACAAATACTTGTTTATTTAGCGCAGTTATTAGTGTATCCGTTGTTTTGTCCGCAGATTCCTTTATGCTAACGTTTAGTAGGTTGTTTCGCATGAGTGTGTCGCGTAAATCAGCTAATTTTCTAGATTGTGTATTCTTCGCTGCACGTTCTCGAATTGCGCTCTGATTTCAGCTTGTTTTACTGCTATAGCTTAAACATACGGATGTTTGAACTAAATAGTGTCTAAAAAGTTTTGGATATTTTTTGGACCATCAAGAAAATATCTTAGCATTTCCTCAGTATTGGATTCATAAATAGATTCAATATCACCGCAAAGCTGTAGTAGCGCGAGAAAACTTTTTCTCTCGCAATTGTAGGCAGTACAAACGCTGATAGTGTAGACACTTCATCTAAACAAGGCATTGGTTGGAGGTTTCTACCCAAAAGGTGCATCTTACTAACCTGCGTCCAAAACCACAACGGGTCATCATGCCTCTGCCGGATGGCCAGCTGACGTGCCAAGAGAAGGTATCCCGACGAAGGAGACTGTTTACGTGTTGAGGAGGCACGGAACATGAATACGGTGGTTTCCGGTCAAGGCTTGCCCAGGCATCCAAGTGCGGCAACGGACCTACTGCGCATTCACCACAAGGCAATGAAAGGGGGAGTGTAGAGCTGACGCTGATGATCGTTCCATGAAAGGCACAGGTCATTGTGGTCACCGCCAGAAAAATCTCCGTGAAAAGCCACAATGGGATCATCAGGACACTAATGATTGCCCATCTGACGTGCCTATTGTGCGTAAAACTAGTATTCTTAGGGGCGAAGCTCCTCTTGCTCGGGCCCTGTCCCGTCCTTCGTTGCTGCTGTATCCGGCACGGCACACTAATGACGATTGTGGCAGGATCCTCCCAGGGATTGGCCAACCAAAGATTGGCCGAAGAGGTCAAAACGTACAACGCGTTCGTTGCGACCCAACATGAAGAATAGGAAGAAGAAGAGATTGTCGTTCATCGCCTTCGAGCTCAAGACACGTACCGAGGGTACGCGACACAAGACGGTCTGCAGAAGGCGACGGCCAAGGTGTCTAAATTGTCACACACCGAATTCGCCAACTTGCCCATGGAGATTCTCATCGTCCCAAACAAGCCCTACATAATCACCACAAACATCGACGACGTCGACGGGCTTGTCAACGCAGCGTTAGTAAGCTTGACGTGTCACGTCTTTATATGATATGCGGGCGAATGTTTCACGGTTTTACCGGTAAGCATGTTAGCTCCGCCCCTCTCATCAGCATTCACTTTGTGGAGACGGCGGGATTTTTTGCTGTATCCTTTTGCACGCTCCAATAAGGCTAATTATTTCAAGTGACGTTATTTGTGCCTTTATTTCCACTAAGCAGCGCATATCCCTATTTATCTTTTGTTTTTGTGGGCCTGTTTGCAACTCTATTTATTAGCCAATCAACTGTATGACATGTTTTGGTTTCTAATTTATTCTCTAGTCGCCTTCTCATTGTGTACACTCAACATCATCGTCATCATCAGCCCATTGACACCCACTGCAGGGCAAAGGCATCTCCCATTATTCTCCGATCATCCCGATCCTGCGCTAAACGCGACCAATTTATCCCCGCAAACTTCTTGATCTCATCTTCCCATTTAACTTTCTGCCGCCCCTGCAACGCTTGCCTTCTCTAGGGATCCACTCTGTTACCCTTAATGACCTTCGCTTTACATGACCTTCGCATCTTTCCTTCGCATTACATGCCCTGCCCACGTCCATTTCTTTTTCGTAATTCCTACGTATATGTCCTTAACCCGCATTTGTTCCCTTACTCACTCGGCTCACTTCTTGTCGCTTAATGTTAAACCTATCATATTCCGTTCCATTGTAGTCTGAGTCGTCCTCCCTTTAAGTTGAACCCTCTTTGTGAGCCTCCAAGTTTCTGCCTCGTTGGGGAGTACAGGTGAGATGCAGCTGTCATACACTTTCTTCTTCTGGGACAATGATAGATTGCCATTCATTATCTGAGAATGCCTGCCGTATTCACTCCACCCCATTCTTATCCTTCTAATTTCTCTGCGTAGTGGTTGGAATGCGGGGTAACAACTTGGCCTAAGTGGATATATTCGCTTACCACTTCCACTGCCTTACCACCTATCTGAAACCGCTGTGCTTTCCCGAGGTTATTGGACATTATTTTAGTTTTCTGCATATAATTTTGGCGCCCACGGTTCTACTCTGTCTGTCCAGTGCAAAACGCATGCTTTGCAATTAGTCCCCCGAGTTACTCAGCAAGGCAACGTCATCTGCAAATCTGAGGTTGCTGAGGTGTTCTCTATTAACCCTTACTCCCACCAGTTCCCAATCTAATGTTCTCAATATTTTTAAACACCCTGTGATTAACATCAAAGAGATTGTGTCTCCTTCTCTGATGCAGCGGTCGCGCAGAGGTAGAGCATCCGCCTCGCGTGCCGAAGGACCATGGCTCGGATCCCGGTGCCGGACAATCCCCACCGCATTTAAAAAGAGAGAAAAAAATTCGCGCGTACATGGACTTGCAGAATGAGGCTTGGGGTGCGTCCTGACACCGGCGAAAACCGCCGGGAATGCACTCCCTCACCAGAGCAGGAGTGGCCATCCTGGTGTAGTGACGGCTGCAACCTCACATGAATACGCCAATTAACCCGCGGCTTGTGTACACTACCCGCCCGCGAACTGTGCTTTGAGGGAAAGCCCACGTCAGGAATGCCGCTTTTTGACTTCTCCCATTTGTTCACTTCTGTTTATTCCTATAAAAAGCACAAATTATCCACATTCAAAAGGTACGTAGCCGGCCGAGTAGAGTGCGACATTCACGCTGAGGAATTCGGAGCACGTATCAGTATATCTTCTTTGGTGATGCGCATGCATTTGTGTTTCCGGTGTCTCCAGCGAGAAAGCGCTTCACCCGCCGCGGTGTCTCAGTGGTTAAGGCGTTATGCTGCTGAGACCAAGGTCGCGGGTTCCATTTCCGGCCGCGGCAGCCGCTTTTCTGGTGGAGGCGAAAAGCAAAAACGCCCGTGTGTGCGAGATTTCGGTGCACATTAAAGTTGGTAAAATAATACGGAGCCCTCGATTACGGCGCGCCTCATCGCCTGCGTTGCATCGGTGTGTTAAATCCTACAATCAATCATCGAGAACGCGCTTTGAATGTGCCGCTGAAGTGAGCGCGGAAGCGTTCTAGCTTAGTTATGGTAGGCTCCATTGCATGCCACTTTGCTTTAACGACGACAATCGACATTTCTGTGCACATTGACCAAAAATATGTAAAGTTCGTTGCAAATAAAAGATCTTGCGCGCATATATGCTTGAAGGCTACTGCTAAAACCGGTAAATCACTTGAAAAACTTTATGCTGATTGCACACGTAAGCTTGCGTTATTTCGCCAAAGTATTGAAACATTATATTTGAGCTAGAAATATTTCCGTCTCTTGAGGAAATGTCCCTGTTAGTGACATGTGGGTAGGTGATGTCAGAGTGAAATGTAGATAAACTATGTGCCATTCCATGGGTGACGGCGGAAAATTGGGGAAATTTCTCTAGTGGCTGTACTTAGAGCCACGCCGCTTCAATACAACGGTTGGCTAACATTGCTGGGAAGAATGGGAGAGGTTATTTTGTTAAAACAAATACGAAGTGCCGAGCCTAATAATCATAATGAGGCTTGTTCTATGTTACCATCTCGCTGCAGACATTTCACCCGCATTGTTTTATCGCTAGGAGAACGCGGACGCAGGCCGGAACTAACTACGATACGCTTACGCTGACCTGCTAAAACAGATGAACCGTAAAGAACGGTTTCTACGTCTCCAATAAGGGATCATGACCCGCTACTGATGAGAACTCTGGGCTAGGGATAGTCTGGATGTGAAGAGCCTGACGGGCATCTGGAAGTCTTCGTAAATTCCTTTATTACCCTGTGGTAACATAATGTGAAGGCCGTTGAAACGTTGGTTGAGGCGTCGCTGCAGGCGACCAGCAGTGGTCGCGTAGAGCAAAATGAGGTGGTCCCCCCACTCGTGGCACGGCAAAAAATGGTGACGACTATGATGCATGGAGCATGGGGAGAGTTTTACACCTACAACGTGTTGGCTACACGTTGGCTACACGGTGGTCATCACCGGCAGCATGCATTGGTAGTATATCTTTTTTTTGAGTGATATTGGTAGCTTAATTTTTATTATTGAGGAGTGGTTTCAGCACGCTCCCGAGCCTATATTCATTCTGCACCGAGTTTCTTTCTTGTGGTTGGGGTCAGCACTAAACATCAGTCCGGGGTAGCTATATTCTTGAAATTTCTCTAACGTTTTGTTTCTAAAGCTGAGGAGTGCGGTTTCGGGAAGTTTATTCCTCCTCACTGTAGCTTTACTTATTTTTATGTTTAGACCCGCGGCCTAGTGTTGTTCCTGGACCATTTTTGCCCATGCTCTGCAGCCTCACATAGAAAACTATGTCGTCTACAAACTGTAAACGGCTTACGTATTACCCGGGTATTCTTATGCCGTTGTATTCTAAGATATGCTTTCTGAATACCGCCTTCAAGACATGATGTGAAAAGTTTTAGCAAGATGGTATCTCCCTGTCTTACTCAAGATCGGATCGGAAATTTGTCGCTTTCTTCGTGAAGGATTATGCTGCCCGTACATCCCTAATATATATCCTCTACAAGTGGTGTGTACGTCTCTTTTATTCCCAGTCTTCTAAAGGTTCTAGCACGGCTTCCTCGTTTACTGAGTCGAACGCTTTCTCGTAGTCGATAAAAATCATGTGGAGGCGTTCAGCGCACTCTTCGGATTTTTCTATGACATTGTTGACGGCATGGATGTGATCAATGTTGGGTCGCCTTTCCTAAACTTATTCTACTGTCTGGGGTTTAGTGAATCTAGGTTGTCATTTACGCGGTTAACTATTACTTTGCTAAACAGGTTGTACAAATTACACCCATCTCCCCGAAGGGAACATTGAGTAGGATGCGGAGCATCATGGGGGTTCCGTTTGCGTTTCCGTGATGTTGGTTAGCCAAATTTGGTGGAAATGTAGTGAACCCCGTAATGCTCATATATCCTACTCATGGTTCCCTTCAGGGAGATGGGTGTAAGTTTCCTTATTGTATGCGTGTATACGCGAGTGAGACGAGATTGAAGTGGTATCTAAAGGTCTGTTAGTGTTTGTGCTGATGCTCTCACCTAATTGCGTGAGCACACTGACCGACGGGGCTTTTGCTTCCATCCTACTTCATCTGAATAATCACGGAGTCAAGCGCAAGCACAACCGGAGTCAAGCGAAGCATGCGGCGAATCCGTAGGCCAATCCCTAGGGGCATCCTGCCAAAATCATCAGAAGTGCTGCGGACGGCGCGACAGACGTACACGCCCTCCTCTTCGCAGCTTTGTCTTCTTCTTCTTCTTCGTCTTCAGCGATTCCCCTATGGGAAGATGACGACGGTGGCGCATGCGCAGGTCGTCTGCGGACGCCAGACCACCGCCAAGGCCACGGGACATACCCCCGAGCATAAGACGCTCCGCATCTAAAAAACTGAGAGTAGGCTGATGGGTCAGTGATCGTCAGCATAATTGTATCTCCATTCTGATGAATTAGAATTACGTTGGCGGTTTTTGAGGCTATGGGATCTTTTTGAGTCTTTACCCGTTCTGAAAATAGTATAGCAAGCTTTTTCAGCTCAATACCTAATCCTTCTTTTAAAATATCTGAGGTTGTACCGTCGTAACATGAGACTTTTTCTTTTTTCATACCGTTAGGAGCTTTTCCTAATTCATCTTTAGTTAGTAGTTGAATATCAAGAGCTATTCATGTATGTTCAGTAGTCTTCCATGGTTTAACATCGCTTGCGTGTTATCTGCAGTAAAATCGTTCGGATTCCTTTAAAATCTTGTTCATGCTGTGTGCAATGCTACTCTGCTGGTCTCTGATTGTGTGCATTTGGTCTTTTTCGATTGCCAGCTCCCTCTAAGTTGTTTTTATTCTGCCTTTTATTTCCACTGTTTCCTCGATCTTCACCATAGTATATGCGCGCATGTCGTTTGTTTATTTCTGGTAATACATTTTCAACAGCCCTTGTAACTCAACTTTATCGGCCGTAGTTTACGCTTCCGTGATTAAACGTTTAGCGATGACTTGCTCCCTACAAGCTTGCTCCCTACATGCTGCCTCTCTCACAGCTGCCGCTCATTTTCTGATTGCCATTTTTAGGTTATAACTTAGCCTCTCTACGTTCTGCCTGTTCTCCTCATTCAACAGCAGGAATTTGTTTTGAAGAGTTATTTAAAACACCATTGTCTTGGCTCTAACTTCGTTCTTGGTAGTGTTCGTGAGCTTCGTTCTTTGTCTTTTGAGATTCAGCCTTACTTTTCATCTAGCCACCCTATGATTGCTGCTCCGAATCTTGCGGAGCACATCTATTTCTTCGAAATACCCAAGTCGTCGCTCAAAATGTAGCCAATTTTATTTTTGTTGTACCGTCGGGAGTTGTATATGTTAATTTCCCATTTTGTTTTCTGATACACGTGTTTATCAACCTGCTGCTTTTTGTTTCCTTAAATACCCCGAGCGTAAATTCTAACCATAGCGATTCTCTAGTCTGAAGTTTCCAGCTGACCTTTCTCCCAGTTGCTTCTTACCTACTTTTGCGTATAAGTATCCAAATACAATATTGATCTGTATTGTTACCTCATTCATTATATATTACACGTCCTCGCACAAACTGTCTACGTATTCATCATCATAGGTAGTTGTTGGCATTTAGGCACGTGCTCGAATACCCTGTATATCTTGGAAAATATGATCACCGTGGCTGCGACTTTTTTATCCACAAGCAGGATCCGAAAGTGAAAAAACCCTAGCTTCATACCATTTTTTATAAAGCATTGCATCATATGTGAGTTTATTATGGCAGTTTGTTAGGAAAAGATCACTTTATAAGGGGCAGAACATCATTAGAGATTTCTATTTATTTGTCAGAAAATCACATTTCTTGAATTGATCACTGCGTCAGCACTGAAATAACATATGAATATGGAAAAGCATTTGAAAGGTTGAATACTTTTATATACTTTTATTGGATCATTTGGCACTTTGGCAGCGAAATCAAGAGCGAGAATTATTCGTAATATATCTCCTGCACAAAATTGGCTGCTGTGCCTAGCAGCTGATATGGAATTCGTAATTGCCAACGCATTTTCCGTGCCTGCAGTCTCCTACTGGACATTTTCTGGTTCCGTCAGATGTCGTGGCGTTCTGTTTAGGACGCGGAATAGAAAGAACTTTTATAAAATTGCACGCAATGAAGTACGAAAAATTAAACACAGGGTTAATAAATGTATGTTTTATATAGAGTCAATAAATGGTAGGGACAACAGTGAACTACATATTTTAAAAGTTCGAATTGTAATAATTTACGGTTTAGGCCATGCGTTTGTGACCACTGCTCTCGCATGATTGATATTGTGTTTGAAAGCGGCTAATTTTTAGGGGGTAGAGTATGGGCTTGCGAAGCTGCCTGCATGATGTATATTGTATCAACAAAATATTCAAAGTTCGTCGTTTCTTTTTGATCCCTTTCTATTGAAAACGTAACCTGTATTACAAAGTGTTCTGCCTGAAATTGAGGCTTAGGGAATAAATACAATGTTCGCTAAGGAACCTTTCAAAGCACTAAAGGTGATCTGATAGTGCAACTTCGGACATTGGTATAATGGGACAATATTTCACATATCTACGTATAACTACGTTTTGTTCACTCAATAAAGTGAACAAAAAGTAGTTCTCCGAGACCAAGACATTCACATTATAAAATGGGCAATAAACGCACTTTGCTGATTTATAGGAAGGAATGTATGAGCGCGTAAAGATATGAAATAACCATTTCGAAAGTACAGTGGAACCACACACATATTCCGTGAAACACTTGTAAGTATAATGCTCAATAGAAAAAAACCTTGGCCTCAATTTTCTGTAATATTTTCTGTATTTTTTTCTGCCGTAGAGAGCAGAATACTTAAGACTACACAAAATATTTCAGTGTACACGACTATCCTGTTTCATTTACGACAGGTTAAGAGATTTTTTAAACTATAAATATATTTTTCATCATGTAAACACGTTGACTGCTCAATTACAAAACCAGTGTTCGCTTCCCTGGAAATTAATAGCTGCTGGTACTAGTGTAACTAATAATTGACGTAGTAGTAGGTGGGGTCTGCTTCTGGCAAAGAGGCGTCGCTACCAAAATAGCACTAAGTTTTTGTTCGACGGTACGGAGTAATATGTTCACTGATGTAATAATTTAGAAACAGAAAATACTGAGCTGCAAACCTTTTACATCAACTCTCCTTTTTCAGTGTAAACGTTACAACACTTGCCCCGGTATAGCAGTATTTCCAACTAAAGGGAACATGGCATGTAGTATAGCGAGGTATGGTCTTCAGTTGCCTGCAAGTAATTTCTGTTGCTTTACGTGTTGACAACATTGTCAAATTTTTTCCACACTGTACGAGATGGGCGGGGGAAATGCGTAGTTGTTTCATGAAATCTTAGCTTCACAATCTTATCGACACTGAGCAGAAATGTTTCCTGAATTTTAGATGATAATGTCACGGAACAGTTGAGTGAAGGTGATGAGGGCTGCTGCGGCTATGTGCTGTTTGGGCTGACTTTTAGAAGAGGACGGAGGGCTTCCAGCTACCGGTGTCTGTAATCTCTCGCTGACGTTGTTCAGCATTGTAATTTTAGTCAATACATTGTATTTCCGTGCTTCTGCCTCGTAACATCTTGGTGGAGGTTGCCCGCTTTTCCCATTTACCACGTAACTGCGCCGCGGGCGTCAAATTCCGCCGTCCAGTGTGCCTAATAGCAGCGACTCTGCTCCAGGCGCTGGCATTCCCACCATTGTCGTGTCTCACCCTCGAAAACCTGGAAGGTTCACTTGCAACGATGAAGTCGACGCTGATAAGGGGATCCGCATGTTAGAGCGGGTAAGCTGTCTTAACCGGTGGGATCCCACAGTGATGTTGGCCAATGCTCCGTGTTGCCTGAAAGGCACAGCACTGACATGGTACGACACCAACGAAGAGACATTGACCAGCTGGGACGTCTTCAAGAAGAAGGTATGGGCAGCGTTTGGAAACACTCCTCACCGTCAGCGTGCCACCCAAAACAACCTCGCGTCTCGTGTGCCGAGTTCAACCGAATCGTACAGTACATTTATTCACGACGTACATGCTCTGTGCGTCAAGGCTGACCAGGCAATGCCTGAGGAAGAAAAGGTTGAGCACATCTTAAAAGGCATTGCGGACGACGCTTTCAATTTACTAGTTTTCAAGAACACCTCAAACGTAGATGACATCATTGCAGAGTGACGACGCTTGGAGCAAGCCAAAAGCCGCCATAATGCCAAACACTTTGTCCGCCTTCCGAATACGGCCGCTACTTCGTCTTGCGAAGAAGTGCTGCTTTGCCCAGGCGACGTCGCCCCACCTGCCCCACCTGAGACGCTCACCAGAATATTTCGTCCAGATATTGAGGCCATTTCACCAGCCCCACTCACTACACCAAGCGGTGCAGCCCATCCATTTCTGTTATTCAAGCGGTCATCCGCAAAGAACTTGACAAGTTGGGCCTTCGCCCGGTTGGCGCCATCAATCGTCAGGACGTCCACCCGGTTCTGCAAAGCTCCGCACCCATCTATCATACTGAACCTTGTAGGTTCCGCAATCCGGCTGCCTGGCTGACCCCTGACGACCGTCTGATTTGCTTTTGATACCATCGTATAGGACACATCTCCCGTTACTGCCGCAATCGCCCTTAAGATGCTTCCCGTACTTCGTACTATACCTCCCGGTGACCCGAGAATGCTCCCCGACGATTTTCACTTTATGGTGATACCAAGAGCTCCGACGCCCCTGCGTCGTTCTCCAGACTTAGCCGTTCGTCTTCGCCTCTAGGTCGCCAGTCCCCGTCCCCAGAAGCTCGCAGTCCGATGTCACCGTCCTGCCCCGGCCGCCTCTTCCCGGAAAGCTAGATCGTGCAGCTTTCAGAGGTGATCCTGCATTGACGACCCCGACCGAAAATCCAGCGCCCGCTTTACTTGAACCTTGCAATCTTCTTGATGTCCTTGTTGATAGAGTTCCTGTCCAGGCGCTAATTGACATGGGCGCAAACATAACTGTGATAAGTGCGAACCTCTGCAGCCGACTCAAGAAAGTGCTCACTCCTGACCCATCCCGTGCTCTTCGAGTTGCTGATGGAACTTCCCCTACTGTTGCCAGTATGTGCACCGCCCGCGTCACCATCGCCGATCACCCAGTTGCCGCTTTGTTTACTGTTTTGCCCCGCTGCTCCCATTACCTTATTCTTGGCCTTGATTTTCTTTCTAAACATTCTGCGCTTATCGACTGTTCGGAAGGCGCCATCAGCTTTGATATACTTTGCCCAGAAAATTTGCCCGAGGATATGCAATGTCGCTTACATTCGACGGAGTTCATTCGTCTCACCCCGCGAGCTGCTACTGATATTCTACTTTCTACGTCGCAACCTGTTCCCGACGGTGACTACTTCCCTGCCCGACAAACTGATGCTCCACTCAGTCGAGACTTGGCCCCTCCGCACACCGTGGTGCGTGTTCGAAACAACTGCACTACTCTCACTTTGCTTGATTTTGGTGCTTCTCAGCAAATTATTCCCGGTGGCATGACCATCGCGATGGCTCACCCGTTCGACAACTGTGACGTCGTGACCCTACCTTCTCCCTCGCCCACATGCGCTCCCGGTTCCTGTACCTTCTCTTTACCGCTCTTCACCGAAAAATTTATTCACAACAATTATTGCCCCTGATCTCTCAAACGAGCATACTGCAGCCCTTTATCGTCTCTTGCTCTCTTGCACTCGTTTCTTGCACTCGCCCTCTCGGCCAGACAAGTGTGGGAAAGCACCGTATTCACACGGGTGACGCCCGCCCGATCCACCGCAGGCCATACCACGTATCCGCCGCTGAACGCCGAATTATACAAGACGAAGTCGACAAAATGCTCGCTGAGGACATCATCGAAAACTCTTCCAGTCCTTGGGCGTCACCAGACACTGGTTAAAAAGAAAGACAATACGTGGAGTTTTTGCGTCGATTACCGTCACCTGAACCACATAAAAAAGAACGTGTACCTCTTCCCCGAATCGACGATGCCCTTGATTGCCTTCATGGAGCAAACAATTTTTCTTCCATCGACCTGCGTTCCGGTTACTGGCAAATCGCTGTGGAATAAATGGACCGAGAAAAAACCGCCTTTATTACACCGGATGGTCTCCACCAATTTAAAGTAATGCCTTTCGGTCTATGTAACACGCCAGCCACGTTCGAAAGAATGATGGACGCGGTCCTTCACGGCCTTAAATGGACCACCTGCTTGTGCTACCTCGATGACGTCATCGCTTTCTATCCGACCTTTCAAACGCATTTAGAACGTTTATCAACGGTCCTTTGTTTTCCTCGCGCAGGTCTTATATTGAATTATTCGAAATGCCGATTTGCGCAACGTCAACTTCGAATATTCCGTCACGTCATGGATGCCCGCGGCGTTCAGCCCAATCCAGCTATAATACACGCAGTCAAAAACTTTCCCTAGCCGCACACCGCAAAAGTCTTCAGAAGCTTCCTTGAGCTATGCTCCTACATCCCCCGCTTCATACAAAATTTCGCCCATATTGTCAGCCCTTTACCTGACCTCCTCAATAAAGACGTTCCATTCACGTGGGATTCTTCACAAGCTGAAGCCTTTTCCACGCTTATTGATAGGCTTACTAGCACTACTATTCTAGCCCACTTTGACATTTCTGATCCAACCGAAGTACGCACTGACGCTAGTGGTCATGGCATAGGAGCGGTCTTAGTGCAACACCAGACTGGCAAAACCGCGTGATTGCGTACGCCAGCCGCCTCCTTTCGGTCGCCGAGCGCAACTATTCCATAACCGAACCCTAGCGTCTCGCCCTAGTGTGGGCGGTGGCGAAGTTCCACCCATATCTCTTTGGCCGTCCGTTTTCTGTCGTCACGGATCATCACGCCCTGTGCTTGCTGCAATCACTAAAAGATCCTACGGGCCGCCTTCGCCGCTGGGCTTTGCGTTTAAAAGAATACTGGTTTTCAGCCGTCTACAAATCGGGACGGTTGCACCGTGAGGCCGACTGTTTATCCGTTACCCCGTGGATCCTCCAGACGTAGCCTGGAATGACACAGAGGCATGTAATTTTTTTCATCTCCATACTGCTGCAAATCGGTAGTGAACATTACCGGGACCCCTTACTCCGATGAATAATCGATCGCCTCCGTACCAATTGGCCTGATCGAACCTCCCAGAATTACGTACTGCAGGACGGTGTCCTACACCATCAGAACTGTCAATACGATGGCGCAGAACTGTTGTCTATGATACCCTCTCACTTGCGCTCCACCGTCCTTGAACAACTTCATGACAATCCACTTTCTGGTAACCTTGGCGTTACGCGCACATATGCTCGCGTACGCCTCCGTTTTTTTTGGGTTGGCTTGTACCGTTCGGTCAAGAAGTATGTTCAAGCTTGTGACCAGTGCCAACGGCCAAAGGTCACCTGCAAATTACCTGCTGGACTCTTTCAGCCTCTTCTATTCCTCACGAACCATTTCCCCGAGTCGGTCTCGACCTCCTGGGGCCTTTTCCTGCATCCACATCTGGCAATAAGTGGGTTGCCTTTGCAACAGATTATGCGACACGCTACGCCCTACCCAGAAGCTGCGCAACTGACGTGGCTGACTTCTCCCTTTACTATGTCATCCTGCATCATGGAGCACCTCGACAGCTCTTGACCGATCGGGCCGTAATTTTCTCTCTAAAGTAATTGCCGACATTTTTCATTCCTGTTCCACTAAGCATACATTGACTACCGGTTACCACCCTCAAACGAACGGCCTCACGGAGCGCCTAAAGCGCACGCTGCTCAACATTCCTTCTATGTACGTTTTCTCCCACCAGCGGGATTAGGATGCCGCCTTGCCATTTGTAACCTTTGCCTACAATTCCTCCAGCCATGAAACAGTTGGTTACTCCCCGTTCTACCTGCTATCTAGCAGGGAACCCGCTTTACTTTTGGATACCCTCGTATCCCCTTCCTCAACTCCTCCTAAGTCAGTACGTCAGCGACGCCATCGCGCAGGCTGATCTCGCTCGTCAGATCGCTCACACACGCCTCACTTCGTCAGAAAAATCCCAGGAGTCCCTCAATGATCGCCACTACACCAGTGTCCAATTCCAGCAAGGTTCATTGGTGCTACTGTGGTCACCCCAGCGTCATGTAGGACTTTCTACTAAACTACTTTCTCCTTACACCCGCCCTTATCACGTGTTGCGCCGCGTCACCGACGTCACGTACGAAATCACGCCGCACCCGTCCTCCTCTGCCCAGCCCCACACGGGCATTGTTCACGTGGCCACGCTTAAGGCTTACCACCCCAACGCTTAAACGTTATGTCCCTAGACGCCGTGGCGGTGTCTTCCCGCCGGGGGGGGGCGGGGCGGAGGGGGGGGTTGTGTTATGGTACAGTTGAGTGAAGACGATGAGGGCAGCAGCGGCTATGTGCTGTTTGGGCTGAACTTTGACAGGAGGAAGGGCTGCCAGCTAACGGTCTCTGTACTCTCTTGCTGGCATTGTTCAGCATTGTAATTTTAATCAATACATTTTATTTCCGAGCTTCGGCCTCGTGGTTCGATTCCCGGCCGCGACGGACGCTTTTCTGATGGAGGCGAAAAGCAAAAGCGCCCGTGTGTACGAGATTTCGGCGCGCGTTAAAGATTCCCAGGTGGTAAAAATTAATCTGGACCACTCCACTACGGCGCGTCTCACCGCCTGCATTGCGTCGGCGCGTAAAACCCTACAATGAGAATCAGAATCAGCTTCTGCCTCACTAACAATAACACTTCATTCTGGGATATTAAATATTTGGAGTTTCAAAAGAATTAAAGCACGTCTCAACATACTGGCACCCCGTCGTGGCTTTACTCCATCGCCTACGGTAGCTTCCTTTATTAGTATACATATAATAACATTTTATTAGCTGAAATATTTTTTGGGAAACTCCTTTCCACAAAATTAAATTATAGTTGTAGGGGCGTTTGAGTATATCGAAGACTGGAAGATTGCTCTAGATAAACGTGTTCAATAATTTCGCACGAATATTTTGGGGAAAACGGAAGATTTTTTAACTACTTTATTACGCTCACAAAAGAATCGGAGAAAGCGCAAAAAAGGTATTTGCGGGAAAAAAGTAATTCCCTACGTTACTTATGCCGATGAGTTTCTCAAGGAAAAGTCACCAGAATAAATGTGCCTTTTTTTTTTGTGCTTCAAAAAATTATGCTCCCATGCGTACACCGACGACCATCAATGGATGTGAAACTTCGTCGTGAGGGATTTTTGGTTCCCGCCTCAGTTTGTATTTAAACTCGCACATAATTTTCGCATAATTTGTGGAGCTTGTACTTTGGCTGGCACGCAGCTTAGATAGCAGGAATTGTTAAACGGAGGAGTGCACGAATTTTAGTGTAATTTTTCAAGTCCACGCATTCCTTTCCCAGGTGAAGCTGCTTCGACCGTGTTGGAAAGGCGAGTCCGATGGGCGGTGGCTTCGTTACAAGAGCGACCTAGCTTTGATTCCGACCACTGGAAGCGATTTTATTTCACCTCACTCACAATTATAATCGTCGCTCGAGCATGGTGGCTTTTGTATAGCGCCTTTTCGACGCGACGTACGCCATCTGTCAGACAAACAAGACTTTCTTTTAATAAAATGTGTTTAGTCGCCAAGACTTCAGGTACGCCGCACATGTCGCACACTTTATGTCAAAAAAATCTGGTTTGCCTCACCTAAGGCGCGCTTCTGTTTACTATGCTCCTGTCAAGCCTTTCTGAATGAGATAAATTCTTGTAAGAGTTTTTTTCAGTTGAGAAGAAAAATATCTCGCCTGAAAGGTATAACGTAACTTTCAAGCAAGCATCTACTTTTAAAACCGTTCCAATGTAGAGGGGCTTCCGAAATATATTTTGTTCTTTTGTTTTTGAACTGTCCAAAATGTACTAGCTTTGCAATTTTGCGATGCTACTATCAAACACCGAAGTTTTGGCTTTTTGTATTGTACTAAACACTAAACCTCCGAGCCGAGCTGTTTAAATTTCAAAACTATGCGAAGGATGATCTTGGCGCTTGTGTTCTATGTACTAAGCGTTTAGTTTATTATCTGTCCAAACGCAAACGCGGCATGTCAGATTATGTTGCCCAGGCTTTTGATGCGCAGGATACGTTTTCCCGCAGTGTCAGGAACGGTGCAACAAAGCAGTTCACGTTATTTTAATACCAGATGTGTAATTACACCGGGTAAAAATGATGCAAAGGACTTGTGCATATAAGCTTTATCGCACCGTAATCACCATGCAAATATTGCAAGAAAATGAACTGAGCTGAACAGAACAGCGATCAAGTGCAAGGCCTGTATGCACAAAATCCCCGAATTTCACCGACTTTTTGCCCGTTTAGGGTTCAATTCCTGTTGGAGGTTCAATATAATGCTTGCTTAACCTGGCGGTTCATGCATATCCTACTGCTCTTGCAGTGTGAAAAGTAAACAAAATGTGCCAGATTTATTTTGTCAAATGAGCAAAGCTGTGAATCAACGTAATTGACGTGTGGAACATCGAATGGATGTTTGGTGTTTTCTATGGCAAATCGTACGCACTTTAAAGGTATAGCGATATTGTCTGGCTATGTATTTTGTCTAAACTGTAGAGGCTGTGTGATATGAAGCCTGTGATATACAAACTGAATTACCTAAAACTGGACGTTCATGTAGCGGGAGTGACAAAGATCGTTTGCAGACCACGCTCTGTTGCAAACGCGTGCGCCGTTATTTGTTTGTTCAAATTTGAGGAATATCGGCTGAAAATTTAGCTGCGTTTATTTCGGAAATTTTTATGTCGCCTGCATCCTTCTCGTGACCTATTTGCGCTTGCAACGCCTGTGGACAATGGGGTGCACACAATTTGGAAAGCTTCCTCCCATGCGGATTTTCACTTCCGGCTCATCTGCTTTCTCCACAATATGGCTGGCTCAAAATACAAAGTTTTATACGCGTATAACGATCCTAATCCTTACAATGGCTACCATGGTGTCAAGTTTTGTCACGTTCCTAAAAAAAAGCGCAATATACACCAGAAATGCGTTATCTACGCGTGACATTTTCGATATGTGTGTTTATGAAACTTGTAAACGGTATTTATTCGTATTAAATCTGTATGCAGCTAAGTTTCCACAGGCAGGCTCCATCTCCTGTAGAGTGCTGATCAGCAGTGCATTTCGCTTACATGCTCTATAAAACAGCCTTCTGAAAACACGTCTCAGGGATGTTATACAAGCAGGGAGAGAGCTCGGCTTATCACGTTAGTCAGTGACCTCATCAACAGTCCTGATATTGGCGTTTGCACGCAACCTCTTCCGAGATGATTTCTGGTGATTGTTGGTCACAACGGTGAGAGCTTCAGGTATACTGTCCACGGTACTGCGGTGCAGGTTGTCAAGCCGAAATATTTCAATGGCTCAGCAGAAAAAAAAGTCCTTGGCAGATTCTGCAAAACGTCTCCGTCGGTAGTAACCTTTATAACAGTGTGGTTTTACCACGAGGGTTTCAAAAGCGGGAGTTTGAAGTGAATTTTAATGACAGGTCCCCCCACAAAAGCGTCTCTTGGCACAACAATTTTCACATCGCCAACCGAAACTAGACTGCTTGCTTCCCTGTCACAACAGACATAAAGAGAGAAAAAGGACGCACCTGAAACAGCAAACAAATGATGAGGAAAGAGCGCTATCAGCTTATATTCCCATTGGCGGTGATAAAGCACGATCGGAGCAACGTGAAAACAACCGACCGATTTCATTCTAATACATTAAAGAGTAAAGTTACTCAAAACGTTTCCAGTGTTCATAATACAAAGCCCTTAAACAGCGCGAGTCCCAGAAGCTGTCTCCGGATTTCAAATGCAAATTCCTGCTTCTGTATTTGATGCCCTTAGGAAGAGCTTTTGCGCCCTCCACTTTTTTGTGTCTGACATTATGAAAAATGACGATGGTGCCGAGATATCAAGCGTTCCTCTACGCTTACGCAACCTCTCTGCCAACAGGTAGAGCAGACCACAAAAAACCAAAGTAGCGGTAATGATTTGCAATTGTTGTTATATTCTAGCCAATACATTTCAATGCTCTGTAATAAATTTATCTGAACTAAAAGCGACAAACATGTGACCATCTACCTGACTTAAAACTCCAATTAGGCAGGCAGAGCGAAGCCTTCTGATGATAAGGCAATATTTTGTGGGTTATCTTCTGCTTTGAAGAGCTCAATGATGAATATTGCACAACGAGCGGCCCGATGTTTCAAAAACCATCGTATAGCAAAAAACTGCGACCTGAACGACCACAAACTTAGGTTTGGGCAGGGTATATTTGAGAAAGTTCGGTCAATTGTATTAGAATATATGTACTTCTCGTTTGGCATGTGGTTACGGGATGCTTATTCTTCAACAACATTTTCTCTGAGTTCGATGGTCTGGCATGAGTTAATCGGGCTATGTAAATTCCCTTTCGTGTGATGGTTTTACAGGTCGTGGATGTTAACAGCAGGAAGAAGCAACATGTATTTACATCTTTTACTTTCTTCTAGTCTGAAAAAAAATATTACTTACCAAAAGGCAACGCGTTCCCTTAGTAACGTGTGGTGGCCGACCACGACCTTGACAATTGCCGTATGTGCACTGCAGAGCATACTGTCACAAGAAAGGTTCCGATATTGAAGTTGTTTTGAAGAAATGGCATGAATGAAAAAGCATTACCCTTATGGCAGTTGTTTAACTCAATGTGGGTTTATAAACAAAAATGAAAGTGCACATAACACGAAGTTGAGCAGCAATGATATGAAATAAAGTTACCCCAAAACTTACCCACGTGTCGTTGTGTCTAACAAGAATGGCACTGCAGTTGGATTTGCCCTTAAAGATTTCTGAAAAGTAAATTTAGTACAGCAGCAGGGCTGAGTCAGTGAACTCCAACTAGGTCACGTTTAATATAAAAATATTGCATTATGGAAGTTTTCCCACAGTTTTTTTTGTTTTCTGTAATCCTTGGCTTGGTTTAGCCGTATCACTGTCATTTGTATATTACTCAGTGAAATGAGACAGACATTTTTAAAAACGCTTTTGACTACAAATATTTCAAAAATGTGGCTATGAGTTTGCAATCAAGAACAGGAAGCCACGTCCACTAAAGGCCACCCTAAGTAAAGGTCTTTATCTTGACGTGCTTTCTCTTTCCAGGGATGCTTAGAGAGTTCGACATTAAGACATCAGATGTTCAGCAAAAGTTTCGTATGATTGAAGACCTTTTGATAACAGTTTTGTTGGAATCTTCATTTGTTTTAGTTTGGATTGGTTTGTTTGAGAACCTTGTTATATATGCTCCTCTGTACACGAAAAGCTAGAAATTATTGTTTCCACTGAAATAATCTTGAACACTGTCAGTTTTGCCGCAGAATCTTAAACTCTTTGCCGGGTATTACCACTGAAATTTGCCATCGGTATTGTTTGTGGTCGGTGGGCATAATGTAAAAGGAGTTTTCTTGACGAATAAAATTCATTCATTCAATAATTCATTCCATCTCTATTTCCTTGTTTGCAGAGGAGGCGAGATAAAAATCTGCTCGAACAGCTTGACGAGGCCCCGACCCCCTTTTCGCTTACAGCTTAGCGAAGACAGCTGAAGTTGACGCGTACAATTATAAAAACATATTGCATACTACCAGTTCATGAAATAACACAGAAATTAAGGTACTTTTACCTAAAAACGAAAACAACCACCACATCATCATCAACAACAATAGAGAAAAAGTACAAAATTAACAAATTGTGTTCACAAAACCATTTATGTTAAGGTTTGCATTACATATGAGGTCAAAGTTTTCTTTAACTAGACTATTTTACTAAACAGGCAATGGGTACCGTAAAGATTGTTTCACATAGTAAACTTGTGGCGTCGGAATTATCTCTCTTTCAACGTGGCGTGTTTTTCGAACATGGGTGTTTTGTCGGAGTTTAGCTAGCGAAGTCAGGACGTTTTCATTACACTGTACAAATCGTTTGTAGGTTACCAACAGGCTATAATTATACAAAGAGTACACTGAAAGAATGTCATACTTTAAGATAGGTTTTTAGTATGATGAAGGAAGTGAATGTTAGCTATGTATCGAAGAGATCTTTTTTGTAATAGATGTAGCTATGACAAATTAGACACGCCAGTCTTGCACCCCACAAGGCTACAGTAAGAATACAAAGAGAATAATATTGACTTCTACAACAGAATCTTCCCATTTACAGAGCAAATATGCCTCATTCGAGCAATAATACAAACAGCAGATCACGCTATTGGTTGCACATAGTGACTGTGCTTGCTCCACTTTAAATGTTTGAAAAAAATCAGTTTGAGAACTTTTTTTTCGTTTACCACACCAGCCAACCTATGTGGACTTGTTATATGCCTTCAAAATTTTATCAATGACGAACCACCCTTTTAAACCGGTTTTTATACTACATCTACAAATCGACTCTTTTTGAACCACACATCAATTTCTGTTCCCTTCTCTTACAGACTGCCGGACGAGGTGACAATTTGTGAGGCCTCCTTTTAGACACGTTGAAATTATCATACACTGATCTTATAGCACCATGGCATCTTCGTCCTGTGTCGTGTGACTTGCCTTTCTTTCATTACAATAAGAACAGGACACCAAGAAGTGGGATAAATAAAGGCCTGCAGAGTATTTCAGTGGTGCATCTAAAACGTTCATTGCGTTGTCCTGCGGTAGAACCATGAATGTACCGTACTTACCCGATTCTAACGCGCACCTTTTTTCCGCAAAAATAGGCCGAAGAGTCGCATGCGCGTTAGAATCAGATACGAAACCGAAACTGCGAAAACAGCTCAAATTTCGTTCCACCCATCGCCATCTCAAGATGGCGCCAAAGCTTTTAGCAGCAATTTTTCGGATCTAGACGCCTAGGCTTTTCTTTCGGCGTTCACACAAATTCTCAAATTATTCCACTTGCGTGCTTGATAACAGCAATGGCAGCAGCGGCAACGAAGGTGCGCCGCTTCCGCGGCTTACGAGCGGCTCCCACGCGTTCACAACGAGCGGTTGGCTGAAGCGTATGCCTCTAAAGAAGCTCGCGGGATGGGCATGCGAGGCGTGGGCCAGGATCACATCGAACATGGTTGAACGTTCGTTCAGAAGTGTGGCATCGCGAACGCGCTTGACGGCTCCAATGACGAGATGTTGCGGTCAGCGGAAGGCGACAAGGAGCTCTCGGAGAGTGACAAGGATTGAGATGAGTGAGATTACTTCGGGGAATAAATCGCCCGTTTCTCTCGCATTCGTTTTTCTTGCTCACAAAGTTCCTTGCGCGTTACAAACGAAGGTGGAAGTTTTTTGGGGTTTTGCCTGGAAAATCGGGTGCGCGTTAGAATCGGGGGCGCGTTACAATCGGGTAATTACGGTATATACAAGTATATTTACAACAGAGGCATATGACATTTTTTTGGTGGCAAGTCACATAGTAAAATATCTTATTCTCAAATCCATTATCTATACAGATTCGCTGAGCGTCGTCCGTGCATTGTAATCCGGAAAGTCATCGAAATACCATGTCGTTATTCTTGTCTTCAAATCAATTATGCTAGCTTATTCTTCAACACTTCCTTAGTGTCCTTTGCCCTAGTGGGCCTTCCGCCATTAACATTCAAACATCATCATCATCATTCCGAGAATATTTACAGAAATAAACAATGCCTGCCGGAAACTACACTGAGAAATCATCACTATGAACCCGCATTAAGGAATTTCTCACATTTACTAAGCTTTTAAATATCCCCGCCAGAGTGCCTTTATTTTAAGTGTAAAAATATTCCACAATTACGAATGTTTCTACAGCGTATGTTTTATAGTAATACTCTTAAATAATTTCTTCCTTCATGGTCTAGGAACATCAGCATTACGAATTAGGGCAATAGTAACTGCGCCGCACCTCTCGTATGAAACAGAAACCACCGTTTGTGTGTGTATTCCCCATGTGTGTTAGATATCAACATCACAATGTCGAGTGCCAATTGCTAGTGCCACCACAAAGCTGCGGTTTTATGTGCAGTCGCCTAGCAAGCCTAGGTGCCTTTGCCACTTTTCTCGTTTGTTGTTCTGAGATTCGGTGGTTGGTCAGTCGTCCTTCGTGCTACGCATGTGTGCAGGCAGATGTTTCTTTGTTAATGAGGATGTTTATGCGAAGTATGTGTGAGTTCTAACCACAAATGCAGGCAGCGACGAGCCAAGATGAAGCGAAAGCCACGCGAAGAAAGGCGACTGAGGGTGACCGAACGCAGACGATGAAATTGTGTCAAACACAAATGTTTTATGTACATGTACAAAGTCCGCACTTCTATTGCTCCGCGGGATGCCTAACCCGGTAAGGTATTGTGCCAATTGCAAGATATAGGGGCATTCCGAATACTCTGTGCATGCTGCACGCGCCAGAAGTAACTGATTTTATAAAATAAAGCAGCTTTGGAGTCAGTGCGATATTTTTGAGAGTTTGCTTGTCTGCACACTAGTCTGCTACTAATGCACATAATTTTCACGATAAGTTTGAGCACTCCTTTATAACTACAACTATTTCATTACAACGATATTTCAAAATAAGGAATAATTTTCAGCGATCCCGCAGGATTTGTAATATCGATATTTTTCTGGATAGCAATAATTACCAAATACAGCCACACGTTAGCGGAAACGAGTGTGCGAAGTTTACCAAAATTCCCGCTGAATTGTCCTTACTCTACGCCTGTTGTGTAGCTTTTGGTGTTGCCGCGTGGCTCTCTATACGGAAGCCGAAGTCTGAACTGTTTAATTGACTTTACACTAAAATCGAAGAGATAACCTGAAAGAAAGTACCCACGTATTGCAATTTTGCGACCTCTGGCTGTTTGGCTATTTTGTGATACCTAAGTTTATGAAGACACCCGCACCGAACAGCAGGAATACGGATAGACACATTCTACATTAAAGGGGCACTGACACAAAATTTTGAAGGCGAGGTAACTACGGAGATAGATTGGTGGGAACACATATACATCATCTGCAAAATATCAGCGGCGAATACAGCATAGAACATATTTAAAATCAATTTTAAAGTGTGCGAAACACAACCGACCAGCTAGCAGAGGACCACGCGCAAGCGCATCCCGGGAATATTGTGTAAATAAACAACATCCAAACACGTCACGAGTTTGTATTTGCCGCTTCCGCACTGCCAGCGTTTTTCGACGGCTCGCCCGGCTCGCCGCTCCAATCGGAGGGCCGGAGGGCGGAGCTTCTGCTCTCGAGAATGAACGACCTGATGGTTGGCGGCGGAGGCGCCGTGATTTCGTAAGCTCATCGGGCAGCTGGCCGCGACCAAAGTTCTACAGCGATTCCAGGCACTCTGTTTCTATTACTTTTTATAACCATTGGATGAGAAAACGCGCCGGAGGCACGAAAAGCAAACTGAGCTAGCCGCACGGTCGCTGTGCAGGTGGCGGCCACGGCCGCGAAGTGGCCCAGGCCGGCGCAGGTAGCTCGAGTGATAGCTTGTTACCGCTGCACGAAATTGTCCCCAAGTCCCGACCATGGGGGCTTACATGCGAAAGGAGTTAATGATGCGACGGCGGGTTGCATTAAAAATTGTCATCTGCACCGCTTACGAGAGCGGCACTCGAATATCAGCCGCAGTGCTAAGCCGAACACATCTGTAGCCGGACCTGTAGGCAGACCGGCCGGCTGCTCCCAGCGTGCGTCTTGCCACTATAGGGAAGCCAGGGGCTGACTCCACTGTTGGGAATTTCACCGCTGACTCCACTGTTGCGAACCATGGTAGCGTGGTCGATGTGGGCCGAGGTGGGTGAAGTGCCGGGGCAGTCATGACGGGCAAGTTGACGAAGAAGAAAACTTTATATACAAGTATTTACATCTTGGTATGAGAGCGGGCAGTGCGCTCCTGCGCGCGCGAGATTAAATAGGCACGTTGGGTCCCTTCCCCTTCACCCTTTTTCTCCGGCTGACGTCAGGAGGCACCAATCACGGAGGTCATGGCACTGATAGGAGCGCCACCACGCAAAACACACGCGCACACGCACGAGACCCCTCCTCTCCTGGGCAGGTGAGCGCCAGGTTGCTCCCGCCGTGGCAATTCGCCGTGGTCAGAGAGCCCCCTTTTTCCTGGCGATGTTGCACTACCACGAAGACGCCTTGCATCCCTCGGTGGAAATATTCTTCGAGTGGCTTATTGAAGACAACACGCCACAAGAGGGCATGACAATGAGGCGCGGGCACGCCGCCGAGGCTTGTTGTGCAGGGCTCCCAGCATTGCTTTTGTTAGCACCGCTGCTGGCCGGTTGGCGCTTTGAGAAGCCACGAGGTCGCTGAAAGGCGCATAGTTCAAGTAGGCGCAAAGTTCGCCACTGTGAATACGCCGGTTCGTGGCAAGTCGATGACGGAGGGTCAACGGCAGGTTTTCGGGGAATCAGCGTCGCAACAGCACCCCCGCCGCCAGACAATGCATCAGGATGACGAGCGGCTCATCGCGGCTCGGCTGGAATGATGCGGTTGGTCAGCAGGTCCATCCCCGGCTTGAGGCGGAGTTCTCCGAACTGCTGCTTTCTTCTGGTCCCCTCCGTGAACCCACAGAAGGCACGAACACCAGGCTCCTGCAGAAATGACTAACTCGGCAGGACAACCATTGTCGAACCACACTCGATGCGGAAAGCGCCCTCTGAACACCACTCGAAATGCCAGACCATGATAACAAAACAAAACCAACCTGTCTGCTAAAATATTACACCCCTTGAAACGATTCGAAGGGCTTATCTCGTGGCACAAGTTCAGAATCAGACCTCAATTTTGGGTGTTGTTAAAACAACAGCTACCACAGTACCAAAGAATCATGAATGGGCTATAGGAGCTCTACGAAGCAGATGACGCAAACGAGCGAAGAAGCCAACAGGGCTCAAAAGGCATTCCCCTTTTTGCCCATGACCATTTGCCAGAATTACTCGGCTACAACTGCTGTACTTCGAGGCAATTGAGGCAACGCATGCCTTTCGCCACCGTCTACAGCACAAAAGTCAAAACTACGAGACCGATACGACGGTACAGCAAAACAAACTACTTTACATGACTCTTTGAAGCACATAACATTTCGCTTCACTCACGAAAATGAAACTTGTAATAACATGAAAATCCACAGATACACGAACTCTTATCTGAAAGATAACCTAGAGATAGCTAGCTCAGAGAGCTCAGCTACGTCAATCAACAATATTCTGTAGCTTCCTTCTTGATACTGAACCATAAAATTGCGCTGGGCTCACCATTACGCAAGACAACCAAACTGGCACATACAAATGCCTCAATATTCAAAACTGACCATAAACACGTAGTACTAAACGCAACTACTTCTGGTGTTTATATACAACAATTTCGTACACTCCATCAGGGTGAGACGGAATGAACACTGACACGCAGATTCAGCCTACCTTACGTGGCGTTAAATCGCGAACATTAACCACTTCTCCAACCAACAACACAAAATTTACGCTTACCTGACGCTCTGTTCGACCTCGAACAATAACTACTCCTCTAACGCCTAACAAGAGGTCTAACTACGCGGTGTTCTAACCACTTCTTCAATCGAAACACACAAAAGTTACGCTTACTTCCCGGTGAGTTTGATCACTAACAATAACAACTTCTACAACGCCAAGCAAAAGTCTAACTACGCGGCGTTAAAGCACGACGATTGACACACTGCCAACCAAAAAACAGACGCTTAACTTCCTCTGTCTTACGAAAACTAATAAACACTTGACTGGCAATACAGAATGAGTAAAGTACGCAGTTTATGCACGCGCACGCGGATTCGTCTGAATCCTTGAAAACATCCTAGGCCCTCGTCAAAACAAACATTTCCGGGTATGGCCTGCCGAAACGGTGCTGCCACTTAGGCCGACCGCCTGTGCTCATCTTTTGCAAAGTACACCGCACAGTGTACGGGGGAGGTCTTTGACACTGAGGGGGAAAATAAGCGCAACGCGTGCGGAGAGAACGGAAGTGAAGGGAACCCAGAGAAGAATGGGACGCCCGACCATGACGAACGCGTCGGCGGGGAACGCACTCTCCCCGAAACGTCCTCCCCTTAGCTCTCCGAGAATTCCTGCGGAACCCAGTCACCCCCTTCTGCCCTTTTCGGCGTAGTGCCCCTCGGCCTCTCTCACGGCTAGGGAGCGGCCTCTTTGTTTCCCTCAGACGTCTGACCTTTCGTGTTGCTCTGCTGCTTCTGGCCATCTTAGCCTTGAATGCTGCAAAGTGAAAAGGCTCGCCTACTTTCTTTGCCTTTTTACGCTGACTGTTTTTCGGCCGCCTCCTTTTTCTTCTTTTGGGTATCGCGGCGCATTCGAGCGGCAATGCCCCGATCCCAGGCGACTTGCAGTCAAACGTGTGTGGCATGTTCTGGCTGCCCGGGCCCACCTGCGCGGCTACTGGTTCGGCTCGCGTTCGGCGATCCGCCGACGCAGTGGACTCGTTACTTCTCTGCGCGCCTATGGATTTAGGTCGCGCTTGGCGATCTGCCAACGCAGTCGGTTCGCTACTTATGTGCGCGGCTACGGAGTTAGCTCGCGCTTCGCGATCTGCCGACGCGGCTGACTCGCTACTACCCGGCGCGGCTACGGAGTTAGCTCGCGCTTCGCGATCTCCGGACGACGCCGGCTCGCTACTTTCTGGCGCGGCTACGCAGTTAGCTCGCGCTTCGCGATCTGCCGACGCGTCCGGCTCGCTTCTAGTCTGAGCGACTATGGGCTCAAGCCGCTCTTCACGATCTCCCAACGCGATCAGACCGCTTCTATCTCGAGCGGGAACGCATACAGCTGGGGCATCGCGATCTGCCGACCCAATCAGCTCGCTACTAGTCTGAGCGACTACGGGCTCAAGCCGCTCTTCACGAGCTCCCAACGCGATCAGACCGCTTCTATCTCGAGCGGGAACGCATACAGCTGGGGCATCGCGATCTGCCGACCCAATCAGCTCGCTACTAGTCTGCGCGACTACGGGCTCAAGCCGCTCTTTACGATCTCCCAACGCGATCAGACCGCTTCTATCTCGAGCGGCATCGCATACAGCTGGGGCATCGCGATCTTCCGACGCAATCGGCTCGCTACTATCCTGCACGGCTACCGGTTCAGCTCGCGCTTCGCGATCTGCCGAGACGGTCGACTCACTACGTTGTTGAGCTGATACGGGGTTAGCTCGCGCTTCGCGACCTGCCGACGCAATCGGCTCGCTACTTCGGTGCGGGGCTACGGATCTAGCTCGCGTTTCGCGATCTGCCGTTGCGGTCGACTCGCTACTTTCTTGCGCGGGTGCGGGTTTAGCTCGCGCTGCGGGATCTGCCGACAGGCGGTACCCACTCCGCAGGAGAGCTGCTTTGACCTTGTCATACACCTTGGCATCCTTTTTGCTCAACCACCCGATTACATTGGCGACACAACACGGCAGTAGCGCCAAAAGTTTTTGGGGCCAAACGTCGGAAGAGAAACCTGCCTTCTCGCAAGCGCACTCAAAATCCACCAGAAAACCAGCGATGTCCTCGCCAACCGTGAACGGCTGCAGAAGGTCTTGGTTTCTTAGGCTCGCGGACTCCCGTAAGGATGGAGCAGAGTGTTCGGCGGACATCCGAAACTCCAACTCCTTCATCTTGAGCTCATGCGCTCTCTCGGCAGCTCTCTCTTCCCTGGCCTCCTTTTCCTCCTGCTCCCTCTGCGCCTGGCTGTCTTTTTCAGCCCGCCGCTGAATCTCCTCATGAGCTTCCTGGGCCTCCTCTAGAGTTACCTCATCTGCCTCCATGAGCTCGAGGATCTGTTTTTTTCGCTTTGCGGGGCCAACAGAAAGACCCAACTCCTCGCAAATTTCGAGGAGGTCCCGCACTCTGAACTTGTCCATCGTGATACTGCTCCCCGAATTGTTTACCCTCGCCTACTCGCTACAACAAAGTAGAAAGAAAAGTCAAAACCTAGAACGCACGACGCTGCGCTAGCAAGGTCTGGCAAAACGAGAGGTAAAACTTCAGGCACTCACCCCACCAAGGTGCTGACGCTGGCCGATCCCACCGCTGCCACCACTATTGGGAAGCCCACCGCTGCCACCACTATTGGGAAGCCAGGGGCTGACTCCACTGTTGGGAATTTCACCGCTGACTCCACTGTTGCGAACCATGGTAGCGTGGTCGATGTGGGCCGAGGTGGGTGAAGTGCCGGGGCAGTCTTGACGGGCAAGTTGACGAAGAAGAAAACTTTATATACAAGTATTTACATCTTGGTATGAGAGCGGGCAGTGCGCTCCTGCGCGCGCGAGATTAAATAGGCACGTTGGGTCCCTTCCCCTTCACCCTTTTTCTCCGGCTGACGTCAGGAGGCACCAATCACGGAGGTCATGGCACTGATAGGAGCGCCACCACGCAAAACACACGCGCACACGCACGAGACCCCTCCTCTCCTGGGCAGGTGAGCGCCAGGTTGCTCCCGCCGTGGCAATTCGCCGTGGTCAGAGAGCCCCCTTTTTCCTGGCGATGTTGCACTACCACGAAGACGCCTTGCATCCCTCGGTGGAAATATTCTTCGAGTGGCTTATTGAAGACAACACGCCACAAGAGGGCATGACAATGAGGCGCGGGCACGCCGCCGAGGCTTGTTGTGCAGGGCTCCCAGCATTGCTTTTGTTAGCACCGCTGCTGGCCGGTTGGCGCTTTGAGAAGCCACGAGGTCGCTGAAAGGCGCATAGTTCAAGTAGGCGCAAAGTTCGCCACTGTGAATACGCCGGTTCGTGGCAAGTCGATGACGGAGGGTCAACGGCAGGTTTTCGGGGAATCAGCGTCGCAACACCACCCACCACCGTCTCGAGCGTCGCGCGTCGTTCTTTAGCCTGCGGTAGCATTTGCACTCGCAGCGCCTGCGTCACATTCACGGTCGCTTTTTAATTAAGCGCCTCACGAGATCAGTACGTGGGGGCCTTCGCAGAAACTGCCGTCGATGCGGATTCGACAGTGCTACGGCGGCTCTGCTCTGTGATATCCCTCCGACGGTCACGTGTTCAGCTTTTTTCACACAAAATACACAAAATTTTTCATTTCGCGGCACTCGCTGAAACCAAAACTGCGACTGGCCGCATTGAAAATGCCTCTAAGTAAACAACCGTCGCACGCTGAAGCAAATGAGGTTTCTACAGGTTATAAGTAGGTCACTAGCTACTGATCGCAATAAAAAAAACAAGATGCAAAATTTTTGTGTCAGTGCCCCTTTAAGGATATAAGCGATCGTTGTGTTAGCTCTTCATATATAAAAATGAGAACTCTTATGTGCACCCTACTGTATTAAAGAAGCGGTTATGCCGCTTTATTTTGGGGGGGAAATTCTGTCTTGTTTTCCCTTTTCCCATTCTGTATCCCTTGTACGTCTAGATGCAATATCATGCCTCTCTTTTTTATTCCTCTCCCAGATGCTCATCTTGTGTAAGAGAGTCCCAACAAGGGTTTTCTGTGCATTGTAATACACGTAATACTTCATTCACAAGGCGGGGAGATAAGTGCATCCGTACACCATCGGTCACATTATCATTCAAAGAACTGCAGTTTTTAGATGGACACGTGTAGGTTGGCACACGTTGTTGGTATGACGTTTTTTCATGACGTCAAAACAGTGTATTTAATCCAGGGTTTCTCACTATTAAAGTTTAGTTGGAAGTGGCGCCTTGTCTGTGTCTACGTGTCTCTTCTGGTCCCGGTTGTTTAGCGCCTCAAATTTATTCAGTATGTTCAACCAACTAGTCCTGATCAAGCTTTTGTTACTTAATATTTCTTCTACACTGGGCTCTTTCCTGTCTTCTCAAGTTAATCCATATGCGCTAACTACTTGTGTCAACCTCATAGCTGCGACGTCCTGCCAGTCACGCATCCTTTCACACTACCTCAAGCAAGGAATTTTTGCACCTCCAGAAGTTCAGGTCATCTGTTGCAACTATGGCTTGGAGCTGTCTTGGAGACACGCGAAGAGGATCTGCAAGATTTTGAAGTCGGAGAAGTGGCGACAAGTACGACGATACAACGAATGGTTATGGGTGCTCGCCCATGAAGAAAATGATGAGAAGAGAGGCACGAGAACTTTTTTTGAGCATACGAAGCTGGCTGATCAGGTTGGCGACTTCCTGTGGCAGCAAGCGAGGACCACCCTTCCAAAACGGGAGCGACGGAAAGCCCAATCCAGTGGGGTCACCGTTCTGGGCGATGCCAGCGTTCCAGATGATGTGTTGCGTCTACTACAAAAAGGCCCAAGTACAGTGTGGAACCGCCTGCAACAAGGTCCCGGATGCTCGCCATGGTGCGGAATCTTGGTGAACGTGCGGGTGAACAAGAACGCGAACGGGCAACTGGAGATGGAGTGGACACCCTGATGAAGACTGTGAGTACTACAGCGGCACTTACTCTTTCTTTTAGGAGGATCGTTGGTGCTCTCAGGCGGGATGAACTGTCCATCGTTCAGGCGGGTAAGGAGGGTGGCTTTGTTACCCTTCCGGCTGGGGCATATCATGAAAAAGCCTTGAGTGCCGTGGAAAATAACTTCAAGCGGGTTCCTTTTGAGCCGAGAAAACAGAAATCAAAGGCCCTCAAGCTAGTCACTGACGTCAACTTGGAGTCGCTCAAAAAGGCTATGACCAAGGCACTGACGGGAGTCCTGGAAGTATTCTTCACGGCCAAGACACACAAGCCGGATTGCCCGTTCCGAGCTATAGTTTCTGAGAAGGCTACGTGGCAGGCTCAGGTTGGACTATACCTGCAGCGGCACCTTCGCCTCTTGCCACTACAAGACCGTTTCCTGGTACGGAGTTCCGATGAAGTCGTACAACTGCTACAAGATGGTCGCTGGATTGGAGTGCATGCCTTCTCTCGGGATGTTGTAGACTTATACTACAGTGTTCCCCATGATGGGTTGTTCAGTGCCTAAGAGACAAAATAGATGACTTCGGTGAACTCAAATTTAACGGAAAAACTGGTGTTAGCAGTGACAGTTTTTTAGAACTTGTTCATTTTTACCTTCAGAGTACTGTTATCGAATTTGAAGACAGGTTTTATGTTCAACGGCGAGGAATTTGTATTGGTTCGTCGCTAGCCCCCATACTTTATGATATTTATTTGAGTGTCTTTGATAAGAGCGTAAAGACGAAACTGGCAGATGCACATCACCTCACCGTACTGAGATATGTGGATGACTATCTTGTTGTGGTTAATCAGGTGGCTGGAACCAGCTTGAATGATGTAGTAAGTGGAGTCATTGGAACGTTTGTCAGCTCTTCAAAATCGCTTAAGTTTACGTGGGCGCTACCAAGCAATAACTGCCTGTGGTTCCTAGATTTTATCCTGACTTTTCAGGACACGCACGTGTGTTGGCAATACAAGCCGCGCGCTAACAAGCAGCTGATTCCATTTGATAGCGCTCACTTAAAATTAATCAAAGGGGTGTGGCCAAGACATTCATCACGGCAGCCTTAAACAAGTCGTGCGCGCACAAGGTACAAGACGCATTTAATGAACAGATTGCCCGGCTGAGCACTGCGGGATTCTCTTCTACAGTTGTTTCTGCCGTTTGCAAAGCATTGCTGCAAAAATTTAAACAAGAACAGACGGAAGGTGACATGCAGAAGAAAATAGAAAAAAAGAAAGTTCACGTTATCCCGTATTGGCAGAGTATCTCGCACAACATCAAAAAAGTTGCTCAAAGGTACGAAATCAATGTGGTGTTTAGCGCCCCCTGCAAATTGGCGAAGGTTTGCCCTATGATGAAGGAAAGGGAGCGGCAATCGTGCTCCAAAGAGCACGCCGAATTATACACGGAATGCACTATGGGAGATGTGTACAAGATTCCCATGAGTTGTAACAAGAGTTATATTGGCCAAACAGGCAGATGTTTCAACGACAAAGCGCGCGAGCATTGTCGGGCTGTAAAAAACAACGCAGGGGGCCACATGGCGGAGCACTGCAAAAGGCGCACTCAGCAGGGAACTAAATGGACTCCGCTCTTCAAACAGGCCACGTTTTTAAAATGGGTGAGAGATAGGCAAGAAAGAGAAATTGTGGAGGCGTACTTCATTCACAAGGCGGGAGATAAGTGCATCAGTACACCATCGGTCACATTATCATTTAAAAAACTCCAGTTTTTAGATGGACACGCGTAGGTTGGCACACGTTGTTGGTGTGACGTTTTTTCATGACGTCAAAACAGTGTATTTAATCCAGGGAAAATTGGGTACAAAGAATATACCAGGAGGAGGCCCCGCACTACACAAGGACGTCCGAAGATACATCCGTTGTTCATATACATTACTCATGTGGGGCAACTGGTGGTTCCGAGGGAGAGCCCGGAATATCCAGCAAGTCCGAATTGTGGCGGCCGAAAAAACGGTCGTGTACTGTATCTATAACGTATTTACAGTTTAGAAAGAAAGGTTTCTCGATATATGTTAACAATGCCACTAAATTGTCAAGGCGAGAAACATCACAACATTTACTGCAACTTTTCCTCTAGAGTCCGGCCTTTCTCAGTATTATTAGCACAGGGTAGCGGCCTCACATTGGTCGTGACTTTTTGACAAGGAAGCGCTAAATACATAAATAGTGCCGCGAGCTTTGCCTTTTGATTTCCGGAGGTAGCGAGCGGATTTATGGCAACAGGTGCCGCAAGGAAGCGTAGCCTGCCTTGTGGTGGGTTCCCAATTATCTATGTTTGTTATATTAGCTGCATGTAAAGCATTGATGTCTTTCGGTGTTGTGCGCCAAACATTCATCTCTACATTCGTACTGATCAACTGTTCTGCCTTGTTTACCGCTTTCCCCGTTTTAGGGTGGGAAGTGTACACCCTTTACTTCACCCAAACAACGAACTGTAATGTTGAGGATCACAATACAAGGGCTGAGTTTTTTGCCAATGTAGACCAGACTGGTCAGAAATGTAGCTTAGTAGGCTGTAGAATTGGGCGAGTTGGTAATCCATGCTGTACTTCAACTGCGCAAAAACTAACGAAGACTGGAGAGAGACGACACGAGACAAAGCGCTTTGTCTCGTGTCGTCTCTCTCCAGTCTTCGTTAGTTTTTGCGCAATTGAAGTACAGCATGGCCAGAAAGGTGGGTCGCCGCAGCGCATAGATATAACAGATGTCCAAAGGTAGAAACTATTCAAGGCATTGTGGCGTAGGACATTGCCAAAAACGCTTTTTTCCAGTCAGGCTTCTTTTTACTCTGCACACAACTTTGTTATATATACCCGCCACCTCTGGTAAACTGAAATTTTTACTTCATTGAACTGCATGCACGGCAGTAGCCACTCAGAAGCTGCGTGTTAGGGTTCATGGCGAATCGGTGTTACTTACGTTTAGTTATTAGGGTAGTGGTTGCCGCAACTGAAAGAAAGAATTCGTTAGGTAAAGTATGAGTTTATTATACTCCGACAAAGCAGAACTAGGTAATGGTTGTCGTGAATGCAGAATGATGTTACTTTGTGGTAGTGGAGAGGTCGGGCTAAGGTATTTTTGCCCACGTGAATTCCATCTTTCTTTTAAAATACCATGGCAACGCCTCGCAAAGCCCCGAAAAAATATAGAACTCATTTTGGAAACTAAAGAAAGCCATGCTTAATCTTCCATTGCACATTTTTATGTGATGTATGGCTACGCTCGACAAGAAAAAAAAAGTAATATCGTGCGTATTTTTATTTGTATCGCACTTTACGTTGCACAATGTGAGCACCGCAAACCACGAAATACTTTTCTTTGTTCGCCCATGGGTGTTAAATGGAGCCATAAATTCTTAATAAAAACTTTGCATTACCTGTGCATAATTCTAGGCATTAGGTTGGCTGACTTTCAGCTGTCGTTACGCTTCTTTGGTTGGAACTACGGATGACGCGTTCAGATTACTGAGAGAGAAAATAATACGTCAACCATTGAAGCGGCTGCTTTATTTTTTGTTTTCTATTATTGGTGACACTATGTGCCATCCGGTCAATTCTTTTGGTGACCTGTTTTCCTTTTTATTCAAACCGGATTTTGCGTTTACGCCTAACTTTCTACTGCAATATTTCGCACCCCTCGATGGGATCATCTAGTGCGAGTCAAACATGGTTCTTATTTTTTTGCCTCATTTACGAGGAGCTAGAAGTTCGGATCTTTGAGCACCGCAGAAGTAATACGTCTGATGTTCAGATTGAGAGGATCTATCGCCTTCGTAAAGGGGCAGTTTATGCCACCAGATAACAGCGTGTCCGTTCATAATTTCGTTGTGGCAGCACAAGGAACACTTAGTCACAGATCATAAAATGCAGGCAAAATTACCCACACGTAAGTTAAAAGCAAGACACTAGCAAAATGCACTATCTCACTAGCCACATAAAACATCAGGGTAGAGGAAAACTGTAATTTGATGGCAATACTCAGTCAGGAAGAAACATGGGAACGGTTTGGCTCATAATTACCAGTGTGACATATAATCAACACCAACTATAGACAACTAGTTTTTTAAAGGTGCGACAGGGTGAACAGGAGTCAAAAAAGGTGTCAGTTGGCACGACCAATAAACTATGACCGATAGGGCAGAGGGCACAAGAAAGCTGCTAAGAACAGCTAGCAGTCAAAAGCTCTGAAGCAGGGTGAAGCCGGTGGTTATAAGTTTCTTATTGGTTCATTGGCAGAAGATTCAAGAAAAATTTAGCGTAGGGTAAACAGTCTCCTAAAAAAACGACCCCTGATCTACTGATAAATTCCAGAATTTGCCGATGAAAATGACCGAATATAGACTTTTAACGCAATAAAAAATGATATGGCTCTCCGGCTAGTTTCATCCAATATAACTGGCTTTCAATACGAAAAGGTTGCCTGGTGGACAAATCGCGCACTTAAGCGCAATGAGAAAGCAAGAATACCTATTAGCCTAGCGTTCGAAGCGGTATGGGGTAGACTTGAAGACATCATAGTAAATGAAACAAAACTGAGAATTTCTATAGCAACAAAAAGCGGCTTCCCTTGCACTTTCAAAGTTCTAGCCACGCAAAATAATAAACATGTGGATCCGGGCGAACAATTTTTAACAATCTATCGTTGAAGACAGTGGCTCAAACTAAGAACTGCGAAGTAAAAATACACTTGAAAATATTGCCATAATGGCTACATGATGGGCGCCATTGAAGCTAAGATGAATGAAGACATTGCTAAAAACTGACAAATGCCCAGACACTGGTTGAATATATAGACACAGGAGTCTAAGATCCAGGAAAAATAGGCATAAAAGAAACACAGCCAGGGAAAAAAGAGGATAGAAAATCAGATGAACCAAAAAAAAAACGAATTCTGACAAAAAAACTGAAAACGAAGGACATGGTTCCAGAAAAAATAAATCAAGAGAGTGACAAATGGGCATAGGAAATACGAAAGGGGCAAATGTGTAACCCCAAATGATTTTGGGAATATAAAGAAGTGGGCCCAATAGAGCTTATGCATCAATAATTCTTAGCGGAGCAGAACAAGACACTTCTTAAAGTGTAAGAGTGTTCTCGCGCGCAATCATAAGGTTCTAAAAAAGTTTGAGGAACAGATACATATATCAACTGATGGCTGTAGTGCCACAGAAGCGAGGGCAAAAAAATTAAAGTTAAATAATCTGCTTCAAAAAACAGAGCCGAAGGTTCTCCATAACATAAGTCTGGTCGGACGGAATGCCGATGCAACTACTAAATCTTGCCGCAGTAAAAATTGTCATGTCTGATTACGGCACTTTGTAATGAGATGAAAAAAAAGCAAATTCCGTATGGCTACCTATAGAATAGGAATACCATGTTAGGAAAGAAAATTTACCAGATCAACGACTGTTTCCACAGGCGACAAACAGTACCATCACCCGTGTATAGATTTTTTAGCAGGCAATAAATTCAGCAATACCAGCATAGTTGTTAGGAAAAAAGTTTCTGGGAAATTAAAAAAACTTGAGAGAGATGGTGCTTCGAATATACTTGAGCCACAACGGTGAATTTCGATTTAAATAGCGGCGGTTTAGTCAATACGAACAAAAAGACAAGGTAGCGTATTCCAACGGGGTGCGCTGCAATTTGACGTTCATGATCAGAAGACAACAGAATTTCTCGGGTCCCGATGTGAAGATAAAACAACTGACATCATATAAAAGAGCTCAATTTCGAAGCAATGGTCAACACCCATCGAAGATTACAATATGGATGTGTTTTAGCAAAGTACGTAATTTTCTTTATATAACAATTAAAGAGGAAACAGAAGAGTGCCACTTACGTTCAATTCAGAAGGACTGAAAGATAGGCGCACTGATATAGGGGCATAAAAAATTGCCTCCAATCGACGCTTTCAAAGTGGTTGGAAAGCAAAGCTGTGAGCCACTCCCAAAACAATTACACACGCGAGAGTCAGTTCAATTCACGCACGTGGCTCTAGAAAGAGTGAAACCAGTGATTCTACCAGCCATTACCTGGAATTCACTGAGGGCCGTCCTGAACGCAGCAGCACCAGCCACGGCCGGGCTCAAGCGGAGGACGCCACCCCTGTAGCCCAGCCGTGCGTAGGACGAAAGAAACGGAGATGAGCCTGTTTCTACGGGTGAGACAGCGGAACAGAGTCATCTTGATGTGCGACCTCGGGCTACAACACCGCGCGACACAAGCGCAGACACGGAAACCATCCGGCATGCGTGCTTACTGATTCCCATTTATACAGATTGAAACTAAAGAGTTCCGTAAGTTTAAGGATTGCGAGAAAGGTGACAGAACTTTTCTAATCGCGTTTTATCACAACCAGTAGTTTCATTCGTCTTTTTTAGTACCTGCTAAAACACAACCGAATTGGTATTCAGAAATTTAGAAAACGCAGTTCCATTTGCGACAAGCAGTGCGCAAAATGTTGCGTTTTCCTTTAGCGGCCAGATGTCAGTATATTGTCTGTACATTTTTTTCAAGCCCTTCAAACCAATCCTTAACGTATCTTTGCCGTACGACCTCATAATTCCGTCGGGTTCGGATTACCCAGGAGGTGCTGTCGAGCAAGTTAATGAAGCCCTGCGAAGGAAGCACGCAATGGGCATGATGCTGCACGGAATAGGCCCAGCACCATCGCTGAAGCAGACGACGAAGGCGACGGAAAGGTGGCGCTCACGCGGCCGCCGTGGGAATGCTGGGTGATAGAGCCCTATCCCCACGCCATCTACCCTGTGCTCCATGAGTGAAAACCGCCCTCCGCCTCCTCAGCCAAGTTGGGAGTTTTTTGTTCCGCACGCTCGAAAAAACTATTGGCTGGTAGAGGTAGAAAGCTTTGCTTTAAAACAGGCCCAAACCCACACCGTAACGACAAGTACCCAGGACAAGCGGTCAATTGGTGTACTGTTTTCTTCTATCTTGTGTACTTCCGCGCTTTTTTCAAGTACGGTAAACTGCTCGCCCGCGTGACGAGAGGAAGTGGTAGAATGGCGTTTACAAGGATCCGTTTACTCAATCGACAGTTCTCTTTCAGCTCATAATCAGTGAGATAAAAAACGAGTCAGAAATATTCCGAGCCGTTGGGACAAAAATGGGAAAATGTTTCTACTGGAAAGTAAGAGTAAAAGCTTATATGGCTTTACTATTGAATGCAGTGTGCTTATAGTTAGACCAGTTACGATGAAACAGGGAATAAAATATTTTGTCGTGTATTTAGCCAAAAGAACGGGCACAGAAACTCACGAACGCAAAAAAAGAAACGTAAATATATATATATATATATATATATATATATATATATATATATATATATAGAGAGAGAGAGAGAGAGAGAGAGAGAAAGATAGGTCAGCAGTCTACAACGCCAAAGGAGGCATAGGGGTATGGTTAGGCTCTTTTCTTTTTCACTACGGTTAATTAACTAAACATTTTTTTAATTGTACAGAAGAAAGAAAGAAAGAAAAACACGCGCCCAGAGTGGGGACCGAACCCACGCCTTTCGAAAGGCGTGGGTTCGGTCCCCACTCTGGGCGCGGGTTTTTCTTTCTTTCTTTCTTCTGTACAATTAAAAAAATGCTTAGTTAATTAACCGTAGTGAAAAAGAAAAGAGCCTAACCATACCCCTATGCCTCCTTTGGCGTTGTAGACTGCTGACCTATCTTTCTGTATTTCCTCAACGAGCCCCTCATTTCCTTACTATATATATATATATATATATATATATATATATATATATATAAATATATATATATATATATATATATATATATATATATATATATATATATATATATATATATATATATATATATATATATATATATATATATATATACACAATATAAACGTATCTATGGTTAAGAGGAAGGATTGGTTGGGTTAGAAAAAATAGATTAATGCGTTAAACATGTAAAGCAGTACTGGTTCCAGCTGTGTCACATTTCAGATTACAGTACGTCGTTTATATCAATAATAAAATCAAGGCAAGAATTAACAAAGCAATTTGAGTCGTTTTTTTTGCAATTCTAAAAAAACCAAAGAGGAAGTGCTGCAATGTATTTGAAAGAGGTCATTGTTTAGGAAGCTTGGACCAAAATCTTGTTTCAGGAGAGGTTTAGGGCCGTAGAAAAACAGAGGTTGACCGCTAATATATTTGCGTAGCACTAGAGTAAATTTGTGGACACTCTGTGGTCAAAACATTCTGAATGCGAACTGTAAAATCAAAAAAGAAAAGTCATAATAGGAAAACTTTTTAGAAACTCCTTTAGGTATATACAAGTCCAGGAAACATTAGATCAGGGAGGATAATCTTTGGGAACCTAAAGGCAGTGTCTTGCTTCATTGAGGGTAGAGGAGGCTGCTTGGAAACAAAGAGGTTTGATGGGAAGAGTACCAAAAATAATCGACCATCCGTGTTCTGCAGAAAAGAATCATACTATAGATCAAATTGCTAGAATTGCGGTTAGATTTATCAAAATCCTCACAATATAAATTCCTCATTTCCTCTGACAAAGTGCATGCCCTAACTTACAGCAAGTGTAAATAAAATGTGGTAAAGGAGGGTAAAACAATGTTGCAATGCTGGTGAAAAGAGAGCAGGGAGTTGATACATGTTTCGAAAACGTTTACCAGTTTTGAACAAAGTTGAATTTCGAACCGTCGCTAGAGTAGCAGTAAAATTTACAAGCGAGATGGAATGCATACATTACATACATTTATTAAATATTATAGATGCTCACATGCTACAGAATAATATAAAATTATATTAAAGCAATGATTTGTTCAATAGATCAATCTACGCACGTAGCAGGCTGCTTGCAAGCGTCTCAGAACACAATGTAGCAAAATATCGAAGGAAGCACGAATCTGCAAACAAATGCTACATTTACAGTCTTGAGAAAAAAACGCAAATTTAATAATCTAGTTTATACTTCGCTAAAACATTCTGTTTAAATGTTTAACGTAAATTCAGCGTCACCAAAATAGCATCCAGCCAATATCTATTTTTGCAGAAGGAAAGCATAGGACGTGCTACTGAATATTATAACGTCTCTCCTGCAGAAAACCAAGGTAAACTAGAATTTTGACACGAGTAAAAACGCAAACGGCCAAAACAAACAAGCAATGACTGCACAAAGGAAAGAAAAAACGCTTCTGCCCGAATTAAAAGGCAAAAATACAAAAAACCTCAGCACCATCACACCAAACCAAAACTCCCATTTTCCTAAGCTTTTCTCGAACGCAAGTGTTTGGTGTGTTATCGTAGGTGGCTCTTCTGGGAATATTGGAACCTTTACGTTCATAAATGCCGGTGTGTTCTCCCCCGGAGCGAACCACGCGTGGCCTACCCACGCCACACTAGATAGTGAAATTGCCCAATGAGAACAGGTAACCTCATCAGCGATGTGGCTTGATGCGAGCGACGACGCTGACTTGCCCTAATTGTGGCGTGATATAATGCGACACACGTACACGCGTTGCAACCGCCAACTAGAAACGGCGAGGGAGAGCTCCGCCTGTTATTAGAAACTTCAGGGGTGGTTTTAATATATAATTGTAAGCTTCAGCTGGGTCTCAGTGAACAATTTACGCCTGTCCATTCCTTCCGAGTGAGTATGCACGAAATACTTCAAGGGCACTTTCTTAATCTTCATCATCATTATCATTATGATAATACGCGGGCAGAGTTGGACTTGCCTTAAAGCGCTTGGGCATACGCAACCACCCACGGTACAAGTCAGCTAACACCCGCACTTTTCAGGAGAAACTTAGTGCTGAAAAATTTGTTAAACAGGTTTCAGCTTACTTGTACTTGTGGTACGAACTGTTTCTGTTCCTGAAAGTGAAAAATAATACAATTCAATACAGACATGGGTGTGGAGAGGAACATCATAGAGCAGAAACGCCAGACGGTACTCCTCACGCGTAGGGATGTTTGGTTTTTGTGTTTATTCAATCAAGGACTTTCTCTTAAAATTACAGTGTGGGTCATCTATGCAAACATTTTTTCTAAATCGCTTGTTCATCCACTCGAGCTCACTCGGAACAACGACGAGTGCTGCTGCCGAAATATGTTCCGATTTTTACGCGTGTGGACCAGGAGCGCTATGACCATACCAAGTACTCTTGTAGTCCACAACCAAGTTGTAAATAAAAAAAATATTCAATTTCAATTCCTAACTTGACACCACTGTGACAAGGTAATTCCAAAACCCTATTTGAATGGTGGCAAGCATACAGGCTTTCAATTTATCTAGAGAGACAAATGATGCGTTTCTGAATAAAAAGCATGCCTATAGCACAAAAAGCACTCAACAAAGTACATGTATGAATTAAGAGTGAGAGTGGGCAACCTGGGGGACACATTAACGAGTTCTTTCGGCTAACCATTCTGCCTGCGTACTAGTCTCGTCTTTCGTCTCTCGTGCATCTTAGTCGCGAAGCCACTTAGCGTTTGGGGCACTTGTCGTCTCCGGTCGTCTTCACTGTCGTTACCGTCTTCGAAATCGTCGTCTTATGTACTTACGGTACTAAAACGCCGGGAAGCTCATTTACGCTTCGCACTAGAACGTAACGAGTACTAAAAAAAACATCGTGACACTCGTTTACGCCTTACGCTCGAGCGCTTCCTAACGGTGTACTAAAAAACACCGAGACACTCGTTTACGCCTCGCGATGGACAGCTTCGTGCTTCGAAGATGAGACTTTTACAGTAAAGCTATATGCCTCCACCTCCGAATGGCTTTATCTCCGGTGGCGAAACGCCAAGATGCCAATTATACACTGATACACTGCGGGTTTCACTCCTCCCCAGGTTTCACGTTAGTGGAGATTGTCCAAGATGTTCTTGTTTTTTACTGAGGTGTTGTTAATACTATTGTTAATTACTCAGAGATATTACGCATCATCACGACACTACGCCTCTCATTTGAATAACAAGGCAAAACGTCTGGCAAAGATTTGTAACAATATGGCATTATAGGTGCAAAAACGTGTCAAAATGGTGGGCTTTGTAAACATTTCGCAAATGTTAAAATTTACAATTGTAAAGTCAACACTTCTTATTGAAGTTTTAGTTTTATTTTACCCTGTTTTTTGTCGGAAGTTTTATTTTCTTTGAATCGTTAGTACGGAAATTGCTGTTGATGAAGTATTCAGAAATCAAAATTTTGAGACTTCTTCCCGACTTACTTGCCGTTGGAGTGGTGTTTACCGTAGCTGAAAGCAAAAATTAGGAACTTCAGATCGGAGACCGTACTGGTATTTTGAACAAAAGCATTTTCAACAATAACATATAGAAAATAGCATTTTCAACATGCGGACGGTACACTTTGTTTAGGCGGTCATGGGGCGTTTACTTTCCAGACTTCAAAACACAACGTGGTTACATGCATTTAAAGACATTTTCTTCTCTTAGAATTTTTTATGTTTTTAATATCTATACAAAAGAAGACTACCAAATAACAAGCCGTACCACCACACTATTCTTTGTTCACGTGAGAACGTTACATCTGCTCGCTATCTTTCGATGTAGGTGGCAAATACTGCACAGTAAATACTTTGCTACGGCGTATACTGAAAGCTTGTGAAGACATGATTGCTGTCATAAACTTGAAAACCTACAACTAAATCACTCGTATATGCGGTTTTATGCGTATATCTCAATAGCTTTACTCTTTTATAATTGCAATTTTAAAACTACACCTCTTCTTGCGTGAGAAGCACGTGTTCAAAAACTCTTTTTTAAGTATCAAGGGCAGTTATGTTTATCTTATAAGAACTTGCCATGTTGTTTTGAACGTAATGAAGTCTCAGATTTTCTTAGGGAAATTCGAAATAATTCAGAAAATATAATTTCACGTATATTGGTAAATAGCTGTTCTGAGGATGCTGGGGTGCAGCAAACCAGAACATGGCATTCCCAAGAAACTTTGGTATAACTTTGTGTCCAAGTATTATTTTGTGCTATCCCATTCAAATAACACCATTCTGCGGACACCTGCATCACAAATTATTAAACACTTTATTTTGTTCCCCGTTTGGAGGTAACAACTAGTAAATTTGATAATGTAGAGTGTTCAAAATATACGCCTCCTACTTCACTGCAGCTGAGAGCGCAATTACCTAACAAGCCCAACAATTTTCTATATTACTTATCCATATACAGTGGAACCCGGTACACGTGTTTTTCACCGGACCGGGAAAGCAAAACGTAACCACCAGGAAAATGCAGCAGTGAGAAAACCTTGGAAATGAACAAAAACAGTGTAGCTTTGACTCGCAATCATGTATTTCTGCAACCTTGTCCAGCAAACATTAAAAAACTAGACAATGTAGGATTGCCACTTGTTGCGATAGCTGCAAAACACCAGGCGTGGCAACGGTACGTTCCTAGCGATGTCGACTATAGCGATGTCGATTACGTCAGCTTTTCCCGAAGAGAAAGCGCCTCCCTTCGTCGCGACGCCATAAATGCACGACCAAGTTCATGTATGCAAGTTCAACGGTGTTCTCAAAGCTTAAAGCGTACGATCACGACGAGAGCACGTGATATTCATGTGGTGGTGCTTTTATGGCAACTATGAACTTCCGCCATTCCGAAGTGACACTGCCGTTGTAAGCGCAGTGATGATTGTGATAGCATAGAGTAACATAGAGTCATCAAGTGGCGAAGGATTGCACCCGCGTACTGCTTTATGTGGTCAGTTCTATAGCCAAGCCTGGCCAGGGCTCGTCTAACTTCAAAATAGCGGTCCGCGCAAGTTCCCCAGGGGTGTTCGAAGTGACCAATTGTGACGAATGATCTGGGAAGGTACTCTGAGCCACGATGTAACAGTGAGGATTTACTACATCGGACTCTCTGTGAGCTGCACCGAGACTAAACAAAAACAAGGTAGCAGCTTTAAAAACACCCCACTGAGGAACGTAAGAGCGGGGTTCTACTGTAGTAGGTTCCAAACTCAACAACAAAAAACCACAATGCTAGTTCTTATTTCTCTGAAGTTGACGTCTGCGCACCAACGACATTCTGAGGCCCCTCCGATGCAAAAAGGAAGCATTCAAGACCGTGTCATCCTGCGAACTCAATTGGTACTAAACACTCGATAGATGCTTCAAATTTCGGTGTTGAGATGAATGTTTAACAATTCGACATCGAATTACTTTGTCGCCCAACTGAACATACGACCTCACAATCCCCAGTGCGTATTATAAAGAGCGAAAGTATTGAGCGCCGTATTGGGGCTTTAGCATGGGTTTTAATATCGCTGATTAAACCTGGCGCTGCCACTGTGTGCACGCATGCGCACGTGCTAGTAAGAAGTGCTAGTTCGGCGTTTGTACGTGTAACACCGAATTATTATGGGCCGCTACGTCGGCACCTGGGTGAGTGTTTCAGTAGAGCGTTTCGACGGTTATTGCGTCGCTATAAGCTAGAGCCTACTCGGCTACCTTTTGAATGTAGGGCAAAGGAACTCGCCCTTCGGCTCATTTGCCATACGTGTGTGGAGGGTTTTTGCGACTACCAAAACCAGGGCTAACCGACCACTTGGCGTCATTTGGGAATGCAAGATATGAATAACATTATACCAATACCTCCTTATTTAAGTGCGTACCCGTGGACGCATCAAATCCAAGTGGCACTTGTTTTCCGCAACTACACACAACGCCTTGAACAAAAAAAGGCGGCATGACTCATACTATCAGTGATAGATTGATTGAGTGTAGGGTTTAACGCGCCGAAGCAACGTCGGCGACCAGGCGTGCCGCAGTGGAGGGCTCCGGAATAATTTTGACCACCTGGGGATCTTTAACGTGCGCCGGAATCTCGCACACACGGGCGTTTTTGCTTCCCGCCTCCATCAGAAAAGCGGCGGCCGCCGCCGGGAATCGAACCCGCAACCTTGTTCTCAGCAGTGCAACGCCTAAGCCACTGAGCCACCGCGGCGGGTATACGTTCATTAAACATCAATACTATAAAGAAATCAATGTAGAACGAACAGACAGTTAAGGCATACCCTTTGAGGCCTAAGTGCGAAGTTAACACGCAATAGATTGCCTTCTTCGGGGACGCTAGGGCCCAGGATGGCGTTTTCTCTGCCGTGATTCAGTTTACCGTCTACTATGACGCCTCTCAAACCAAACCATCCGCACCCGTCGGGAACTCTAGGGCCAAGGAAGGCATTTTATCTACTTTGATCCAGTGTCCCGTCTACCCTGGAGGTTCTTTACATGCCTCTACCAAACCATCCGCACGTTTGACATCTCTACAGGCGGAGCTCACAGCCATCCGGAATGGCCTCCAGGAACTAACGCCGGCCTCACAGCACACTCCAGTGGGTTCCATCCTGCATATTTATACGGACTTTACGGCAGCGAAACGGGATTTACGACGAGTATCTAACAATTGCAGTATATCAAGGGACATCCACAGACTACTAGACACGTATCCTTGCCCTCTCCGCCTGTTGTGCGTTCGGCGGATGACGTTCCCCGCTCACATTGCAGCATACAGATTGTCACGCAACGCCTATTCCACCGCCGCTGCCAAGGTTAACAACCGGTTTAATAGAAAACTTTCTCCGACGGAAGACGACCCGAGTCGCGCCGCCTGTGCTCTCATCCTAGCGTGTGGAACGGACCTCCCCACTAGATTTACTGGCTGGGAAGAAGATTTGCTTCACAGGCTTCGCGTTGGAGTGCCGCTTTCACCTGCTGTAACCAGGGCGTGGCTATCACGCTTCCATGCCCCGTCCCATCCCACCTGCCCCTTTAGCACAGCTTCTGCCGAAAAAGATGATGCGGACCATCTAATATGGACGTGTCCTTCACAGAAATCAGCCAGAAAGCGACACCTGAGGGGCACAAGCCTCCATTCTGGAAGACACCCCGACCTCCAGCGGTGTCCCAGAGCCACCGCTGTTTCCGTGTTCCCTTCTTTCGAGAGACTAGTGCCCATCTGTAGCAGTAAATGTGTTAGTTTGTGCCAACGAGCGTTCTATAGCAAATAAAAAAATTGCCTTCTGTCTGTAGTAATGGCAGCACTCGCTTTTTGCAATTTACGGGGCCAAATAACACATCACTTCTCTCCGAAGCAAGCCGTGAGGGATTTTATTTCGCACACTGCAAATATCCGTTGCAGGGTTGAATCGTTGTTAGTAAAAAAATAATTTCAAATCGTCGCGCTCCCTACGGTAATTTTGAAAAAGAAGGATGTGGAAGCCGACTAGGGTAAATTCAGCTAATCGTATGGTGCAGGCGCATTTCGAAAGACGCAAAGAAGTACCATAAGCTAACTCTTTCCGGACGGTGGCGTACGCTATTCTAAAATTATCTAATGTCGGAAGTACATAATTAGGCGAATAGCAGAGTTGATATTATTTGCCACTTAGAATGTACCACTTCAATTTATTATTTATACGATGATCATTAGAATGATATATAGCTGCGGCAATGGTAAAGGCTTAGTAAGCTCAGAAATATTAAATATTTTTAATCCTTACGATACCGTCCTAGGTGACGTCAAGCCGTGACGCTCATTACAGCAGGCCAACAGGCGCTTTTTTAATGCTCATCGAGACCATTGGTAAGCAGCAGCATGATACTGTTTCGACCCAGGTTTTGGTTGAATGAGTCTTGCGGGCACCACTGCTTTTTCTGGCCCAGTTATTACTTCATCAAAAGGTCATGGCATGTCCACTTCGGACATGAACTATTGATGGAGCGGGATGACGACACTGCAAATTTTTATGTGGATGAAAATTGTACATGGGAAGAATGCGTGGAAGGTATGGAAATATACTCTGCCGTAAACAGCGTGATGGAGGGCTTTGGCTCGAGAGATGGGCTGCTCTTGTACTGCTGTTATAATAGGTTGTACGTAATATAGACGTTCGTACAGCTATCCTACCTCCAAACGGCAATACTTGATTATCCTCTACATTTTACAGAATCATATCTATATACGTAAGAGTGTTCAGGCAACAATCTTTACAGAAATAAAACGTCTTTGAAGTATTATGAAAACATAAAAGCAGGACAGAAGCAAAGTTGGAAATATTTTTTTGGAAAGCAACATCGAAAAAAATGGTCGATAATGTTTACTAGGTGACAATTCGTTTACGGAGCGTACGCTAAACACACGCATTTGGTACGAAATGTCCTCTATAAAGGGCAGTGGTTACTTGAGGTAAACCTTCTGTATGAATGTCTTTATGTGTTTTATCTCTAAAACCCTTATTTTATGTTCATGTGGCGATGACGTCAAGCAACCCGTTTTATGTGGTTACACCTTTAGGAGGTAACTGAACTTAATTCTAACGTACTGCGGCTAATTAGGGCTATCAGATGACAATGAATTATTTGCGATAAAAGCATGGCAGGTTGCTTGACTAACGCGTGCAAAGGTTTGGGTCAATGAAACAATTCTTTGATAAAGCTTAAGTGGGCAACGATGTGGCGTTATGGAAGAGTCGGAAACAGGAGGGATGGCTTGAAGGTTGTGAAACTGACGTATTTGAAGTACTGCGAGTTAATAAAAATAGCTGCGCGTTTCAGAATTCCTTTTATACGAGAATATGTACGTTGTGATGAAAGCCCGATGGCCGAAGTAAGCTTTAAAGGGAAATAAACTAGTGTAATCATTTAATCTCAACCAAGTTTTAGTTTACGGCGAAGGAACCCGAGTGTAGCAAATGATATGGATGTGGTGCCTATGATAGGAGAGAGGACAAGCGTACGCCGAGGTATTTGTATGAAGAGACTGAGGTGACTGGAACATATTTGATTTTATAGGTGTGGTGACATAAGATATGTTGCCTGAGGAATGACAATGATTCATCCTTTCTTCAGTTCAATGGCATTGAACTATTATTGGCACCGCAAAAAAATGTTGTTTAATAGGGTTTGTACGTAATTATAATCGGCACGAGCAATAATAGCGGTGTACTAAACGCAATATTCTGCAAAAGGTCTTAGTTTGCATCAAATGTTTAAGGACAAGTTATTTATATAAATTACGAAAAGAAGTGGCGATATACAGACATGCTCCCTACGGGTCAACGGATGTTACGTTGGTTATATCCGATGCGTGAAGATTAGCAGACGTAAACTGTTTGGTCCCTTAAACAAGTTTTCGGTATTTCAGAGCAAGTTACAACGAAAGTATAAGGAAGATAGCTTTGCAAGTAAATGGTCACGGCTTACATAGTGACCAGCTTTTGAAATATCTTAAACATAGTCCATTTGAAGAATATTGTGCAATTGTTATAGTATGTTTTGGGAGAATTCTCGAAGCTCCGCCTGACAAGAAAAGTGTTCGCAAAAGCCAATCTGGTGCGGGTAAAAATTATTAATAAAGTCGAACTGAGTAGTAATATTACAAGTTATAGCGTTGTCTAGGAGCTTAGAATGAAAACTCATTGGCAAAATTTGCGGAATCCATATACTTAGATATATTGTTCGTGACTAGTGAGCGGTTCCCACCCTTGAAGATGGGCAAATTCTAGGCATTCTTATTATCGCCTGGTACAGGCTTTGATTGTAATGCCTATGCAAACATTAAATATACAATTTGGATTGAGTAGCCTTTGTTTGTTTTTACCTGTTTGCTGTTTTTCTTGGAGCAGCCTGTCAATGAATTTAGGTTAGGTTTAGGAATTTGGCTAGTCTTTCCTTCGCGCCGAATCAGGATGTCTGCGGAGGTGTCGGTTGTTAGAGAATATGCTTGCGGAATAGCGTCGGAGCTGCAAGTTAACGCGGACGTAAAAAAATTGTTTAGAACCATTGCACATTGATTGGTGTGCCTCTCTTCAGCGTCGGGACTTGCCAGTTTTGGGCCGTTTGCACGATATGATGCGGCGAAATTTGTTGGGATTCAGTTTCAGAAGTGATAGTAGATAGGGCAAAACAAATGTGTCCTTTTCTTCACTAAGTGCTTTGGTATACTGATTTGTGCACGTATGCTATTTTTCCCATGTGGCCGGGATGCGATTTTGATTCTCTAGTAAGTAGAGACGGCTTTATCGGTTTAGAATGAATTTGTGTTGCCTAGTGAAGTACTTGTTGTTTGAGTCAGATGTTATCGCTAGCGCCAGTACATATTTGTTTCGTAATTCAAGAAGCTTTTCGACACAAAACCCAGCTGGCGTTTTCTGAGAAAATTAAATTCGAGTTTCTCAGGAAGTCGTAAAAAAGGGAAGCTTACTCTTGATGGCTCCATAGTTACCGCTTTCCAAGTTTGTTTTGTATTTTTTGTTGGAAGTTATACTTCTAATGGGAAGGCTATGCGCAAAAAGAGTAGATCATGATAAATCAAGACGGGAAATCACGTCACATTTGTAGCGTTTTCGGGAGCAATTTTTCGAGCAGATGGAGCTTATTTTTAGTTCTTGTCGGACACGTTAAGTACTGTTGAAGGTTGAAGACGAATACGAGTATGACAAATGGTTTTGTTTCGTTAAACAAGAACTGTTCTTAGCAGAGAGGTAATGCTAACAATATGAAGAAAATTAAGGCCCTTCGAAAAGAAGATAGGAGCGCAGGTAGATGTCATCGCGTGTGAGGAGGAGTGAGCAAATAGCAAAAAGTCGCATCACTTTCAATTGGTGTGTACGATAAGGCGATAATAATTTTTAGTGCGCCTGAATGAAACCGTACCCAAGTTAGTTGAACTCTATCGTCATCACATATAAGGGACGGGGGAAGGAGTCTTGGACAGCAATGACGATGGCTCCCCCGAAGCTATCGATTTGGTCACGGCGATGTAGGGTGAAGTTTGGAGTAGGCCAAAAGATTTTGAGGTCAAGATTCTCTGCAGTTGGCCACGTTTAGGCTCATCTTCATTTCAACACGATGAATGGTCTTCCGAGACATGGCGTACTACAGCTCTCGTCCTTAAACAGTTTTCCTCTATACATTTTTCTTTTTTGTTTTGCGAGGTTGCTCAAATTGTCGCACCCAAATGGAGCTCGTTATCCATGAAAGCTTGCGCCACACTTTTCGCTTTACGCTTCCTCCCGCAATGCCGGCCTTTAGGTGCAGACTTAGATGTCTTTGTCCAATAGATGAGTAGGTTTGTTTTCAGAAGGTGTAAGAACATATCTTTTTTTGCCGACGCTGGTTTTAAGATATCTGTATGGTATACAAGACGTGGGATGTTATACATTATATGGAGAATGTCAGCGTCTTATGAAGGGCAAGCTAACTTTTTGTTTGCTCAAAGGCTGCGGATGAGTAACATATATAATCCGAAACCGAGCATACCACTCATAATAAGAACTGTGTGGACAAACGTGCACCTGCGGAGTAAATGTTGGAGAAGGTAATCTTTCAAAGACAGCAACCAAATACAGACACCACAGAGCGAATAGCATTATTTATATTGCGGCTCGAAAATTGTGAGCTCACAAAACGTCCTCGTTGAAACCACGCACATTCTTGCAACTAGACAGCACCCTTAGGCCTTGATGACCGTGCATATTTAGGCGGCGTTGGATAACCCGCACATGTGCACTTCATGATGACCTGGGGAGATAATAAAAGTACTTTTTCGATTTTAGCTTCTGCCGCCAAGTTCTCCTACATCATGAGAACGTTTTCCTGAAACCAAACATGCTTAGAGAGGGGTGTACTCACACCTGGCCTCTGCTACGCCTCTACTCATTCTTTTCGGAACACGTTTTATAGCGGGAAAAACAACTACATGGACTGGCCGGCATAATTATGGCATATATTATTGTATTTTCGGTAAAATTGTACGGATGACTGCCTTTCATGTAGATATGCCCAGATTTAGAGAAGTATCTTGTATTGGGCTTGTTTACATGATGGTCCTTCACCCACCCAGGAATCAAAGCAGCAGTTGTTACTCTGAGTCAACTTATGCAGGTTTGTTTGCCAAATACGCGGAGAAGTGAGCGCATAAGGTATTAGAAAACGTTAACCTATGAAAATGCATTGCATTGTGTCATAAACTGTTGATTACTACAAAACCCAAATTTCTGTAAAACCGATGGATATCTTTTGTGGTGAACAAGACCAAACATAAGATAAGTAAACGGTGGATTATATTCCAAAGGTTGACCCATATTTTTACTTGTGGCACGGTTTTGTTATTCAATCTTATGCGCATGGCAGCAGGTATGCACGTGTTCATCGGCATAAAGGTATTTCTTAAATGTGCACCTTAAATCACTCAATAATAGTCAATTGCTATTATTTTTGGTATAATGTACGGCAAAAACATACTGCCATATAAAGCTACATTTTAACAACTTAAAATAGCTGCAGCCACCCGAACATAGCATTGGTAGCGCGCGATAATAAATGCAAAAATAGGAAACAAGAAAAGAAAAGCTACTGTAAAGATTCTACTGCCTATTAAAGTCGCGTAAAGAATACAGTACATATTTTACTAGTGATAACACAAGACACAAAGAAAGAAATATACTTCTCGCGGTGGGGAATTGAGAAGAGTTTTATTAAAATTGCCATGATACAAGTATTCACCGCCTTTACTATTGGGGTGAGAGGCAGCATCAAAACCTTAAATTTAAATACCGTTCACGAGAAAAAAAGAATATTGGAATGACGGTGGCAGCGGAGCAGGGAGTGGGTATATTTTGAAAAATCTACCAACTGTATTGGACGAAGCAGAAATTCAGCCGGCCGCTTTACCAGCAGTACAATGTAACAGTGGTGCAATATTCAGAGATTACATTTGTTATTTTTTGTGCGCACCTCATTTCCCACAATTCTGTTTCTGGTTGCTTTATCATGTTTTTCTTATTCCCCATTTGCGATAGCGATTCCTTCTGTTCGATTATATAGATAGGTCTACAGTTTTATACGTGACGTAAATTATTTGCTGACGTTGCAGTGCTGCTGACACAGTAGGTAGGGCTCTCCGGTACTCCTTAAGGCTTTGTGTCTTTAGTCCAGGTGCCATGTCATTCAAACGAGCTCCAAACGAGCTCTGCTTTCATTTCAATTTTAAATACGCTATTCTGATAGATAATACAAGACGTCAACTGGTTCCAAAAAAGTAATAATATTATTACACAATTATTAATTAAGAAAAAGCAATGAATGCAATTTGTGCTCGGCTTCTGTGCGTTAAGAACACCATTTAGAATGGTTATTTTATAAAGCAGTAATATGCTAAAAAGTGTTAGTTTTTAATCTGCACTGATTGAGCACATCTAAATATCTAATCAAATTTTGCTTTCAACTTCCCCTTCAAATGTGTACCATAAATTTTCCATAAAATTTTTAACATCAACTGTGACTGAAAAAAAATTCTATAATCAAGCCGATATCTGTGATTCTACGCGAATTAAGAAGAACACGCGACTAAAAAATTACAGCTTCCCACTCTCCGGGCCTCGTGTTGAACGGAAAGTTTGACTTCAGGGAAAACGCAAGTGGCCAAAATAGAACAGCAACGACCGCCAAACGAAAACAAAAACACTTTTGTCAAAATTAAGCAAAACAAGCGAAATAGCAATGCGCGACTATCACACTAAAACAAAAGCTTTTCGTTTTAGAGTGCTTTACCGACCGCAAATGCTTTGTATTCTGTATTGTATAACATAGTTCACCGATTATTGGGATGTTAACGTTCAATAATAGCTGCCCCTTTTTCAACAAAACGAACCACCCGTGGCCTACACTCGCCACTCTAGAAGAAGCTCTGCCGGGCGAGAGGGAGCAACGGCCCCTGCGAATCTTAGTGCTTCGAGAGACGACACTGGGTGGCTATCATTGCGCTTTATATAGCGCGGTACCTCTCCGCTTGCGGTCGCGTGCCCGCGTGTGGATGGCGAGAGATTGCTGCGCCCGAGAAACGGATTCTTCGTGATGGTTCCTGTTTATTATTACTAGCTTCAACAAAGCACAGTACACCCTGTTCCCTGTCCAATCACGCGAATCTGTATGCGGCACAGAATACAAGGGTATCTTTGTCACTACCATCATCGTCATCATCCTTAAAACCCGGCCTTGTCGCAAGGCATTTGGGCGTAAACAACCACACACGCTGCAAATCAGCCAATCAACCCTCGCTTTAAAAATTGAGTGCACAGGCATATGTTAAAAAGGTTTCCTCTTACTTGTAGTTGTGATAGTTGCAGTTTGTGTCTCTGAAAGTATAGAAGGGAATATAGTCAATTCACACATAAGTTGGGATAATTAAAACAGAGCAAAACCCTTAGCTGCTTACTCCTAACTTACATTGTAGTTTCTCTTTTGCGCCAATATAATAAAGGCCTTTTCTCATAGCGAGTGTTCTGGTTAACCTGGTGGAAATGCCTGGTGAAAGTTAACCATTAACGTGGTAAAAATGCGTTCAATTTCACCATAGACTTTGAATGCTGCATAACTGATATTTCTCAAGACCTATCGAAGGTTTTTTGGTTAAAAAGACAAAAGGTTATTGATTGATTGATTGATTTTACGGTTTAACGCGCCGTCGCAACGCAGGCGATGAAGCGCCCCGTAGTTGAGGGCTCCGGATTAATTTTGACCACCTGGGTACCTTTAACGTGCGCCAAAATCTTGTACACACGGGCGTGTTTGGTTTTTGCCTCCATCAGAAAAGCGGCCGCTGCGGCGGGGAGTCAAACCCGCGACCTCGTGCTCAGCAACGCAACACCTTAGCCACTGACCCACCACGGCGGGAAACATGACACAGGTAACGTAGTAAAAATGTAAAATACATTCAAGCAGTGACCGATATTTAGAAATGGAGCAGAGTTTTTTTTATTTTGTCTTATGCGGCTCACCGCCCGCAAACACGTGTTCACTGGCAGGAAGGTACTCTTTAAATGTTTACTTTTTATAATTTATTAAATCAATGAAGTTTATTTTACCTATATGTACAGCAATAAAAATACGACCGTAGGCAAAATTACTCTTTCACAGATTGGCAGAGCGGCAGCCACCCCTATGCAGCATTGTTAGCGCGCGAGATAAAATAAAAGAATAAAGGAAGAAAAACAGTGAAAGAAAAAAAGGTAAACGTACTACAGGCAATAAAATTCGCGTTAAAGAGCACAGTAAAATTTTAGCAGTGATAATACAAAATAACACCGAAAGATGCATGACAGCATACGAATGGAAACACAACATACGAAATGCACCTCGCTCGTGATAAGAAGCCTAATATTATCAATATAGTGGAAAATAGGCACACGATATGCGCCATTTGGCCGACATGCAGAATACCTATACTTGAGCACGACACAGGATAGAAACGCTACACTCCTGGAATAAAACAAACAAAAAAACGACCAGACAAAAGCGGACAATTCAGCAACGAGTTTGCAACGCAACAATGCATCCAAAAGGATACTTCCTCAATAGCCAATTCTTCTCATGCATTATACAACTTGTAATCAATTGACCATTCGTTCTCACAAACACCGTCACAAAAACTATAAAGATTACCGTAGAGAAACTTATTTAGAATTTCAATGCATCTGTCGTCAATGTAGTTCGGTGGGGTGGTTTAATCAGCAACCCCTGAATGGGTTGCTCATGACACCACCTGAATGACAACACCCAAATCAATTACAGAAATTTCTACGCCCTGTTATTGTGGAAAGATCAGCACGAAGTACCGGGTAAACCGCTCATATAACATAGTATTGGGAAACATTCCGGTTGTCCGAAGCGCTGTTAGTCCGTATCCGCAATGGTAGGCAGGACACAAGTTCTTGTACGAAGCAGTTCCGACATCGCTACAGAAGACCTGGAACAGTACAATGGCAGTTCACCGCACAAAGAGAACATCGAAGCAAAAACAGCCGTCATTAAACGATCGATAACGATAAAAGAGAAGAAACCCCACTTAGAGTTCCGACCATCGGACTGTTTCAATTTGAAGATTGATTGATTGTGGGGTTTAACCCGCCGACGCAACTCAGGCGATCAGGCGCGCCGTAGTGGAGGGCTCCAGATTAATTTTGACCACCTGGGGATCTTTATCGTGCGCCGAAATCTCGCACACACGGGCGTTTTTGCTTTTCGCCTCCATCAGAAAAGCGGCCGTCGCGGACGGGAATCGAGCCCGCGACCTCGTGATCAGCACCGCAACGCCTTAGCCACTGAGCCACCGCGGCGGATGGACTGTTTCAAGTTACCCCAGTAAGTTAGCAAAGCAACTGGAGCAAGATCCGCCACTACAAGTTTGTTATCGACACATAGGATCTGAATGGCGACGACACCATACCATGTGCGAGTTCCAAATACTCCACGGGTTCCTTTACCGAAGACGACTATTCCGCTCAGGACGAGTAGTCATGCAGCTTCTCGCACCGCCAGAAGCTCTGGGCGTTAGCGCACGAAAATGTCATGGTGGGCCACCGAGGGATATGTGAAACCACAATGACAGTCACGGAAGATTTCTTTTGTTCCGGTATACAAAGTGAGGTAAGAAAATATGTCAAGCCCTGCAACGTTTGCCAGCAAGTTTTCTCCAAAGGCCGTGTTAGCCTAAGGCATGCGGAACTTGATGGGGTGGTTTCCGAGTGGCTGTCGGAGTACAACAAGCACCATACGATTAGACGATACAGCGCACGAACATGGCGCGTCTTCAGGAAGACTTACCGCGAGAGTATGACTGCTTATAAGGGCAGTTAGTGGGATCAGGTTAATGGAAAGAGACGTGCAGGCGCCGATGGTATGGCCAGTTTGACATAGAAAATGAAATAGTTCCTGGGATTCGTGGTGGTTAGCGCAGACGAAAAACAGGAGAAGAAGAGTAATGGCGACCCAAGCGCTCTTACTTTTCTTGTCCGGTTTTTCTTCTGCGCTGAACATCATGAATGCACTCCAACTCGCCCAATTCGCTACCTTATTACAGTTTATGGGGAAGGTTAAAAGTTTGCATATGGTGGTGTTCGGCGTGCTGTGAATTGTGCAGTGCAGTGTTCAAGTTCATACTTTAGGGTCTCAGAACTGTGGACACTTGAAAGCTTTGAACGGAACGGTGAACGGTGTTTCTGAACTGTGTGCGTTATGCTGTATAAACACTTTGGGATGCGACAGGGAGTTTAGGAAGAGACTGCATTTGAACCAATGATAATTTAAGGGTCAACGAAGCGGACAATCTTGGTATAGTGAGTGAGCCGTTTTTAGGGAAAACAAACTTAAAAGGGGGAGATATAATACCGTAAATAACCCACAAATGGGTGTGTGCCGAAACTACCGAAGGTGTATGTGCCAAACCCCCAATTCCCTCTTAAGGAGTATGGGCCATACAAGAAGGTACGAAAGTTGCCGACCGTGAAATGAACAGGGACAAAAGCCGAAGAGGAAAAATGCAAGGTTTTGGAGGGAGGAGGCAGATGATAAGACCAGGTTACGCTCCTGGAACTGACCCCAGCGGGATCTGACCCTGACGACGCCTCAGGATCATGGCTGGAGTTCCAGGCGACGTTCCTGCAGGGACACCCCGAGGGAATGCTCCGTCGGTGGCTCCAGGTTACCAGCTAGGCTACTGGGCTGGGACACTCGCTACGCGTCGACGCCAGTTCAACATCGCACCCATGGTTACGCCCCCTTGGCGGTTGGTCGTGATGGCTGTTACCACTACCTGCAACTATCTACGAGACATGACAGTTGCCTTGATTCCTACAACAAACAGGAAGGCATCTGCTCTAATGTGAGACTTCAACATCATTCACCACTTTGAGGCGAACTGGAACTGAGAGAACACAGATTTAACTGCTCACCGTTACTTGTCATGTGGTCCAAAATACCGTCCTCGTCAATTAAACATTTTTCTGCGTATCCTGTGCACTTCATGAATTGACGTGACAGGTGGATAATTCTTGCCGTATTTTGTTCTGTTCACTAAGCATAGCACGAAAACGTATATGCAATGGCGCAGATGATGTTCGATCTTAGCTTTTTCGATTTGCGCCTGCTCTAAATAGGCCTAAAGCGTTCCCTCGCGGCTGTTTGGATGTACGAAAAAGTCTGTTCATGCATGTATTCTCTCATTTATCGCGTTTCTGAACCTGCTATGCGGAGAGTCTAAAGGACCTGTGAAAACCTGTCCACAGCGCTCGTAACCACAAATGTATCGAGCGCAGTTTCTTGGCTGGTTGTTTTATAAAGCACATGTTAACCATAAAAAAATACACAGTGCAGATCGCTGTCCAAGGTCACAGCCACCTCAAGTAATGTAACTTAAACTAAGCAATGCCAGATGCCAACCAAGACTTTTATTTAAACGTGGAGTTTGCGTTTGTTTCTGTGCTCGGGGCATTTATTATGGCTCATCGGGGGTATGAACCTTGCATGCGAAAGCTCAAAATAAGAGCTATATTTAAATCTGATCCAAAATATCGACTTTGAAGATGTGTCTCTCCTAAATCGCTATTTGCCCGTTTTATAGTTCTTCAAAATCCGTGCACTTCGCTCTGTAACTTCGTTGGGTTTTAATTTTATTTGGTACTTTCAGTTACGACGAATGCTGCAATTGAGGTCCACTTACCTGTTGCGATTGAAGGGGAAGTTTGGGCTGCTGAAATGAAAACTTTCTTCGACGACGAGAGGACTGATATTTTAAGGGAAAACATGGATGAGTTTTATTGTTCTCATTAAACCACATACAAACCTTATTTGTTGGGGCATTCGAAAAATACTTTTTTATTTTTTATTTATATTATTACGCTAATCACATACATTTGGAAACTGTGCTCACTGGATAAAAGTAAAACTTCACAAATGAGCCGAGATACCGGGTGGAGCCAGTTTGGAGAATATTTCTATCAAAATAAGGCACCCCTACGCCCAACGACGGTGATAGTTCAATTTCAAGATTTTCCTTGACGGATCATCGCGATCGCTCGGCTACCTGGCTGGGACACGGGCTGTGCGCTGACGCCTTATACACATCACACCCTGGGCTACGCCCCCTTGGCGGTTGGCCAGGACCGCTGGGCCCACTTCTTGCAAATCTCTAAGACACGACAGTTGCTTTGATTCCTACACCAAACAGGAAGTCATCTGCTCTAACGTAAGGCGACACCATCATTCACGACTTCTAGGTGAACTGGAACCGATGAAAGAACGCTGAATCTTTACCGTTAGTTGTCGCGTGCTCCGAAATATCCTCCTTATCCCGTCCACCTAATGAATTGACGTCAGAGGTGGATAATTCTTGCCGTATTTTGTTCTGTTGACTAAGCAGCTACTTAAAAGTGTATGCAATACGGCAGATCATATTTGATCTTAGCTCTTTTGAGATTCGCATGCCCTAATTAGGCGTAAAGCGTTCCCTTTACGGTTGTTTCTGATTTACAAAAAAGTATCTGCATGCATATGGTCCCGAAGCCAAAGACGGCGCAGTTGTCTTCAAAGAAAACGAGTTTATTGGAGTGAACTTGTGCTTCATAACAACTCAAAGAATACACAGGCGGCGAAACAGCAGTCAACAAAGTGACGCGCGTAGGCGAGCGTCGAGAGTCGAATGCCGCGGCGACTGCTCTGCGGGAACTTATCTTTGGGCGCGAGTGTTTTTCGAACCTTCGATTTAAATCCAGAGCATTTTAAATCAAAGAAGATAATTCTATGCCAGTGACGTTAGGGCGAAACAGTCTTTTTGACTGAATGAGATAGCCCGTGCGGCATAAAAATAAAAAATGGAACACGCTCTTCGCTTGGGACACAGATAACAGAGCCGGGCGCGGCCTGGCGATAAAAACAGACCATAAATAATCCGACGCTAAAATAAAGCGACAGCCCGAACAGACACCAACTACAAACCAAAAAGAAAAGTCCGTCATCTCGCACAGTAAGAGTTGAGGCGACCACGTGGATGACTTGGGGCCGCGTGCGTCGTCGTGATTTTCCGGAATCACCATCGGGGATCACCTCGTAGGTAAGTTGTTCGACACGTCGTAGAATTTGGTAGGGTCCGAAATACCGTCGAAGAAGCGTCTCACTGAGTCCGCGTCGCTGGATGGGAGTCCAAACCCACACATGATCCCCTGGGCGGTACTCAGCGTCCCGGCGTCGGAGGTTGTACCGCCCGGCATCCACATACTGCTGGTCTGTTGTACGAACTGGACCGAGCTGGCGGGCCTCCTCCGCACGCTGAAGGTATCCTTCGACGTCGGCTTTGAGATCATCATCGTCTACGTGCGGAACCATCGCGTCAAGCAAGGTAGTCGGCCATCTTCCGTAGACAATCTCAAACGGTGTCATCTGCGTGGTATCCTGGATAGCCGTGTTGTACGCAAACGTGACGTACTGAAGAACTTCGCCCCAAGTCTTATGTTCAACGCCGACATACATTGACAGCATGTCCGCGATTGTCTTGTTCAGACGTTCTGTTAGCCCGTTCGTTTGAGGGAGTTATGCCGTCGTTCTTCGGTAATCCGTGTTGCTGTATCGTAATATTTCTTGCATGAGCTCCGCAGTAAAGGCCCTTCTGCGGTCCGTGATTGGGACTTCAGGGGCACCGTGTCGCAGCACAACTTGTTTTATGAAGAACTTTACGACTTGTGATGTCCCCCTGGAAAGAGCGGCGGTCTCGGCCTAGCGCGTCATGTAGTGTGTCGCGACAACAATCCACTTGTTCTCAGATTGTGACGTAGGGAACAGGCCCAGAAGGTCAATTCCAATCTTCTGGAAGGGCCTCAATGGGACGGCGATCGGTTGCAGTAGTCCGGCGGGCCTCTTCGGCGGCGTTTTTTGTCGCTAGCAGTCACGGCAGCTCTGGACGTAGTGGGTGACGTCGGGTATAAGGCGGGGCCAGTAGTACTTCACCTAGATTTTTCCAATTGTGCGAGCTGCGCCGAGATGTCCGCTAAACCGGTCCTCGTGGCAGGCTTCCAAGATTTCGTCACGAAGATCTGCTGGGATGACAAGATAATTCGTTATCGCTCGAGGGCTGAAATTGTTCTTCTTGAGGACGGAGTTTTTTAGGCTGGATGCTGGTGAGATGCGTTTGAAGGCCCTGAGCAAGGCTTCGTGGCATCCTTGGAGTTAGTCGATCATGACGCATAAGTCGCGGTCGGCAAGCTCCTGGGCGGCTAGGTCGTCTATCCGTCACGACTCAAAAGAACGCCTTGTCTTCATCGGACTCTTGTGGTGGTGGGTCGACAGGGGCGCGGGACGGGCAGTCGGTGTCAGAGTGTTTCCTGCCCGATATAACGACGATTCTAACGTCAAAATGTTGTAGGCGCAAGCTCCACCACCCAACACAGCCGCAGGGGTCCTTCAAATTTGCGAGCCATCATGGCGCATGGTGGTCTGTCACAACCTTGAAGGGTCTACCATACACGTATGGGCGAAATTCTGAAATCACCCATATAATAGCGAGATACTCTTTCTCAGAAGCGGAGAGAGAGAGAGAGAGAGAGAGAGAGAGAGAGAGAGAGAGAGAGAGTGAGAGAGAGAGAGAGATAACTCTTTATTGTGCGCTGGAGAGGTCAGCTCTGCTAGCGGCAGTGCTTGCTACGCCAGATGGGGATGATTACAATGCAGTTAAGTGAATGTGAGATCGGGTAAGCAGCAATTTAGAGAAAACAAAAGTTAAATAAAATGGCTCGCAATCAAGTGCAAGAAAAAAAAACTCGAAATAAAGTTAAGTAAATGAAGAACAAATTGAGCGAATGGAGCCCAGGAAGCGCAGAGCGCCTAACAAGAAAAAGGAGGCAAAGCGTACATGACGACGGAAACAGGTACAGACGTAGCCATGCGCACAATGGAGGCATTACAGAGTTTGGCCTAGTCCTGAATATCTCAAAAAAAAAAACGCAGAAGACTTTTTGTCTCTAAATACGAGTCATTGTTGTTGTTCCAGGGTCCGAGGAAGTAACACAACTGAAGGCTTGATCCACGTCGAACAAGAGACAGGCAGCTCGCCGCTGTATCTCGCGCAGCGGAAAATCGCTGGCATATACACAAGTGCTCAGTAGTCTCGAGCACAGCGCACGTGGGGCACAGTGGTGAATCCTCGCACCCTATTTTGAACTTGAAGCTTCGGGTGTAAGCCACGTTGAGACACAAACGATGCAGTACACCTTCGGACGCTTTGCTTAGGTCGGTTGGAACACGGAATTTACAGAAAGGGTCAATTCCTTGTAGAGGTGGATATCCGCTGCGAGGGTGCTGCCACTTCTACATTTTCTCTCTCCAACCAGTTCGATAGATAAAGGCACAACCATCCTCTCGAGAGAAAGGAAGCTTTGTCGTGTTACGCAGAGAGTGGCCAGCGCTGGCAGCAGCATCAGATATTATATTTCCTTCTATTCCCGAATGACCAGGAAGCCATTGAAGCACGATGTGATGGCCCGCCCGCACTACCGCTTTGTGGATTTCACTGATTTCCCACCCACGCTGACTGCAGCGGTTGGAAAGCCTTCTTAGAGCTTGCAAAGCATTCCTTGAGCCTAAGAAGATCATGCATTGTCGAGCATTGTGTGTACCAATGAAATGAAGGGCAGTCCTTACAGCCGCTAGCTCAGTAGCGGTGGATGATGTTGTATGGCTCAGTTTTTTCCTGATTGTGCACTGGACCGACGGAATCCACACGCGAATGGCAGATGATGCTGCGGTCACTGAGCCGTCCGCATAAACGTGGGTGTGGCTTGCGTACGTGGGAAATAAATACTCAAGCGTGAACTAATTCAGTGCAGGTGCAGGCATGGACGGCCTTTTGCTTATTCCGGCAATTGTCGTTATTATATTCTATGGTGCGAGTATCCACGGTTGCATAGAGTAGTTTTCTCCTCCTACGACAAACCATGGCTAACATAGGCGATTACATTCCCGCCACCGCTTTGCTTTTGGACGAGGACGGTACTCATGTCTATATCACTAGCATCCGTGTTCATTTCCGTTTCGGCGTTTTCGTTGAAACGAGCCAGCCCGGGCGGGTTTTGCAGGCGTTGTTGCAGCTCGCAGAATGCTTTTTTTTGGGCGTTTTCCCAGGCAAAAGGAGTGCGATCTTTCGTCAAGCGCGTGACTGGCTCGGCAATGCGTGCGAAGGTTTCGACGAAGCGCCGCTAGTATGCGCTTAGTACAGAAATCTTCGCACGCCCTTCTTGTCTTTAGGTCTTGGGAAGTCCGCTACGGCTGACGTTTTTCCCGGGTAAGGCAGGACTCGTGCTTCGTTGACGACGTGGCCGACAACGTGAGTTTCTCGTACGCGAAACTGCACTTTTCCGGCTTTAGCGTTAACCCCGACGTACGAATGGCCTCGAGTACAGACTCCAACCTTGCAAGGAGTTCGTCGAAAGTGCGAACGAATACCACAACGGTGTCGAGGTAGAAGAGGCAGTTGTGCCGCTTTGGGCCAGCTAGCACAGTGTCTATTCTCTTTGAAACATTGCTGGCGCCATGCATATTGCAAACGGCATCACCTTGAACTCGTAGAGGCCGTCCGGGGTTGTAAATGCAATCTTCTCTCGATTTCTCCCGTCGACTTCAATTTGCCAGTAGCCGGTCTTCATATCCATAGATGCTAAGTACTTCGCGTTGCAGAGGTGGTCGAGGGCATCGTTGATTCGTGGCAGGGGGTACACGTCCGTTTTGGTGATTTTGTTCAGTCGCTGGTACTCAAGGCAGAACCTTAATGTGCAATCTTTTTTCTTCACGAGTACGACCGGCGCAGGGTCTTTTCGATGGCATTTTAATGCCCTCATGAGCATGTCGTCGACTTGGGTCCGGATGGCTTCCCACTCGTGTGAAGAGACGCGGTACGGTGACTGTCTGGTGGGCCCGGATTCATCTTCGGTTGTTATGCGGTGCTTCGCTAGAGGTATCTGACGTACTTTCGAGTTTCACAAAAAAACACTGTCCGTAGCTACGCAGCAAACCCGATAATTTGTTCAGTTCTTCTTGCGGTAACGCCGGATCCACGTAGAAGGGATTCGGAAGTTTGAAGGTACCTTCGTGTGCGCTGTCAAAGTCGGCAACCGCGATCACGTAACTTGCTTCTTGCGTTTCTTCAAGGAATGCAATTGCAGCGCCTTTGTTTAAATTCTCATATTCCTCGGTTAAATTAGTCACGAAAACGTGGGATTGGCGTTGCCTAAAGCGCGCTATGCCTCTTGCGACAGAGACACGGCGGTCAAGAAGCAACCTTTGGTCACTGTCTACGATAGCTGCGACGTCCGGAACATCATTCTCATAGTAGACGGTATCATCATGCTGGTGTGGGGTGGCAGGGTGACGTGATCATCGGCGATCCTTACAGCAGCACGGTTTTCGGGGTTCGGTGGCGCCGTCGTGGAGTGATTAGAGAAAAATGTTATCGACTTAGACGGCAGGTGAAATATTGCGCGTTGTCTGTCAGAGTCTATTCCGAGAATTACGTCCTGGGAGCAGTTCGGCAAAATGACGAACGCAGTAGGGTACTTGGTGCCGCTATGGTGACGCGTGATGCACGTTTAACTTGGCGTTACGAGATCGCCTTCTGGTGTGAGCATGGGCGGACCGTCTCATCTGGTCATATCGTTCTTCGGCTTTAAAGCAAATGGTACGCTCCTTACGGAGTAGTCGGCTTCCGTACCTATGAGGGTGACTGAACCAAAGCTGTCGATTGACACCATGACGTCGGACTCTCCCTTTCTTGATTTCCGGGTTTGTTGGTGCGTCGCATCTCAGCTTGTGCGTGTTGACGCTCGGGGCGTACGCGGCGTCGTTGTCACCTTCTCATCGGCAGGTTCGGCCATGTCGGGTACGAGTGGGCTGAGGGACCTTCCACGTGAGAGGCCAGCAGTGCTACAGTGGTTCGGTGGCTGGTACTGGAAGGGCGACAGTGAACCGTTGAAGCGGGCTGCTCCTCGGTTTGTGTTGGAGAGGTATTCTTCGATCGCAGTAGGGTGCTGGCCCGGTCGTGGGCGTGGTGCGTCGATAGAGAACCCTCGCAAGCCGAGCCTCTTGTAGGGACAGCGACGGTAGATGTGGTCGGCCTCTCCGCAATGGTGGCAAAGCGGGTGATTATCGGGCGTTTGCCACACGTGGGTCTTCCTCGGCGTCTGGAATTGGTCTACAGTGGGTCTGGCGTGCGACAGTGGACGGCGGTATGGCGGGCCGTCATGACGACGGATTTGAGTAGGACGGGGGAGCTGCTCAAATCCGGAAGAGCTGCGGAGTACGTCATCGCTTGTGGCTGGTGGGGTGCTTCGGATGACGTCATCCCCCCAGTGCCCCACCCCGAAGTGGCTGTTGATCCTCTTCTCGGATGACGTAAGTCAGGGAAGCCACTTGGGGTTGCGCCGTCGTTGGAAAAAAATCCTGAAGCTCCTCTCTGACTTCGGCTCGGATGGTCTAGCGCCATGTATAGGAGCTTAGAGTTGCGGCACCGATGGTGTCCGAGAACAGCACGTTGACAGGGAGGTCGTACTGCCTCGTTTGAAATTCTAGCGTCTTCTCCATCGCGGAAGCTTCAGTCGCGAATTCAGGCACCGTTTTATAGGGGTTGTAGACACGGCAAGCGAAGAGTTCTTGCTTTACTCCACGCGTAAGAAATCTCAGTTTCTTTTGTTCCGTCATTTCGGAGACCGAACGGAGAAAAAGCCGGTTCCATTCTTCAAAAAAGATCACGACTCCTTCGTTGGGGTGTTGCGTTTGAGTTTCAACCACAAAGACAGCTCGCCCTTTTCTCACCAAGGTAGTGAAGGTTTTAAAGAACTCCCTTTTGAACTGGGCCCAGTCAGTCAGGGAGTAAAGTAAAATAAGTAAAATACGAGTAAAATAAGACATGCCGCAAAGTTCCTTCATCATCTCACCTGTTGAAGTTGCGCCACGCTACAGCTTCTACAACCATTTTAGGGGTCATCAGCGGGGGCTCCGCGGAACGGTGCCGGTTCCAGGGGCTGCTGCAACATGATTGGCGGCGTTGCTTCTCGCACCATGGTGTTGGTTGCAGCTATCGTTTTCTTGGGTCCTTCGGCCACAAGACCGAACTCAGGCGGGCAAAACTTGCAGTCGGCGGCTGGCTCTGGTTCGGCTGGTTTGGCGGCTTGAGAAGTCGTAGTGAGCATAAAGGGTGCGTACCCCACACCGACATCAGATGTCATGAAGCCAAAGACGACGCAGTTGTCTTCAAAGAAAACGAGTTTATTGAAGCGAACTTGTGCTCCCCTAACAACTCAAAGAATACACAGGCGGCGAAACAGCAGTCAAGAAAGTGACGTGCATATGCGAGCGTCGAGATTCGAATTCCGCGGCGTCTGCTCAGCGGGAATTTATCTTTGGGTGCAAGTGTTTCTCGAACCGTCCATTTATATCCAGAACATTGTATATCAAAGAAGATTATTCTAGGCTAGTGACGTAAGGGCGAAACAGTCTTTTTGTTTGAAAGAGATAGCCCGTGCGGCATAAAAATAAACAATGAAACACGCGCTTCTCTTAGGACACAGATAACAGCGACGAGCGCTGCCGGGCAGTAAAAACAAACACAGCAAACAAAACGAAGCATCTGATCGCATGCAGCAGAAACGCTTATTGGCTAACACTTGAAATCTACATCTAACGATAAAACAAGCCAGTGAATCAAGGGCTACCTTAGTAACAGAGTCAGTCAGTCAAAATTAAGTGTTTTCTCTAATCCCAGTCCCATCAAATCTGGAGTACCTCAGGGTTCCGTGAACAGCCCTTTATTGTTCCTAGTCTACATTATTGATATCTGGTCTAACATTATCTCTTCACTGCGTCGGTTTTCCGATGATGTCGTCATCTACAAGGATATCACTAAACCAAACGACATAACCATCTTGCAGTCGTACCTGACAAAATTATCGGAATGGTGCCGCATATGGTAGATGGAAATTTATGTTAAAAGAACCAAGCACGTACGTTTCTCATGCGTTTCAGATCCTTCGCCTGACGTGTATGTCACAAAAAACATTGCAATTGAAGCGGTTTTATCCATAAAGTATTTAGGCGTTCTTTTTCATTTCGATTTATCGTGGGCTAGACATGTGGAATACACACGGAAAAGCATCAAGAAAGCTCGGCCTTCTTAAACGTCGTTTTAAACTCGCGAACAAAGACACTAAACTTCATCGCATATAATGTTGCAATTAGGCTAACCCTAGAATATGCTTCAATAGTATGGCACCCGCCCACAATAGCCCTTCCCGAAATGCTGGAATACGTTCAAAACAAAGCCGCACGATTTACCTTGTCATACTATTACCGTTATGAAAGTGTGTCATCCATTAAGCACTGTTTTAATCTCTTTCCACCTGCCATGCGCAAAATATTTTCTCTTATCCTTCTTCCACACGTTATACCACACTGATTAGCCATTTCATCGAACTTTCATTCACCCTGCTTCACACACTTCCATGCGTACCCGCCATAATCACAAGGTAGAACAACTACTTTCTCAAACAAATAAACACCAATTTTCTCCTCTTGCTTGGTCGATAAATGAGTTCAATTCATTGCCTTCTAGCATTGTCTCACACATTCACACATTCAGCATTCAACTTCAAAATCTGCGTTACTTGCTTTTCTTGAAACCGATAACCAATCTTAGCCATTGTAGCCGTTTGCTTGTGTAAGAACGAAAAGTACTGCTTTTCAATGTGTTTGCTCTGTGAATATTTGTTGCCGTCTTCTCTGCATATATATTTTTTTGAAGTCCGACTGTTTATTTTCTATACCCTGCGTACTTGAAACAATCTTCGTTGTTATAATTGCTGTATGTCGCCCCCCTTTACGTAATTCCCTGTTGGGCACTTAAGTATAAATAAATAAATAAATAAATAAATAAATAAATAAATAAATAAATAAATAAATAAATAAATAAATAAATGGTTTGGGCAATATATTTTCTGCTTTATCGGGTTTCTGAACCTACTATACAGACAATCGAAAGGACCTGTGAAAACCTGTCCACAGCGCTTGTAACCACAAATGTATCAAGCGCAGTTCCGTGGCTGGTTGTTGTATAAAGCACATGGTAACCACAAAAAATATACAGTACAGTTTGCTGTCCAAGGTCACAGCAACCTACAGTAACGTAAATTGAACTAAGAACTACGTGTTGACAACCGACACTTTTAATAAAAACGCAGAATTTGCATTTGCTTTTGGAATCGCAGCGTTTCTTTTGGTCCATCGGGCCTATGAATCTTGCATCCGAAAGCTCTAAAGAAGAGCTAGTTTAAATTTGGGCAAAAATATCAAATCTCATGATGCGTCTGGCTGAAGTCACTACTTGCATATTTTATTGTTCCGCACAACCCGTGCACTTTCGCGTTGTAACTTCGTTGGGTTTAAATTGTAATTCGTATTTTCAGTTACGAAGAATGCTGCAATTGAGTTCAACTTACCTGTAGCGTCTGAAGTGGAAGTTTGGGATGCTGAAATAAAAATTTTCTTTCAGGACGCGAGGACTACTATAGTAATGGTAAACATGGGGGAGTTTTAATGTTCTCACTAACGCACAGACAAACATTATTTGTTGGGATCCTGGAAAAATACTTTTTTATATTAATACGCTAATCAAATAAATTTGGAAACTGTGCTGACTGGGTATAAGAAGAACTTCACAAATGAACTGAGATAGCCGGAGGAGCCAGTTTGGAGAGCATTTCTATTGAAATCAGGCACCGCCACGTCCAACGACGGTGATGCTTGAATCTGAAGATTTCTCTTGACGGATTATCGCCATCGCCAGGCTACCTGACTGCGACAAACGGTCTACGCGCTGATGCCAGTTCAACATCGCAATCAGGCCTACGCTGCCTTGGCTATCGGCGGCGACAGCTGGGCCCACTGCCTCAAGCCTAAACTTCTCGTTGTATTCTTGGGCTGTGAATTGGAACAGCCAAAGAAGGGCTAAGTTTACTTTCTGATAATCGAGGGATTCTTCACGAGTCATTCTACCGGTAACAGTCAGCGCTCCTCCAGTCAAGTAACTTCTCAGAGCAACCACCCATTTGTCTTTAGGCCAGACATGGACAAGCTGAACTATTTTAAACCACAGTGCGTAGGGATCCAGGTCGTCTCTGTGATGATAAGATGCAGGGAAAAGCCTGCGTGGGCTTTTCGGTGTCAGGCACTCCAAAGCCGCTTGTGATTTGGAGGCAGATCCTCGCACTCGTGGACTATTCCTGGCCTCTTTCTTAAGTCGTCGTTTCAAAAGAAGATTCACTTGTTGGCATTCCTAACTGATCTGTTTGCGTTCTTCCACCACTTTGATTTCTTCTCGCGCAGCAGCATTTTCCCCTCTAAGACAATTCTTTTCCGATGTGGGGAATTTCACTATTTGGCATCATTTATAATAGCTGAGTTCCGGCTGGCATTATCTTACAAAGCTCCATATCTTGAATCTACTCCGTTGATACCGACTCTTTTTTTGTTCCTGTTATAGATGGTAAAGAACAGATCGTGTCGTGGACGCCACTTTTCTTGGTATTGGTGGCTAGTCTCCGGAAATTGCCCGGAAAAAAAGAGACAGGCGCTTGGGGCGGGCGTATAAAGACGGGGAACGTTTATCCAGACCAAACAAGTGAATGGGAAGGCGACCATTTAGGTAGCGGCCTGTCTTCCCGAAGTACGTACGCCGACACGACAACAATAATATTTTGTAAATGACTTTTTCAACACCATCGATATAGCGTGCCCGATGCTTTTTTAAGCATGCGCCCACCTTCGTAGCTCCAGCGTTGACACGCTTCCACAGTCGGCTGAGATTTTTAGGTCAGAGAATACAAGCCGTAAACGTCTCTTAAAATCTTCTTGAGGGAATGACTAACACCATGGGCGTGGGAATGACCGCTGTTTTTTGTCTTTCCTGCTGAGGCAATTTTTCCGGAGGTCTTGAGGAAAGTTCACGCATCAACATCAATGCCAAATTGCACACGAGGTTGCTTGGGTAGGTTGCATACTTCAGATGATGGAGCTGGGCATTAAAACTATGTTGCACTGGATGGGGAAAGGACCTGTTGAGAGAACTCCTAATAACTCCCATGGCAACTCCCCTGTTGATAAGGGAGCTGTGCGCTAAATCGAAAGGTAAAACGCCCTTTTGGGACTCAGGCGCGTATTCCCAGCAGGTGTGGTGGTTGCCGAAAAGCCACAAAAATCCACTAACCTTAACTGACCATTACAGCGTAATTCCATGGTCAATGCGAAAGCGTCAAAGTGCGTTTTGAACGTTGCAAAAATTTCCTCAGTTCCTTCGTTTATCATCTTGTCCTGCCTTTTGCGCTGTCTTCCTTCGTAGAACAATGTACCAACTGGGCATCCAGGAAACCCTTCTGCGATTGGTGTAATTTTGAGTTCGTCAGTATGACGGCGCAACGTCACATTTGTTCGATTGTGACGGGCGGCACAAACAAGCACTGAATGTTGTCCTGTTGGCTGTAACAAACAACAAGACGATCCGACCTAATACCCTGAAGATAGTCGCCAGCGTTTGCGGAATCTCCGTTAAGCAGATAATAAACAAACGATGTAGCAGTAAGCTTGGAATGGGAGAAGAGTGTCGTAAAGAACACCGAGGCACATGACACCGACAAGTTTTCGGAGACAGGGGTCGCCGCAGATGACGTCCAGTCTGGGGAAGAGCAGAACTACCCAAATGATATAGTCGCTCAGTAAAACACGGCGACCAGGATGAGAAGATATCCAGGAGCACTCTAATGCAAACTGTACCAAAGGATGGCATCACGCGCAGTTTAGGTGCGCAGCACACAAAAATTAAGGAAGTCACCGTGACTTCATCGTCAACAGAAAAAAGGGTAGCCCTAAGCAAGCTAACAACGAAGACATGATAACAACCACAGAAACAACAACAGAACAACACTTATAGTAGGAACTTAAGATATCTGTAAGCCCTCCCCCAAGGCCTAATAATGGCAGTTGTGCGAGCTCGCAGTGTTGCGGAGTAGACGCCCGCAACACTACCGAGACGTGCAAGCGCAGAGCAGCCCATTTAGTAATGCAAGCTACGAAAAGTTACGCTAATTTTGGTTCCAGATGCAGGGTTAATGAAGAGCCTTCCTAATTCACGTGATGAAGTTGACGCAGTTTCATTTGAAAGTATAACGCTCTTTGTTTTAGCCTAACCGCTTCACCCACACAAGAACTCCTTGTAGACACGTGTGCACCAAAGTATGCAAACTATGTGTATTAAAGACCAATGTGTTGCAGTTTTGTAGTATTATTTGAGGGCGGGAAGAAGCGGTATGGCTAAAAACTTATTGGTAAGGGAGTTTGTGGAGTGTGAGACCGTGATCACGAGCTAAACACAGTAGGGCGTTTTCTGTGGTGTGCCCATGGTCGCACTGCTGGTTTGCCTGGCACTCCTTCATTCAATTTCTTGGCAAAACAGGAAGAAATGGTAAAGGCTGGAAAAATTGCCGACACTGGGTAGCAGCAAAAAGATTTATTGCAAGGTAATGCTGTTTTATACGAGGAAATCTGAATGCTGATCCCGTTAAACCATTAGCAGAGTTACCACTTTGCCACACTACCGCTCCAAAAGTGCCGCTCGGATATCACTGAACGTTAAATCAAGGCGTGCACCTTGGGCTGGGCATTTTGTTCCTGAAAGATGTGTAATTGGTTGTTACTGTTTTTTTTGTAGAGAAGAGAACAATTCTTTTCTAATCTCCTAACCAAGGCGTGGTTATCCAAGGGTGCTAAAAACACCTTCATTTTATGCCTGCCTCAGAGAATATTCTGGCATAAAACACTCCCTAAGGTAGTGCTTGTTCTGCAAAGTACTCACATGGTCCTTTTAATGTGATTATGTGCGCATTATATTCAAAACTTTATCAAACAGATAACAAAACTGCTGGCTTACTTTCGGGTGAGGAACCTTTAGCTGGGGGTTCTATTTCCGTACGGCCTAAGGAAAGAGCAAAAGCAAAGTCACACAAACTTTTGAAAGAACAAACATTATCCAAGTATGACTTTGCAGACAGTACGGGTTGACAATATTTGCACAAAAATACTTGGGTTTCCAAAAGTACGTACATGCCTCATCTGGCACTGCTGCTGTTGCCGTTTCTGCAAGAAAACCAAAATAGGCATCATCGTGCCATGGACCACATCTTGAATTATGCAAAACAACGCATCAAGTTTACTCTAATACACGTGAGAAATAGTAAGGAGTGTAAATATCAAGTCAGAAAAGAAAAAGCCACCAAAACGTACTGAAACACTGGAGCTTATTCATTTTTTTTTCTTTGATAACAGATGACATAAATAACACCAACCGATTTCTCATTGGCGAAATGTTTTTAAAGGTTCAAACTTGCTTATCAACACTTTAAGACTAAGCTTTTCCAGACGCTGCCATTATGCTCGCAGGCGACGAACGACAATCTCTTCTTTTTCCTCTTCTCCTTGTGGGGTAGCAACGAACGCGTTGAAGGTTTTGTACTCTTTGGCCGATCTTTGGTTTGCCAATCCCTAGGTGATCCTGCCACAGTCATCATTACTGTGCCGGGCCGCACACAGCAGCAACGAGTGACGGGACAGGGCCCGAGCAAGAGGAGCTTCGCCCCTAAAACATTATCTCTCTCTCACTCTCTCCCTCTCTCTCTCTCTGTCTCTCTATCTCTCTCTCGCTATGCCACAATAGACAAAGCTCTGTCCAGCAAAACACTAAGAAACAAGAGCCGCGTATGTGCTCACGTCACTGCAAATATCGTCAAAAGACGATATTCGTCTGCCAGCCCTGCCAAGTAAAAGTCTTCATTCTCCTTCCCACTCACGCGTCATGCACTTCCTAACCTGTATCTTTCCGACAAAGATAAACACAGTAGAGGTTCACCCAAGTAAAATCAAATTTTCCACGTTGTACTTCTCCTTGCGAGTCACACGCACGATCTAGATTAACGTTTCGTAGCGCTGGCCGTTTGACTTCTTGATATTACGCCAGTAGAGCTAGAATCGTGGGCCACCGCTTTTCGCGGTGTTGGTGTTTTTCAAAGTGCATTTTTTTATTCGAAGAAGCGGCTTTGTATTTTTAATTAGATGAAAACGGCAACTATTGCTTAGCTATTGATGTTTTTCTCAAATTTTCAAAATGATTTCGTTTTCCTGAACATTGTTCAAACGTATGAACACTGGGACCAGGGTTAGATGGTTAGAAATGTTTTGCCTATAAAATCGCCTCGTTTAACAACACTTTTAATACTCTCTGGACGGCTGAATCGAGTGGTAAACGCCCACACACCCCAAAATTTCTGCGTTAATATTATCGTCTTTATTACACTTAGAACCATTACACTGTCGCGTTCTCTCTCATAGTAAACCACACCATGCAGCCCAGTCTTTCACGCACACATTTTGGGCCACACGAGCACCGAATCCGTCCGTCATTTCTATGTGCAACAATGACTAAATTCTCTCACTGCTAGTCTATCTCTCCTGGTAGAGCTTCAGTGCAAGTGAGCATTGTAACTGTAGAAAGTGTGTTCCAAAACTGTTTGCGGGCGTAAAAGTAGCGTCATCCGTGTAAATATTCAAATACAAACGTACATGCAATCTGGAGCTTTTTGTGTAACCGCTCATTTTCTGCGCATGGTACTAGATTTTATCTCATTTGAATAACTCTCTTCTCTTTCTCTCACTCACATCCAGTCATCTCCCTCCGCTATCGCAACTCACTCGATCAATACAATGACATTTTGTTCATTTCAATCGTTTTGCAGACCTCCTGTCGTTGCATAAATAACAGGGGTTTTGTTGAAGGGTAGTTTATTTATTGCATTTAAGTACCTCTCTTTATTACACACACGTTGCTTAAACTCTGCCCCTCATTCGCTCGTTTGGAGTGCCGTGTTGCCTGAGGAAGTACTGATCGGCCTTCGGCGAGACCCGTCGCGTCCCCACGAGGCATTCAAAGCAGCGGCAATATTTACTTGCAGCAGCGCCCTGGCAGTGATATTGCAGTTGAGGCCCGTCTGAATGAACTTTAATACGTGCACTGTATAATTATAGGCGTGTTTTGTATATCGCCATTTACTAATTTCTGCGCCATCTTCATCTCCATCATTCTCTGTCCAGTCCCTTTACTCCAATTCGACTTCCCACACACGAACAGCTGGCTAGAACTAATACCATCGAGACAACCTTTTTGTGTTTTTTTTATTTAAGTAAAATTTCTACCTCTCCCCACAGCTCTCGAAGGTATCCGGTCGAATTCCAAGGAGATACTTGTTTGAAATAAATTTTACCGTTCTGGTTTGTGCAGCGTTTGATGCTTTCTGTAACCAGGCGCCTTCTGTAGCAGCCAAAGTTTTTTGTTACAACAATACGCCTGTCCGATATTTATGGCACTACTGAAAGAGATCTTTCATTCATACTCAGCCGTTCAAGCACACAGACTGGATCTAATTGTTTCACCATTATTTTAAACTGATATTTGTTCCAGTAATTTAAGCACGAGCCTTTCCAGCACCTGTGATAGCCAATGTTATTACAGCAGGTGGTATATACAGTGGCATGCAACTTAACCGCGAGAAATCATTATGACATATGCCACATCCTGAGTAATCGGCTAGATATGTTAACACCGCTTGGATAATTTGCAGTGTTATGTTTTTCCAAACGTGCATCCACTGGTCAAACGTCGAGTCCCGACTAAGTTTGGCGCAATCCTAATTTTCAGTCTTCAGTGCGCCGTAAGTAAGGACATTCTCCATTTATGCCCTAGTATTACTCGAAGTTTCTTGAGTTGAGTGTATAACTCCGAAGTTGTAGAAATTTCAAACATAAGAAGGGTAACAACGCACCTATTGTTAACACCGCAGCAACCAGCCAAACTCCCAAGAGCATATCTTGCCGATTTTGTCCTGGACGGAATGTGACGTTGTCTCTGTGTGCAACCTTTTAAATCGAGGAAACTCACAGACGTTGTGTAAAAACAAAACAAACAATATGGTTCTGCAGCCACAAAATAAAGTTTGTAAAACATCAGCGACGAAGATGGAGTTTTGATGCATTATTTATAAGCGAAGGAGGTAAACACGGTCAAGCTGTTTTTTGCACTTGTTACTTAAGGGCATTCACCTAGATTCTTGCTCGAACGAACATAAAAGCAAGCTACCGGACTCTAGCTTTTCAGCCCCCTAACCATCACAATAAAAGTTTCCTGGCAGTTCACGCGCACCCAAACAACACAGCACAACCTTTACCTGTTGCAGAAAAAACTTTGAAGTGTGACTCTATGCACAGCGCCTACTTTAACAAAGTTGAATAAACATCCCTGTTCTTCGCTCCTCAGCACATTTTTATTTTCTCAGTTATGGCGACCGCCAAAGGACGTTATGAAACAAATCACCACGTAGTGCATTGCGCAAGGCATGTTGCCGCCTGCATGCAATTGGGAAATCCTGCGCTCCGAGACCGAAACTGCAAAGTGTCAGGTAATCGCGCCTTGCAAACTGCACCCGTGGTTAAAAACGAGTACGATCGAACCCGCACTTCATGAAAAGAAATTTGAATAGGTATAATTGATGTTCCATACCCAAGCTTCATTTTCTTCTGGTTCTGAAGCTTCATTGACCTCCCCAAGCTGCTGCTGTTGAGGCTGTGTCCTTCCCGGACAAGTCGGTGGGATTCCTAAGCACCACTTGGCACGGGCGTACGTGCAACTCGGCTCCTCGATACCCTGTCAGCAGGACAGGTCTTTTAGAGGGGGGTCTACGATGCATTTCCCAGTTGGCCTGTTTTCTGCCAGATAAAACAGACGCTTAGCTTATCCTCATTGATGGTGTTGACGACACGTGCGTTGCGCGAGGTAAGTTCGAGTAGGTGTACATCGCTTTCGTCCGCTTTTCCTAGTCTGACTGCCACGCAAAGGTAAACACTTTTAGGGCGCAGCCCTATAGCGGTGGTCTCTGGGCTGAGCCGCGCGGCCGTCATTACCGGGTGAACGATGGCAAGACAATGGCAAGAATGAAAAAGCGAACGATGAAGGATGGCAAAGCAGGAGAGTGTCGAGAAATTGGTATGGTAGGGCGGTTCGCTGTGGCGTCGCGAGACAGCGCTCTCCGAACGAGTGCGGTGAGGGAGAGGAGGGGCAGCATGCTGTGCCCGCACGAAGCTCTCGCCAGTCCGACGCTTGGCGAAAACGCGAGGGGGGCGCGCGCGGGACTATGATGTGCGTTCGCTTAAGACACAGTTCGCGGGTCCTTCCTGAGAGGCACTTCACGCTGCCGCCGCAGAGGCTCATCATCGTGCTGCCGATAGAACCCACGAGTAAGTGCTCCCTCAGCGCACTGCTGCTGCTACCAAATATCGCTTTAGGGAGTATCGTAATCGCCAGCCACTGTTTTTCCAGTGCGCTTCACTCAGCACGCACCAGCCATAGCATTTGGGGTTGTGACTACATGCAGCATAAGATGGCGTCACTAGTTTTCACCGGCTACTCTAACATTACCTTACAAATACTGTACACCTGATTGTTATCGGCTTCATTTAGAATGTCTACCGCGTATAAATTCTTTGCTGACATCATTCTGCTTCAACAATGCCTTCGTGAAGTACTGGTTGCACGATGGGTGGCGGGTTCGCCAGGGGTATCAAGACATTATGCGTTTTATTTCTCCAATTTCTCAAGGAACTCGCCATACGTATTTTGATCACCTTAAGCCGTATGAGGAAATATGAGGAACGTGCAAGAGTAAATCAAGTGCTAGTACATGTCTTGCACCTCCCTCGTTTTTTTACTGCGCATAATGGTGATGTAAACGCAATAACAATTATCTTGTAGTCATACGTTGTTACGTTACTGCTTAAATTGAATTGTATTCCTGCCTAATCGTACAATCTGTTATTTTAGTAAAACAAATAAACTACTTCCCCCATGTAAGGTCATTGATATCACAGGCCTGCTGAAAATTGAGCTGCCATGGTCTCGCCCTCGATGAACCAAGAATAGGCATATACATACTTTGTAGAAGCCTTCGTCCGAAGCGAATGGTTCTGAGCCACCCCTACCACGCCTCACGCACTCCCTACTTCTCCTCCCACCACTTGCGCTGTCCTTTCTTCGCTCACTTTTCCCATTAAAATGCAAAGAAGGTCCTCACATCAGTATTATTTTCTGGGTTTCTACTGCTCGTGGCAGTCTATTTGACGTTGAGTTTCTTCGTGATTTGTGCCAGTCCATTCCACAGCTTTTCCATCTGTGGTTGCTTTTCTGCACCCTCCAATGGACAGTTTTAAGCGTTTATGAATAGCATTTTTCAGATGATGATTATGTACTTTATTGACTGCATGGAAAGTGAGGGAAAACGGCACCAAAATCCCAAATAATAAAGACAGTAGCGTAAGTTGTAAATCGAATAGGCAAAACAAACCAAATGAATAAATAAATATGAACAACAAAAATGACAAATATCAGGCGTACTGTGATGTAACCCAGCGCAAATGACGCCGACTGTGTGTGATGCCAGTTTCCTGTTATGTCTGTTGAGAGAGGACCTTTATATACCTAATTTTTACTTAAAAACCGTAAAGACATAGTATCAAATCGCGATTAAAATATTGTAGAATGTTCAGTTTAGGAGAAAGGTGGCTTTACTTGGCTATATTGTCTGCACCCTTCTGAAAAATGCCCACGAAGTGTCGTGTCACGTACATCGAGTTTAGTTATGACATGGTTCCGGATTTGCCCTGGGTGTACCTACTGAATAGGGGCCGTAAAAGTGACACGTTCAGGTGCGAGGCTTGCATGTGTCTGGCCCATCGGAACCTGGATAATGCAGCTTACGTGTATATAGCAAGTGAGTCATTTGTGTTTCATTCTGCGTGTTTTTAGTGTGACAGGATTAGGTTATCGATTGTCGGGAAAAGCGCCGTTGTGGTTGTTGTATTGCCCTCGACAATGTTGCAGAAACAGTAAATTGGGCGCAGTCCCTCAGGTATGCCGTGCCCGGTCCTCTTCTGTTTTACGGCAAAAGCGTACTTACAACCAACCTTGTTTTCCTCCCTGTGAAGCTGCGCTTCTCGCCACCGCTGCTTCTCCTTGCCACAACTAATGCTTCTGTCACAGGTTGCCTTATCAGCAATTCCACGTGTAACAAGCTATCGTATGAACACGTAATTATCGCTTGGAGAAACGAGAAAGGAAATCGAATAGTGGGTGCAAGGGTGGGCGGAAGTGTGGGCGCAAACAAAATGGACGGCCACAGCAGCAGAACATGGTGCGGCCGCCGTTGCCTCCTCAAGTTCCACTCGTCGAGTAGCTGCGATTGCGTCTCGGATGACGGTCAACTTCCCGCTTGGAACGCCAACGTGATTTTATAATTCTCGATCAGCCTAAAGGGATTAGGGAACGATATTTTTGCCATTATATTTCGCATATAAAAAAGCGTTCATGGATGGGTGCTGTAGGAAGGGAGGACGTGCATGCGTAGCTTCTGGTAATGTCCTCACTGTGTACAACCAATTGTGCTGGAGGTAAATATCAGCGTGAGCTTCTCACGGCCCAATTCGACCTATCTGCTGCTCTGTGTTTTATCGGCTTGGGTTTGTGCTTACATAGACCATAAGATGCCTAGGACGGTGGAGGTAAACGATCAGCCGAAGTTTGTTTGCCAGAAGAACTCGAGTCCTTCTGAGATTTTGGTCGGTATGTGAAAGGCAAAGGCGGTTCGCCCGGAGAAAGAGGAGCGGGAATGGAAGGAGCGTTGTCGCCGGCACAAGAATAAATTGGTGCGGCAATTACGGACACCCGCTGCCGCAGTACGTGCAGACGCCGCAGTGCCACCTAATAATCCGCCTCGCCGATTGGCTCCGTTTGTCTCCCATGCGGACACAAACTTGCCCGCTGGAGGCTCCAACGTAATAGTTTAATCCCTATTTATCTAGTAGGGCTTTCAGAGCAATCTTTTCGCGGGTTTTATTTACGTCTCTGTACGCTAATATCACCGGCTTCCCGTGTATACACGAACTGGCAGGGGGAGCGGACGACTGGGAACGAGTGCAGTGCAGCCATGTGCAGCCTTCATGCTCTAACCAATGATGCACGCGTTGGGATGGTGGGAGACTTCGCGTGGATGTCTCACGGGCCAAAGCAAAAGGTTGCTGTTCTTCGTGGTGCAGCAGTTTAATTTGTGGTGTTACGCAGATAGTAAAATGCCTACAACGTCTGACGATAACCGACAGCCTTACGTTTTTCCACTAGAATGAAGCTTCATTCCTTCAAAGTTTTATTCAGCATTTGCCTAGGAAGTGAACTTAATCATAAATAAGCAAAGTTGTATTGTTTTGTGAAGCTTTTCGACTGCGCCCAGCTACGTATTCATCCTCCTTCGCCGAGGGTAAGGGCACTGAGTTTATACTTTCTGCCACTGAAATAGCCTAGGCGACCGAAGAAAAAGGATGGTCTTGCCCAGATTCATTTTTGTTGTGATTGCTGCGCAATGGCGAGGACTGCGAACGTAGAAAAGGGTACCTCTCCAGGGCGGTTGCCGAGCATGATCAATATGCACGAGCTAGTTAACGATGATAATAGTGAAGGCAACAATGATTTCGTCGCCACAGGGCTCGCTCCTACGGCGGAGTGCGTTACAAGTAAATAAAGTCGTGTCACATAGCGCGGTTAAACAAAACGCGAATTGGGCAGGTTACAGGAGCGCAGAAAACAAAGGGCTTTGCGAATGCAGAGAGTGGTAGGAACTGCAAAGAAATATTTAGAAATACGTGCACGTATACACAGTATCTGTCAGTAGTCAGGAATAGTCAGTGGCGGTTTGTGGTCTTCAGGTGTTGCTCCAACGGTGCAGTCCTGGTCGACAGCGAGGTAGCGTCCGGGATGTGCGGAAATCTCCGGTGGTCAAGGCTGGGACTGCGGCAGCGGACGCTTTGCGTGGTGCGGAGCAGCTGCTGCATTCAACGACAGGGCGAAAAGCAGGCATGACGTGAATAATGGCGAGAATATGCGTCATGCCGCAGTGCAATGACGGTCGAAGCGCACTCTTGACTCACGTTGGCCGGACCTATATGGCTGCGGCACCGCCTGGGCAGCTAGGAAAGCCGCGATGAAAGATGGAATCACAGAAAGGGCAACGTAGGTGTTCTGACAGAATGGCAGACGCCTTTGATATTCGTCGTGTATCTGCGTTTGGCTTGTTTTGTTCTTCGTAAACCCGCATGAGCTCTTGTGGCGGCGCCAAGAGACCACTGTCGAGGAACAAGGCGTTGGTTGAGATCTGATGGCCAGTTTGTAAGACGTTTCTTTATGGCATGCCATGACATGATGCCGGTGTTGGTGACCCTTGCTGATAGGCTTGCGATCTCCTTCGAGGAAGCTTTAGGCTACCGAATTTTCCGAGTCGTCTGTGGCTGCTGAAATTTGCAGAATCCGGGTTAGAGAGGAGGAATGGTTCATGCTGGAAGCAGAGAGACCTCGAAGATCCTTCTCATCCATGCCTTGTAGCGGAGGTGTTGCAGTTTCCCAGCTAGAGTTGCAAGGGGGAGTCGGTGCTTGCGTGGATGTGTGCAGAAAAAGCGACAGCCTGTGGAGCTGTGTCATGGTGTAATGTCCAGTCCACGTAGGAGAAGTTTACTGAAAAGGCGATTATGGACGTTCCGACGAAGTGCATTCTACAGGCGCCATTGGAAGGCGCGGTGGTGTAGACGATGGCGTGGGTTCAGCTGCCGTTGTCGTCACCTTGATTCCTATACCGTTGTGGTTTAGGACAACGGCCTTCACATCATCGTTCACAGTACGCCCTGTGCCAGCAGGTCCGCAGGTGGGTTCTGTAAGGTGACGAGGTGCCTAATTTTTTGGGACTGGATGTCATGACAAAAAATTGCTCTCCCGGATCTCGAACCACCCGGCATGACGGCCAATAGAGACAAAAGGTAGATCAGGGAGGGCAGGAGAGGTTGGTCGCGTGCCGTCGTCCGCAATGAGACTGAAGAAGCAATAGAATGAGGACATGGCGAAGCCCATTAACTGGGTTACCAATTGTAGACACCCGACAATGTAGGGTGGCCCAGCCCACGTTTATCTGCGTTTTGATGGCTGTGCCCTGAAGAATACTGTGACCGTAGAACAGGGTGTCTCCCCACGCAGGGTAACGGTGGTGTTCTATTTACATAATACCGTTAACAATGCTAATAGCGAGGCTGATGAAGGCCATGATGGCGCCCTACAAAAGTAATTTTGTACGGTGTAGAAAGGTATTAACAGCAGTTTATTTATGATACATGTTTGCAAGTTGCCTTTTACAGAAGGCATGGTGGAAAACCGCACCGCGCAAGCATGTGATCGAATTCCACGCGCACCACCATCAGCGTTCTCTGTCGTCCCTCCTTTATGATGCTCCCCCTTCGGCACTGTTTATGTAGCGTACTATTTACAGCGGATGTACCAAACATAACTTAATAATGCTTTCTCATCTATTCAGCTATTCGTTGACGCCAGCTTAATTTCCATAGAATATTTAAAAATGTCTAGATGACGTTACTGCACTACTTCGCAATTTATCAGGGTTAACTGAAAGATGCAAAAGATGGAAATAAAAAGAAACGTAACCAGTTAAACGTACCATTTTCTTGGGATAGAGTGCTCGAACACCTGTCTAAGCTACGTCCTCTTATGTAATGGCGGCTCAGGGCTTGAGTGTACATAAATAAATAAAATAAAATGCCAAAGAGAACAGACGTGTTTTATTCTATGTAATTACAAACCAAGGCATCCGAGTAGTAGCCCAGTGCCCAACCAACAGTGTTACCTTCGTGCCTTGGAAACGTACCCACCAAGGAGCCATACCACCGGCCTGGGATAAGCGAGATCGCATCCCCTGACCTGATTTCTCGATACCTATTCCACCATGCCACGACCTCTCCTAACCGAGCCAACAACAACTCATCCCATCACCCGCAAAGCGGACGTTTCTAGACAAAAACGTTGTCAGAGGCTATTCAGCGCAAACCAACCCGACGAAATCAACATTTATACTGATGCCAGCCTGACACCACCAATTGTTGGACCTGCGTGGGTTTCCCCAGATGACCGAGCCATTATAGGAACCCGAAACTCCAAAATTACTGTCACACCCATGGAAGCGGAACTACTCGCAATTATCCATGCTCTTGACTACCTAATGTACGACCAACATGAACCCATACCCAAAAAGATCAGAATATTTCCCGACTGCTACGAAGCATTTCAAAAACTTCGACAACCATTTTCAACGCACCCTTCCGTAAACCAAATTATCAGGCAAACAATGGCCCTACAACTGTACGACATTCAAGTCCGCATAGGCTGGACTCATGGCAATGATTTGGTGGCATCGGGGAATTAGGCAGCCCAGAAGCAGCGCAGGAGGCTTGCTCTTTTCTCTCGTCCACTGACACCGCCTTCGCCGAGCCTCCAGACCTTCCTGAATGATTGGACACGACCACGGTGTAAGAATATTTAGGTGTTGACACTGTGCGCGGCGGCGCGGCCAGATCTTGTTCGCTGCTCCATGCGCTTCTCCGGAACGCCGCCAGACTGCGCCCCGCCACGAGGGCCTGTCTGCTCGCCGAGCTGCGCTGGCCGTAATGCAGGTTCAGTGGGATCATTCGGTGGAGCGGCGTGTACGTGAAGTTTTTTATTTGCAGATAGGCACAGACAGTTTGAAAATGCTGTCGACACCAAATAATTTTGCGCTACTTTCATTTTTACTCGCTGAAACTGCAGCAGTGCGCGGAACAGCATCGAGAAAGCGGCAGTGCAGCACTTCGGAGCTCGTTGTCGAAACGCTTTTATTGCAAATAATTTTTTTTGCTCATCCGCACGACTCCCGAGGGCGTAGTTACTTTCCCGCCTTTTAAAATAAAAGGTTGTCCTAAACGCACACGCTCGCCCATTTCGGACGATGAGCCTACGCGTAGCATAAAATGTTGTTTGAGCAGCGTAAATCGCCGGAGCTGTGAGGGGGTAATGCTCGCCGTGTAGAGAATATGATAAAACTCGTCCAACTGTGGTTCTCTAATGTGTCCAAAGACGTCAGTGACGTTTCCGTATTTCGCCTGTATCAGAAATGCTGCCTCCGTAGCAAGGAACACAACCCGCGCTGTTTTGCTGCGTAGCGGGACGCCTTCACCGCTCTACGCGCGAGGGCCTGGTGCGAAACGAAACCAAGACTACATATGCAACATTTTAATGGTTAAGGCAGTGCAGTGCTACCTACTCGACGCGAAAAAGGTCAGTGAAAATTTCCCAGGCGTTTCTCTATCAAGCTCATTTTTCACACCGCGATACCGAAGGTGCTGAGCGGTTGTCTGTCTCGCGAAAACTCGGGCATGCACGCGCAGATATAAAATATTGACGCTACTCTAAACAGGGATTTGCGGATGTCAGTTGAGAATAATCGCAGTCGGCATGGTAAAGCGACTTGGTGGACCACAAAGTTCTCCACCGAACTTAATAGGGTCAGGGCGAATTATACAGCTTTACCAACATATATTAAACTAAAATGTACAGCGGGTAAAAACTGGCCCGAGATGGCTGTCTATTTCATGTGGTGTGCCTGTGTAAATGCTTCTTTGAAAACAGATGGAAGATACCGCCATCGGTAGCCTCAATAATTTCTAATAAATTTGCAACATTGGGCTAACTGGTTCTTCTGCACATTTTGACAAAAAGAAACCTGCACGTAGACAAGGACGAAGAAAGGAAAACACATGAGCTCGTGTTTGTGGTTTCTTTTTTTGTCCTTATCTATGCACGGTTTTTTTCTGTGTGTCAAATATTGCAGAAGCCTCAATTATTTTGTCCGGGGGCCTTATGAACTCCAGACTTTTGATACCGTGAGATTTCACTGATCAGGGAGCTCATTCGAAGCACATAAGTGTAACACTGTCTGCGACATCAGCGGAAGAATGCAAATGGTGGCCGCCTGCTGGTCGCAAAGTACCTCAGCCAAAAAATTACTGCGCTATGCCCATCAGATAACCTTCAAACTCGCCAAAAGATTTTCCTCCCTTTCCCGGTCTTGACGTTCTTCGACGGCCTGGATTACGTCACTCAGGGCATGTAGCGGCTCTTGGGCGGTTTTCCTTCAGTTGCAGCAATGAACGCTTTTCGATAGCAACTTTAAAAAAGCCACAAAAACAAAGCAGAAATGGAAGGCGCATCTGGAGCGACGAGCAAATCACACAGGGCCGCTCAGTGCTGGCGATAACTATAGCTTTCGCAGTGGTTCCAGATGGGAAGGAAAGACTGAAAGCGCTTATCTAGAGTGTTGCAGGGTCCCTTTAATAACCCATTTGGTCCTAATTTGGGGCGTTCTATTGTGGTGTATATTATTTGCCACAGTGGCGTATCGAGACTTTATTTTCGATGGTTAAACGGCACAGGTAAAAATATAAAAAGAAATAGATCCTACGGTGAAACTATAGTCGTTTTTCTGCTTTAGTAATGCTTAAGGGTTATTTGTTTCGTCGACTGTAATATCTGAACAAAAATACGTGTACGTGCAGGACTCCGAAGAACCATATTTATGAACAAACCAACGTTCCTGTTATCTATCTTTTAACAGTTTAATGTGAAAATGTAATGTTCTCTTTACATTTACGTTTTAATAGCATTGCTTTGTCTACGCCCCTGGTTACCCATGTATATATATTAAGCATAAGGAGGAGGAGGAGAAGGAGGAATAACTTTATTTCTCTATTAGCAGAATAAAAAAATGTATTTTTGTTCCACGGAAGCCAAAACAGCCATTTTGTGTAATACATTTTTAACTACAAGTCTCCTTTGTTGCTGGAGAAAGCACATTTCATTACAAGTTGCCTTTCACAGGAACTTCCCATCGGAAGGCACACGGGCCGCGACATCCGCGAACTGCGTCGGCTCGCTCCACCGCGCGTGAGCTCCACAACGATCACTGCGGCTGGTGCTGCAGTGATCGTTGCGGCGCGGACCCGCTGGCGAATGCAACGCGGAAGCTGAAACATAATTTCTACTTCTCGTGATTGACTCTGGCAGCAGAAAACACCGAAACACAGCTTGAACGACACGGAAAGTCCAGCCCGCCGCACATCCGCCGCAGCTGCGCCCGCCACTCCGCAAGCGATAGCCGGCCCCTCATTCGCAGCGCCCCCGCGCCGCTGCGGTCTGCGCATGTACTAAGGGCGAACACGATCTGGCCGCGTTCTCCGCCGCGGCAGCCGGCGAGTGTCAATACCTAAATATTCTTCCACCGTGGACACGACCGAAAGCACACTAGTACCCCCGCCATCCGCCATACACCCGTACAGACACAAAAATTAACTCCGACTCAAGTAACGTATGCCGAGGGATCACGTTTTCAACAGACCTTCCCTTAGAAGAACCCAAGAAATATTAATTAACAAATTTTATACAGTAGCATTATTTTCACCGGAAACAATTCGCAAGTGGTACTACTCCCACATCAACCCGAAATGTCCAGACTGTCAGCAAGCCATTAAGGCTGATTGGCACCACCTGGTCTGGATATGCAGCTAATTATCTCGATACCAGAATTTCACTTCCACAAACCCAGATCTCTCAACCTCTATCCTCACATTAGATGAACACCCCATAAACCTTATAATACGGTTCGCCACTAAGAGCGGTCTAGCGCGAGTTATTTTGCGACGGCCTAAACCAGTGAATGGACCATTCAGTGCTGTACGATTGCCCTGTGAGAAACTGATGCCGCCTCCCTTAGACCACAAACTCATACGACCCCCCTTCAACCATGAATCCTCCCCTCCCTACTCCCCCACAAGACCTCCGGCCTTACTTTTTGAATAAATGATTTAAGAACAACTACCGCCCTGCACATAACATGTTCTTTTTGCTGTTTTCTTTTTCTTCGGCAATACACAATTGCAGATCGGCGAGGAAGGGCGAGTTTGAAAGAAAAAGAAACTGGTTTCAAATTTTTCAAAAGTATGATTTAAAAACTTAAAAGTTGCAGAACACCTCATGGTGAGATGATCGGAATGTGATGGCCCTTAAGTATGAGAGGGGCACACCGGTCTCTCACAACCCTGCTTCGGGAATGCTGTGGCGTGTGTCAGCCCAGTCGCAGGTGTAATTAAGGCAGTAACATGGAAGAACGAAACCTATAAAGTAAACGCATGTACACTCTGTTATGAAACAGGGCGGATGATATAACTTTCGCCTACAGTCACAGAAAAAAAAGCGCAAGAACGATGCAAATGCGATGTTGCAGAAACAGTAGTGAAATGACATCGGGAGGCTTCCAGATTGTGACAAGTAAGCATAGTTGGGTGGCCGAAAGAATTTTATTGCATGCATTGTCTGCATGTCGCCTTCTTTTTTGCATTGTGGGCCAATTTTTGTAGTAAATATGGTATAATTCACTCTTATGGGACAGGTTTCCCATTTTAGTCACTGGGAAGTACGGCAACAGCACAACTCTGGTGGGCAATTTTATTATCCAAACTGCTGCTGGGTACCGGAACAAACCACACAGGTATTGTAAAATCATTCTTCGTAGCTAGCACAATAGCTTTGGAAGGCCTTTTGTGTCCGTGTTTAAGTAGGTTTCGAGGAGTTTAGATAACACGCAACACTTCAACAGTTTGGCAGAAAGTAAAAAGCAATATTTGTGTTGTGGGCGGGTTTTATATTTTGTGGTAAAAATTGACTGTTTGACCTGACCAAATATCCCTTGTGTTTATTTCTTGCGATTTGAAAACATTGGCCTTGTGCAGCACATGAGACAGCGAATTTTGACTGAAAGCTAGCCGTGTTAACGTTTGTCAGCGTATTTTGGAGATAATACTACAAAAGTGGTATAATTGCTTCTTTTTGTGGATGTCCTCCGAGAATTTCTGAAAAAAGTATTCCACATAACAAAAGACAGAGTCCATAATAGCAGTTCTCAATATGGAGTTTTGGAAAATTCCATTTTCGGGAGTTTCCTCTTTGTCCCTAGCAGACAAAGGCACAAAAATCGAGGTACAGTTTAAAAACTCTGAAAACTAGTGTTATCTTAATCGAAAGCGATGGCTCGACTTTGGCGATACCGCAAGCCGTACAGCAAGGCGGTGCACATTGACAGTTGGTACGCCCAACACTTCTCACGTTGGCAATTTTGGGCAAAAGGGACACCACTAGTTGAAATGCGAAGGCCCAGGTTCACTTCTAGGGGAAGAAATGTTAATGCTGTTTCAGTTGCTAGCCCATTAAAACATTCCTGTACGAAAACTGAGAACACTACAAGTTAGTACAGACGCCCAGCGGAAATTGTCTGTCTGCACCCTGTAAGAAATGTGGCAGAGTCTTCCATGTTTTTTTTTATATGTAAGCATTTAAAAATTAGATGTAATTTTGTGCTGTGAATGCGAGTTTTCATTTGTACACCTCGCTGAAAAAAGTTGAGTTTTTTATGGCAATGAAGATGCTGTTTCTTTTGATGCAAGCATACAGCCGGATGTCTCGCCAAATCACCGGTGTTATCGGAACGGCGTTGCAGGAACTAGTTCCTTTAGGGAGGAACCGAGGAATACCACCTTGTGGGTCAAGGTTCGGTGGTACTGTAACAGTAACGTTTTAGTGTTGCCAATGACGGGCAGATTGAACGAACAGCGCTCCTATAAATTTTACACCGCTACGAGTTGGCTGTTTTCGATGCCAAGGACTTGAGCTAGTGCAAAAAGCCAGAGGCCGCTACTTGGTTTCCTTTTCTATAAACTTCGCAATTTGGCCGCCATGCCTTCGAACGTGCTTCCTTCAACGTCAAAGGCCGAATAATAACCCCGCCGATTGCCGCAGCGTCTCGGGCACGCGGCGTCGGGAGCGCACAGCCTTGTCGCTGCGGCGGCTGTAGACGCCAATAGGACAGGTGCTTCGGCCCCCCTTTGAGTCGTATTTCACCTCGACTTTATCTTTTGTACAACCATGAACAGAAAAACTTTCAGGACGCTTAACCTACGCCTTTAAGACCGGAACGCGAAAGTCGAGGAGGAGCAAGCGTCGATGCACCATCAGCACTTGAAATGGACGCCAGCTCGGAAGAACACCTCGCACTGGAGCACTGAACAGCAATCATCCCTCAGCTCAGCTAGCTGAACAGTGCTCTGTCATTTGTCAACAAACTGGGTTGCTAGCGTTTGCGCTAACTAGTGCAAAAGAAGGCACCCAGTTCCCAGACTCGAATACCTGAAACATTGCTGCTCCGCCTAAAGAGATGCGACAGCTATATCTCATGCGGAACAGTAAGCAACTTCGAGAGCTGCAATCGGAATATCAACTCTTACGTTCTGTCGCCCTATAATGGGGACATGGCGCTCGAACGCGCCACTGTAAACATCCTCACGCACCCAGCGGACATATGGTTTTGTGATGCTGGCCATATTCGAGGCGACGATAGTATTTGCACTTTGTAAGAATATATCACACCCTATTTTCTTCGCATCGAGACAGTGCTAGTGTATCATTTCAGACTCGCTTCTACAAGTGCTGCGGCCGGGTGCGGATGGCGATTCGAGCAGTGTAGCGTGGGTGTAGCTGCTGCCGTGAGTAGATTTGCCCCGTTTCGACGACGACAAGCGAGTGGCCAAACTTTAAAAAACTTTGCAATGCATGGCTAAGTTGAGAGAATAAATTTACAGGAGAGAAAGCTGCGACAACAAGGCTACGCCAGGTGAAATTGGTCTTGCACATTGCCAACGAAGGGTTGACGACAAAAATGGATCAGTCTCTCCCACTCCAACATCGAGATGCAATTCTGGCGGAGTCGAAAAAAAAAACTTTGCATGTCTCATGGTGTGCATTTGCATTTTTTGCACTATTATGGCAATATTGAAATATAATTTACTGCCTTCTTCCTCCCTTAATTAAAAAATTTGTTATTGTATATGCATAGAACTTTCATGAACTTTCATCAAGGGAACTGTATATGCAACTTTCTTTTCGCACGTTTGCAGCCCAGTATCCTTACTGCGAATTTGAAAACCTACAAGAAAAGTTCCAAATGTCTTGCACCTGTTAATACAGAGGCAATGCGTTTGGAACTTTTCTTGTACGAGCACCACAATTACAAATGCCTGGAGAATGTCCTGTGATTCCAGAAAAAGTTCGCCTACGAGCGTTTCTTTCATTCACTTTATCGGCCGATAATCGGCTGCCAGTGGTCTTAATATTGCCGCGAACCATGTACGGGTTTGTTATTTTATTGTTTGTTTTTAATGCCCGGCCGCGCCCGGATCTGTTATCTGTGTCCCATGCGAAGCGCGTGTTCCATTCTTTATTTTTATGCCGCACGGGCTATCTTATTCAGATAAGCAGAGGGTTTCGCCATAACGCCGCTAGCCCAGAATAATCTACTGTGATCTACAGTGTTCTGGATGTGAATCGACGGTTCCACAAACTCTCGCGCCGAAAGATAAAAGCCTTCACAGCAGGCGCCGCGGCATTCGATTCTGCGACGCTCGCCGACGCAAGTCACTTTGTTGACTGCTGCTTCGCCGCCTCTGTATTTTTTTGAGTTGTTATGGGAGCACAAGTTCCCTCCCATAAACTTGTTTCTCCTTCAAGACAGCTGCGTCGTCCTTGTGTAACGTAGTATTTTGCTTACATACTGCCGCTACTGTAGCACGAAGATCGGAAGGAAAAAGTCGAGACGTCGAAGAGGTTTTAAAGTTAACTTGTTTACTTTACAGATGACATTGGTGACATTTAGCACATATGAATTAGAATGAATACACTTGTTACATAGATGAGAAAGACAGTCAAAGATTAAGGATACTTATCGGGACATAGTTGGCGGGCGAATGGCTCCCGGCGGGAGGGCACGACGACCGGCAGCAAGCGGCTCTCCTGGTGTTGCTCTCTCTCAATCGCCAGAGGGGCCGCGTTATATTTGCTTTGGGGGGACGCATTGGGGGAAAAAGCGCATCCTAGCGTGTGCGGACTATCGGGAGCAAGTCTTAGGCACACCCGCAGCCAATCAGGAAGACGCTTCTAAGCTCCAATCAGACATGTCCCCGCCAAAGTGAAAAGGACCAAAAACACAGACACAAGGTTTCGACTCGAAAACGCGCGCTTGGAGAATTACGGGCGTAGAGCAAGTAGTTAGACAAAACGCACTAAAGTAAACAGGGGAAAAGGGAAGGTCGTCGGAAGTACACAGCGGCCCGCGTAGGCGCGCAACGAGGGTCGGAGACGCCACGGCCGCGGTAACAGAAACCGAGACGGCGGCTCGCTCTCCTCAACAGCCGTCGACTCTCGGTCTCTCTCGAGAGCCGCGTCTCCCGGGTCGGCCGACGGGCCGACACACACTCCGGAGCCGTTTCTCAGAAAAATAGGGGGCCACGGCCCAGCCGCGTCCGAAGCGCTTTCGCACACAACATTTTGGAGGAAGAGCCCCGGCGGCCGCACAGAACTAAAAAACAACCAGAAAACATCAAGGAATCTCCTCTTCGCGACACTTGGATTCGTGACATCTGCTGGAGGTGCTGGGTACGCACCCTTTATGACGATCTCTGCAAGCCGCCAGCCCAGTCCAACTAGAGCCAGCCTCCGACTGCAATGATTGCCACCCGGGCTCGGTCTTCTGCCAGAAGGGCCGAAGAGAAGGAACGCTTCAACCAACACCATGGTGCAAGAACGAGCGTCGCCAATCGTCCTGCAGCAGCCCCGGGAACCACCATCGTTCCGCGGAACCCCGGAGAAGATCCTGAGGACTGGTTGGAGAAAGTGGAGCGCGTCCGCATCTTTAACAGGTGGGATGACGAAGAAACCTTCCGCCATGTTTTCTTCTATTTAGAAGATACGGCCCAAACGTGGTTTGAGAACCATGAAAGCTTCCTAGCCAACTTCACTCTCTTTAAGAGCGAATTCCTCCAAACATTCGCTACCGTCGTGCGAAAAGAACGAGCCGCCCTCTTGTTGGAAACGCGCACGCAACACCCCAACGAAGGAGTTGTGATCTTCGTTGAGGAGATGAAGCAGCTATGTCGCCGCGCGGACCCCGATATGACGGAAGAAAAGAAGCTAGGTTTCTTAATGCGCGGTGTAAAGGAGGAACTGTTTGCTGGACTTGTCCGAAGCCCGCCCAACACTGTCGCCGAATTCGTGACCGAAGCCACTACAAATGAGAAGGCCCTCGAAATGCGTGCTAAGCAGTACGAGCGAAACTTTGTTGGCGCGGCTAATGCGAACTACATCTACAACATGCGGATTCCGGCTGAAAGCCTACGCCAGAGCATCCGCGCAGTAGTGAGAGAGGAGCTGCGGAAATTTCTCCTTACGCCGCCACAGCCCCAAGTGGCTACCCTTACCGACGTGATTAGAGAATTGGTACAACAAGTGTTGGGAACATCTACGCCATCCGAAGTACCCCGAGAGCCACAAGCTATGACATACTCCGCGGCTGTTCGTCGGCCCCGCCCTGCTCCAACACGCCGTCAAGAGGCCCCGCCGTACCGACGGCCACTGTCACCCGCCCGACCCCCGGTAGCCCGAAACCAGACGCCGAGGAAGACGGACGTATGGCGAACTCCCGATAATCGTCCTCTGTGCTACCACTGTGGAGAGGCCGACCATATCTACCGTCGCTACCCATACAAGAGACTCGGACTGCGTGGTTTCTCCGTCGACGCAACTCGCCCTCTCCCTGGCCAACGACAACGTGAGATCGAGGAGTATCTATCTGAAACCAGCCGTGGCCCAGCGCGTTTCAACCCATCGCCGTCGCCCTACCCATACCAATTGCCGAACCGGGGTAGCAACGCTGACTTCGCCCGTGGAAGGTCCCCCAGCCCACGCGGCGGAAACTAAAAGCAGCAACTTCTGGAGGTGAAGTTGCTCTACAGCGAAAAACCGGAAACCCTCCATCGACGCAAGGACGCGCCGAAGATACTGATTCACGACATGCCCTCATCCCGACAAACCGACCTAACCGTGACGAGACTCCCGAACACGACGACAGCTATACGCCGACGCGTACCCGACCTGACCGAGACGTCCGCTGTGAAGACGACGACAACGACGACGCACAGTGCCCAACCGTCAACACGCACAAGCCGAGATGCGACGCCCCGACGCACCCGGAACTCGAGGAAGGCGGCATCCGACGCCAAGGTGTCCATCGACGGCTTTGATGTAGTCGCCCTCGTAGACACGGGAGCCGACTACTCCGTAATGAGCGGACCATTTGCGTCTAAGCTGAAGAAAGTTATGACCAGATGGGACGGTCTGCACATACGCACAGCAGGAGGCCACCTCGTGACGCCAAGTGGAACGTGCACATCGCGCGTCACCATAGACGACACGACGTACCCTGCAGTGTTCGTCGTTTTGCCCAACTGCTCCCGCGACGTGATTCTCGGAATGGACCTTTTTACAAACAACGGCGCCATAATTGATCTCCAGACCAAGTCGATAACGTTTTCCTCCGATCACTCTATGACGCCGGAACCGAACCCCGAACACCGTGCAGCTGTAAGGATCGCCGATGATCATGTCACCCTGCCACCCCGCGCAAGCTTGATGATCACCGTCTACTGTGAAGGTGCTGCTCCTGATGCCGACGCTATCGTGGAGAGTGACCAAAGGTTGCTCCTCGACCGCGGTGTGTCTGTCGCAAGAGACATTGTGCGGTTTAAGCAACGCAAATCCCACGTTTTGGTCACCAAATCTCCGTCCCGTCGAGGCGCTTTCAACAGATTGGAATGCTAGGCCCGTTGCGTACGTCACAATCAGAGAACAAGTGGATTGTCGTAGCGACAGACTACATGATGCGCTACGCAGAGACCGCCGCTCTTCCGAGGGGGACTGCACAAGAAGTCGCGAAGTTCTTCATGAACCAAGTTGTGCTGCGACATGAGCCCCGGGAGTCCTAATCTCGGACCGCGCAACGGCCTTCACTGCAGAGCTTATGCAAGGAATCTTACCCTACAGCAACACTCACGACCGCAGAACGACGGCGTACCACCCCCAAACGAACGGACTAACGGAACGTCTCAACAAGACGATCGCGTATATGCTGTCAATGTACGTCGACGTCGAACAAAAGACTTGGGACGAAGTGCTCCCGTATGTCACGTTTGCGTACAACACGGCTAGACAGGAAACTACGCAAATGACACCGTTCGAGCTTGTCTACGGAAGACTGCCGACTACGATGCTCGACGCCATGCTTCCGCATGTAGAAGACGACAACCTCAACCCGTACGTCCAAGGATACCTTCAGCGCGCGGAGGAGGCCCGCCAGCTCGCTCGAGTTCGTACAACGGACCAGCAGCTGGTGGATGCCGGCCACTACAACCTCCGACGCCGAGACGCCGCGTACCAACCAGGGGATCGTGTGTGGGTTTGGACTCCCATTCGACGACGCGGACTCGGTGAAAAGCTTCTGCGACGGTATTTCGGACCCTGCCAGATTCTACGACGTGTTGGCCAATTAACCTACGAAGTGATCCCCAGTGGTGGCTCCGGCACATCACGATGACGCACGCGACCCGAAGTCGTCCACGTGGTTCGCCTCAAACCGTACTTCGCAAGATGACGAACTTTTTTGTTGTTGTTTTTTTGTTGCTATGTGTTCGGACTGTCGTTTTATAATAGCATCGGGTCGATGCACTCTTAGAGGGGGGGGGGGGGTAATTGCGCGAACTATATACGGGTTTGTTTGTTTATTGTTTGTTTTTAATGCCCGACCGCGCCCGGATCTGTTATCTGTGTTCCATGCGAAGCGCGTGTTTATTCTTTATTTTTATGCCGCACGGGCTATCTCATTCAAATAAGCAGAGTGTTTCGCCCTAACGCCGCTAGCCCAGAATAATCTTCTGTGATCTACAATGTTCTGGATGTGAATTGACGGTTCCAGAAACTGTCGCGCCGAAAGATAAAAGCCTGCACAGCAGACGCCGCGGCCTTCGATTCTGCGACGCTCGCTGACGCAAGTCACTTTGTTGACCGTTGCTTCGCCGCCTCTGTATTTTTTGAGTTGTTAGGGGAGCACAAGTTCGCTCCAATAAACTTGTTTCTCCTTCAAGACAACTGCGTCGTCCTCGTCTTCGTGACAATATATTAGGAAGTTAGATGTGATTTCAAATTTGGTAACTTTATTTCGCCCCATAAAATTTCCTACACTATATTTTAAAATTAAAAATCAAGTGTAATGGTAATGTAGCGACGCATTCCAAAGAACGATGTTTAGGTTGAAGGCGTTAACTCCGCATCAACGGATCTTGTAATGGGAACTCGTTTCACATTGCGAAGTAAACGGAATCGAGCTTTCGTTCCTGTTTCAGAGTAACGTGTACAACACTGCGCGTGACGAATACAATGAGGGTACTTTTTACAGACTGAGTTGAAAACCACTCTTGTCAGCCAGCTAACATGTTGTTATACACTTAGACTTCCTTGTCGCCAACTTACAGAGGACTGGCTTCCAAGACAGTTGAACGTCGTTCACACGCATTCAATAAATAAATGTCGATCTGTGTGCCTTCATAAGTAGGGTCATTTTCAGTGCAAGCAATTTGCAGCATAAACCTCTGTAGTTCGGTTAGACATTTCTTGTCAACAATCATTTGTGCTAAACAAAGTCTCGTGCAAATTTGGTTTTTTAACAACTAGGTCCCCATGCAATAATTGTGTTATGTACATCCATGAAATTTTAAGTACCCGAAAATACTGTACCTTGAGACGGTGACACAAGCTCTTTTAGAATTCAAATTATTTCAGTCTAACCCTGGGTATTACTGAATCAAAAGTTAAAGTATTACCGAAACGCAACAATTAAATCGTGTATTTCACAACATATAAATCGACAGATCTCGTAAAGGCGTTGCATTCTAGAAGCGACACGAGACCACCAGTTACAATCCTCGCGACACCATTGCCTAGGCGGCTAGTTAGTGCGACAGAACCAGAGCTCGTTGGGGAAGATGGGTTCTCCACATTCACAAATTCGACCACTACGGCCGCCCCGCACTCCTTGGAGACAGCCTCACTAGCGAGGATATGTTTTAAAAGAGAGGGAACATTTTATAATTGTCTTCGCGTAAGTATTGTACCATTGCTTATTGTTTATAACTTGCCTCCGGTTGGAGGTAAATGTTTCCTTAGCTTCTTAGGCGAACAGTGACAGTGGAGAGTTCTCTGACTTGTTGGTATTACGTAGAAACTTCTTTTGGGGCAATATTTTGCTCTCCAGAAAACTTTTCATGCAGTGCGAAGAACAAAACTCATGTTCCACGTGTTTTTCGAGTTTTTGAAAATGGCATTCAAGTGTCTTTCCTGTTGCGCTACCCATGGTCAGGCATGTGTTGCTTACTAATTAATTTTCCATAAATGTGGCCGTGCTTCGTGGTAAAAGTGCATTAACGTTTTTATTTTTTCTCATAGCAATCGTGCGTTTCGTATTCATTTGCTTTTGCTATGAATAAAATGTATTCTGGTGGGATGTTTTTTTCTAATATACACCGAGGCTTGTTCCCGGTGTTAGCGATGGCCTGCCGTCCAGGTACCGCCTGTGAGTCCTTCGGTATTGAGTGTCCCCATAGACCTTGGGAATGAACTTTTGGTAGGTCGACAGGGTGCGTAGTGACGAGTTGGGTTCCATTTTAATGCCTAAATGTCTTATGACTGTGTTTGTATTTGAGATAGTTCTGCGAATATCTACCAATTGCATCGAAAGTTGTAACGGTTTTGAAACTTGAACTGTTTGAACATTTACCTATTTATGCAATCTGTTGAGAAAAGAATCACTACAATAAGAGTTTTGAAATTGTATAAATTATCATCATCGCTGCACCAATGAGATTGCGACGCCGGTGCCAGCATTGGCGTGAGCAGCTCTAGATGAGCGGTTTCGTCTTTTTTCATCGCCATACATTAAATAGCACCACCATCGTAACACCGACATGTCGCAGCTCTTGGTCTTTCCTCTTATTTTACAGTTTCGTGCCGACGTAGGCGGAATGAAGGCCCTCCTGCCATTTGGAGTTGTCCAAACAATGACATTTTGTGGGAGAACGCATTTATGCAGACGACGAAGCGTTGTAGTAGAAAGAGGCTTGTTCCTGCCACCAACAGTCGACAACCACGATGGACAGACAAGGCGACGATGCACTCTCACCTGCGATCATTGCCCTACAGATCCAGGCAGGATTCCATAGACGGTAAGGCGAATGCCCTAGCGCATCCCGCATTCAAAAACGTGTTTCGTCTGCAACATAATCTGACTTTTGCTCTGCCAGAAAGGCCCATCCAGAGAATAACGATAAAGAAGAATAATAATGATAATAATATTTCCTTTATTTTTCAACTTTAAAAATGGTGGAGGCAAGGAAAAAAAGCTGTACAATCATCCACGGCCGCGCCAGAGCGGCCGCTCGCGCTGTGTTGCTGCCAACGTGTGCGCGCACGCCTCCGCTGCAGCCCGGTCGCGAATCAGCTTGACTTGCTCCCGCCCCCCCAACATAAAATGCAATATGACATGTTCGATTTTCCAGCAGTGAACAGCGTACAATAAACACACCGACAAGAGAAAGGAGAAAACAAAAAAGGTGAAACAAACAATCAGCAGTTTTTGAAATAACACGAAGCGCGCGACAATCCCATTTGCACGCGTTTTTTTACATAATACTAAATAAACGAACAGTTGTGTACAGAAAGAAGAATATATACTGTTACAACAGGTAAACACAGGAAAATACATGAAATAAAATCGGTAGCAATCACTTGGTTTGTAGGTTAAAGGCGTGGTTTGTAGGATACAAAGACGATAACAGCACAAGCACTTTGCAAAAAGAGCACAATCAAAATTACACTTTTACGTGATAAACAGTGATGTTTGCAATATTTTGACAGCGCCATTCACGGAAGATTCAAGTAAACTGAGATCACTAAACAACAACATGGAACCACTTACTGACATCAAAAACTTATAACGAGGAACTCGAAAACAGCCTTCCTATATATAGACGCCAGTGCACGGCATTTTTAATATTTAAATTAGGGCAAGCTGCCCTCCACCAAGCCTGCTGTTGATATGCACCGTATACACCGCTCATATGAAGAAATATGTGGCTTTGTAACCTGGCATTAATATTTTCTCCATTCTACTCACCACACTTAATAAATTGTTATTTTTGGGACGTCTGCCAGTGGTGGGCCTTGCCACATTCAGCAAACTTCTAACTTATTCGGCTTCATCCTTCATGCCAACTAGAAGGTGTAAAACAAGAATTATCAAGGTTTTTTGGGTACTACTTGTTAGAACATGCCTTTTTAAAAGATCCCTCAGTACTAATAACGTGCTTTGCCCTAACTACTTGAACATTTGGGAAACGAAAAATTGCGTGCTGCTGACTGCATAGTGCAGCAAGTACAAATAACTGACCCTATAACAACTTCGGAATTGTTTACAAATACAGGCTGGTTAGGCTTCCAGTTATACTACCATAGTGTTAGCTCCCTGGCCGTTTGCTGCCTTTGTTAAAACCGTAAAAGTGTAATTTGAAGCCTCTAGTGTTGTAGCTCCTAGCAGCGTCCATATACACATAAATATGAATGAAGATCTTACCAAGAACTGGATATCGCTCTTATTTTGAAGCCGTAAGTATTTGTTATATTTCCAGTGCAATGTGGAACCAAAATAAAGCCAAATGAGCTCTTCATTAAAACAGAGCCAAACAAATTATGTGTATCAGCGTGTTTCGCTTAAAGTGGCTTTAAAAAACGATAGCATTTCTATTACTGCGAAGAAACGCATTTTTACCTGATATGATTGCCTTGCCAAAGCTTCGTAGCCAACATTTGTAAACGTAGATTTCGGGGCACAAGCCTTTTACTGATAGTTTAAACTTGGGGACTATAAAATGCAAGAGCACACTCTATTTCAATAGATTTTACAGGCTTTACCTCAAAGGTGGGAACGCACCTAAAAAGAATAAGGTAGTCAATATCAGTGGTGTCGTTAAACAAAAAAAAAACAGTTTCAAACGGCCCTCCTTGGCTAAATTGATATATTGTGTGAGAACAAAGAAGTCGCACGAAGATGGCAGAAAGGCACCCCTGAAGTTTTAGAAATTTTATTGTACCAAAGTTTCATCTTTGCTGCCTTATAGCACCACTTTAGACTGTTCCTGCAACAACCGTCGAAGTTTAAAACCACCGTATCCTATGAGTTCCAGGCCACTTAACTTGCACAAAGAGCTATTTCCTTCGTCTCCAGCATGCAATTTTTACATTTTGGAAGGACTGCTTGTGACCGGGAAATATCCATCATATCAACAATTTTATAGAAACTCACGGGTCTGAAATGTTTCAATTTGAACACAAAAAGTTGGGCATCCGGCTAGTTTGTAATCCATACTGCTGGTAGCAAAAAGCAGACAATGGACAAAGTAAAAGATCCAAAATAAGCAGTTGTTTGTGGCTCTTAATTGTTGCATATGTCGTTTTTTTCCTTGGTACACCGTGGTTTATAACTGGTTGAATAGGAGTGCGAAACATTTGTATATTGCAAAAATATAATTTCTAGTTTTTCTACCTGCATAACTTGTTCGTTTGCACTCACGACCACTTTTAAGCAAGCAGCACCTCAATAACCACACAAATGTCGTGACGTTGTATAATTTTATAAAATATGCAAACGCTCGTAAGCGTACAGTATAGTTTGTAAACAATTAGCCTAATGTTTTGAGGCCTGTGTTTAACTCTCTGCCTCGAAAAGAATCTACAATAGAAGGCTTTTGCATCCAGTAAAACATGATTCATACGCCTTATTTCGAAGGACAGTAATGGTTGATAATTACTGGGGCGACTCAATTAAACATTTGCTTTCATAATACTTGCTAAATCACTATATATGCTGTACTTAAGACTTATGAAACGTTTTCATTAACACCGCGACACCATTACTCTTTGAGAGGGTTACACAGTATCGCAAAATTTCGAAAGTAAAAGCTTATATACAATAAGCCCTTTTTCATGCACTAAAACATCGTAGCTACAATTTTCGTCATGTATGTGCATATTTAAAATGGTGTGAGAAGAAGCCAGCATTCGTACGGTTGAGGTGCCGTTGCTACTCTGCGATATGTTTTTGCTATTTCTGTTTTCCGTATTCTTTAGACTACAAAGATGTTCTTCCATTTTATCTTAAAATTATAAACTAGGTGGTCCTGCAGAATCGAGCATTCACCACGTTATTCGAAGGATTTCCAATTTCTATTTTTTGTTTAATTATGTCGCCACTTTACATTGTGGATGTCGAATAACCAAAAATGTTCCATGCCGCATGTGAGAATAGGCTCGCTATTCGCATAAAAACACTAAGCTCGAATATCTGAACTGAATTCAGGCACGTGCGGCCTAAAGGACGTTATACCCAGACGTGCGTTGCTTGGTTTTATCGCACGTCTGACCTTCGTCGCGGACAAGACAGCGTGCTTGTTTCTGAAAAAGTTTTTATTGCGGAAAGAACTTTTTGAAAAGTCACATGAAAAGGTGGAATTCCAGCAAGCATAAAATCTTGCTTTAACGTTTAGACAGTGCGCACGTAAACACTTCACCCTTAAAACATTTCAGCTTGAAATTTTCTTCACAAATGTTTAAGGCTGCGCTATCAACACAGCCTTATCGTACGTCGCAGACGACACAAGAAGCTTTAAATACTCACTGTGGGCTTCCAAGTTATTTATTTTAGCGTAAAATACTCATTTTATTATTGCTGTTTACGTCACAGCAAAAATTAATTACGTGATTTTTAACCAAAAATATTAGAACTGTTCCCCACACCTCCACCGCAGTCCCAGTTCAGGTATTACGCGCGCTTTAGTGTTTTCTTCTCGCCAAAAAATACCGAAACAAAATGACCGGGGCATTTTTATAGACTGCTTATGGCCATATTACTAGTTATGACCGCGAAGAATGATTAGTGTTTTTTAGTCGACAAATGTCGATGATAGGTAGACACCTGCACCTGTTGCGAAATTTTGAGATAAATATACGACAAAGGCTCAACAAGTTATGGTGGCGAGGGTGCCGTAGACGGGTTTGCTGACAAAATTATCGACCACTTTTATGTACCTGCCTCAAGACTACAAGCTAAAGCTGGCCGCAAAAGTATAGACAGTGCGTGACATTGCAAACAAAGATACAGCGAGCCAAAGGGCATCCCGTGTTTTTCTGTGTCTCTTTTCTAACTGCGTCATTTTGACGCAGTTTTCTAAGCTATTATACATGCTGTAAACCATAAATAAAATGGAAACAAGCAGTAACCCTGCTATTCACATTTGTCTCACTGATGTATACACATCATCTTTAGCAATCAAGTATGCATAACAAAACTTCAATATGTATGAAAAAAACACTCATATTTGAGGAAACCAACCATAAAAAGACCAAAGGGCAACTGTGGTCATTCTTATTCAAATGTTGTAATATTTTTGTAGAGAGCATAAACAGGCAGGAAAATAAAAAAAATTCTAGGACACTCATGCACTTCTCTTAAGCCGTCCACGCAAAAGCAATATACAGGAGTTCACACAACAAAAATTCTCATTCTATTATGCGGTTCGAATAGTGCTTCTTGTTTTTCAAGAGCGGAACCTTTTTGAAGCATTCTGAATAAATTGGAAACTGGTATTTTTTCGTTGGAAGTATAATGTTGACTATAATGGGTGTGGTGGTATTATTGGCTAGGACTTGAGACTTGCACCACACACACGAGACCGGCGCCTGGGAAACTCTATAACCACGGACACAAATATTTATTTCTGAGAGACGAGCTAACAATATGAAGGTACAGTCACTACCAGAATACTATATTCGCCTCTATTCTACGGACACAAAGTTTGGCTACAAAATTACACCATCGTCCCGTGGGGAACCCTGATGAGGATGCGAAGCATCGTGGCGGTTCCGTGTGGTTCCATTGTGTTGCCGTTATGTTGAGTGATCTGGTGTTTACTAGCGCCAGAGGGAATATCGAGTCCGGGTCCACACTGGTGACAAAGGCACGCAAGTACTGTTGTGTTACGGTGAGTAGGCGGTGGTTCTCGATGCGCAGAAACTCGTCCATTATGTTCTTGTAGATGTTGTCGTCTCTGTGGTAGATTCGGTAGTCTCCCTCAGTGTTCGTGAGGTAAAGGTTCTTGGCATTGGTGCACCGGCTGAGAGCAATGCGTACGCCCTCTTCTTCGCAGCTTTCTCTTCTCCTTCTTCTTCGACGGTTCTCTCACGGCAAGATGACGACGGTGGTTGAACGCGAAGCTATCTCGCGATAGATTTTTTGGTTGGCCAATCCCTAGGGACATCCTGCCACAATCATTATCAGAGGTGCTGCGGACGGGGCGAGAGCAACGTACACGCCCTCTGCTTCAAGGCTTTCTATTCTTGTCCTTCTTCATTGGTTCCCCTACGGGAAAAATGACGCGGTGTTTGAACGCGAAGCTATCTCGTGATGGATTGTTTGGTTGGTCAATCTCTAGGGGCATCCTGCCACAATCAGCATCAGAGGCGCTGCGGACGGGGCTGGTTGAGCTGCAAGGCGCGTGGCGCTTCCCGCAACAGCTTTTCCACGGGAAATTGAACATTCTTCTCTAAAGTTTTCAGTTCGTCGTTTCCGTTGACGTTCAGCTTCGCGTGCCTTCATTGTATCAGTTGCTTCTTGACGTAGTTTAATGTGTCAAGGACATAAGGCGCGTTCGTAGCACTTGCTCCTGTCCCGGTTTTGTAGCGTAGTGGGAAGAGCACCGCGTACCTTTCGTGTTGGTCAGAGAGTCGTGGGATTGAAACCGGGTGCCCCTATTTCTTTTTTTATAATGTAGGGAGAGAGGTGCGGACAACGGACGGGTGCCGGATATAGCCCCGCGCACGAGATGCTTTGCAGCTAAAATAACAAGAATAGCGCGTCCAAGTGCAGTTCAGCCTGCAAACGCTCCAGCTCACCTGGGCAAGACCAAATCACCAAGAAAGCGTTGGCTAACTTGGATGACAGGGCTGTAGAAGACCTTACAGAGCATTTCAACGTCTTCTGGCGCACAGGCAAGCTTCCGATCGGCTGGAAGACAGCCGAGGTGCGTCTGATACCTTAACCAGGCACATCACCACACGTAGATAATCTTCCGCCGATTTCATTACATCCTGCGTGGGGAAAATCACGGAGAGGGTAATTTTTTCACGCCTTCAGCAATACCTTGATGAAACCGACCAAATTCCCAACTCAATGTTAGGATTCAGAAATCACCTGAGCACCCAAGACATCCTTATTCAAATCAAGGAAGACATACGCGTTCCGGCCCCAAGACACTGCCCCCGGTCCATACTGACCCTTGACCTAAAGGCAGCGTTTGATAACGTGGCGAATAACGCAATCCTTAATAACCTGGCAAGAACAGGCTGCGGAGAGAGGACTTAGAACTACATTGCCGATTTCCTCTCCAACCGCCAAGCTGTCATAAAGATAGGGGATGTCTCCTCTGATCCAATTAGTCTTGGTGACAGGGGAACTCCTCAGGGGCCTGTTCTATCCCCCATGCTTTTCAATATAGCGCTGATAGATCTGCCGAAACAGCTAGAGAAGATCCCCAACATAAACCATGGTCTTTACGCCGATGATATTACTGTCTGGATGGGCACAGATTCGATCGGCGGCCTCTAAGACACACTCCAACAGGCAACTGATACCGTCAATCAGTACGCCAAAGAGTGCGGACTAATATGCGCTCTGCAAAAATCTGAACTTCTGGTCGTACGCACGCGATGCACAACGAAAGACAAAGACGACATCCAAGCCACACTTAAAGGTCATCCCATCAGGCCTACAAAGACTATACGAATACTTGGACTTAATATCCAGCGGACACAAGGAAAAAGGAACTGATTGAGAAACTAAAGACTACCGCCGAACAAGTCACCCAGATGTTACGCAGGGTGCAGAACAGACAAAGTGGGATGAAAGAGGAGGACACCACCAGATTGGCCCAGGCCTTCATTCTGTCGCCCATTATCTACGTGGCCCCGCATGTAACTCTGACCAAAACTGAGGAGGAGCAGCTCAACGTTATTATACGGAAAGCCTACAAACAAGCAATGGGTATCCCCACCAGCGCCTCGACTGCTCGACTACTCAAATTAGGCATTCATAACACCGCATCAGAACTATTCGAAGGACACCTCTCCAGCCAAAAATTAAGACTCGAACTCACACTTGCAGGGAAAGTTCAATGGACGCCTCAAGGGCAGCTACAACCCCGAACTCTTACGCCAGATATGAGGCAGCGCATACACATTAAACCCATTCCTCGGATTATGCAACCGGAACATCATGCAGGCAGAAGACAGGCCAGGGCCGAAGCTCTAGAGAAAATTTACGGTAGAGACGAAGGGATGGTTTACACCGACGCAGCAAGCAGTAACCATAAGGGAGCAATGACGACTGTAGTAACATCGAGAGACAAATGCCTCACCAGCGGAAACATCCCCAAAACTACCCCCAAGAAGCAGAATAAGCGGCTATAGCTCTTGCCAAAACCCCAGACCAAGGCAACGACGATAATTTCTGACTCGTAGCACGCCTGCAGAAGATACACTTTTGGATCGGTGACCCCCGCAAAATACCGCATCCTGAGCAGAAACACCCTTAAACGGCACGTCACGATAGTCTGGGCGCCGGCACACTCCTCCCTCGGGGGCAACGAATTCGCCCACGCGAAGGCCTAAGCACTCGCCCACCATGCCCTGGAAGGAGAACCTGACCCCACCCCTGTTGTGACTTACCGTAACATTACCGAGCATTACCGGCTAGAACGTAGAATCCATCCGGCACCTTACCCACAATTAGGTAAAATACTCGGCCCGACACTTCGCTTACTTCAAACAAACACGTACCCTTACCCAGTCCGGCTCCATATGCAATCCCCCAATCAGCATCCGCCTCAATGCAAGTTCTGTGGAAAATCAGGCTCCCTATATCACGTAGTCTGGGTATGTAGGCAAAACCCGGTCTTGCCACCCCCTTTCCCCAGACCCAACCTCGAGCAGTGGGAGACAGCGCTGTCCAGTGCACACCTCGCCGACCAGGTCATGCTGACGGCGTGGGCGTAACGTACGAAGACGACGCTTGGACTTCTGGACTAAGAAGCCATCCTCTCTCTCTCTCACGAACGGCCAATAATACAAACGTCTCACATGCGCTGGCGCACTTGATGCGGAGCCGAAATGTCTTGGAGGCGGCTGCTGTTGGTGGCTCGTCACGGCAACGCCACATCGCCTAGTCGATTCAGTGATTATAATGCACGGCCGACGAGAAGAACGTAGAGCTGACGGCGCCGCAGCCTGGCCCCGGAAGGCCACGTCACTCCGTATTTTCTGGCGATTCACTGCGCGGTAGTAGAGCAGCAGGTATACGTTGCTAGCTCCGTAATCTGGATGGGATTCCGGGCGTCCCCTACGACGGCCTCTACAGACCACGGCTACCACATCTTGTGGGTAGCCCTGATAACCATGTTCTTCCGAAACATCCATTATGTATCCCCACACGCAATCCTCTTCTTCTTCTTCTTCCGACGTCATTTTAATGCTTGGGCTATGATTCCGGGTTCATTCAGGCGACATCTAGCCGGGACATACCCACAGAGGGTGATTATCCCCGTTCCATCGGACCTTCTTACGAAACGTGCTTGTCATCAACGCCTTGCGACGCACACAACCCCGCAGTCCCTAACCTCAATAAAAGACTACTTATGAAAGTTGTTGACGACAACAAGAAGATGGAAAGTTGGGCGAGTTGGTACGCATTTATGATTGGAAATAACAGCGCAATAAACGCCGACGGACGCAGAAGTACATCACAAGAGCGGCGCTGACTCGCAATTAGTATTTTATTGGAACGAAACACAGATTTATAGCCTACACGTACAATGTGATGTGGTGAAAACAAACAAATAATGTTGAAACATCTGATAAAACGGCGTAAAGGCCTGATAACCGCTTACAGAATTAGGTGGCAGCTAAAAATGCTTTTTCCTCCTCGTACAGCGTTAGCGAAGGCTGGCTTACACACCAGGTTTGCCAATTGTTGATATAATACGCTTTAAGAACTACTCGTGTCAGCTGGTCTTTATATGTGAACAAAATGTCGCATTCATCAAAACACGTTTTAAGGATGGTTTAGAAAATTGTTTAAATGGTTTATATGTGTAGCAGGAAGATACAGGGTAAATGACGCATTGTCGCTCCCTCAGGCTTAGCCGTGTTTGCCCGGCATTACAAAATACCGAGAAAATCAAAAAGACGATGCAGCATCAACCACAAAGATAAGTTTCTGCCCTGTCGTACGGGTGGTGTTTACCGGTTGCCCCGAAATTCTGGAAAAGTGTATATTGGGCACTCGGGTAGATATCTTAACACGCGGCCGCGCGAATATTTAAATAATATAAGAAAGGACACCTCCGCCCACTTATAAGTGCACTGTCGAGCTTATGGTTGCGAGCCATACTTTGTAATTTCATAACTTTAAGAGTATTTTTAATTTGTTGAAGCTAATTTCACTACTCAGCGTTACGATCATATGCCGGAACGTCACAATTCGTAGCAGGACTGTGAAAGGCTCACTGTGCTTGAAATTGTAATAGGTGAGTTTTAAGTTACTCTAACTGTGCACCACTGCTCAGATTGGTCCTCGTATTGAAATATTGTGCTCCCGAAACTCGACTGGTCGCTTATTCTAGAGGCGAAGCAAACATTTTAGGGTACATGTGAACACGGCATGGAGTCCACGCCTTCGGCTCAGCTATTTCACATGGCTTAGTAAAAGTCTATGCTGCCACCAAAAAATAGTAATGTTCATGTCATTTTTCGCGGCACCTGACACCGTTCCTTCTTTCGTGCCTTAATTGTCAGTAGAATAACATATTACACTCTGAAGGGTCGTACACGTAGCGTTCACTGAATCTGAAGGAAACGAGCCGATAATGGCGAAAGCGCACTTCCTTAACTGCGGTCGGGATCGTTTGCGAGGCTTAACTAGCTGCTGGGAAAAAAAATGCACTGGTTTATAAATTAAGACGGTAGCTTATGCGTTAGCGTGTCTATTTAAACTTATACACGCATATTTCTTGAGATATCAAACATACGGCCTGCGCGCTGTTAACTCCATGAATTAATTTCACGCAATTTGTGTACGTTTGGCCAGTCGGAATTTCAATGCAAGATTTAGGCATATATAGCACAGTGTTTATTTTCTTTTATTCTGCAAAATGCTTTATAATAAAATAATTTTATTTGCGGATCGTGGTAAGCGGTCAAAATTGTTATTTTATTTGTATCTGCAATGGGCGTCCTCTGCTTCATTATTCCTGAAAGCCAGAGAGTGGGGCTTGATTCCTCCAGTTGTTGATTCCTCCAGTTGCTTGATTCCTCCAGTTGTTAAACTACACAAAATGTGCACTACTTCTCTTGTTTGAACAGTTGAAAAGTTTATTGGGTGATATGTTGATTTTAGAGCGTAAAATAACGACACTTCCGTAAATACAGACCATAGTAGCCAGTTTGATCCAGTGTTCATGAAATTCGGAACTCAACTGTCACGCCTGTGTACACATTTATGTTTAAACACCTAACAGGAGGAAATCCGTAAGTTTTATTCAAATGCCCATTAGAAATACTGTGAATGAATGAAGACTGTGTGGACCAGTAGGAATTGTTTTGTAAGGTCATTTCGTCTCCAAGAGTTCAACGAGTCCACAGTGCGCCGAGAGTTGTCACATAGGTCATCAGCCTTCTCTTGTAAGTATTGTGCATCTCAAAAACTTTTCAAATACAATACCGGGAATTGTCTAAATAGTGTTGCATCATAGCGGCCATGGGAGCAGTTATAGTTGATTTAACCCGCCGGACAAACCGCTTCCGCTTACTGATAAGCCAGGGCCACTGTTTATTATTGACAGTGATTCTGGATAATCAGTGAGCGGAAGCGATTTATCCGGTTGGGTAAAGTCAAGACTTACTGATCACTTGCTAATGCAAAGCGACACCAGCGAGGATTGTTGTGTTGGATGGGAGAAGCTTCTTTTCACTTTTGCCCAACCAGTGAAATTGCTTCCGCTCACTGATTAGCCAGAGTAACTACTTGGCTAGTCAGTGAGCGGAAGCGGTTTGGCCGGTTCGGTGAAATGAACTAAAACTGCTCCCGTATGGCCGCCATGATGCAGCAATTTAGTTTGTTGCTGAAAATATCAGGCCTTATTAGTTTCGCCAGTATATCAGTGAAAGGGCACATACGCAGTACTTTGTTGCATCGTTGTAAAACGTTCCTTCGAAAGAAACCGGCAGCGTTACAGACGGGACAGAGCCATAAGTAGATGAACATTTGCACTGTGCTTCTCTCCTTTCTGCACCGTCCGCTCCATTGTCTCCCACATTTCTCGAAGTTATACACCAACCAGCCCAGGCTCAAACTCCTGTGAAGCGTGCGCGACATTTAAAGGATTAACTGCGCACTTAGACGAGGGCATAACAATAAGAGGAGACATGACAAAGCGCTGAGCTACAAGTGATTTTTACTCAGATAACAAAGACGTGTAAACCGGGAATCATCCAATAGGAATGGCAACGCCGCCGGGCGTAAATTGTCATTTCGCACACTGCCTGAAACACCCATTGCTCCTACTGGTGACACGATGCTGATTTGCTGTCATAGTGTAGCTGCATTGACATTTTCTCCATTTTCTTTAGCGCAGCCTAGTTTCACAGCCCTCCGTAAAGGCACTGCCCCTTACAAGTCTCTCGCGGGATCTCCCGGGATTTGGGGGACGAAACCGTACAACGAAATAATTTTTTTTCACTGGTGCTCACATTCAGTCCTCTACAATTTTACTATAACCAGCTTCAAAAAAAAAAAAAACAATTGGAACACTTGCATTTTTAGCACAGCCGTCTCCCTAATATAGCAACATTGTTTTCGCACAAGTCGGTGCCCCTTTTCTGTCTAGCACTGCAGAACGAAAGTAAAATCAAACTCGTAACAAACTAAATGCCGACCAATAATAGGAAAGACCTATCCCGAATAGCATGTAATACAAAGTCGTCACACCACCTATGCAACAAACAAAACCTGCTGCATGCCGTAAAATTAAGTCCGTATCAAATGCAGACAGCGTGCATTATGTTTTACTTTGCGAGCATCTTTTTTTGTGCCCTGATTCTTCTGTCTGCCAGTCATGTTTGTTGCTGAAGTGCCACCCAAGCACTTCATGAGAAGACATGCTTCATCTTCGCTTCTTTTATATTTGGAATATGACGCATTACTGATATGTGGATTAGTTAACCTCTTTGCCACATGCAGCTGCTGATGCAAACAAAGGCAGACTCATACGCAGCTCTGCGCTTCATTGTAGGAATTGTGTGGTAGTTGTCCGTATGTGGCCTAATTACCTCTACACTCCACGCCCGGTTGAATTGCAAAAATATTCAGCCTGCTTGGAGTCAGCGAATAGTAGTTGCAGTAGTAGACAAACTGAGTTGGGTGGGCTCCGATATTTTGTTTTCACCCTCGTCACCTTTTTGAGCAATGCTTCATCCGCCACAGGCACACGGTGATCGTTTGCTTCAAAAAATAAAGACCAGTCAAAGCACATAAGCAAATATTCTTAATTAAATAAAAACCTGCTCACACAACCGAGTTCAGTCGAATTCAGATCTCGCTGATTTGAATGCTATCGCCACCGCACACATGTTTGAAATTAACGCAGTTTAAATTAAGGGAAGCTTAACTTGGAATCTAATTGTGCCGTACAAAGTTCTTGCACTTCTTTCATGCTCACTGCTCTATAATGTATGCGTCATTACGAAACCTTCAAAATGCACACCAGCAAGGGTAGGGCTAATAGTACAACAAGATGATTTTTTAGTGTTGTGCTCTTTGAAGGTTTATTTATGCATATATACCATCTAGCCTAGCTCTCCCTTGTGCGGTACGATGTATACTGCCATGGCGACGACCCTGTCCTGGTACTTGCGTGTTTGCTTCTGCCACTTTTTGGGGACATGGCTTCATCGGTGTATATATTGTCACTTTAATTAACTGAGCAGTTAGGATTTACGCAAAAAAATATTTTTCAAATTAGGATTTGACAGTTACCGGTATGCTGGGCTAAAAGGTCCTACAGCCACCGTTCACGAAATATGGTCCTTAAGAATGCTGGTACCGCACACTAACCATTACAATTATATTTGAAGTTATCTTAGTAGTTTCAATGCAGACATTAATCATACGATGCAATTATTTAGTGTAAGGAGCAGAGCCGTCGCCGGCAGATCGCAGGGGTTCATATATATCCCCTGCTGCGTTCCAGAACTCCAATGCGTTGAAAGCCAAAGCACCGTTTCCAAGTAGGCCTGCTGGTGCACACCCTTTCTGGAATGTCTGCATGACTTCTAGATTTTGTCCCGATTCAAAAGCTTTGTCATAATCTATGAAGTGTATATATAGGCGTTGAGTATACTCCCGCATATCTCTATCACCTCATTGATCGTGTAGTATGGTGCACTGTTGAATAGCCTTTACGAATACCTCCTTGTTGATTAGATTGACTGAAACCTAAGGTGGCCGAAATGTCAGTCAAGGCACTGAACAAGTAGGTTTTCGTAAGGGCTATTCAATAACAGAACACATTAATGCCATTAAACAGGAGAGTGAGAATGCGCAAAGTGTACTCAACCCCTATAAGTAGATACATGGTGCGTTCGCTTCTTCATGAAAGGATTACCATTCTGTGTTTACAAATAACGCATAATATCTCAAAACTATACTTTATAAGACGTCATTTTTGTGTCTAAGCTGTAATTCACTCAGGGTGCTCCCATAAGCATATTGCTCCGCTGCTTACCACAACCAAGTTGACCTCACCGATTGTTCTGGAATACACAACATGGCTAATTACTTTAACCTTTTTGGCACCTTCTATTATATCCGCCTGTACAACGTTATTAGCAGATGTGATCACACCCGCTAAGGCGTTGCGCTGCTGAGCACGAAGTCGCGGGTTCGATTCCCGGCCGCGGCGGCCGCTTGTCTGATGGAGGCTAAAAGCAAAAACGCCCGTGTGTACGAGATATCGGCGCACAATAAACATCCCCAGGTAGTCAAAATTTATCCCGAGCCCTCCACTACAGCGCGCCTCATCGCCTGCGTTGCGTCGGCGCGTTAAACCCCCACAATCAATCAATCAATCAGATGTGATCACAAAAGTTTAACGATAGCATTTACTACCGCATCTTACATCCCCTTCAATTGGTACGACAAGGACTTCGCTGTTAAATGCGTCAAAGACATCTTTTTACAAAAAACATACATACGATGCATGTGTAGTTTACCACACTGATTACGTGTGCTTTCTTAGACCATGTAGTTACATGGTGAACATAAATGTTTCTCGAGTAACTTATGTTGCTTTTTATAAAAATAAAGCTCGATATACCCAACGACAGTGAAGAACAAAAGACAAGCGCTATATCGCCCAGAAGCTCATATGTGTAAAGGAGGGGCACGTGAATATATTTAATTTTTATCTACTGCGACGCGCGTGCATTCACCCGTGCAAAGCGAATCGTGCGAATGCCAGCTTTTCTTAGCGGAATACAGTTCTGGGCACAAGCGAGAACACTGCGACCCGGGCACTGTTACAAGCATGTAACATAAAACAACCAGAGAAAGGGCGCTCGGTGCATTAGCGGCACGTCTCTGCGGCTAAGTGGCTACGAGATTGCCTTGAACACGCTACAGTATCAATGCACCCATTTCACCCACCCCCGTTTTAAAATGTTGTTGAATACCGCTTACTTTCTGCGATAAACGATTGTATGTTACAGTTACTACCGGCTTTATGGAAAGCGCCTGCCCATAGCAGCGGGCGACAATGGGAGACAGCGTTCCGACAAATTGCTGTGTAGGGACGGCTGGCTTCGCACCGTTGTATTAAATTGATTCTTCAACTTCTTCAGCTCCGCTTTGCCTGCAGTGTGACCTGCGACTTCTGGCGTAAAATAGAGCGGTCGTACAAATCAGTAGCGATTGTGCCAGCCAGTACCTCTAATTACAGTCAGCACTGAAGAGTTCTTGCTTAGTGTAGAGTCGCTTCTTAGACTTGAAAACTTCAACGTACACACGTAAACCTCACTGCTACCATATCTGTCTTCTATAATAGGATTCTTTATTTTTCAGCACTTACGTACACTTAAATATAGAAAAATCTTTAGATCTTCGCTTCACCTAAGGAGGCTTTTTTTACGCTAAACTCCCTATGCACGTCCAACCGTTCATAGGGAAACCTTGAATTTGTGTAAAGCAGCTCGAAATCAGGCATTCTGGGGCTGGAAGTGCAGTTATTTGTTTGCGGAAACGACGCTTTTCCTCATAAGAAGGACCTATCCTGAGTAAGCCAGCTTGTGGTAGCTTCCTAGGGGTGGCTTTCCGATCACCAATTCCCGATCAATGCCTTCCCTGACCACCGCTGTCATGTTTCGGAAAACGTTTAGAGCAACTGCCTACCGGTAACGGCAATTTTGTTACCCGCGGCTGCCTTGTAAATCAATTCCCTTTACCAAGCGGCTACCTGTGTTGCAACAAACACATTGCGTACGGTATGTTCCCTGAAAATACGATGCGGTAAATTTGCAAAGGAATCTTCAGCATTCACTTTTGTAAGACAGTTTTTTTGGCTAGGTTTCTCGCCGAGAATTCTGCACAAGTCGACTATAACCTACAACCTCGACATCCGGCTCACTGGAACTGCTTTTTATAAAATAACTATTCATGCTGCTCCGACTGTGCCTACATAGAAGGAAGATTGTGGGGAAATTTCTGAAGCACGCTCATTTTTCTTTTCTTATGCTCATGTTTTGAAACGTGCTCTAAGGCAACGGAAAACAACCCCCCCGTTGAGTGTTTCTTCCCGTTATTTTATTTTCTTGCGCTATATAAAAGACGGCGCGAACATTGCTACGTTATATCAATTAAAGCGAAGCCTTGGTGTTCTCACTAATGGCGTTTTTAACACGAAAACACCGAATTGAAAGAAAAAACGCTTCCCTTGGCCAGACTTCAGCCTCGATCCCTCGCGTTATGAAGCCGGTGTCTCCATAATTACTCGAATTTGACATGGTCGAAGCTTTTTGGAAAACTTAGACCATAACCACAGACCTCGTCTCGAAAGAAAGCTTCGCGTTCAACGTTCGTCATTGTTTCACGGAGGGGTGCGTGAATTTTTTTGTGATCCTTGCCACGGAAGAAAACACGCTGAATATTTTGCTGTACAGCATTTCCTCATTATAACAAAGTCAGCTACCACTCGACAAAAGCTATAGTAGTTAAGCTTTAATTTCGCCACAACTGCAAGGAAACAAAACGCGGTGTATTCAGTGCAGCAAGTCTTTATTCAGGTGCGAAAAAGGCAATGAGCTTTGCCTATTTCATGTTCTCGCAGGGCACGCGCAACCCCTTCTTCAATTAGACTACGCAGCGACTAGCTTTCGAACACCTCGCAGACTGCAGAGCAAACGAGGAGGAAACGGCAGCGGCCACTTCTATAAGGCGGGGGGTGAGAAGGGGGGCGGGTAATGCGGGCGTCATGGAACGCTACAAGTGTTTCGCACTGGAAAGCGTTGCAATATTCCCTGGCTCGAGGGCGAGGTTTTATTTAGCTCGAAAAACAACGATTAAACGCTCATTGTGGGTACACAGAGAAATCATGAAAACTGACCGATAGTGCACTAATGTGTTGCATGATAACTGGAAATTTTTTTCTGATGTGGGCAGCCGTGCAGTTTTCAAAACCAAGAGTTTTCGGTGCCGGCTCTCGACGACACCACTAATTCTACGCTTCGAGTGTCAGTGCTTGTGAACCGTCGCGTCCGCGCCATTGACCAACCAAAGAACAAAATTTATTCACCATATACCACGCATTCGAGCCGTTTATCTACAGTCGGATGGCGCAAATTGAGCATGACCGGCTCGAGAAAATGGCCCAGGAAACACCGGCTTGCTGAACCACTATGCTGACCGCCTGACTCGCCGATGGGTTACTGCAGTTAACCAACGCCTCCGCTCGCCACTTTCCTCTCATCGGGTCCAGCTCTTCGTGCACTTCGAGCAATATGGTCTAAAATGCAGCCGTTTGGGTAGGGACGAGGATAAATTTTGAATAAAGCGATATTTCTACAAAAGCGACTTCGTTATAACGAGGGATTACTGTATTTTATTGTTTCTGTTGTGCGGCCGCTATGAAACGTGTGGAACGCCACCCAATGAGTTCACAAAGAATAGCAGCTGTGGACGCATTTTAGCGACGATATCCGGCTGGATGCGTCATCGTGGACGCCAGCCGGGTGCATATTTTTTCCAACTTAGGCGAGTAGCAACTACGCTTTAAAAAAATTGCACCCACCTCCCCAAAGGGAATCGTGAGGAAGTGCGAATGCATTTCTTGCGCCGAGAGTACACGGCGTAGTAATTGTGCCATCGCCTTGAGAGGCGCAGTACCGGCGAGGAGGAGCTGTCAGGCGAGGGGAGAGGCGCGCGCCGAGGGTGAATGCAAACCTAACGGGGGGAGAGGCGCGCCAGCTGCAGAGCATGTGACGTCACGGCGCGAGGAGAGGGGGAGCAGACGCAAAGGCCCCAGCGCGCGGTCACGTGGGAGTGTGACGTCACTGCGCGAGGAGCGGTGCGGGAGGCGGCGCGGGCGCGCGCAGCCACGGCGCGGGAGGCGGAGCGCGCGCGGGTCACGTGGGTGTGACGTCGCTGCGCCGTTGCTACAGACGCTCCTCTCCGCTCCTCGCGCCGTTGCTAGGGGAGAGGAGGAGGAGCAATGCGGACGGCGGATTCAGGGTCACTTATAAAGTGCATCGCACTTAAATTATTTATTAATTCACAGTATGGTGCCTTACAGTCTAATGGTTCCTGGGAATCGCAATCCTGGAATCCTGGGAATCGCAATCCCTGAATCCACGAGCAATTCCCCGCGTGAATTCCCTGAATCGCAATCCAGGAATCCTGGGAATCCTGGAATCCGGGAATCCTGGATTCCTGGGGGGAAACGGGGCATTCGCACTTATTCCTGGCCAATCTCCCACGTGGGTATGTGCCATGTCAGCTGCCAGGCAGCGCGCGCCCATCTCCCCCCGTTGCTAAGGAAGACGAAAAGCGCGCGCACCCGCAGCTGTTGCTATGCGGACGGCGGAAGGTTCGGGGTCGCTTATAAAGTGCATTCGCACTTAAAAAACTTTTATTAAAGCACACTGTCAGGCTGAAGAAGAAAGGCAAAGACGGTGGCCATACGAAAAAAACACATCACACCGACCACTTCCGTATACAGCGGAAAAGGATGATTATATGCAGCCCAGCCTTTACAGTGGCTCCGGATGAAACCAATCAGCCCACACAAGCAATAACAAGTTCGGCACGAAGAATTGCGAGCATAGGTAGGTCGCTATCCCAAAAGACCGTCGGGGCCACGATGCTTCCAGTAAATTTGGGCAGTGATCGCTTGCCTCATCGTTGTTATTTGGGGACGTTGTGGTCGTCGCTCGATAATGTTTTCAATAAGTACGCAGCAATTTGCAAAAATATGGGTGTTACTGAAATTTCTTAGGAGACAGCAACATTCCACTCGGCAATTTTTCGACCTGAAACTGGTGTATCGCATAAACTGCAAAGAATTCTTTTATTATTCGTGTATTCGTGTACTTTGTGCTAGAACTTTCATCCACGCAATCGTCAGCTATTATGAGACTTTCTCTCGGGTGATAATATTAGGCCCATAATCAGAACTGGGGCTGTCGAACGTCCGACTAACGACCTGCAAAACAAAGTCAGTATCCTTTTAGAAGTCGCTGGTCTTGCCGGTTACTTCTGTAGTGGCAAATACTGTTTGCTTAAGAGCACAAAAGACAGATATAATGATGTTTACACTATATCTAAGTACTTACAGTCTTCAGTGTATGGGTGTTGTTTTATGCAAGAGGTATAAGTAGGTTTATAACACTCGCATTCAAAATGTCAGAATTGGCATTATAAATGACCGCAACTAGTTATGTCATGAATGGCGCCACAGCAATTAAAAGCCCATAACTTGCACCTGCTGTGGCTTCAGTATTCCAAGTGCGCACAAGAAAACACGCAATACAGCCCTACGTTTTGTGCGCTTAAGGCTGTCGGGTACCGCGGGGTCGCAGCGCAGTGCAAGGGAGAAAGTACCAGCGTGGCAGGCTTTCGGAATCGAACTGCCCGTGCCGTGCTGGCGCACCAAGCACGCGCCCCTTGTTTCTTTATTCTCGTCTTTCATAGCCGGCGCCAAGGCGCCGGCTAAGAGCGCCAATTGGAGGGCGCTACAGGGCCCCCCGCCCAGACGGAATATCGAACGTGACGTGACGGCGAGGCAGGCGGGCGTTGGTTTTGGGGGCGAGCAGTGGAGTGTTTAGGCCTGCGATGTCTGCGCGGAGTTCGTTGGGTGGCGTCTCGAGGTAGGCCTGTTTGAGGCGGTCCAACGAGACGACTTCTCCGCGGTCATTCAAGAGGATGGTGGCGGACTTCTGGGTCTTGCTAAGGACACGGTACGGCCCATCGTAGGAGGGGTTAAGAGGCGCCTTTACAGCGTCCCGCCTGAGGAAAACGTGTGTCGAAGACGCCAGGTCGGGATGCACAAAGATGCGGTGGTCAGAAGACCGAGGTGGGACCGGTCGCAGGTGCTGCATGCAGTCCTGCAGGCATTGGAGGTACTCAAGCGGCTGGGGCGAGGAGGCCGTAGGGACGAAAAAATCACCAGGAAGCCGCAGGGGTGCGCCGTCGACTAGTTGAGCAGTTGAACAGCTGATGTCACGACGAAGGATGGCACGCAGGCCAAGAAGCACTACAGGAAGGTGATCAACCCAGTGCTCTCTATCCAGGCGCGCAGTGAGGGCAGTTTTTAGATGACGATGGAGCCGCTCAACGATGCCGTTGGTATAGGGATGGTATGCCGTGGTGCGGCAGTGTTTAGTGCCAAGCAAGCGGCTGAGGGAAGTGAACAGAGTAAATTCAAACTGCCTGTCTCGATCCGTGGTAACAATGCCGGGGCAGCCGAAACGGCAAACCCATGTCGAAACGTACGATTTTGCAACCGTTTCTGCCGTGATGTCCGGAATTGGTACGGCTTCGGGCCAACGGTTGAAGCGGTCAATCATTGTGAGAATGTACCGGCAGTCACGAGAGGGAGGAAGTATTCCGACCAAATCAAGATGCACGTGGTCAAAGCGACAGCTAGGTGGCAAAAAATGCGGCGTTGGGGTCTTTGTGTGGCGGGTCACCTTCGCTGTCTGACAAGCGAGGCACGAATGGGCCCACTGGCGAACATCAGTGTTGATGCTCAGCCAGACGTACCGCTTTGTAATGAGGCGCTGCGTGGCTCGGATGCTGGGGTGGCAGATGTCGTGGAGCGAGTGAAACACAGCACGACGAAAGGCAGCGGAACGAAGGGTCGATGCGCCGCCGCTGACATGTCACACCACAGTGAGCCAGGCACGAACGGATGAGGAACAAGTTGCAAACGAAGGGAACCCGGGTGGCCCCGCAGTGCTTGCAGCTCAGGGTCGTCAATCTGCGCCTGAGCTAGGCGTGCCCAGTGCACAGCAGATGCATCACTGCCGATGGAGGTAATGCGTGAAAGCGCGTCAGCAGCCTCGTTGTCGGTACATTTGATGTGCCGAATGTCCGTCGTGAATTCCGAAATATAGGCGAGCTGACGGAGTTCCCGTGCGACGTACTTGGAGGAGTTCGTACGGAAAACGTACGCCAGAGGCTTATGGTCCGTAAGAACATGAAAGGACTGGCGCTCCATAAAGTGTCGGAAGTGCTGGATGGTGGCGTAAATGGTGAGCAGCTCACGACCAAAAAGGCTGTAGCGCGTCTCGGCAGGTTGGAGCTTCCGCGAGAAGAAACCCAGCGGGTGCCACTCGGGGTCGATTCTCTGCTGGAGAACAGCGCCGATTGCAACGCTGGAAGCATCCACCATGATGCGAGTGGGGACGTCGGTTCTCGGGCGGATGAGAAGCACCGAATTGGCGACGGCTTGTTTAGCAGCGTTGAAAGCGGCTTGACCTACGGGAGACCAGGAAATCGCGGATGAGGAGCTCTTGGTTGTGTGAAGAAGCTCAGTCAGTGGATGTAGAAGCTCGGCGCAGTGGGGTATGAAGCGTCGCGAGAAATTCACCAGGCCCAGGAACTCACGAAGCTGGCGGAGGCTGGTAGGTTCGGGGAAGTCCTTCACGGCTTGAACGTGAGAGGGTAAAGGACGAATTCCCTGCGCCGAGATGTGATGGCCCAGGAACTCGAACTCGGCCGTCCCGAAGACGCATTTCTGGGCGTTGACAACCAGCTCAAATTATTGAAGGCGTTTAAAGAGTTCTCGGAGGTGACGCTCGTGATCTTGTGGAGTAGGACTCGCGACTAGGATGTCGTCAATGTACGCAAATACAGCCGGAAGGCCGCGCGTCACCTCGGCAATGAACCTTTGAAATATTTGGGCTGCGTTGCGTAGCCCAAAGGGCATGCGCCATACTCAAACAAGCCGAAGGGTGTAGTGATGGCCGTCTTCGGGATATCGGCACGCTCGACGGGGATTTGGTTATACGCTTTGACACGTTCCACTTTGCTAAAGATTGTGCACCCTTACAAGTGGCTTGTGAAATCCTGGATGTGGGGTAAGGGATAGCTGTGGTGGACAGTCTGAGCGTTGAGCGCCCGGTAATCGCTGCACGTACGCCAGTCTCCACTTTTCTTAGGACCTATATGCAGTAGAGAGGCGTGGTTGCTGGACGATGGGCGGATAATACCGAGTTCTAGCATGTGCTCGAATTCACGTTTAGCAGTCGCCAGACGCTCACCGAAGAGGCGGCGCGGCCGAGCTGCGACTGGTGGACCACGCGTGACGATGTGGTGGGCTACGCTGTGCTTGGGCGGCTGCTTTAGGTTGCAGGGTCTCGTAACCTCAGGGAAGCCTTCGAGGATTCTTGCGTACGGGCATGAGGAAAGCAGGGTGCGGGTGCCAGTTGGAGCGACAGTAGACAGTACGCCCAGGATGGAAAGGCGCGTCTTGCTGTCAATCAGGCGATGGTGACGCATGCTGACATCTAGGTCAAAGTGGGTGAGGAAATCGGAGCCGAGGATGGGCTGATTGACGTCGGCTACTACGAACACCCACCGGAAGGCGCGTCGCAAACCAAGGTCGAGGGTAAGGGACCGCAGACCATACGTGGCGATATAGGTAGAGTTCGCTGCACGAAGCGTAGGTCCAGGTGCCTTAGAAGTACGCTCATCCTTGGTGGCCGGTAATACACTGACCTCAGCACCCGTGTCTACAAGGAAGCGCAAACCAGAAATGCGATCCGTGACCAGGAAAAGGCGGCCAGGTTGTAAGGCGAGGTCACATGCTGCCATCAGTGATCTCACGTCGCGTTTCCCGACCAGCTGCATGGGGAAGTGCAGTTACGGGCACGGTGCTGGAAAGGGCGATGCTACCAGCAGATAGACGAGCTTCGAGGGCTGCTCGAGCAAGAACCGCCCGGGGAAGACGAACGACGGCTAGGACGTGGAGAGGAGCCGCATCGGCGATCAGAGGACGTCCGAAGTGCTTCAATGGAAGCGGCGAGTTGATCTATCCGAGTCTCTAAGCGGGATACGGCCGATGACTGCTGTCGAAGCGAGGGGGGCAACTGAGGGAGAAGTCGCGTCGTGAACTCTATCAGCAAGATCGGTGGCGCGGTCGAGGGTCAAGTCCCCTGCAGCAGCTAAAACGATGCGACTGGACTGTGGCATGCGCTGCAGAAAGAGCTCTTTTAAAAGTGCACCGTTCGAGTCCACGTTGCTCGAGCCTACGAGCTGTCGCATGGTGTTGAGAAGCTGGGAAGGGCGGCGATCTCCAAGCTCTTCGTGGGTGAGCAGGTGCTGGACGCGCGCGCTCTCGGACGCCGTGGTTCGGTCCAGAATACTCTGCTTGAGCCGCTGGTACGGAGCATCGTTAAAAGGTGCACCGATGACGTCTGCCACTTCATCAGCCACCTCTGGCGGCAGGTTGCAAAGCAAGTGGCGAAAACGAGTAGTCTCCAAGGTGACGCGGTGCAGATCGAAGACGGCTTCGACCTGGGCGAACCAAACGTGTGGGTTCTTCCGCACGAAGGTGGGCAGACGGAGCTGTATGACTGCGATGTCCGGTGGCCGCGAGGAAACGTCAGGCAAAAGAGGGCCCGAGGGCGCGAGGTTGCTGCGGTCGGTCATGTCTTAGTCCGGAGTCGCCACTGTCGGGTACCGCGGGGTCATACCGCAGCGCAAGAGAGAAAGTACCAGCGTGGCAGGCTTTCGGAATCGAACTGCCCGTGCCGTGCTGGTGCACCAAGCACGCGCCGCTCGTTTCTTTATTCTCGTCTTTCATAGCCGGCGCCAAGGCACCGGCTAAGAGCGCCAACCAGAGGGCGCTACAAGGCGATACTCAGTATGCGTTCAATGTAAGCAGCCCTCATAGACAGTAGACAATCAATTTTGAGAATATTTCATCAAGCCTTTCATAGGACTCGGCTTGTGGTAACCTTAAGCACTGCACAATCTACGTGTCAAGCAACGTCAAAAGTGCAGTACGTTCAGCCACGCTAACCAGTTACTGGCGTTTTCGAGATGAAGACAGCAGTGCAACTTCTACTAATCTAGAAGGTTTGAACAGAGGTGACTTCCGAAATGCGGTTTTTGTTGTTTTTTTTGTAACTGGGTTTAGTTCCGTTACGCGGTATATCGTTAAGAGCTCTTTGGCTGGTAGAGATGCCTGCTCTATGGGCCATTGATGTTTTCGCAATGTAAGCGCAACAAAAAAACGATCCAGAAAACAATCCATTCATGTGGGTGACTTGAATATACACCCCCATATAGAAAATTGAAGCCACATGTTTAACGCGACATTGTTATTAGGCGCATTGTTTTTATTTTACCATGGCTGCTAGCCGTCCGCTATAAGCCATGCTCATGAAGTGTCCGCGGAAATTCGTCATCGCTGCAATCCGGAAGCTGGATTGAGACAGGCAGATGCGAAGTCTCGCCTGAATCCGGAATAGACGCAGCACAAGCTGATACGTGGAAAAAAAGACGATGATAGTACGGCGGAGATAAACGAAAAGGCACGCAAATTGAGCAGGCGCCACACCTCTCCAATCAAAAAAATTGACGCGTCTTCACGAAGTGAATCATGACGAGTGGGCGAAGAACTGGGAATCGTTCTTACCGTAACTCACCCGTGGCATTGACCACGCGCGCATGTAAATGAGTGACAACGCGTGTGTACAGTATATATAAATCCCAATCCAATCCAATCAGATACAATTCAATTTATTCCAATCCAATTCATTCCAATCAAATCCAATCCAATTCAGTCCAATCTACTTTGATTCAATTTAATTCAACTCAATGCTCCTCGCGCATGCGCAACACTGTGTACACGGACAGCAAGCCCCGGAAAAAGCGAGAACCTAAGGTGCTTCGCCACTAATATTTCTATGTTCGGTCGGTGGTGGAATGCTGGGTAGGCCGTGGCCAGCCGCGTCCGTAACTCACGCCACCATAACAAAGCAGCTCTCGTGTCGTTAATAATGCCGCAACAACACTTTGTCAATAACGAAAACCCGGGGAGATGATAATCGGCAGTTTCTCAAAACCAAAGAAGAATTACATTATAAGTAGGCACGAACTAAAATGTCCCCTAGTGAAATATGAAACCCAGTTCATAGCGCTTAATTTATATATTTCTCTAAGGAAAATCCAAAATTGTCAGACCTGCCACAACATGAAGGAATAAGGAATTTGAACCACTGACACTGTCGCCTTTTCGCAGAAATTGACCCACACTGCGCCGCCGCAATCTTTCAGCCCCGCATCTTAAGTCACACAAGCGTAGGTGGCGTCCGTCTCACTTCTGCTGCGGCGTCTGAAAACCGTTGATGCTATTTTTGCACTGATGGATGACCTTAGTGCTTGGAAAGCAGAAATCGTAAACGCCACAATTCGGTTCCAAAATTCTCCTTCCGCGTCGATGTAATTCAATCGCCTCTAACATCCTGAGACTTAAACGTAGATGGTTCTGCAACTTTTTTTTTTAATCCAGCAGATTGATATTGATCTATGTTTGGTTTACACGTTTTTATACCTACCTTCTTGTGGTAATCACATTTCTTCATTAAATAACTTCTTCTCTGAAGCTCTCTGCCCTTGTTGGTGGGGTGGTGGTGGTGGTGATTTATTGAGAAAGAAGGGAAGAGAAAAGAGCTGGGGATATTGTTGAACTCAGTCGGGGAGTTCACCCTCATTCAACCCAGTCCAAGGAAGGGAATGGGGGTTTCAAAGAATAGGAAGAGAGAAAGAGGAAGGAAGGAAGAGAGTGGGGCCTGGCGCCATTAAACACCAACCATTATCATCATCAGGTTCATATTGATCGCCGAATTTCGCTGTGCAGCGTGTTTTAATACGAAAGTGTTTTATACCCGGGGACAAAATGATCTCCCTCACGTCATATCCTTCACAGAAGTGACGTCGCAAGAAAAAATTACACCATCTTCCCGTAGGGGAACTCTGAGTAGGGTGCGAAGCAGCCGTGGGGTCGACTGAAGTTCCCATTAGTTTTCAGTTCATCGTTTCCGTTGACGTTCAGCCTCGCGTGCCTTCGTTGAATCAGTAGCTTCGTGACGTAGTTTGAATGAGTGAAGGACATAAGGCGCGTTCGTAGAACATGCTCCCGTCTCAGTTTGTAGCGCAGTGGGAAAAGTGCCACGTACATTCCGTTGCGGCCAGAGAGTCGTGGGATCGAAACCGGGCGCCGCCTAACTGTTTCTTTTTATAGTGGACTGCGCTGGCATCAGCCCAAACGCTGACGGGCTCAAGAGACGCGCATGCGCAGTAGAGTGCGGATGGCAGACGACAAGAAGGGAGGAACACAGCCCCAATCATGAGATGCTCCGCATTTAAAACTTGCAATTGACGTTGCGGTGCCAAGATTCGAGCTATTGCCCCCTCGAGCCATCTTGCTGCAACTCGAGGTACGTGGCTCTCTCCCAACTGCGCTATCTGTATTATTTTCTTTATTGCTTTTCTTTGGTATACCGAGTACGAACAAAAATGTATTACAAAGGGTGAAAAGACACCAGCACGTAGTGTGCGATTGTTAAATAGGCCGTAGCCATGCTACACTTTCCAACATAGTTAACCAGACACGTGGAGAAGGTTGGGCTTTATACACTTCTAAGATCTCCCCTAATGTCTGACAGGGCAACTCTCTGCTCGGACTCACATCAACATCGTTATGGCGAACTGCCATTCGAGATTTCCATATACTATGCACGGCCAGCAACATCAAACGATCATACGGGACGCCGACGTAGTTTTCAACGGCCAAAAGCCTTATTTCATGGCTATCCAACGGGAAATCCTTTTTTAGTGTTCTCTGCAATACGTTTCAAAGGAACAGCCCGTCCCAATAGTCTAAGAATTTGTGCTCTATTGCTCCTAGATTTTTACAAACCAAGCAGTCAGGGCCCCAGGGAAGAAACAAACCTTTTTTGAATCATCCAAGTTTAAACAGGTAATACTCCGGCGTGTAATTTAAAGAAAAAAGATTTCAGATCAGACGGGACAGTCATTTTTTTCACACGATGACATACACCTTGTCCTGGCCCTGCACTTTATAGGGATCTGTACAGAGCAGTCGGCAAAGTCGGGTCAGGAAGGTCGCTGTACAGCTTTTTTCTGTGCACACTAGCCAGATACTCAAAAGAAAACCATGAAAATAAAAATTTTGCTGCAAGTGAAACCTCACGTAGATAACCATGAATGCCACCGTCACGAACACAAGAAGTAACAACAAACTCGGGCAAAACTCTACCCAAGCGCACTTGACACATGGTGCGCAAAAAGGGGTATTGCACATCACGCAGAAAGGAAAGCGCTTCACTATCTGGCGTAGAAAAAGGTGCGCCAGGGTAAGCCCCGCCCCCTCTCCTCCCCAGCGCACTCGTCTAACCAAGTTGGTTCGGCTTGTGCGCTCTTAAGTGGAACACTAAATAAAAATAACAAACACACTGTGCAATCTTTGCGCATTGGCACGCGAGCAATGCAAAACATGCATCACGTAACAAAGTTTTGACACAAAGAATAGATTGCACATAGTTGCTCGCGCGAGCACGGACAACTGCTTACCTCCCCAAGTATCCTCTTTAGCACGGATTTCGGTGGCTTGCCTGCACCCGAACGGGCCACTGTCACGATAGTTTTTGAGGAGAACGCCTAAGAACTTCACTGGCGTATCTGCCTAGCTAATACCACCGAATGTACGCGGCTTCCGCAACCAGCTGCAGTGCCAGAAACCAATACATTTATCCCAACTTACGGAACTACCACAGTAGAGGCAGAAGCTTTTAAGAACACTTATACCTCCGTGGATGCCTCTGGTGTCCTCGAAAAACAACGCAATATCATCTGCATAAGCGAGCACAAGAACTGCGCAGGACTATAATGAAAACGGGCTGATTTTCTTACTTTTAAAGATGTTTACACGAAACTTTTCAATAAATATGCATAACAGCAGCGAGGACCGCAAACACGCCTGACGTACAGAAGCGCTGACATGAACTGGAGCGCCTACCCAGATGTTGAACACGAAACTTCTACTACAGTCCGTAATCATTTTCTCCTACGTTTGGGTGTTCAACAATCCTCAAAAGCATTTCGTGGGAGACCTTGTCGAACGCTTATTCTAAGTCTATATGCACCATTGATGTTGCTTGTTCAAAGCTGTCAGAGCATTCAAGGATGCTACGGGCTACGTGGGTATTGGTTGTAATAGAACGGCCCTTAATGCCACATGTTTAGTGTGGTCCCAGTATTTCTTTCACAACCAATTGCAACCAAGCAGCTAAGACCTTCAATATATTCAATAGTCGACATTTGAGAGACTGATCGGACGGTACGCTGTTCCATTCGGAAGTTTAATAGCATCTTCATTCTTTGGGATGAGAACTGTGTTATAGAGTGAAAGGCGGTGGCAGGGTGTTGCTTTCGTACGCTTCGGCGTAAACGTCACGTAACACTTGTCTAAGTTTGTCTTCAAAGGCCCAGTAAAAACACGCGCATAGGTCATCTGGGCCTTGTGTTTTAGTAGGGTTTAAATCATCACTGGCACTCAAAATTTTATTTAGGGTGATTGGCATATCAAGGATAGCCTCAATGTGATCTTCCATTCTAGGCATTGAGATAAGAGCTCTCGCGAAACATCCGCCGAATCCGCGGATGTCCGCGGATTCGGCGACGCTGCCAGCTGAACATCCGCGACGCTGCCAGCTGAAACCATTGCCGCAACCGACGATGTAGTCTCCTCCTCACGAACAATTTCCTCGTCCCTGGGTGGAGGAGCCGAACTCACTGACACTTCTAGGCCGGCCTCCTGCGTCGGTTGTCATGACGGATCGCTTCCGGCAGCCAACTCTTCGGTTTCCTCGGCGTCCATGACAAGGTCGGACGAGCTGTCGCCTGGCGCGGGTCCGGTGACTGCGGCGTACGTCCGACTGCACTCTGCCGTTTCGTCGTCGAAGCGGCAGGCGCGTGATCAGGTCTACAAACGCGCTTTATGTCCTTCCCTATGACTCATTCAGAGGGTGCTGCTGTCTAGGACAGGCTGAGAGAACTAGCGCATTATGACGCTAACGAGCTCCGACAGTTTGCGCCTCGATGCCAGCGCCTTTGTGACGGCGGACGCACGTGAATTGAGGCACCCTCCGCCGTTGTATTGGTCGCATGACAGCTATATGTTTCAAGCTGCTGTTTCTGTGCATGTCATTTTTGGTTTTTTTGTCCCGGAATAAACCTTATTCTTTTTATCTCTTTCGTGTCGTCGCCACTACCTCTGGCGGGGTCACGATCGCGAACCCTTCGTACATGAAGTAGGCTCGTTTAACATTCAACTGCTCTTGTGAAGGCACCTTTCACTTTCGTGTTTTACCGAATGCTATGAAAGAGGGGTCAACCAAATTTTTTTTAATTCGCGCATAGCGATCTCTTTTGCAAAAAAAAGCTGAAAAAGGGTACATTGAGTGACAAGGCTTTCTGTTTTCCAAAATTCTTGAATAAAGGAAAAAAGGAACCTCCAAAATAAATGATTTTAGAACATTGAAATGCGCATTTCAGACAATATGTAGGTCTTCTTCTGTACTAACAGCTATACGCCACACACTTACTGGGGAAGCCAATGAGACGTTATCCTAGTGGGCACTTCCTGAATTCAGGAAGGGCAAGTGGCCGCTGAGTACTAAGAATACTTTTTTTGTCATTTTCCGTGGCTTACTCACCAAAATAAACAGCATGCTTGCTCTGCCACAATCATATACACGAAACACCGCGTTCAGCTGATCCTTGCACGAAATTAAGAAATGTGTTAAATGCGCTAAAGTGCCGCTCGTTTCTACTAAGACCTTAAGCCTTCACAGTACGTACCTTTGGAGAAACAAAGTCAGCGGCACTTTCCCTTTGTTACGAAGAACTAGTGTAGCTATTTTGTTTTGTTCGTTGTCCAACAACAAACTAAAATATTTGTATGGATTCAGCCATATAGGCACCGCGGATGGTTGGAAGGCAATAATTCTGATCGTACGTCTTTCGATCAACCCCACCCGTGGAACCTTAAATGCTTTTTTACACCATGCCGCAAGTTTTTATCACGTGCACGGAACGTACATTAGGAGGTAAATTCACCAAACAGCTGATGGCTTAAACGAAAGAAGGCTGGAGCATGACAACACTGTGCAGCGTCAGCTAAAAGGGCATCTCGGCTTGCATTGTCGTATATGCGCCCGTGTCGCTATTAAACGATTCCGAATTTTAGTTGACCGTTTTAAAGCAAAGCTTTATACCTCTGCCCCCAAGGATTCTTTCGCGACCATTGGTGTCAACAGAAAACTCCCGCGAACCAATAAAGAATTCGCTCGCACCGCCAGGAATCGAACCTGGAACTAATGGAATAACAAAGCGAGAGTCCGTCGTCTTACCGATTTACCTACGAGCCCACGCGGAGACGGGGAAGACAGGTCGTAGACTCACCAAGGACATCTACGGGTTTACCCTTTGCATCCTCGCTGATTGCCACGTGACGCGTGATATTATCACGCGACCTCAGTCGCCGCTTCTCGCTCCGTCCACGGCACGTCTAGCGGCCCTGTGCGCGCCTTGCGCGTGTGCTAGGAGTTACAAACTTTAGAGGAAGCTCATACCAACGCATGACATCTCACTTTCTAAAAGTACGACAATGTAATAAAGCCGGTGGCTTGCTGTGTTCACGTAAACAACCACAGCTCCTTGTCGTCCGCCATCACGCCAAATGACACATCAGGGAACACATTCAAATACTCCTTGATGGCCAGGCAATCACTCCAAGGCCCAGAATCAAGATCCTGGGCCTACATCTTTAGGTAAATACCAAGAGTGATGTATCGTTGCAGCGCCTCGAACACAGCATCAATCATATCCTTCACATGAGCGGGCAAGTTGCCACCAAGAAGCGAGGCCTCAAGGAATCCGATATATTTCGATAAATTCAAGTCTTTGTCCTCTCGAGAATCACTTACGTCATCTCCCTGTCTTTCCGGCAAGGAGGACACAATGATGCTTTATTGATTAGAAGGGCGGTTGTTCAGGCCATTGTTCTTCCTCTGAGTGTGTCCACAGAAAGTCTGCTTAGCACGGAGCTCCACAACACGGTGGAAAAGCTGATAGAGGGCCATCTTTGTAACCAGAAGCTCCGAATGAGCAGAAATGCGGTGGCTCGCCGCATATTTCACAAGATTGGCTGGACAGCAAAGAATATCATTCCGCTTGATGTACTCCTGCACTCATGGCTACAAGAACTAAAGATTCTCCCTTCGCTTAAAACTTTGAACCCTTCACACGACGAGGGTCCACGACAAGCACGGGCTCAAGCGGTAAATACCACCCACTATGGGGATCATGCAGTTATGTACACTGACGCCCCCCAATATCGAGGCCAGTAGTACATAATCACACTCCAGAACCAACCTTCTTGCGTGTGCCTCACTCAATACCGAAAACATGATGGTAGCAGAAGAGGCAGCCATCGCCTCGGCTCTCACTCAAAGGGCTCGAACGGTAGTAACCGATTCCCAACAAGGCTACCGGAATTAGCAGTCGGGTTGGGTGCGTCGGCGTGCACTCTGTGTGCTAAAAACTCCCTCCCTGAACGGTTCCTTTCAGCTCCTCAGGACACCCGGTCGCAATTCTATGGAGGGCAAGCAATACGCCTACCAACAAGCCCGCCCTCTTACCCCCCGTGCTATGGCGCTGAACGAGGACAATCACCCGCTTGTCTCGCTCTGGGACATGACCCAGCATTATCACCTTCAAGAGACAGACCTTTCCTTTGCCTTACCATGACCTTTCCAGAGAAAACAAACTACCCTACGGCACAAACAATCCGGTACCTTCCCACACCCGACGCCTCTTCACTTAAAGCACCCGAATATCTACGACGCTGAATGTAACTATTGCTCAGAAGCAGGGGCACTCCGCCACATATTCGGGGTGTGCGACTTTAGCTCTGAGCACCCTCCTCTCTTTCTATCAACAACCCAACTAGAGAAATTGGCGATGCTGCTGTCCAGCCCCTCTCTGCCTACCCTGCTTCAGTTGGGGGACAGAGCACAGGCGGCGTGGACTGCATATGGGCTCCAGCGAAGAAAGAACCACTCCCCTCGGCCGCACTCTGCGGCGTTCAGAAATCTGAATAGAAGTACTTACCGCTCCTCCTCTTACTGCTCCTTCTTCTGGTCCTCCTCCACAGTCTCGGTCGCAGCTCTCGTCTCCAGCGTCCGCGGCGGCAGAGGTGGAGAAGTGAGATCGTCTATCAGCTTGTTTGAGCTTCGTTTTATTTTATAAAAAAAGTTTACACTCATGTGCTACAGCAACATAAATCAACCACCCACCGTTCTTGCATCATCATTGATTTAACCTTACCAAGAATATCTCTTTGAAGTAATAGGGTGAGGTTAAGTACATTTCACTTCTCTCTGGTTTCACCGTTTCTAAAGCGACGTGACTGAATTCAAGGGACGTCGCATGGGTAATCGTTGTGGGTGTCATTTACAGCTTTGTTTTTCAACTAAATTCACAGGGTGGATTGGAGAATTTTTTTTTTGCAGTACGCTCCTCTCTGATAACGCCTTTACACATGCGTGGCGCGAACCGTCGTGACAGGCGTTACCCGAGTGGGTCCCCGTCTGGGACGCCGGGCTCGCTGAGCAGATGGTCGCGGCAGCTTACTCTCCCTTGCCGAATTCAAGGAAGGCTGCCCCGGGCGAGGCAAGCGCGAAATAGCGCACTCAGTTTCTTCAGTTGGAACAAGCGCGACAGAATAGCGAAAGAACCTCCGAATATGCAAAGATGTTACATACATCAACGTCGTGTAAACGCAAGCGATGCGAAGATGTTACACACATCAGCGTCGTGTAAACGCAATCGAAACGCATGGAATAACAGCCGGCATACTTTTTCTGCTGCTCCGATTCGGGCCTGCCCGTCATACCGAACTTTCAGCGACAAGCTCTGAAGTAAATGGGCGGTGCAACAGCCGGGTCTCCGCGTATCTTGGCGCTTTCTCGAACCTTTCTCGTGCCTTGGCTATGAGAAAGTTTAACGGCGGCTTTCAGTTCTATTTAGCACCATTATATTGTGTCAGTGACAAAATTATATAACAAAGGTAAAAGTAGGAACTGAACACGTTATTTTAGAAACACATAAACACAGCACACGTGGGGAACAATAGCTTGTGCAGCCAACTGGAAGGAATGATAAACGCTTCAAGTGGTCAGAATCGAAACTTGGCCTTTCTCATTATGAAACCACCGTATATCTGATTGAGCTATCATCGCCCTGCGGGCTAACAGCATTTCCTTTGGGTTTATACCGCGAAAGTTGGCTTTAAACTATGTTGCGGTTTCTATAACGTGTTAACGCGTCCACTATCCAAAGGTGTCAAAGTCTTCGGGCGAAACGTTCCGGGCCTGCCAGTCGTAGAGAGCTTTGATTGGCAAGTTCGGAAACAAATGTGAGGTGCAACACCCGGTTCTCTGACGAAGGGAGATATACCGCCAGATGTGCTCTTTCTCCCGCATTGCACCACTTGTGAAAACTTCGGCAATTTTGTATTTTCAAAAAATGACGTACAGTCTTGAATGCGTGCCACACAGTGAAATCACAAAAATAAGAGACACTTGCCTGTTCCATTCCTGTGCCGCCTATATATTCGCAGTTTTATTCCATTCATTTTTCTGGCATGGCGTTGCCATCACGTCACGTTGGGTGACGTTTTTTAACCTGTCTCAGTAGGCATGTCTTTATCACAAACTTTAGATGCCAGTCAGTGCGTATTGGTTCCATAATCTTTTTCCTAGTCCTTTGCTCATTGAACATGAGGGTTTACGTTGCTCTTCAGCTCATATGGTTTGTTGTGTTTTCTTTTGGGGCGTGTTGCTTTAAGTATCACAGATCATCTATTCAAGTCTGTAACGTTGTTCAAATCACTTTTAGCCCCATTCACAACGCTTCCTGGAAGCTGCAGTTTATTTCTCCCTGTTATGTACACGTGAATGCTCTACAATATAAATAAATTATTATTAAAAGTAAATAAAAGAATACCTACAATTAAAGATAAAAATTGATAAATAAATAAATTATTAAATAAATATTTAAATATTACTTCCCACGCCCTAAACGATTGATAAATTGTGTCGAAGAACAAATTCACAGCTATGGAGGGGAGAATTTCAAAATGAAGTAGTAGAATCAGCAAGAGGCTTTCTCGAAATTGTATCCATGTACTTAGTTTCTATATTCGTGATGTGGGACGCCAATTTGTACCTAAAACTAACGGTGTGCGTATACGCCCAGTTGTGGCCCGTGTTCTCAGCAACTTGTTTTTGGCAAGTCTAGGACGCAAGGGAGCCAGTGAATTCGGGGACATGTGGTTTTGCACTACGCTTACGATTTTTGGTGTTCCTAGATTGCATTTATTTGTTCGGTAGCCAGCACGCAGTAGCCGGGTGAAGTGTAATCACGAATTGTTTTCACCCGTTGATACTAGCGAACGAATTACAGGAGGAAAACATCTTGAGGTTTCCAGACTGGCGGTTTTACTTTTCTGAGAACCACGTTTCCTGGTACAATGAGCCCCGCAGTGAAAATCGACTTCTTTTATTTTCGTTAGAACAATCAAATGTGGTGAAAAGGGCGAGAGTAAAGATGTGCCTGCTTAATGCTTTAAAAAAATGACGCCCCACAAGATTGAAGATAGCATCCAAGTACAAGGAACATGTGCGCACAGGTCTGGCTACCCAATTTATCTGGTGACGTCTGTGGCGGGAAAATTATAAGGAATTCAACAAAAAACCGCCGCCGGAGCAAGGGCGAGGGCATGGTCGCATCTGAAGAAACAAAGAGGAAGGTAGCGGCGCTTTCCTACATGCCTGATGTGGAACATAGACAAAAAAAATTTGGATGGCCGATCAAGTGCAAGTAGTTTTGTCATGGGTCTGCTTCAAACTTCGAGTGCTCATGCCACCAGGTTCAGTTCTTGCAAGAATTTAATACTGCGGACAATAGATCGTCTTGTCCTGTTTTCACTGCACTGTAATGGAATATTGCAAATAAAGACAGTACGCAAATTTGATGCAAATTTGACCAAAGTGCCATTGACAGGCAAAATTTCAGAGCAAGGCGGAGCACTTTCCTCTTGGCCGTGCTCAAGTGAGCTCAGAAGTGATTCCCATTCATCCATCCAATTCGCTTACACCACATGTTTCCTACTCAATTTACCGCCTAATGCACTTTTTGCTCTAAGCCTGGCACACTCGCAACATTTTATTAGAGTGTACGCCTAACCCTGACCTCCCCCTCTATGAGCTGTGGGAGAACCTGATCACCAGCGACCACCTGGACGTCCAGCAACTACTGGCATCTAGGGCGTCGGTCGCCCGGTCGTCACTTGGATTCCCGGACTAGGGAACCACTCCTACTTTATAAGGCTCATTAAAGTTTCATACTACTACTACTACTACTCCCATTGACTACGGCTATCCAACCAGGTCGTTTGGGGAATGAACAAGCTGCGAAAGCGCGGATTTCATCAACCTGTGACGGCATGTTCCAATTCTTGCTCTTTTGGTGGTTGCGCCATATTAAAATCACTTCTCTGATTGAGAGCCCGGCAGCTACAGAGAGACAAATCACAAATTCCCGATGCCCTTGCCATCACAAGATTTTTCTAATAAATATTTGTAAACTAATCACAATCATTGCCATCCTTACTGTACTATCTATCGTCGTCTTCAACATTCCATTCATGTACTATAATGTTGGGAACCTTTCAATAGACTGCAAACCGCCACTTTCACCCACGGCATTCTTGCAGTAACGCGGATTTCTGTTTCACATGCTTCTATGTACTAATGGGCTTCCATGTATTCACGCATCTCGGTGAAAAAAACTTGCTATGTGATTGTTCACTAGTTGGCAATTCTAGGCATAAAATTACCGCCGTAAAACGTTTTTTCGCTATAAATAAGGAGCAGTCCACGAGAAGTTACTTCTTAACCGAAGGCAACGGTTTCCTATAGAGTAAGCGCTACACATTATCTTTTTCTTGACTCATTTGGCTTACCTAGGTTTCTTTCGGCATAGTAAGGCACACGTTTCCGCAACTTAGGCCAACACGGGGGCGCGCAGTCGTTTTAATCTTACTTAACATTGCCTTGTGCCCGATAACGCATAGTGTTCGCGTTAGGCTATGTTCAGGCTACCGAGGCAAAACCACAGTGTGATCTATGAACGTACAATTAGGCGTGCCACGCCGTTCGGTTGACTGAAACGTGAAATGACGTTATTTATTGAAGTTATTATGACAGTTGCAGCATCAGTCAGAACCCAGACTGACGCACCCTACCCCACACCATCACAGGCATCAGTTTTTTTACGGTGTTCTCTGCACGGACTACTTGTTTGTATTTGATAAATTTGGCCGCCCACTACAGTCTTTTACGGTATCACTACAAGGCAATTGGTAGAAGTACGTAATAAAATTTCTCCTTGCTTTGTGCGCTTTTATGCTAGCTTATATGTAGACTGTTTATCCTAGGCATACACTCCTTCGCTGTAAAGCCCATAAAAACGCCTGAGATGGTACTCAACGAAGAGCCATTTGGAAAGCGGAGACTTGAGGCTTTGGTTGTGAGTGCGATGTCTTGCGGAGCCATGCCCACGGCGCATCAACCACGCGCGTCATTGATATGAAGGAGTGGTGTTACCACCGCTATTAATGGCAGTGCAAAACGGCGAGGGGCAATCACAGGCGTTCGAAAGGGCGTTAACAATTTGCTACTTAGAACTGGTAAGGAATGCGTAGGTGTTCTCAGGTTTTTTTTTCGTGTGATAGCGTTTGTTTCCTTGGCATGCGCCGTATCTTAGGGGCGTTCTTTCTGCTAGAAACAAAATTAGAAGGAAACAAAAAACGTGAGACGTCTCAGCCAAATGAATACAACATAAGGTATTTAGGTGTGCTTATATGTCTCAGTGGCAGAAAAATAAATGATGTTGTATCTGCTGTATTCATCACGGGGATGTTTCAATACTTCTTTCAACAGGCAGAAATTTATAGGAAGTCTGTTGTATTGAGCGAAAAATATTTGAATGATTTTTTTGGGTTAGTGTATCGCAATCAGGCGTCTTATTTATGAGTTCTAAAATCCTCGTTCAAGGCAGAACAATGCGTAATGTAGGAATCGAACCAATTCATTTTTTTTTCAAAGCAGGACACTATTGTTGACAACCTTCGTAATAAAGTGTTCACAATGCATGCGTTGTAAACGTGTAAATGCCTTGCAATGCCCGTATATAACCCCAAAGAAAGCCGTTGCGATACATTTAAAAAGAATGAGTGGTACGTGTTACCGCCCTTACCACAAATACTGACAATTTTTTGGGCTACAGTTACTTCATAATATTTAGGTGGATATATTTTTATTTAAAATTCCTGCTTCAGCAAACGCCACACATTTTCAAGAGGCCTCTTCAGTAGTTACGACTGGTATGTTACCAACGCCTCAACCAGTAGGGCCCTTCGTACACGCAGTTGCCATATTTGTTTCGGCACCACCAAGGCCTGCAGACGCACTTGGGGGGATCACAGCGAGGAGAGCAGCGGTAGGGTGGTCTCTGCCCACACCTGTGCTCGCCGCAGTTTCCGCACCAACTCCATCGTTCCCCATAGAGGCAACCTGCGTACAAATTGACAATAACGTTTCCATTTATTTTGCCCACATCAACCTAATACATTAAACTAATTTTCAGGCTTAAAGAGACGAAGAGCTATTCCGCAATATTTTTCACCGGAATAAAATTAATACCTCTAAAGAGAAGGGTCCGACCGACCGACCGACCGACCGACCAACCATCTCATCTCTTATTTCGACGGGAACGCCGAAACAGAAATGCACCCGGATGCCGGAAGGCTTGGGTGCCTTCCTCGCCCAAGACGAGAGCGAAATAACGAATTTTGCATAGAAAGAACAAAATGGACTCAAGTGGCGTGATGCAGGAGCGGGTCGGAGGTTGGTTTGGGAGACATCCGTCCTGTGTTGGACGTACTGGGCTGTTTTAGATGATAGTGAGCTTGAATGATGATTCCAGTATCTGCTCTTGGCTTTCTCTTTTATGGGTTGGAAGATTTTGGTAATGTTTCTTGCTGTTTTCTTTTGGCCATTGCGCAAATTTGCACTGTTCTATTCTTGAAACGTATTCTGATGTTTTTCTAACTAACCTCTGGTTGTCCTCGTGCCAATTTCGCGCCGTGTGGCGCCTTATATTTCATGATATGGATTGCCGTAATCTGACTGGTCATTTGAGCCTTTCCTAAAACTTTCGTTTTTTACGTGCGATGTTTTATTCCGCCCAAAAATTTACACGTCCTACTGGGGGTACTAACCTACTTTATTATTGAAATTGGTTTATTGCATACAACCTGGCAGTGACCACAAGTTTGTTTGTAAATATCGTTTCCAGTTTACTCCATACCCAGTAACCTATAAATACGCACTTTTTCGATTATAATAAAGCTGCGTTTCCTTTAAATATCGAACACCTAGAACTTTGTATAATACAATTTTTCAATTTCATGCTTGCAGAACAGTTGAACAACGTCGCTGCTGCGCAAAAACAAGATGCTGTCCCTCATTTACCAACATGTGCCACTATTCTGCATTCGCTGGAACACCGGAAGGCCCTGGTACTCTTAATGCCTGAAGCGGATGTAAAAAAGCGCCTCTTCATAAAATCTAACGTAGCAAAATGTTCTGCTGATTAATACAAGTATCGCACGATCTTCCAAGAGTGCACCTCCCTGTGAAAAGTTTCAATGAGAAACTTTTTGAGCCATAATCTGCTTGTCATATTTACCATCCTACGGAGAACTCGGAAACATTTGGCAGCAAAAGGTAACGCTACGAGTAACTTGTCTGAAACTTATGTTGATGGTTTTGATTGCGCCTCCTGACTGCTCCGAAGTCACGAATTTACACGTTTGAGTATGTCCGCCAATAAAACCGACACCGATATCCCCTTGTTCAATCTCTGCCCGCTGCCTCCTCCGACAACGATGATGACAGGCGGGCTGCAGTGCCAAACGAGAGCTCGGCTATTTGCATTGGCTACTTGGAGCCCTAATAGAAGTTACCATATTATTCACTTCATATTATTCAGAATCATGCCCCTGGGTTATATTTCAGAATACAACCCGCGCTCACACGTTAGCTTTGGTAAATTATCTGTCAACCTTCCCTTCCTCGAAATCCACTGAAAGGTTCATGGTCTCCCTCTTTTATACAAATATTATCATAATTTCTCTTTCCTATTGCAGTACAGTTTTTCTGCCTCCTTCGTGTTTATCGTGTCGCCTCTTCAACTCATTACGTTTTCAGCGCTTACATAGGCAAAGAAATGCATAAAAGAGATCTTTTTTACCTACAGCCAATAATGATTAGAATAACCGGCCCAAAACTATAGGTTAACGAACGCACCCTTTTGATATTTGGTCGGGCATGCAGATCAGTTCAGTTGCTGTTAGATTTAGTTGTTACATTTCCTGGTTTGGGTATATATATATCCCTCAGTTGCTAACATTTTAATGTAAGCCTGCGTCACGTACATGCCTATATCATAAAGCATCACCCATCATTGCATAATTTTGTACTTGCCCTGTAGCCTATGTAATACCCTCCAACGTGACTAGGTGTACAAGAAATGGTGGCGATGCTGTGCCCCCACGTCCCACGGGGAAACCGTAATTAAGGATGAAAAGATAAAGGCAGAAATTTATACACGAGCTTACAGTAGAGAATTTAAACACTGTTTTGTTTTGTACAGTACTCAGAAAAATATTTCACATTTCCTTCCTGTCCTCCCAATGATATTTTAACGGACTACGAACGTTGACCTTGCCAGCATTGAAATAAGTAGTTTGTAGCTATGTACTTCATAGTGCACTTCTAAATTTACCTACGCAATTCTTTAACGCATGGGAAACAATTTAATGGACAGGTCCCCGCCAAAGAAAAAGGGTCACCGGTGCGGAAGCCTAAATGCATCGAAGCGGTGCCTAGGTATGCCGACCGGAACATAGGGCGGCGCTCTTTGGATGCACTCGCTCTTCCCGCGCTTTCATGTCTAATACATTTTATCGTTGGCCTACTGGTATGTCAGACAGGGTGTAACACTTTGCAAGGGGCAGCGCTCGTCTACGCAATGGCGCTTGTCACACTGACGCTCGCAGCCATCAGCGGCGACCGCATCCGTCGCTGTGTAGCTCGAACAAGGGGAGCGCTGAAGAACATGTTCCTTGTTGCGCACTATAAAGTGCAACGTTTTCACGTCCTGAGCACGGGTGGCATAGTATTGTCCCACTATGTGGTTTTCCAGGGCACGTCTTCGCGATATAAACAATATAGGTAGGTACTAATTACCGTGCACAGTAGTAACAGTACCCTGGCGAAGTTGCGCCATCCTGCCGATGACGCGGCGGCACGTCCACGTACAGCAGCATGTCCAAAAATGCAAGCGGATAACAAGGGCCAAAAAGTTGAGTCACCCCTGATGAGTCGACGGTCGACATCACCAAAAAGGGCTACATGTGATCAATTCTCTTATATAAATACGTTTCCTTTTATTTTTTTGAATAATTATTCTAACTTGTTTCTTTTATGTGTATGACTGTATCTTGCAACTGCCAGCTGAAATGCACGAGGGGCAGAGACCTCTTCAAGCCTAAGATCGATTCTCACCTGTGTCCTCAGCATAGACATTATATTGAAATAAACATAACTTTTACTTTGACCTACCTTAACGCTTGCGAGAGAAGGAAACCGAAACAAAACCGCCAAGAAAAGCATGTTTCACGGCGATGGGTTACAAGTAGGAGGGGGCGAGATGCAATTAAAAGGGAACACGCATACACCTCCGCAGTCTCGTTCGAACTGCGGTCAACACGTCTGCAGAAAATCTTCGGAGCCGCCCTTTTGAGAGGCCACTAACGCAACGCCGCAAGACTTTTCTGGCTCACCAGCACTCCCCGGTGAGTTGACTCGGGTCGTTGCGCAGACGTCCGGTTTTGGACGACCGACTCGGAAACCACCAGAGCTCCGTTACCCGCGAGTGGTAATAACAACAGCGCAGCTGTTGTACTATCGGTAAGTCTGGAGTTGCAGGGCAAAATACCAACAAAAGCGGAGCGCCAGGACGCAAACGCCGTGGCTTTATCAAAACAAACTTCAAGCGCTGTCGTCAAGCACTACCGCGCCTGTAATCCTTGGCACATTGCACAGGACGATACACGTGCAAATGACAATGACTGCTACTAGTACAGCGCAAAACAAAGAGGGAACATGTAAATAAACAATTTAAAACTTGTGCGAATGCGTGTTCACGTGTTTTTTAGAACTCACTATGAAGAAATCCAGCAGCTCCGCAATGGTTCAAGCCATGCACCACTTTGTGCAAGCTTCGCCACTTCAGCTGGTGAATGTCTATACTGCTGAGGCTGACTTTGCCTCCACCACTTTCTCGAACAGCATGACGACATCTTCGGTGCATATCACGACGATTGCTCGTACCGCAACTATGCAAATAATCAATACTACTGCACCTAGTTATGTGTCCTGCAATACTCGCCTACACCAGCTTCGCCATTCATGTCTTGGGCGTGAGTGCCAGCTTCCCTTTTTTTTATATTTCAGGAATTTTGCCAATTAGTTCTGAACACTAACTACAAAGACTCTGACCCGCGGTTGATATAAGGTTGTAGCAGTGCACATGTTTTCCAATTCCATGAATGGTGTTAAGGTTTGGATTATTACCTACTCGTGTTTCTCGTTACGCACAGAGCTTGCACGTTAAATTACAGTGTGAATTTTGCCTGTACATGTGGTTCGCGGTGCTTTTGTCTTTGCCATGCGTGGTATAAAGAGAATGTGGTCGTCGACTAGAGACTCCTACTCACTCTCTGCGCTAGCTATCGGTGACAGCTCTGCAATAAATGCCAAAAACACTGTCACGGGTTCATCGGTCGAGGGCTGCGGCCTCTACATGGATAAACACCAAATGGTGACGACATTTCAACTGGGGTCTGCGAAAAGGCTTCGAAGTGTGCACGCGCGAAGACATTGGCAAAAGCCCAGAGTGGTTGGTTTACACGGCGTAAAGGCATCGTGAACAGCAGAAAGCCGAACAGCTGCTTGATTTCGTGCGCAAGCGCCGCCGCTATCCGCGCTTGGCAAGCGTCGGTTCTGTACTTTTTAGAGTGTTTAATTATTTATGTAAAACGGTTATAGAGATGTTATGGCCCCTTGGCTCCCATTTGGGCTTAACGGATGCTCAACTTAAGAAGTTGGTTAACCAGAAAGACAAGAAGCACGATAGGAGACATAACTCGCCGAAACACAACTTGCATGAAAGCTGAGGGAGTTCGAACGAGTGAAGCCCCGTAAAAAGTTTGAGTGGTAAAAGGACCCGCTCGTGACCCGTTTGAAAGAGGGAAGAAAATTTATGAGCTAGTCCAAGAACGAGAAGAGACAGCTCGACAAGCGGAACTCGACATTTTGAGCTCTAGAATTGAACTGCACCGCTGAGAAAGCAAATCTGCGCCAGCCGCGAATTACTGCATGACACCGGAGGCTAACGGACTGCGTCTTATTCCCAACGAGCTACTCGTGCCGTTTGACAAGAAGGGAGACGACCTTGGCACATAAAGTCGGCTGGGTATCGCTGCCATTCAAATTTAGCAGGTAAATCAGTGGGCGACTGCTTTGATCATTTGTCTCAGTGACGAAAATTTGAGCGTGTATGAGAGGTTCCCTCGGTGTATGCTGGAATCACGCCAAGGTGAAAGCCGCGTTTTTGAAGAGGTTCAGATACTCGGTCCACAGTTTTCGGGAGAGGTTTATGGCAGATAACCCAGCCGATGGTTGAACAGCAACGAAGTACGCGTTAGAAACGTGACCGAGTTGCCGAGTTGGTATTCTTTCGCTGGTACAGTTCAGCACACAAAACAGACAGGGACTACCAAAACCCACGATACAAATGAAACACCGTATGCGGCGAGTGTGAGCGATTACTTCAAAATCTGGAACGAGTTGTCGGAAACAGACCAAAGCACAACATACCGCTCCAAGGACAATTTCTGAGTAGCGTCTAAACGAGGTTGCTCTATATTAAAAGGATGAAAAGTCTAAGACGACCGGAGAACTGTTCGAGCTGGCTGAACAGTTTCTCAAAGTTAAGGGAGCAACAACTTAGCGAAGGTGAGGAAGGAGACTCGAGAGGATGTCGGAAACAGCGAGGACGACACAAGAAGGTCTGGCCAGACGCTCGCACCAAAATGCTATGTAAGTAATAAGCTAGGACGCCTTGACTGTCATTGCCGCAGCACATCGGCAGCTACCAACGTAACCGAGTGTTTCAAGTGTGGACGATTGATTGATTGATTGATTGATTGATTGATTGATTGATTGATTGATTGATTTATTCATTGATTGATTGATTGATTGATTGATTGATTGATTGATTGATTGATTGATTGATTGATTGATTGATTGATTGATTGATTGATTGATTGATTGACCGATCGATCGATCGATCGAACGATCGATTGATTGATCGATCGAACGATTGATTGATTTGTTGTAGCGTTTAACGTGCTGGCGCAATGCAGGCGATGAAGTACACCTTAGTGGAGGGTTTCGCATTATTTCTACTACAATTGGATGTTATACACGCCACGAAACCTCGTACAGACGGGCGTTTTCTCTTTTCGCCTCCATCAGAAAGCGGCCGCCGGGGACGGGAATCGAGCCCGCATCCTCGTGGTCAGCAGCGCAACGCCCTAGCCACTCAGCCACCACCGTGGGTGGGTTCACCTATAATAAATGGTTTGTTTTTTTAGTAAATAGGTTTACCTGGGCAAACTAGGCAGAGGAAAGACATTTGCTGGAGTGGCAACAGAGATCCACCACAACCATTGTGTGTGCGCACTCCCCACAAGGAGGCCAACCCAGATTACGTCAGCAATGGCTTCGTGCAGCCCGAGAACTGGCAGGAAATTTCAGTTGTGAATGCTTTACAGCTGCATGGAGCAAGGTTTCATCAGCGGGGTCTAGGTTTCGCCTGCGGAGGATGGCCTTCCGTGAGAAATACACAGCGGCTTATAGTACAAACAAGAATGTAAGCAAAAATGTGCATTTGTGTTGTTATTCGGCGGAAAAATAAATTATGCTTTTAATGCTGTACCCCAGTGTTGTATATTTGGGCGGGGCAAGGGAAGAAAGCTGTTTTGTGGTGCATAAAAAGAAGCAAAGAAAACGGACGCCGGACACGAGATGAAGGAGCATAAACACGCAGCTGGTGCTCTTTCATCTCCTGTCCTGCGATTTTATCGCTGGTTGTTTTTATGCACAGTATTACCCGTCATTCCCAGCATTTGTAGCCCGCGTTTTGTGATGAAATTTTAAGAAAAAGCGTGTAAATATTGATTATGGGCTGTGTCAAAGTATGGTGGTTTGCGCGATTTCTTTTGAGATGGACGTTGTGACTGCGAGGACATCACGCCGGTCACAGACACGTGTTTTGTATTGACAGTCACCAATGTGGTGAACTCTGCACTGCTTGTGTGGTGTGTAGTTGTGGTGACGTGCGCGAGAACAGTGGACAATGCGTGGTAAACTCCCAGAGACTTCAGTGGAGCGTGCTAGGGCGGTTATGGGTATGCGTGGGGAAAAAATATGCTGTGATATTTCGAAAGTGGGGTGCCGTGTTACAGAACTGTGCTAAAGTTGCGTCTTCCTGCCGATGACGTGGCGACAGGTGCAGAAACAGGAACGTCTGCAACGGCAACCCGGTACCAAATGCCCAGGAATTCAGTCAACCCTGACGTGCGAATGATAGACATCACCAAACAGGTCAACGCCGGAGCAATGCGACAGCGAGAAGCGCCTGCGACATGTGCCCACGGACTACATGACAAAATAAGGCGACGCTGGAACAATGTGAGCACAAAAGGATCGCCAGCGAGAGAAGAGAAGACAAACAAAACTACCAAAAAAAGCTTGTTTCACGGAGAGAGCAAAGAAACAAGATTGGGAAAGATGCGATAAAAAGAAAACACTCATGCCCTCCCTAGACTGGTCCGAACTTCTGTAAGCGTGTCTGCAAAAGATCATCGGAACCGCTCTCTTAGGTGGCGCCGTCGTGATCCCGCAGGATTTAAACGATTAATCAACTCTCTCGGACGAGTCCCTCGGGTCCTGGCGCCGACGTCTGCTTTTGGATCGCCCACATGCAGTCAGTTCCGCAGCCAAGCCTGGGCAAGACTTGTGAAAAGTAAAGCGGTGTCAGTCATATTGTCCGGTCGTATTCAGAGAGTCAGATTGCGATGAATGATCCGGGGACGTACTCTGATCCAAGATGGAACAGGGAGCATTTTAGTAGACGAATTACCTGAGGATGTTATTTTACTATGTGAGCTCAAGCGAGATTAGATAACAACAACGTAACAGCCTGGAAAACGCAGCACTGAGGAACGTAAGAGCGGGGTTCTACTGTAGTTAACTCACTTGGCTGCTGCCATGGCGACCCGTGTCAAAATCTTTTGAGGACTCAAATATGTCTTCTGTATATTTTATTTAGTTATTTTTAACAGCGGTGGTAATTTGGTTTCATTCATGTAGTCGCTAGCAACTACGGTCAAGTTTTGATGTAAATATGTATAGGTATTTCTAGATCTGTGCGGAACCTTTTTTTTTTTTTTCATTCTTTATCTGTATTGGAAAAAAAACCGAAAGAATGGGGTATTTTACGCCCCTCAAAATTTCACGATAATTTACATCTGTAGTGGCCACTCACGTCGAGCGACACTCACACTAGTGTACGAGTTACCCCTCGCAGCCATTCTATGAGTGTTGCTACAAAGGAGGCCCTGTCAGAAAGTGGCAGCGCTCTACGTGCATTAGCTTTTTTTATTAACTTCGTCTGGAAGGCGAGTGCTAAGAGGATAATAAGTTCAGAGAAGGAGCTTTCTCCTTCTGGTCATCAAGTAATGTCTTGTGGCTTCAATTCGAATTGCTTGAAATATTTACACATACAATATTTCTCGCAAAACCCTTGTGATTTCGTCAGTTTTTCTAAGCACAGCGCTTTTCGTTGCCAATTAGGTGCCGTAAATTGGGAAAAAACGACGGTGCTCGGTGCGTGAAAACTGAACGCCTATATATGTAAGAATTTTATTACTTTCCAGCTGTTTTTGTAGGATGCGCCAGTTGAAAGCATTACACTGAATGTTCTAAAAATGTGAGGATGGTTTTCTTATTTGCGCTCAGGAAGATTCCATTTAGCTCCTTAGTTCAGCTTGCGACATGGAGCAAGAACTATACGTATTCCCACCGTACTAGCTTACAATAAAATACATACTACTTGTTTAAAACCGTTCCCGCCACTAAGTTCAACATATTTTAAATAAAAAGCTCAGCAAATACACAACATGCTAACTGTCACATAGCGAGGGAATTGTATTTTTCGTTGACCTGTGCAATCCTTCACGTCGGGTACCAAGACTGCCATACTTATGTACATTTTCTACGCGTCCAGTGCTGCCATTCAGTACTCCCATCGCCATGGTTCTATTCCCTCTTAGCCTTTTTCGTTTTTTATATTGGACTTAGTTTTAGGCCAATGAAGACTAATCTAAGGGGGAGATTGGTTTCAAGTTTTCTTTTTCCCTCTCATTCAGCCTTTTAAGCCCTCCATGTTCTATATTAGCGTGTTCGCAGATTGCTATTCCTGCAGTTAAAATGCTATGAGTAGTGGTGTCGACCGCCTAGGCCTATCTTTGTAGCAGACTTTTTAATGTCGACGGCAATTCCAATCACCAGGGAAATGTTTTGTTCCCCTTAAGCCAGGGTCGGGTGCTCTAGTCAGTAGGACTACTGGACTTGTATTCTGTAGTTCCCGGATTCGCATTCCGAACCTACCTAATGGTCTTTCATTTGCTGTTTTTGTGTTAGGACTGACGGCCATTTTTTAATCATATTTTGAAACGCCGACTACCAATTTCAAGTTTTATATTGCGTGGTATGTGGGACCCAATCTTCATTTAGGAGATCGGTAGGGATTACGATAACTGATGCGGAGGTTTATTTATTACATATGTTGGACTGCATTATTGAAAACGACCTTTCAGAGCGGACTAAAAGTGTGTCGTATTTCCGTTCCTTACAAACGTTTTGCGTTGAAATCGCTGTCTTAAATTTAACGACAATGAAGGGATTTCGAAATAAGCGGTTGTCGCTACAGATCGGTTGAAATTTCATTCTGTGATTCTGTAATTATATTATGAGATACTTTTTTGACTGTAGCAGACACGTTTTAAGTTGTAAGGGGCTATTACATATTTGTGTTACCTATTTAGGTGTGTGTGGATAAACGTATGTATGTATGTATGTATGTATGTATGTATGTATGTATGTATGTATGTATGTATGTATGTATGTATGTATGTATGTATGTATGTATGTATGTATGTATGTATGTATGTATGTATAAACGGATGTGCTACGATCTTGTGTCTGTGTAATTGGCCTACGCAAAAATTACACGGATTAACCTATCGGCGGCGCCACCTGCTGGCATTGCTGTAATTAGGGCTATAGCAGCTTTTAGTGCAAATACTTGGTGTGCAAAAAAAAATTAGAGCTGAGCTGAGCCCTTATATAAGGTAACTGCCTTTTGTAATAAATAGAAAGTCCCAAAAATGGTACCTTAATTATATAAACATTACATCAGCAGAATATACGGTCTACTCGTATGAAAATTATTGTTTCATAAATCTCGTGCTCTTCCGCAATTCCTTCAAGAAATTGTTCATTTTCTCCCGAGAATATCCTGGGCTGTAAAAATGAGGCTTTGATTGCCTCGTGTGAAAGAAAGTTTAAAACATGTCCGATACCTATCAAATGGAGCCTGACCAATATTCTTTACAGCAGCTCCTATTACAAAATCGTGGTACATCAATTATTGGTGGCAGTACAGCGTCCGCATAGAACGTCAACATCCGTACGCAACCTTATTTCGCTGGGTGAAATGTAGGTCGCGACCTACCCTTCTCCACGTTACGCCTACGGTCCCCAGAAATTCGCAAAAAAAGCCACCCAACCAGGGCCGCCTATAACACGCTCTTTTACCAGAACTTGTCACCCTTGATGAATCAGGCGAGTAGGCTAAAAATGTAAAAAAATGTTTGTAATACAAGTTTGATTGATACATTGGAATGTACGAAGCTAAAGGCAAATTGTTGCAGCCGGATCTGAGCATGCTTTCTTTTGTTAAAATAATTTTGTGTAATAGTTTTGCCTAATGCTGTGTCGTAGTGATACTCCACAATTGATACTCTATAGTGATGCTCCATAGTGATACTCCATAGAGATACTCCTTAGTGATACTCCATACTCCATAGTGATATTCCACAATAGTATAACTCAAAATGTCTTAATATTTAGTAACATTTTTGATGTCTTGGTCTCTTAGGTTGAAGAGCGACGTTTAGGGCATTGTTAAATTGACGTATTTCACAATACTCAAAATATATGTTATTTTACACTGGACAATATGCTCAAATATATTCTTCAAGGTAGGCTTAATTGCGCGGAGTTGTAACCCTCTTCTTGTATCCGGTGATTGCAGCAAGTTATCGAGGTCGTTCCGGTATAATTCTCAAGGTACACAAATTGTTGTTCTGTAACTTAATAGGGTGGGGCTCAACCTGTTTTCAGCATAAGAAGCCCGCCAACTATAAATTAAGAGGCTTTCGACGCTTTGATAACTATTTCTTTGCGTAGCCGTTTTTGTTTCAACGCAACATAACTGTTAATTATACTTCAATGAAAAGTGTTACTAACGTTTTCGCATTCCTCGGCGCAAAGGATAGAGAGGGCACCATGGTGGAAATATACTCCAAACAAAGGGTCCACTAGCAGCGTTTCCTGAAGGCGATGCGCTGCCTGCTGTAGGGGTAGGTCTTGGCGGCGAACCACTTTCTCCGTTTCCTGTTGGAGTGGAAGTTGCTGATGGCGATCGCCGATCTGACCGCGCAACATTTCCTGTGGGTGGAGTAGGTTGCGAAGAATCTTCGTCATCTTCGTCTGAATCATCTGAACCTCGTGCTACTGCCGCAATTAGAAACAAGAAGGCCAAGACGACGAGTCTTGAGTAGTTGAAGGCAGCCATTTTCCCTTCTGACAACGCAAATTGTTTGAACCGAAAAGTCCTCATAAACTGTCCTTTTTTTAAGCCAGAACACAATGACACGCTTTAGGTCTCCTGTTTCTTACGTCATTCTTCTTTTTTTTTGGTTTTAGTTTCCGGCGCCCAAGGCCCCCATTCATTTACTTTTTACACAAAGCAGAAGTAGACTTCGTGCTGTCCACAAAATCGGCAGATATGATCAATTGGACGGGAAGAATATGTGAGGACCTTCCTTCTTTTCTTGGCCTCAAAATATAGGCTAGCTTTGTTGATTTAAATTTGTGTTCTTCTGAGAACAAATATTATACACATGTTGGAGCTTCTCCTACAGTGCACCTTACAATCCAATCGGCTGCAAGTAGTGATGCATTGTTCTATTTAAAAAAAAAATCACCGGAGATTTTTATTCGTATTGACAAGTTTCCGAGAAACTTGCCCTTCACTCAAAAGCATGCACGTTTATGACGAATTTTTTTATCATGGGAGGGGGAAACGTACTCAGCTTTTTAGCAAGTGGGAACAGAAGTTTCTTTGCAGAGTCTGCCCAACGCTGATAACTGCAGAAAAACGGGAACATTTATAAACCAGGTATATCCTCATCATGGAAGATAATCTTTTTTCCTATTGTTCACAGAAAAAGGCATCAACTGCAATTTTTGGGAATGTTCAAAGTGCAGTTTACGATTTGAAATGTAATGCGCCACCGACAGGGCTTTTTTTCTACTTACGAGCTTTGGGAGAGAGCTCTGATCAGCTCCGACTTCAATGATCAGCGCCTGCTGGGTTAAGGGCTGTTGAGGCTGGGAAAGCCCAAGGGTTCTTCGACTGAGGCCTCCTCCACGTTGCTTTTCGCAAGAAACAAGTTTACTCCCTCTCTCTCTCTACAGCATATGATTGTCCGTTGATACGTGCGAAGCTGCGTAAAAGGCGCGCCCTTTTAGAGTGCCATGTTGCTGAACGATCCCTCAAGAGCTCTTGAAGGGAATGTAGTCTTGGTAAATGTGTAATAACTTGTTTACTCTATTTCTTTCTCTCTACAGCATATAGTTTTCTGTTGGTACGTGCGAAGCTGCGTAAAAGGCTCGCCCTCTCAGAGTGCCACGGTGCTGAACAATTTTTAAGACCTCTTGAAGGGAATGTAGTCTTAGTAAATGTAAAAAAATGGCTCTAAACCTCACCTAAGTTCAGTGCGGCTATAAAAAAGGTCATTACGTCAACGCACGATTACAAATGTTGAAAGGGTGTAAAGATTATCCCTACACAAAGCCAGCGGTGATTTAAAAATTAGGAAAGCAGCTATTGTACTATACTCATTATAGCATCCAAAAGATATGATAAAATTAACCCAACGCCCCACAACAATCTCGGTGTTGTTTTGAGACGATGGTATTAACAGCTACCGCTAATACCAGGAAGAGGTCTCTCTGACATCATAGAGATGAGCGATAAAGTGGATGGCGAGTAGTGGCCATGACGTGGGTTGTTTATTATCTAGAAAATGTTTGAGGTGTTTTCTTAAAGTGTTTTACTTGTTATTTAGAGGTTGGAGACTTTTTTTTGGTGGGGGGGGGGAGGCGGGAGCATTCAGGGCACACCAAAGACAAAGCATGAATATAAACAATACAATAGCGGAGGTCTCACAGGTCACCTCGTTTACTTTTATCATGAATAAATTCATTTGTGGTTACCCCAATAGAACGCGTAATTGCTTTATATTACGGCCATTGTCTCAAGCTATCAAAAAACATTCATTTTGCAGGGAAACTGACTAACCGTAAGGAAAATAATATATTTTATTCATTCATTCCCTTTCGCGAAGGTTGATTTCCCGCATTGTATATGCACTACATTCCTATTTGAAAATGCAGTGTAGCGACGTGGCCTTCAATCGTTCAACGAAGCGTCACCAATTTGTATGGGATTGCATTGTAGCTTATGCCTTCAGCCCGAACTAACAAAAATTCCATTAACCACATAACTCATATCTACCCAATGGGGTCACTTTTTATACAATACGCATGTCATACAGCTTTGATATTTTATTTTTTTACAGTGAAGGATAACACAAACCTGAATTCTCATCCTTTTATGCCGACAGATTCTGCAAGAAGTTCAAAACATCATCAGGTTAAACATAGTTTTGCATGGGTTACGATACAGCGGATCCTTCCTGTACGCATTGACTTTTGTGCGGCAACGACACCAATCATCGGAAACTAATGGGATTTAGAGAAGCTCGCAAAATTTTTCAAGATAATTCTGGCAACGTTCCAATGGTCCCAATGGGCTGTGGAGATACCACGGCCCGTAGAGCGACAGCTCAATAGTTTACCAAATGCGCTTGAATTCAGAGCTTGCCCAACTTGTCATCTAGCCTTCTCACCAAATAGGTGAGAAGGCTGAGAAACTCGGTAATTTTTTTCCCAATGCGCAATCTTGCGCCAGCATTGAAGTGATCGCATTTCACACTAAAGACAAATATAATTCAAGGGGAGCACTGGTGTTATCGTAACAGGGAGAGCTGCGAAAAACAATTCTTCGTGAAGGTCACATTCCTTTTAAATTTACTAAACGTAAGTTCGCTTTATGTCCAGTGAAGTAACAGTACCACCATTAGGACTGCACGAACCTTTTTTCTAGAGTTAGAAACCTCAGCTTGCTTTTAACATCACTGGAAACTACCCAAGCCAGAAATTTCAATTATGGAAATTTGCCACATCATGAAAAATCAATAGCCTCGCTCAGGTATTTCTAATCACGGAATATGTTTTTGGATCCTGAAAAAAACAAGCCATAGCAATATACTATTTGCCCTTTTTTTAATTTTACAATAATTTTATTGCAAAAATTGTTATCCTTTTGGTGGCTAGTACCATCGAAAACAAAGCAATTAACGCAAAATTTCGACACTCCTGGGAACACCTTCTACAAAAACGTACAAGCAGGCATAAAACATCTTCAGGATTAAATTATCCTGGCAGCAAAACTTTCAGTGCCAGATGCAATTCAAGCGCCTACAATTGCACTACGTCTAGTACCCCCACTAGCTCAAGCGCTAACCCTCTTTGTTTCGTTCTGGTCCTCTGCACTATTTGCCATCATAGATTGTGTATAGATTTATATATATAAACGGTGATTCAAGCTGCTTCAGCAGACGATCTGGAGCAAATTTTTAGAACTTTCACCTACGCTGCTTGCAATTTCGCTTGCGGTCGCTGATCGGTAACGGCAAGGTTGCCCGCGTGAATTACGTTTTTAGGTGGGAAACGCGTGTTCACAGCTGGGGGAGTGTGGTATAAGGTGTTTTAATTTCTGTAATTGCCAGTAGAAGGAAATGAATTCATGGGGACTCTGGTGACTGCTTCCAGTGCCACAGTAAGGGTGCCCAAAATAACAAGGAATCTTGCGGCGGCAGATACTCAAAAAACTTCAAGTCAATAAAAAGACAAGATAAGGCAAAATTTAAGTACCTCACAGTTAGAAACCTCACAGACTCAATCACAAAAAAAAACGCAAATATGGGACATTACTTAGGGTTCTCTGCGCATTACCTTCACGCGGCAATATATGCGGTGTGGCTAAATTTCCCAGGCTTGATATGATTGCTGTTCGTTCTCCATCAGACTGTACACTATGGCCTCTACCTCGGGAACTATGAGCTGTGACTTTATCATGCTGGTAGCAGAGCTGCTGGCAGCAATATCGTTCTTTAATTATACCAACAAAAGCCATAAGGTATTAAGAAGCTCGTGAATTTACAACGTAAAAACAAGTAGTGGCGTAGACAAAGGCAAGGAAAGGGATGCAAAGTGCACAGAGATGGTCGCATTACACGCCCTGTTTTGGTAGCGGGTGGCAAGTGGACGAAGACTGGCTGGTTCTTCATCCACTAACGATGAACGGTTTTATTTTCATCGCTATTTTCTTATAACTTACGCATATGGAGCTGTGACAGACAATTAATTGTAATCATACGGGGTTTCACAACGCAAATAAAAAAAAATGAGTAAAACTCTGAACCTAAGATTAGCCATATTTTATGTCATTAAAAGTGTTTTGTATTTCATTTGCTGTTGTTTCCTGTTTTTGTGCGATTGTTTCCATACTTTCAAAGTTCTTTCTGCCTTATTTTTTAAAATCCCTTCCCACTCTAAAGGTTCTCAAAAGAAAGCTTGGGGCAACACTGAAACAAGGCGCAAAGTGCTTCAAACGGTGTTGATGCCGGATAATTCGGGAGAATTGTGGGTTTGGCAGCTATTTTAACGGGAGATGTTATTCCAAAATATCAAAATAAAACGTCATACAAATGACCCCGTATCTGCTTCTATCGTTGCAAATGCCGAAGAAAGACGATAGTCGACTGGCACCCCTGCCTTCTCTTTCCGGCTCACCTCTCATGCTGTTCCTTTTCCGCCTCGTTCCTCCCAAGATCACACACTAGAGGTCAAGTCAGTTTATATTTACCGCATTCCACTGCTCTAAGTTGGGTACCTCGATGCCAGCGCTGCCATACGGCGGAAGACTCATACTACAACGTTCATAGAACTAGGTTGCCCTACTTCACGAGCGTTCCAAGTGGAACGTGAAGCCTACCTAGCGGAACATTTTGTTGCTGCTGCCGCATCATATCTGAAATGTCGCTAGGAGCGCATGCAACAACAGGCGACGGTTTCCTGCAGTTTATGTAGTACTTGATTTGCTATTTCCAAAGCCAAGCATGTATGAACTTTTAAGAAAGGAACACTGCAATGGTCCCTTATGTATTGATGTTGTGTCTTAGGTTTGTGTACTGTCTTGTTCTTGGCCAGCATGTTTGAAAAGTATGAACATTGACACTGGACGTAGATGTTTAGATTTGGCTGCGGGTACATCAGAATATTGCGCAGCTTCTGTTTTACTTTGGATGGGTGGCTGAATGCCGTCTGGATGAATGGCGTCACAGGAAGAGAGACAGACATACAGACCGACCAGAATTTCTGCGTTGAAGTAGCCCAAGACCATCGTTTTTTAAAAAGCTACGAGTCTGAAAGGCATTGCCAACGCTACGTAGCGCCAGCCTCACAAGTACTGTAGCACATGCCGGTGTAACGCTATGGGCGTATGCTTGCTCCTGGGCTATTTCTAATTTGGGCAACTCATAAAACTGACTTCACGTTACGCACTACCCATCAGCACATTCCCATAGAGATGTATTGGCCAACTACTTCATCGGTGACTTGCCGTTTCTTGCGAGTCCCAAACCTCACAAAACGTGACCAACGTCGCGAAGCGCGCGTACGATCATGATTGTTTGATTCATAATTGCTCGTAGATGGTAAACGGCAAACGCGCATTACGATCCCACCAATCCACGCCAGCTGAAGCTGGAACATGTATTATGTGCGCCCAATCAATAGCTTGATGCATGGTGTCGACGTTGGAAAGCAAAGTACATATGAAGAAATCGTGCATGTTGCAATGTTAATACGCGTGCGCATGTGTGGCGGATGGTGCCGACCGTTGATATTCGATAAAGTAGCCAAACCTGCCCCTATAACATTCGTGCCGTTGAATGCGGGTCTATTTTGTTAGTTTCTACGGCGTAATAAACGTAGTACGACCTATGAAACCTAAACCACTCCATATAAGCGCTAAATGCAACGTTTTGGCCGTGCTCCTCGGCGACGGCGATTCCCCGGAGCTGCAAGCCTTATATGTGTTAGCTACCGGCAGGTTTGTAGAAAATATAGGTTCAGAAAGTGCACAAGAAGAAGTTTTTGGTTTTTAACGTATAGTGCAAAACCAACGGACGGGAAGCATTATTCCTGCAGTACGGACTCTACAGGGCAATATTTGCAATCCCTTTATCTGCCCGAGGTCCAGCGCAGTTGCTAGCCTCCTAGGTATTGGGGGGTGTCAGGGAACCTTATTGCGCACGCATTATTCAAGAAATGTCAATTTTAACAGACAGGAATCCTTTATAGCAGTTAATATAGCGACACGAAAACTGCGCATCGACATTGTATACAAGGTATTTGACACAGCGCTGGCTTCCCTCCGTCCCTCGGTGGTTTCGAGCGGCGCCTGTGTTATCTCAACGTAGAGGGTTTAAATCTCAGCAGATTTGTTTTGTGGAAGGTTTTAAAGTGGCATGGTTTGCGTTAACTGTTCGCTAATTCACTTTTTGCATGTTGGTTAGCGGCAACAACCGTGTTAGAGAAAATGTCCTTCGAAACAGCGGGCCACACAACCACAGGAGCATTGTTCCTTTTTTCAATGATATGCCGAAGTTCTGACACATCGCCAAGATGTAATACCGTAATTTGTTTAACGATGTGGAATATTCATATATATGATATGTCTGATCTCATACAAATAGGCGTTATGTAATTTGTGCGAAATGTAAATGCACGACGGTACGTCACTAAAACAGCACGCCGAGTCGCAGCAGTACATGCTGAAGCAATACGTGTGCGTTCTCCAGTGTGTGTCCTATATAGCACCACACGCAAATTTAACATGCCGTGGAAGCTGCTCACAATGTACAAGCTGCACACACCATGCGATCTACGCAGCATAAAATGTATATCGTACCTAAATAATTGTAGTATACATTAGATGTCAGAAAATAAAATTTAACATTCCTTCCCAAAGAAACTGGAGAGAGGCGCAAAAGAGACGCTTTTTCACGCACAAAGTAAACGCATCTAGGAATGATCTATAAATGTATACGGATACGTGATTTCTGAGATAAAGTATACCATTGTAATCCTTCTTCATGATCGATGCGTGAATTTCTTATCTAGAACCGTCTCTTTTACACAATTTTCAACGTACCATTTTAACACAATGATAACTAGGTTCCACGCATGTAGAGTCGAATTACCGAGGACTTGTCTGTTTCGGGATACTTTTCATAGAATAGAGTTACAGCTGTTTTCTGTAATCATAGTCACTCCGTGCATTGCCATGCTTCACTGCAGAACCGCCAAAGTGGGAAAGCCAGATTACAAAGACAAGGCTAGATTACACGAGTATACACGGACTTACAATTATCCCAAACACACGTTCTAGTATGACTTGTAGTTTTCGTTTCTGACACAGCAGGTCTGATGAATCAAGTTGGAGTAGAGCTTGTTGCGCAAAATATTTTTCCCCAGAAAGACAACAAGCAGAAGCAAAACTACTTACGCTGGAATGTCGTTACACGAAAAATACGTACAACTTGATCAGTTGTGAAAAAATCTGCATTATTCCAAATATTATTCCAACCATTATTGCATTATTCTGGCTTGCCACTACGAATCCAAGAGAAACCATTTGTGCACAATTTTAGCTTCCGCTGTGCGCTCTATTATGTCGGTGCCCGTGGCGATGGGGAGCGATACAAGGGTAAACAACAAGGTAAATAAACGTTTCGAAGATTTCATGTCAGCTTCCTAACGCGCATGCAAGTCCACAAATATTTGCATGTTAAGCACGCACTTTTCAACTGCCCGCGCATATAACTGCAGAAGGGCAGGAATCCTTTGGGTACAGTACTCAAAGATTGCTGACCACTTCACGGACTTCAACTGACAGCAGCACCTCCCGCATCTCAGGGCCTCCCTCCCAGCAAGACGTCCAGCTACAAAGGATACTGTGCACGTTTTGGGTGACGGTAACTTAGCCAAAAACGTCGCAAGTGTCCTCCGCCTCGGTCCAATTTCGCCTTCGTATCTCGTAAATCCAAGCCTGAACTTCTGTCCTTGGTTAGGCATGTTGCTAGCGTTAGCCAGGACTCTGAGAAAAATAGATGTGTTTCAGAGGCGGTAGACGCTTTAAGGCTATGAGAACCCTCTGGCAGGAATATTGCCGTGAGTCGGACAAGGATCTTCCTTAAGAATATTTGTTATTCTCTTTTGCCCGCCGACGAAGAACGCGGTTTTGCGGTCTTGCCAAATAATTTGTATCTTGCTAAAGCTGGTGAAGCGCTCATTTCGGTGTTTGAGCGCCGAAAAAATGTTGTTCTTTCCAAGGTAAAATGAGAGGCCCGGAAGCTATTCAATTTCATTGGGCTGGAAAAACTGGCGCGGTCTTTGGAGAAGGCTAAGAAGCCAAACCTCTATGTGTTTTTTAGCGTTAAGACGCACAAAGTGGATTGGCCTTTCAGGGAGATCATTTCTGAGATCGTAACTTGCCAAAAACGGATTGCCAAGTGCTTACAGGATAAGATGGCCATCCTAAATGTTCACGAACCGTTCCGGGTCAGCAATTCAAACCCCATTACTGACTATCTCAAGCAAAATTCGTACAGGAGCTTTTTTGCTTGATCTATCGACATAAAGGACCTATATTACTACCCACCAAATGACGCTGTGCTCACCTGCATTCGAGAACGCATTGACACACTTAGCGCTACCTTTTTAAATAATGCAGGAACGACTCCTGGATGGTTTATAGAGGTGCTGTCTATGTACGTAAAGTCCACTTATGTGTGCTTTGACGAACAAACATTCATTCAGAAGAACGGCGTGTATCGGCTCTTGCATTGCGCCTGTGCTAAGCGATTTATACCTTGCACATATGGACAGAAAAATTCACGATTCTCTTGATAAAACAAAGCGGCTGAAAGGTTTTTTTAAGTGGATGATTATCTGTTAAAATACCGTCAAACCCCTTTATAGCAAACTGCAATATGCACCGCGATTTGTTCGATATATCCAATAGTTGGAAATAGCCGAACCCGTCTATAACGAGCTTATTGTTACGAGTTCGCATTGCGCGGTAGACACCACTCCTCAACTCTACCAACCCCGCATGCAGAAACGAACAGAGTAAAGTAACCATTACTATACCCAAAATTGTCCGTTTATTGCAATAATAAAGCTTCTCTCCACCTTAACTGCCTACTTTGCAAAAAAAGCGGTGATTTTTGTTTTCACTTTCGTTTTGGCGGCTACAACTAGCATAGCATTCTCTACACGAAACATTGTTTGAAGCAGTACGACTCTGCGTTCTCCAAAATCGAGGAAGCATTGGCGGAGCACATCGACTGCCGAAAGCGCTTCACTATAAGCATCGGACGGCTTTCACTCGCGACATCATCGGCAACGCTGGCGAGCTCTTCCCACAGTTCACCGATGCTGCTGTCATGGTCCGTACTCGCTGACTGGGCGGGTTCCGTCGTAAGTCCCACGCGTCGGAAATAGTTACGGAAAGTGTCGGCCGTCACGTCGCTCCGTGCAAGGCGCAATTTCCCAGTCGCGGCTCTTGCTCGGTGGTCACGGCCAATCCGCATATCAATCGCCTCTCCGAGACCATGCATTTCTGCGGCCATTCTAGATGCTCGGAGTTCAATATATCGGATGTGAACTTCATTATAAGGAATATGTTTCGTATGTATTTCCGTAACTGAATTTTTTTGTTCGATATATGGCATAATTACTTCTATCCGGGTTCGTTATAGCCGGGTTTGACTGTAAACTGTCCTCCCCACGACTTCGAAGCCCCCGCTGAGCAGGCCATAGCGCTTTTTAGTAAACACCTCCAACCATTAGTTGTTACTAGCGAGCTATGCCACGAGGACCACATCAGATTTTTAGACGTAAATTTTCACTTTGCCAACAATCATGTTTGTTGGGCTTACGCCCGCAGGTCGAACACACCGCTCCTTGCGTTCGGGTCTGCCCACTCAAAGCTAGTCAAGAGGGTCATTACCCCCCTATGCGTTAAGAATGCCTTGACGAAATCCTGCCCGCACTCGATTACAGCAAGCCTCATGCCGCAGGCCGAGCGGTTGTCCAAGTCTGGATACCATTCACACCTTGTCGTATTGGTTGCCGAAAACGTGCTCAAAGAGGCTAAGCTGTCAGCGCGAGCTTTGGCGAGCCCGTCGGGTGCGGTGAATTCTACTCGCAAACAAAAAGTTGCAGTGATCCCGTACATTCACTGGCTCAGCCACAACTTGAAACGCATCGCCAAGCGAGCAGGGGCCGATGTTGCGTTCTTCGCGCCTAATAAACTGCCCAAGCTCGGTCGCCAGGTCAACGGCGCAAAAAAAAACTAGGTGGGTGCACAACAAATCACCGGAACAGGTTCATCGCCTGTACAGAAGGAGTGGTTTATAAGATTCTTTTGAAGTGCAAAAAAGTGTACCTCGGCCAGACCGGCCGATGTACTTACGATTGTCTTAGGGAGCACAGGAACAATTTCATAAATTCTTTTACGCATCTTCGTATACATCGCCGTGATTGCGGATGTTTCCCTTTTTAAAAGAAAACGGAGGTGCTTGCTAGGAGCCATGACCTCCTCACAAGGAAAATATTAGAGGCAAGGGAAATATCATGCGCGGGTGGCGAGGGCATTATCATTGGATCGATAGCTTTATCGTCTAAAGAAATCGCATTTCTGGATGACAATTGACTGGTCTGTGGCTGCTTGCGTGTGAAGGATATATGTGTTTGATCTGTTTTAGCTACTTTGCTGTCTTTCTTTTTCTTTTTACTTTTCTGTTTGTTCCAACGTGCCGATGGATGGAGCATATATGCGCGCGGAAATAAAACCCAGTTTGTTCGTATGCGCTGTGTTTTGTCTCTTTTCGCTTGTTCCGTCCTTATATGCGCATGTTTATTACATCATGTCTTCGTGTGCTACCTCTCCATCAAACGTGGCTGCACCAGCTGGTCTCAAAAACACAACATTGGCGTACACACCACAACACCGTAGCCACTGAGCCACCTCACCGGGTTAAACATATGCAACAAATCGAGTTTTGGAGTACAAATGAAAATACTAAGCACAAGTGTTATCTTCATAATCTATCTTCCGTTTTAAAACTGAAATGAAATTGCCTCTTCTCTACGCCCCGACAAAACACCTTTCTCTGGAAAGGTAATCATATTTTTTGAAGGAAGAATTTACAATTCCAGACCTGCCACTGTTATGTAATTTGTTTTGTAGGTATTATGTGACAGCCGTTTTCAGCACCATGAGGTAATAGCATTAAGATTAGATTGAACCATGGGTTAGATTGATACGCTGCTTACGCGCTGCTCATGGAGACATACTTTACCTTTGATCTAATTTCGAAGCCTGGTAGAGGAGCAACTTAAGGTGCTGGGGCACAAAGCGTAGGCGACGCTTGAGGAAGGCCAGCGTTTTTATGTACGGATAAAGTTGGGCTGCCAACATGCTCATTCCAAGTAAATATAGGCCAGTGCGACACTTCGATGTTTGAAGGCTGGTACTGGCTCTCCAGGGGCTTTTTTAATATTAGGTAACTCTGGAAAAGATTTTGCAGCAAAAAAAGCATACAATTTTCTTGTGTTATGATTAAGAGGTAGAAGCGATTTCCCACAACAAAAACATTGAATGTGGTTGAGGTCTTGCTGGAGTATTACCTGGTCGTGAGCATTAGTTACAGTTCCATGAATTACGTACTCATCTGCAAATGCGTGGAATTTTCAAGTTGTGCTGAGAAGTAAGTCGGAATGAATAATGTAAATAAAATAGGGCCGAGAACGGAACCTTGAGGTCAGCCTGATATTTGAAACTGAGAAATTTGTTTTTTAATTGCAGGAAACAATAGCGGTTATGTAGAACGCTTTGACCCAATTTAGTACATTTGGTTTGAGGTATAACACAGATAATTGTGGCCTGTCTTCGTGGGGGACTGCATCGAATGCTTCAATATATTATCAAAAGCTCGCGTCACTTTTTTTCCTAGTTGCTATCAAAGCTACATACAGGCCGTGGAAAAAGGGTTTTTAGTTGCGTCTTGCCAAAAAATTCTTTCCAAAACCACGTTGGCGGAGCTGACTTAAGTTTATAAATTCTCGAAAGTTCCCAATCTGAGAGTAGATGACATGTTCCATGATTTCGTTCAGTACAATTTTTAGAACATTTGTCGGTACGTTATTTCAGACGTGTTATCACCTAGAGTGTAGAAGGTAATGACCTGAAGCATTTTAAGTATTCTCGAGAAATGCTCGTGGGGAGCGACCGCGAATTTGTCAACCAAAAAATGAGGAGATGGCCCCATAGAAATTTTACACTCTTGAATAATTTAATGAGCGTCACCTGATGAAGAGAGGTTTATATCTTGGAGAACATGTCGAATACCATCTGTAGAAAAATGATGGTATATATCACAAGTGCCGGGCCGGAAGATAAAAGGGCGCAAGACTTCGTAGTAAATACAGACGGAAACGCGGTGAAAACCATTGACGCCGCGATTAGTAACGCGAAGTTTTTCAATCCTCACTGACGGCATCGTTTCTTGCGGAAAACGCAGTAAAATAAAGCAAATTTTTCACAATGCGTTTCACAAAATGATGGTGGTGAGAAGCTAAGGCATATTAAGTTCCTCAAAAATAAACAGTCAGCATGGCGGGAATCAAACTTGGATTTCTTTCATTATAATGCCGACGCCAAATGAAATGTGCCATTGTGACAGGGTAAAAAGTCTGGATTTCGGGCTGAATGTGGCTAAGGTTTTATTTGAGAAAAGTTGGTGTTCTTTCTCTTAAGAAATAAGCTCTTACTTTTCTGTCAGCGCATCACCTGATTATTTAGTAAAGCTTATGGTGGAGCAGAGTTGTGGGTGTACTACGTACCAATATTTGTGCATGTTAGTCTTCATCGCAGGTCTGGGTTCAAAAACGTGTATTGCGCGCTAGAAATATCGTCAGTATTTTATTGTTTCGCTGTGTTGTATTTCGACAAAGCTTCGCGTGCTACGTTTGCTTTCCCTGCGTGAAAAAGGGGCTTTTTTTGTCGGCTAATCTGTGGATTTGTGTATTATACCATGCTTCCGTGGCGCACGAACTGAAACCTTGTGGCAAATGTGTGGTCAGTTCACTTCGTGTTTAAAGATCGCCAAGTTATCCTGCATTGATCAAGCATAGACAATATTTGCGAACACCGTAATGAACTTCATAGCTCGTTCTTTATGGCTGCGTAATTTTTTTTATCGTATAAGGCAAACTTTTCTTTTTTCTGGTGGTCGCGTCACTAAACTGGGACAACAAAAGCGCAATGTATTACTTTGTGATAAAAAAGTCTTGTAGATAATAAACTCACGCCAAGCAGTCAGGATGGCAGGTTTACCAATATTCTATGGTGTTTGTACAATCACCTACAATGCTTGCGGGCTGTGACGTTATTTGAATTATGTTGAAATGCAAGAAAATGTTTACAAAAACTCTATTTTCAGATCACTTGTGGATGCGGGTGTCCAGCTATTCCAGTAAATTTAAAAAGCATCTATCCCTCCATCAACCGACGACGATGGTTCAACGCGATGCTTGCTCATGACAGATTCTTTGGCTGTATAAGTTTCGAGCAATCTGTTCGACCATATCGAAATGGAGAAATCAGATGGACAAAGGCTTCATAACGCGAGGGACACGGTTTCGATTCCGCCCACGGAAAGTGTTTTTTCTTCTTTCACTTCGGCGTTTTCGTGTTCCACACGTCCAGAGTAAGAACACTGAAGCTTGGCTTTAGTATAATAAACCCAGCAAAGAGACAGTGGACGGTCGTTATTGTGCTCGTATTATCGTTAAGATGACGTGACAACCTTGGACTTCTGTTCTGTTAAATGTGGAAAAATGTGAGGGAATGCGCGGAAATCAGCCACAGAAATTCAATGTCTACTAAGAAGTTCACAACGCAAAAGAATATCTCTGGGCCAACAGAGATAGCCCACTGCGCCCGCGGGGGCGATAACGGTCGGGACTGTAAAACCAAAAAATCTTGTTGATGCAAAAGCACTAGAGTGTCTGTTAGTTATTCGGTAAGCAATGCTTCTGTCAGTATCAACATATTTCTAGTGGCAGGGGAGTGAACGGTAAACGTTAGGGGATGCACGAGTACAATGTTGCCGACTGTTCTTGATATGACAGAAAAATAAAGATCATTTTGAAATTGGATTTGGAGGTCGCGGTGTTTGTATGTTTGTGATGGTGTTTCCTACATTATTTCTTTGATAGTTGTCTGTGGTAAAGAATGTAGTTTTCAGGGGCCATGTTCAAGGTTTTGAAGTGTAGTTCCGCTTCTGTAGTTTTAAAGTTCTGCGTAGTAACGCAACTATACGACGGCGGGAAACGCAAAAACGAAAGAAAAAAATCTTCACATTTGAAGAACTCGGAACCTTTCAACTTTCTATCGGTTACATTAACGTCGGGTTTTAGCTTGGTGTGTCGCGAAATTCATGATTATATGGCATCATCGGGCATTTGCCTTGCGTCCGATACGACGCTGTCTATTTATTTCCTCGGGTCGACTTTTATTTTTAAAAACTTAAGAGAATGGTAATAATAAAAATTTCTCTTTCATGGTATCTCCGAAAGCAGTTTGCCAGACTCAGCAGTACAGGGCCACAAAGAACAAATCCTGCTATAAACGACAATACTGACAAAAGCGACCACAACTGCAGTCAGATGTACACACCAGAGCTAATACACATACTACGCCTACACGTACTAAGTCGGTCAAGGGTCACCATATCTCTATAAAAAGGCCTAAATAACGAATCTAAAACGCCATACGCAGGTACAGCAAAGTGCCGATCTCACAGAAGCCGCGGCAATACTCCAACCGCAACGAGGACCCAACTACAGCGCCCGTCAACTACTCTGTGCGCCTGCCCACTTTGTTATAGGCAACTAACAGGGTCACACACCCGCTTCCCTCAGTGAAAGAAGCTGTATTTTCAATGTAGTTTAAATGCATTTGACATGTATTACCTTACATGTATTACATGTATTGAAATAAATTTATGTAACTTCTACATTCTCGATGCGTTTTGAATACCTTAAAAATGTATTACAATTGCATGGCGCTAACGGAATACACGTGGGACTTACATATATAATCAATACATTTTAAATAATAAAAGTACACAGAAGATATTATTTTAAGTAACTAAATGGGCTTCTAATGCCATTAAAAGCCCAGAAATACTCCATAAAATATATTCAGAATGTGTTGGTGGTGCATACCAACTACAAACCGAAAATATTCCAGAAAAATGTACTGTAATGAGTGTAACGGCGGAATAATTAACTTCCTAGGTCGCCAAATGCGGCGGAACTCTCGCCTAAGCGCTGCAATGGCTCCCAATTATACAGTAATTTTTAGGTGTCAAATTCCTTTAAAATGACAACGTGAGCGCTGAATACGGTTAGATGAATTTATACTGTGGTAAAACGCATGTGCTCAACTCCACTGGCAACAAAAGAAACTCCCGGAAGCTCACTTGCAAACGCACTGCTCTTCTGAGCACGAGGTCATGTATTCGATTCCCGGTAGGCGTGCGTGCGTCTTTTTAGGAGAAGCTGACCAATGTACATTGCTGTATGCCCAGGTATATACAAGCAAGTGTGAAGGTTGCCCTCCTCGCAGTTTTATTTGTTATGCAGTAGTTCACAGGGGTTAACCTGATGTAGAATTTATTTCCGGTAGGTAACGTTTCCTGTTATTTTTTACTTGTGCAGCTATTTTGGTTGGTTCATATAAAAGGAACTTCTTGTGTTTGAGAACTAATGACATTAGTAGAATGCTAAATACAGTACTATGTTGTTAACTGGAACTCGGATATGCCGAATTGACCAAAAATTGGAAACTTTTTCTCGCATTTCAGTTACCTCCAATAGGCACTATGCACATGGTACCCTTCATGTTCAAACGTTTTTTCAGGGGACCACAGAGATTTTGAAATGTTGAAAAAGAAGACACAAGGCAAAGATGGTTACGGGCTGTTGATGAGGTCTGCGCTGAAAGCCTTAGCTCCCACTACGCACCGAACACGGTCGTTAACACCAAATTTACACCCAGTACGCGTTGTACAAGGCCGATATAGACGTTACCGAAGTGATGTCTGAAGCCACCAGCATCGATGAAATAGCTATGGACAGCGCAACTGATCATGCAGACGACTAGGAGCCTCGAGACGTGCACACAACGCCGGAACCAGAAACGAGCTGCGCCAGTTTTGAAACAGGGCAGAATGCAGCGGTGGCGACCAACAGTTTTTGCGATGCTCTGAGCCGCTCGAGAACGCTTTTATTGTACCACATGCGAACACGGAGAACGTAAACATTATGCAGGTATTTCATTAGCAATATTAAAAAAAAACTGTTCCTGTGAGTTATTTTGCTCCATTAAAAATACATTTCCCTCGGCAGAGGAGCATTTTCTACAAGACTACCTGTTATTTTAAGGACGTGGCGAGAAGTTTTCGGTATTTCGCTTAACCCGAAACTCTTCTTATCTCGAAATTTTCAGAATATTTGGCGACCTAAAGTTAGCGAGGGATTACTGTATATTCTAACCAATCCACACTCCGACTTACGGGTGCCTTGCTAGTGCAGCCCCAAGTAGAATATATTTCGTACCTATGCCTCGGCAAGAAAGTTGGAGGCAGCTTATCGCATGGCAGCGGTGATGAATGAAAGCATATTGTGCAAGACTTTTTTAAGGGACAAAAAAAGACGAAGGTCTACTCCCACTGGGCCTTCTGTGTCATGCCCTCCGTACATGAGGGATAATAAGGCACACAGACAGACAACATTCAAGGCCGAGTAGTCAAGAGTAAAGAGGAAATTGGTAAAACTAATGAAAAAACTATAGAAAAGTCCAGTGGGAACAAACAAGGCAAAAAATTATTCCTGAACAAAAGTTATGTGACCGTGTGAATAGTTTGCACAAGTTAACGTCGACATGCATAAATAGGGCGCTCCTTTCGGTGTAAGACGCACAAGAACAGATAGAAACGTGCAGAGGTGAAAACTCCACTAAACCGTAATATAAATATTAAAACTGTCAAAGAGCGACTCAATGAGACAGAGTCATCACAAAAAAAATGTGGCTGATCATTCGTTTATAGGTATATGTAACACAAAAAAATAAATGTGCCTTCACAGGAGCATTTGAATATATATTGTGGATCAATGTGAACTTGCACATCGCTATTAAATATTTCGTCGGTATGGCACTATTACACACATCAACATTAGGCACTTAATTACACGCGGCGGAGCATTGCGTAAATCCGACTGGAACCACAGGCGATCGCAAGCAGTGCGAAAGAAACCGAACGGGTTGTCAGCCGATCGTAAAGCCACGGTCCGCTACAGCGAAAGGAGGATGATTTGCAGGTAGGCAACAATCTCGTGGGTGTGCTTGGCGAGCGAGATCCTCCTTGCGAGTGACATCCTGCAAGCGGGAGGCTTCCGGAAAAGGTGAGACTGCATTGGTCCTTCTCCGCGACGCGTGCGTCAGACGCTTGCGTTGTGACAAGCTCTCTTTGTTGAACACGGCAGCAGCGTTCCACAAGCTGGGCGGCATTCCACATACGCAGCGTACGGATCAACACAGCAGCTTCCGGTACTATACGCTGCCTTATTGAGGCGCCAAGTATCGGCGTTCATTAACGTCATGACGTACTGCTTCGGTTCACATCTCCTAGACGGCAGCACCATCTCAATGGAGAAGTTTGAGGGAAGGACATAAGGTGTGTTCCTACTGCTATCCGGGCGTGACTTCTTGGATTAGTTGGCAGGGCGCTTATCAATTCCCGTTGCGGCCAGTCTGATCGTGGGCTCGAATCCTAGCGGTGCCGCGCCAATCGAAATTTTTCAGGTGATGTCATTTCCGTGACGGATATGACGTCGGTGAGGTTTGTGTACCCCGGCATCAAACACTTTCGTGTTAAAATGTCAATAGAATTTTAAAACAGGCTGTTAAACTCAGTGTGACATCGGCTGGCTGCTGCTGGCTCAGCGTTTCAACACTTTAACAAACGATTATTAAATAAATAATTATTAATTCATTGTATTCTTCTGAACAGGATTACCTTTCAGTCAAATGTCAGCCGCAGTGCTTGTAAAGTATCGAGGCAATAGGGGAAACAACACATTATCATCATACATCATGAAAAGTAGCACGTTGTTTTTTTCCGTATATACATTGAACACTGCTCAGCCAGTGAAATGAAACAAAGCTTAAACCGCACACACAAAAGGCGCGACTTTCTGCTCCGTAACATTCATCAACATTTTTTTGTATTAATTAAGGTAACTGAAATAAAGCTAATTTTACAAAACTCGTAATAAAGCTGTACTCGACTAGCCCACCACTCACTTACAGGAGTATCATTTAATGCCACTTCAAATTAGGGACAGGACTATAAACAAGTTGAAGAGAAAGCTGACGAACAAATTCCGCACTATCAATGGTGTTACCGGCTCAGTGTTTATTAAACCAGCACAACATTTTCTAATGGCTTTTTTCAATTTTGTTGTCGTGTTTATCGTATATTATTTGTCACGGCTTAAGTTAAATACTTCAGGAACATAGTAGTTCGGCATTCGTTTTCAAGAGGTATTGTATGCTTGTCGTTTCGCGTTCAGTATTCCTTTTGTAGTTACTGCACACTCGTGGTTTTAGGAGCGGAGTACCTTAGGACCGCACAAGGTCCGTCCGCGTACGTGCGCTTAGCATTTACAATCCCAAAAAAAATCACACAGGCACCTCCAGGCTTCGAACCTGTGTCTATTAGACCAGACAGAGCTAGTGCCAGTCGTCTTACCCATTGGGCTTCGACCCTTTACCCTTTTTTTTATTGCCTGCTTTGACATTTCTACAGCACAGCACATCACACATCATGTCATGTAATGATCCGTCAACCCTACTTGGCTGACTACGTGGCTTTAAAACTTTCTAAGGCCCACTAAATCGTCAAGCACAGGCGACAACTCCGGGGGTCGCCTGTGCTTGACGATTGTCGCCTGTGCTCATCCTCAGCACGAAACACTTCCCGTATATACTATACGCTTTCAATGAAATTTTCCCTGACAGGCCGGGCATTCATATCCGCATTCCTCACCGCCATTCTCGTCCTCCATATACTATGAAGGCTGAGGAGCATAATCAAATCGTACGGCACACCGCCCTCATTTTTTTTCAGGTAGGAACCGAATTCCACGCGGCGTTATGGGTAAGTCTTTCTTTACGTACGTTGGAGGACGTCCCAGTGGAACACTGGGTCCCAACAGTCGATGAAGACGTGATTAATAGTTTCCGGCTTTTTGCACAGTCTGCAGCCGGTTGTCCACGGCACAAAAATACCTCTTTCTGCTAACCAAGTTTCTACGGGAAGGGTTTCACTGTGTAGTTTAAAAAAAAGGACTTCATTGCAGGCTTCACAGGCATACTTTTGACCCTCCTTAAAACATCAAGCCCTGTGCCCGCACCGTATAACGACCTATACAGTGGCACAGGTAAACAAACATCCACTAAATCTTTGTACAGGCGCTTCCTGGAAACACTACACAGGTAGTCGAAAGAAAACCGTACCTTCAAAAATTCAACAGACAGAGCCACAAAATTGCGCCCTTGCCAGTTTCTGGTTTTGTCTCTCAACTTTTTAGTCTCGTTAGTCCAGTAGTCTCGGCTGTCCCTATAATGCTCCAGAGGTACCCCTAGATATTTTGTTCGTGCCGTGGCCCATTGTATGCATTAAAAAACGGCAGGGGTTGAGCACCAGTTCCCGCGCCAAAATCCCAAACATTTATCCCAGTTAATTGAAGCCCCAGATTTTTCACAAAAGGACTTAACCACCTTAACTGCTTCGCTTATGCTCTTTTGATAGCGACAGAAAACCGCTATATCATCCGCGTATGCGAGCAGTTTTACTTCAGTGTTCTGTAATGCAAACAACGGTACTCGTTCATGCTTGATTATTTTTAAACAGAAAGGCTCGAGATACAGCGAAAAAAGAAGAGGCGATAACGGATAACCTTGCCTGATCGAACAACCAACATTTATATTTTCACTTAAATCTTTGTTAACGATTATGCTCGCCTTGCAACCGGCCTACGCCATCTTTATACCATCCAAGATAACAGACCCAACATTCGTGTATTCTAAAATTCTGAAAAGTATGTCATGGGACACCCGGTCAAAAGCCTTCTCAAGGTCGAGTTGCACCATCGCCACACGAAATGAGAAGGCATCACAGCACTCTAACACACTTCTGGTGACGTGCACAGTGGTACTTATCGTGCGATGCTTAATGCCGCAAGTTTGATGCGGTCCTACCAAAAACTGAATTACGTTTTTCAACCGTCTAGCTAAGACTTTCATGTAAATTTTGTAGTCAACGTTGGCTAGACTAATTGGCCTATACGCCTTTACGGACAGCAGTTTTACTGCTTCTTCACACTTCGGTATCAAGATAATAAGTGTCTCCTTAAAAGACTGCGGGAGAACATGTAGTTTGTAAGCCTCTACCAATACTTCATATAAAGACACCGCTACCTCCCTTTTGAAAGCCTTGTAAAATTCCGCACTTAACCCGTCTCGGGTGACTTACAGGTATTCAGATCATCTATTGCATTTTCTAATTCCAACACACTAATTGGTGCTTCCATTATTTCCCAAACATCTGGTTCTAATTTGGGCATAAGCGATAAAAATTAATCAGCAAAGCTATCGTTCATTGGAATGTGCCTGTCTAACAGCTCAGTATCATACTCGACGAACGCCCGCTCAATCGTTTCTTTTTGGGCCGTAACACCATTTTTGTACCGTATTTCCCAGATTTCGTTTTTCTGCGCGTAACAATTTTCATCAGACAACGCACGCTTTGTAGGCATTTCACCGAACCACATCTTATCTGCTCGTGCTCGCACGATAGCTCCCCTATAACGCTCGGTATCGATGACTTCTAGTTTATTTTTTGTGTCTCTTATTTCTTGCTTAAACTCGCCGGCGTTTGCGATTTCTTCCAACAATAGAGTCCTTAACTTCTGGCGAAGTTCTTTTTCCTTCTCTCTTTTCTGTTTATTGATAATTGTGCTTCGTTTGACTGCACCTATTTTACCTTTTCTTTAAAAAGGTCCCACTTGACTCCCCAGCTCGTCGGGTATCACTGTGCATATTAGTAAACAGTTCACTGACCCTATCTGTAAAAGTTTCATCTTTAAGTCCCCGGCTATTTATTTTCTTCAATTTCCATTTCCATTTCGTGGTTTTCTGTTTGTTTCCCAGACAGAACGCCACAAGGCAATGATCGCTGTAGGACAAGGCCTCGACTTTATAACTGTCACACAGTGGCACAAGTTCACTGGATATGAACAGGCGGGGACTTAATTTTGCAGACCATGCGAGCGCGTGGCAAAAACCACCGATGCGCGCTCTGGAGGCCCGGCGCCTGTTGTCGATACCGGCGCGGCGCGCATGCGCGTCCTGTTTTACTCGCAGCCACGCCGATTTTCTTCCTTCCTGCAGCGTTGCTGAGATGGTCACTGAAGCACCGCAGAGCGTTGCCTTTTTAGCATTCCTTTCATCCCGATGGCACATTGGGGCCTAATGTGACGATTGCGCGGGCTTTGGCGCAAATGCTCCTCGCACCCTGATAAACACTTGCGTGGAATTTTTATTTGTTTGTTCTGATCTTTATGTTTTATGGACGATGAGACTCGCGGCTTGCGAACGGCGTCCCCGAATGAAGCGTGTACGAAGCACAATCACACAGGGCCGCGCTACGTACGACGGAATGCCAGCGATATGAATCACGAACCCTTATTAATGTTGTTTATTTTGGAAACTATTTGCCTACTGGACTTATCTTTCACCTCGCTCTCCGCTGCCGATAAAGTAGGCGATTTGCACGTTTCATAAGAGAAATCCTCTGTTTTATTTTTAATGTCTACTTCCTTACTTAAAAATGATTGAAAGACATACGCATATAAATTGTCTGTTCGTTATGCGCGTCGGCATTATTCGAAACGGCACCTCGGGTTCCCATCGAAGAATGCAATAACATTATTCGATAATTTTCGCCGTAATATTAATCGCGACATCGGGCCTTCCGAATGTTTTTGTCATTAATGAACGGTTGCTCAACGAATGAGAAACAATCAGCTTGTCCTCCTGTTTTGTTGTTGACCTTGTCCTTCCGCTCCGTTGGGAATATGCAAGGTGGCCCATTTCTGATGGCGGCGAAAAGCGAAAATGCTGAAGCGTGTTCGGGATTTCGCCGTATGCTAAACATCCCCAGGTAATCAAAATTGATCGGGAGTTTTCAACTACGGTGCGCTTAATTGCCTGTGTAGCGTCGGTGCGTTAAAACCTCATAATCAATCAATGCAAGCCGAGTTTGAAGAATTGCTCCGGCCTTGGAGCACTTCATCCCCGTAGGCAAGACGTTTTCGGCTAACAGCATCTAGTGGCCGATTAGTAAGCTGGCAAATGTCCCTTTGAAAAACGGGTTCTCAAAAGTAGCCAATAATTTTACGGTGTTCAATGGGAACCCGAGGTGCAATTTTTACGAATGTGACGGGCAGAGCGAACAGACAGTTTATGTGAGTACGTATTTCGGTCGTTTTTAAGCAAGGAAGTAGGCAGCGAAAAAACCAAAATAATTTCTTGTATAAAACTTGCAAATCGCCTACTTTATGGGCAGCGGAGAGCGAGCTGAAATATATGTTCAGTAGACAAGGTGAATAAAGGTTCGCTGTTCATATTACTGGCATTTCATTGTTGGTTACGCGGTACCGTGATACTGTGCTTCGAACGCACTTGATTTGGCTACGCCGTTCGCAAGCCGCGCTAGTCTCATCGTCTATAAACGGTAAAGCACAAAACACACAAATGAAACATTCCACTCAACTGTTTATCAAGACGAGAGGAGCACTTGCGCCAAAGCCGGCGCAATCGTCATATTCGGCCCCAAATGTGCCATCGGGATGAAAGGAATGTTACAAAGGCGTCGCTCTGCGGTGCTTCGGTGACCATTTAAGCACCGCTGCAGGGAGCGAGGAAATCGGCGTGCCTGCGAGTAAAACAGGACGCGCATGCGCGCCACGCCGGTCTCGACAAGAGGCGCCGGGCCTCCACAGCGCGCATCGGTGGTTTTTGCCACGCGCTCGCATGGTCTGCAAAATTAAGTCCCCGCCTGTACACTCTATCCAGCCTTGCATGACTGGCACCTTGAAAATGTTTAAACCAGATTGGATCTCTAGTGGTACAGAGAGCTGCGTCATCCAAACAATATTTTGAAGTTATGTCCATTAAGCATTCGGCGCTTTTATCTCTAACTCGCTCGTGGGCTGCTCTGTCCTCTGTCATGTACACACAGTTGAAATCCCCAAGCAAGATAACAACTCTTTCGCACTCAAGGTGCTTACTAATAGTTTGGAAAAAAGTATCCTGCTCCCACTGTCTGTTGGGTGCATAAATACATATAAATTTCCATTCAATATCGCAAAATGAAAAGTCACAATACACACAGCCGCTACTCGAATCAGCTACAACTGTCTGTTCAACAATCCCTAGTGATCGCCTGATAAAAGGGCACACCCAGCCGATGTTACCACGGCGTGCGAGACACACACATTAAAATTTGCTCTAAAAGGTTGCAATATGCGATCCGTCATTCCCTGGCTTTCCACTTTAGTTTCTTGCACCGCAATGATATCCAGTTCTCGGTCTGCGAACAGCCTACTAAGCTGGCATTGCTTCCGTCTCGCTGTCAGGCCTCGCACATTAACCGTGGCAACGTTAATTGCAACTTCTAAAAGTACAGCCATTTGAAAAAACTAGACCGCATGCCGCTTACCTCGGACATATGACAAATGCTCGGGTGTGCGTCCGCTAGCGTAGGTCAATGCGGCATGAGGCGTTCGCCCCGTTCTTGGGCACACATAAATCTCGTCACGAGGGTGGCTTTGGAGGCCTCCTCTCTCCGACCTGAATGTTCGTCTTAGGTTCCGGGCACTTTTTCCTCGCTGTGGGCCCAGTAGAGGCAATACCCACCACGTTCTTCGCATCAGAGTCCGCAGCACTGTCCTCCCGTGGCCGCTTGGCCGCGAGCTCATTGAATGCACCATCCTTCCCACAAGTGGCGGCGTCTTCGGCGTCCATGGAGGCGTCGCTTGGGTAGCCGTCGTCAATACTTGGCAGCGGGGTATCTTGCGGCTGCACCTCCGGCGCCTGAGCTGCCGCTGTTTCTTCCGTGCCCGTCGTCTCCTCAATAGCACTACCTTCGTCTTCTGCTGGCGTGTCCGCCGGAATCGGTGTATGTTCCTCATCCAGGCCCTTGACTACCTCCTCCGCCTCTGCTTCGTCCGTTATGTGCTTGCAACGCTCTTGGGCTACGACCCTTTGTCTTTCTTTATTCTCCTTCTTTATTACCTTTTTTCGCACGTGATACACGTCACAGATAGATTAAAAACCGTCGGCATAACCTCGGCTGGCGGAAAATCTTAAACATCACAAGTACACAGTTCTAGTGCACGTAGCCATTACAAATCGGTCGTCTGCAACTTGTGCACTTCAAAGAGCAAACTAATGTGATTGTGATTGGGCATATTGGATAGACCCTTTCCACATCTGCTGCGTAGGGACCATAGGGATCCAGAGAGCCGGTGTGAGAGTGTTAAATAAAAGTGACTTATCCATAACCTTGCTAAGACAGCTTCGGTATGTCCGTTTTGTGTGTTAGTTGCGTGCCGTCCGAAATGTGGTTGTAGCACGTTTGCTTTGTAGGCACAATATAGAAAAATCTTCCTCACCAAGAAACATGCTTCAGCCTTTCTTTTCCGTGTTTCGTATCTGGAAGCATTTCTGAATAGGCCACAATTGTTCGTCAGTGTTTTTTGTGTGTATTAGTTAGTAATCTCAACTAGTGTAATCCTGACTGCAGTAAACTTGTGTGAGATTCATTGTAGGGTTTAGCGCGCCGATGCAACGCAGGCAATGAGGCACGCCGTAGTGGAGTGATCCGGATAAATTTTAACCGGGATCTTTAACGTGCGCCGAAATATCGTGCACAAGGGCGTTTTTGCTTTTCGCCTCCATCGAAAAAGCGGCCTCCGCGGCCAGGAATCGAACCCGCGGCCTCGTGCTCAGCAGCGCCACGCCTTAGCCACTGAGCCACCGCGGCGGGTAAAAACATCTTGGATAATATTAGATTATTTGGAATCCGCATACGTTAACCAGGACAAATTCTGAACACTTTGTCATTCTCGGGACTGCGCTTGTTTTACTATTTTGTCTGCTCGATGTTTTGTGAGTTAATGCGTACTTAAAGTTAAAGCACGCCTTGGTGCTTTTGTGTACTCACATTTTTGTATTTTTTAAAAAGCTCCAACCAATTTCACTGTAATATACCCTAGATCAAGGCTGCTCGGTGCTCTTTCGTTTTTCAGGCAGCAAAATAGTCGCATTTATGAATGAAGTTGCGTTTCATGTCAAACTTCGCAATAGCCGCACTGTTTCAGCGACATGAACACGTGTGAAAGGTAAGCGGAGGCAAAGCTGTGTTGTTGAGAATGCAGATTGAAATACCACAAGCGAAATAATGCCAAGGCCAGGGTTACAATTGGCTCGCGCTGAACGATAGGATCTCCACGCAACGAACCGCCCAGTGAAAACATACAAGCCCAAGTAGAGTCGGTAATACCCTTATCTAAAACAGCGATCTTTAATTACACTAGCTATATCTGGAATGTGCTGAGGGATACTCTTCAAACAAAAATGGGGGCTGAAGTATGTCGGCGTAGGCTTTAGCCTGGTGCACTTATATTCATTCACTCTAAGAAATCGGGGGAGCAGTTGAAGAGTCCAACCGTCATTGTACTCTTGCAAGCGTTGGTGGACTCCCCTCGAAAGCTGCGGGGAGTTGGATGCAATGCTCGCTCCCCATGAGGAGGAGAGCAAAACTGACCGCGTACTCTTCTCGTGCGCGGCAGAGTGCAGCCCCAGTTCCGCTCCCGCACCAGTGAAGAGTAAGCCTGCGCATCGTCTCCCATCTCCAGTACGAAGAGTAGAATTGCAATTTCATTCTTGTCCAGTGCGGGAGTAAGCATGGAGATGCACTCCTGCCATCTGCGCACACCAACTCATCAGCGATGTTTTATTTGCATACGAATATATTATATAAAGCGGTTGTGTAAAAAGCGTCCGATTACTTCTGCCGCGCATTCTAAACGTGCAAGAATATGAATTCGTGTAACGATTGCTCGCAGCGTTCAGTGGCGGCAGGCGGCAAACCGAAGGAACTAATCTACGGACCGCTGCAGACGGTCGCTTTGAAAGAGTTTGATAGACGTACGCTTGTCCCGCGCCTAGTCGAGCTAAAAAAAAACGGATTGTAAATCTGAGATCGATTGAGAAAAATGGCGTTGCAAGAAGTGAAGTCCGCGCTCTTCTGATAGCTCAAGCTGCAAGCGCAACAAGAACCCGACCCAACAACCGTGGCTAGTGTCTCCGAGATAGGCATGTACATACGATAGCTTTTATTAGGTTAAATAAAGGAAATCCGTATACATAACTGGTATTAACAGCAATATGGGGCCTATCTGCAAGATCGGAGTGTGAGGAACAGGCGATACCACTGCGAGGGCATCTCAAATACACCCTCTACGGTGAAAACTATCTCGTCGGCTGACGAGCGACGATAAAAGCGTACACACCGATCGGTTGCTGGAACTCAAGCGCCTTTGTTAAGCAAAGAGAAATGATGACCCCCACCCCCGCGGCGGCGCAGGCGTGGATCACGATACGTAACGCGTCATACATCCGGGGGATCAGGTAACGCGAACTGCCCGAGCAAGCGTGAGAAAGGCACCTTCTGCGAGCCACGAAGTGCGCGTGTTCTGCAAAAACCTACGCAGGCGGTGAACCCGCCAAGGCCGGACGGGCGACTTACAGGCCGCGCCAGACCGTGATGTCAATGGGGCTCTTCGATTTACAGTCTCGGACTCACCGCGGATAGTCCGCGGGTAGTCCGAGGATTCCCCGAAGCCGTAGGGATACATGGGAAAATCGAATGCCGGACTGCTTCTCGGGGAGTCCGCGGTGAGTCCGAGACTGTAAATCGAAGAGCCCCAATGTGCTACGAACGAAGTGGGCTTTCAAGCAGACGCTTCGTGCAACATGGGAAGTTGGACCTGCCCTTATCGTCATACTTGCTTCGACACAGTATACGACGCGTGTTGGCTAACTGCTGGCCGCTTGTGCGTCAGCGCGACATCATGCACACGCGAGCAAGTCGTATATTCGTTCATTCGTGCGTGCGTGCGTGCGTGGTACTAGTTTTTCTTTCGGACGAACATCACAGCGGCGACAGCGCTGAGGCCGATTTCGGAACTATGCGCACTGTGTAGCGATGCGCGCTCTGTGGCCGGACAGCCGGACTGTATCCGCGGCCGTCGCAGGCTTCGCGCCTTGAGCTTGGGATCTTTAGCAGCTATTACGACCTTGGATTTATCTACCGGACGAAGAAACGCTGGCGGGAAGTAGAGGTAAGCCATTAGTTAACCTCGTATTCTTGTCGTGTATTTAACGAAGCAGAGTTACTCTCGGTACTTCGGTCCGCGGAAGCGGTTAGTCCTAACGTTTTCGTGACTGATTTTGACCGTTGCTTAGTTTTGAAGGGCGGCTTTTGTACCCGTGTGCAAACAGCGTCGATTCCTTTGATTCGTGAAGTGTTGGTATCCTTGCGGAATGTTTTCGCAGGTAGGAAGCATGGTCGCACGAGTAGTCGCAGCGCTACGCTGTACTCTTAGCTTGGCGGCTAGGGTTAGAGTGGCAGCCGTGCAGTAGCTGTGGCTACCTGCGCGGCTCCAAAGAATTGCGTACAATAAATAGGCTGCGTGATAGGAGCGCGTCTAGCGCGTGGTAGTCACTAAATTGCAATAATTTTAGTGACCGCCGCGCGAACAGCAGCAGACTGAATTGCTGTTCAGGCAAGTTTTTTTACGTTTTGCTTGAGGGCAGGATGGACGGAAATGGGACTTTTCGGGGCGTACTCACCGCACTGTTAAGGGGTAATTACATGCGTCTAAGGCGATGAGCGACGCGAGAAACCTCACTCAGTGTGTACGGCAAACAGGTATTGTGTGCGACACAGACAAGCGAAAATGTTTTACACAGGCCGCTGACGGCGGCGACGGGCCGTCGCCGTCGCGGGTTTATTCCCGGACAGAAGCAGCCCACAAGCGAGCGGCAGCAACGAGACGAAGGGCATTGGCAGCAATGCATTACTTTTTTTCGTTTGTCGCTGTCGCCCATACTGTTTGTTGTACCCATTACATTACTTTTTTCGCGTCGGTTGTCGCCGTCGCTCGAGCGTTCGAGCGTTCTGATCGTTCAATAACGAGCCTATTGGTTCTCATTAAATGTTGCGATCTGCAGCGTGCATGCAACGAAGCGTACTCGAGAATGAAAAAAAAACAGTAGCTATATGACCTATTAGCAACTTTTCCACGCTAGTCTTGTGAACGTATAATTGGCCCTACGTTGCAGTCGGCGGAGGACAAAATCCAATGCAAATTATTCAGGGATTATAACCTTACAGAAAGAGTTACGTTTCATTAAATTTTGTGCAATGTTTTTATACCGGGAACGATAGCGGGGTAAACAGTTGAAGCTACGGACACGTAACCACTAATGGGTTTGGGGCGCAGTGCGTAGGCAGACAGCTGTAGGGCGCGCTGTCTGACATGACATTGGCCAAGTGGTACAATGAGCGTGGTGGCATCCAAGGTCACCACATCCGCATCTAGACTGGTTACTGCGCCAAGCAGTATGGCATTCCAATACGGGTTCAGTGCTTGCTTTCGGCGCAAAAACTAATCTATCACCCAATAAACTTCATTTAAAGTTGTCAAACTCGTTAATATTTTGTTCATTGTAGAACTTATCTTTTCTGCCCCCCTCTTTCTGTCTATGTAGGAACCACGGGAAGACGCTACTTGCCCGAAGATTTTTTTTTTTGAGAGAGAGGGAGAGATCCCCGAGGCGTCAGCAGTAATGGCCGTCGCATTCAAGACACTTCTCACACCCTTGGACATCGTGGATGGGTTCCCATTGCTGCTGTCTGTGTTTTGGCCGTTCATTGTGTAATACGCTTCAAAGGCGAAGCGCACCTTCTTGCTTCTGTAGACGTTACTTTGGCTCAAGCATGGTGCCCTGGTCGGTACTGTTCTGAAGGCCGCCACCAACAATATGAAGCAGTCAGCTCGAACGTGTTTGTTTTTAATACCAAGTTATGTTTTTTAAAATCTTACTAGCGCATCCTCATTTGAGAACCACCCGCCTAAAAAACCCAGTGGGAATGTTTCCTGCGGTTTCCTATTGTCCCACCAAAATATATCTGTTGCAAAGTTGCCGTGTCAATGGCTTTGTATCTTTGTGTTGATTGCACCTTGTAATGCGTTAATAGTAATCCACGCTGAATTGTTTTAGTCCCAGATTTTTCTTTCGCAAAATTTATTTGTAAATAGTATTTTTTGGGTGTGTTAAATAAGAGCTGGCTTTTTCAGTCCATCTGAAGCACTCACTGATGTACTAAGGCCATTTTGTTTTATGTTAATACTATTAACTATTCTCCCACTGTTGTATTTCTACTGACGCTTTTTGTGCTAATGCCAGTACCTTTTTATTTGTGGATGTTAATGTCATTTTTATCGTCATAATTTAATGTTTGTATTTCAGTGTTTTCAATCGCTTTGCTGCATTTTTATTTGTGAATTTTTTCTTGGATGTATCCTAAATAGGCGCTACGTCTCCTGTGTGCATGTGGAGTAGGAACCGTTTTTATGCCGTGATATTTTAATTCCCAATAAATTGCATATTGTGTTAAATTTCAGAATGAACCGATTGCTGTGGTATTTTGAAAAATAAAGTCTGAGCTTGTTTTTGCTTCTTTGCCATGTTTCAAAATAGCTTGTCCTGTTTTGTTGGCTTGTAACTGCCTATAGTACCATCGTGGGGAAGGGGGGGGGGGTGGGGGAAGGGGGGGGGGTCTAGTAGCAGGCGGAGCGAAAGCACGCTGCTTCGCGGGGAATAGCAGAACGCTCTTGAGGCGTAACGAGATGCTTTCCAAGAGAGAGTAGTAGTACCCGTCTGCAGTATCCGGGAACGCCGCCAATAGAGCTTATTTACGCCTAAAGGGAGTGACGGAACGCTGCCTTGGAGATGGCATTGCAATTCCGACACAGGGTTCAAGTACTCCGCTTCGAAAGCAGCAAGTAAATCCCACGGGGAGTGTTCCGCCTCTCGTTCGGCCGTCACGCGCTACTCCTCGGAAGAGTCGCCCAATGCTTCCAAAGGGAGTGAAATATGGGACAAAAGTTTTTACTCCTAGACAGAGTGCCCAGCACTCCTCGAGTTCTTAGAGTGTTGAATTATTTAGAACCAACACCGCAGACGTGCAGAAGTACGAAAAGCCCTTTAATAAGCAAGCATCTTACCGATTGTGCGTAACGAAGTACGGAAGTATTTACCCACCTGCTAGATTGCCGCTTTATCTACTACTATAGTCAAACCCACTTATAATGAACTCGGAATTGTCGCGAAGAGTAGTTGTTATATCAGTAGTTCGCTGTATATGAACTCGCCCTTTAATACGCTCCAAAATTATTAAACATGTCGAACAACCCCATCGGTGAGAAGTTCAGCATTTTCGCTTCATGAAATAACGCCCGCTCCTTGCTTAGCAACGAGCTAACCTGTGTTTGCGTCGAACGTGCAGCCGCTACCCGCACCATTCGCGCGAAGAAATTCTTCCAGGGGCGGTATTCTCATAACTGTCCCTTTTGAAAACATCCCTTTGGGTCCCTTTCATCGTCACGTACTTCAGGTTAAGCAGTTGGCTTTTGATTCACATAGCGTAACTCGTTTTGCAAATGCATTTTAAAGAATTAAAACAGTATCAGAGTATCTTTTATGTGTTTATTTGAACGTATTTTGCAAAACTAAATGCGATGAAATTTTTTTGTTGCGACATTGTAGGAGGAAAGAATACTCAGGAGAGGCCCCTAGCACCCCAATGCATTGCGAAAAGTGTGGAGGAAGTCACGTGAATTTTCTTGAGCCCATAGACAATGTTGCTTACTTGTTTACAACTGCGGCGGCCAAATTTGGGCGAATAGAACGGACAAACTTTTAAGGCGCTTGGTATGTGACTGCCTCGCTACGCTTGCAAACAAGCGCAGTCGCTACGACAAACGTTTTTAAATTAGGCCAGTTTGAAAACTCTGCCGTCGGAGGCGTCTGCGTTCGCCATCCCGCCAGCTTGTTGCTATGACGACGACAAACGCTACTTTGCCAGGCTCAAGAGCTGAAAAATCGTCCTTCAATCTCAAAAACGAAGGCCGCTTTTCGATTGAAACTTTGGGTGAGGGTTAGAATGGGCAAATTGAAGGTGAAATCAACAGCTTAGAAGATGACATCGCACCGAGGAATTAGCGACGAAGCTGTTTTCGCTTTGAAGCTGGAGGGCAGGGCGACGCCATGTTAGTCAAATCAAACCGGAAACAGCAAAGGATGATGGGATAGGGTGCTGGGCTCCATAGGTACAAGTCATGGCGGGACTCGGCTTCACAAATGTGACGTTAAGGCCTCTCCTAACCTTTTCTTTCCTCCATGCGATATTGAAAGTTTTCACCGCAATGAGAGGAACGTCCAATGATGGCAGCTGCAGTCAGCTGTCCATGGTCAGCTTCCTCCTTGTACAAAATGCTGCAGCTACTTAGTCTTTCGCGGTTGGACTCCGTTTTGAGGTCGGTAACAATGCCCGTGCATCAAGATAACCGTCCAGTTACGTATTTTGGCATCGACGCACTTGTGGCACGCCGACGCGAGTTTTTCCAGCGGACTGGAATGGTGCTTTACGTCGTTGACATTTTTGTGGTGCTCTATGAGGGAAAAGATGTGTAACAGGGAGTATTTTTCTTTCTTAACGGCGTACCCGTTGCGCGAGAAGTCTACGAACGCTAAGCTGTTATGTGTGTACGTAAAGTACTAATGAAAGGTTATAAATGTCTTGCGGAGTGCTTGTATAATTTTGGTCGTCCGCTCGACAGCTATCAAACATGCAGAATATCGTTTATTTTATTGCACCTGCTGACCGTTAGCTAGCTCACAGACGATCCTTTATTTCACTGTGTGGTAGTTGCGCATGATGCACAGGCTCACGGAGGGCTGCGACAGCGCTATTGTTTCTTCGTTACCGGCCGCTGACTGAAAGCCACGGGTAGCGAAGAAAGGAAGGGCGCATAACACTTGCTCCTCGAAGCTGAGCCCGTGCGTCTGCCGACCAAGTTGGTTCCAGAGCTCGTCGGACAGCCACCGCACTGTCCTCTTTCAGAGGCGGATGTGCTGGCGGAATGCTCCTCGGGGGATATCAAACGCGTCTACATTGCTTCTTCGCCGCTTGTTCCGCCAGCGGGCCAACAACAGGGCGATAATCGGCGCATTCATGACTTCTTCAAAAAACCGTCTGTTTAAATTCACATCGCCTGTTCGAAGAAGCCGCGGTCAAACGCCGTAGGTCCGCTGCACTAGCGTTAGGTCAGATCCGGTTGTTTGCTTTTAGCCAATCTGGGCTCGCTGTAAAGGTACACTTTTGAAAGGGACACGAAAGGGGCAAAACACGAGAATACCCCTCCACCCCTTCCCAGGTGTCTTCGTAACCTCCACTCGCCTTTATGGCTTCGATAGGTCTCAACCGATCAAAGCTGAGCGCACCGGGAGCTGCGTCACTTCGGCCGGAGAAGAGCGAAGCTTGAAACTGTGAATGTGATCAGGATTCGTTATCGAGAATTGCGCAAAGGGAGTATAGGCCACTCGTGGTCTCTAGATGGCAGTTAAGCAAACACCGGCACTTTTCACACCCCGTGGTTTCGCGTTCGCGTGGACTTGGGCGGCGTGAAGATCGACACCGGTGATAGAAACGCTTGAGCGCAGTTGATACGGAGTGGCGTATAATGTTCAGTTATACCATCTTTCATCCGCTTCAGATTGTAAGTTGTTCACACCTAATTAGCTTTACCGCGATGTACAATATAGAGCTGCTAATTACCACAATAAAAACAAAGTAGCGACATCCAAAGAAAAGAGGATGGTACGAAAAAATAAGTTTATTATTTAAAGTGAACACTTGAGGTGAACGTACGCCGAAATCGGAATGTAATGCGCGGATTTTAAAGGCTATTCTATCGCTGGTTGACCACCAGGCTTCGCTAGTTGACAGCCAGCTGACCGCCAGGTATCATGCCCCCTCATTTCTTTTCTTGCTCACTGCGTGCGAGACTGCAACGGGCAATCAATTCCATTGCGGCGTTTCTAGGAACCCGAGGCCTAGATATATCAGCTGGCAAGTGCGCTGCCATCGCTTTCACAAAGCGTGATGTATCAAATTATGGACTCACCGTTGCAGGCTGCACTATCCCCTATGTTCCGCACCATAAGTATTTGGGTGTGACATTTGACAGGTCTCTGACTTGGTCAAAACACGTCCGCTATATAAAAGACAAGCTTGCGTCCTTCGTCAACATTTTCCGCATGTTATCTAGCAACGCCGGCGGATGCAACGTCCAGTCTCTTCTTCGGCTGTATGACGTCATGTGCGTAGGATTGTTACGCTACAGCCTTCCTGTTCTTCTCCCCCTCTCAAAAGGAAATGCCAGAGCCCTGCAAAGTATGCAAGCGCAGGTCCTGAGGGTGTGCATTGGAGTTCCGAAGACCACATCCACGGTGGGAACTATGGTGGAGTGTCGACGACTGGCACCACTTGCTCTTGGCACGCAGGAGGTACTTCGGGCTCAATTGAGATTTGCAGCACGGCAGCAAGGTCACCCATTAGCACTCAGCTCAGCCACTGAAGTGCGAGACCTTCTGCCTCTGCATTTCCAGCACCCTTCTCCGTCGCTACAACCGCCTTGGATGTACCCGCGTCTGCAAATTACAACTGGAGTGCCCGGCATTACCCGCAAACAGGATATCGCCACCCCTGCCTGAAAGTTCTTCGCCTTGGAACTGCTGTTCCAAAAATACAGGGCCCACACCCATCTATACACGGATGGGTCTGTGACAGCTAGCTCATCGGCTATAGGAATCTGGTTCCCGTCCTCCTGTACCGCCTTCAGCGCAACGCTAAGCCACAGGACGACATCCATGGTCACCGAACTTGCCGCTCTGCGGGCTGCTTTCGCCTACATCATCGAGCAACCAGCACGTCAGTGGGCAATCTTCACGGATCAATGCTTCCCTAGTCATCGTCGACCAAGAAGGAGTAATCAGGGACTGTCTCACATTAACGAACACCAGCACAGAGGAGGCCGAAACTGGCGCCCTTCTATTGGCCGTAAGGTATGGAGAATTCGAAGGAAAATGCCTCCAAATAATTACGGACTCTAAGAAAGCCGTACAAAACATTATAAATGGCCGAATCCACAAAAGGCTCACAAAAATTTTACCTGTAAATATCACAAAGTTCCAAAATATCATTTGGACACCGGGACATGAGGAGCTTGAGGGTAATGAGAGAGCAGACCAAGCTGCGCGAGAACTTACTAACCACTCAGCCAGTAGTCTTAGCTTACTCACCCCTCTCCCAAATACCTTCGGTGAGCGACTCAACATTCAAAGAAGAGCCAGAGCTCTCTTTCCTCCACCAGATAAAAGCTTAACAGCTGCAGAGCATCAGTCTCTTAGACAAATACAGACGAACACCTATCCCAACATCCTCAGGCTATCGAAGATGTTCCCCGAGAAATTCACAAACGCATGTAATAAGTGCGGTGAAATATCCACCCTATTCCATGCATCCTGGGGTTGTCGTACTATATGGCCCTCAGTAAACACCAACACCAAGTTATATGAGCTATGGGAGGCAGCTCTGACCAGCTCTGACCCTGGGGTTCAGAAGTATCTCATCTTTAGGGCCAAGACTGGGGCAGAGGAAACAGGGGCCCTGGAAGAAGGGAACCTACCCTAGTTCAATCAAGACCTTTCAGTTCAAATAAACGTTTCATCTCTCTCTCTCTCACGGATTCTCGGGCGGCCCTTCAGTGCTTAAAATCGTACCCGAAAGAACAGCTTGTTTTAGACATCCATGCATTGCACTTACAAGCTCTAAATGCACACCATCATGTAGAGCTTCAGTGGATTCCTGCCCACTGCGGTATAACTGGAAACGTCAAGGCGGACACTGCGGCATCGATAGCGCATGATCTGCACGGGCCAGTGATACCGACACCGTTCTCCAGAAAAGATGCTTCTGCCCTTGCGTCCAAGGCTGCCTGGAGATTTCAGCGATCCATGTGGGCTGTTGCGCCGCATACTTACGCGTCGCTTCACTCCATAGACCCGCACGGGACCTTTAGGATGCCTGAAGGACTTTCCAAGCATGACGAAGCGGTTCTTCACCGTGTGCGGCTAAATGTCGCTTACACCAATTACTTTCGATTCAAGACGAAACAGGCCGCTTCCCCCTTGTGCACTCTTTGTGACGTGCGCGAGGACTTGAACCACGTGCTATGTGAGTGTACGGGGTATAGAGCCGCCAGAACGTCCCTTTTAGTGTCCTTGGGTCTTCCGCTGTCTAGAGGCCTAACTCTCAGTGACGTGCTAGGCCCTTGGACGAACTCTAAACGAGCATCTCGAGCGACAAAAGCTCTACTGTCTTTCCTGCGAAGCACAGGACTTGATCAGACTTTTTAAACAGGACTCTCTTAAGGAGCGCGTCATCTTAATCACAGTCATTATCATCATCTCTTCATCGATTTCATTTTTTTTATACATCTGGTGTAGCAAGCTAGGCGCCTTGGCCAGGCTAACCTCACCAGTATCATTAAAGACTATTCTCTCTCTCTCTCTCTCACTGCCATTCTGCTTCTAGAGAAATGCCTGGAAAGTGAGTGACCTTGGTCGTGGCGTCCAAAATCTGCGGATGTGGCTCGCCTACCTGGGATATTTTCGTCGCGAATAAACAGAAGCGGGGAATGTGTCAGAACGCCGCCTCTTACGTTCTTTAAGGACTGTTTTGGCTGTTCTTTGTGACTAGATTTTGGCTGTCCATCTGTGACTCGATTCAGCCACCAGGCCAAAATAAAATAGATATTGCACAATAGTCTTGTATACTCAGAGCGAAATCAAAACTTAAAATCACGGTTTATAGGTTCATACTTCTCAACTTTGTTGAACAAAAACAAAACATTACGCAAATATAAGACAGGAAATTAGTACACAAGGGATATTTACAGTGTTCCTTTATCAAAAAATTCATGGATGCTGGATTTTTCGGTAGCAAATGATTTTCTACATCTACCGCAGAAAACCGCCGCCGCCTGTTGCCCGCGCCACCTCCTGGAGGGATATAAAAAGAAGAAACATCCCCCTCGCGAGGGGCACGATCAAATGCAGAGCATTTCTGCGGGGGGGCGCGCCTGCAAGTCGTATGGATTACGTATTGGTTATTGTTGTTGTAATTGTTGTCTTCCAGCGTAGACATTGTCGATGAAGTCGATGGTGAAACGTGCTGTGAACCCCCTGCCGCGGCTATGACGCAACGTGCAGCGGCTATGACGCAACGTGGCGCGGCTATGACGCAACACAATCCAACACAATGCACTTCAATCCAATCCAATCCAATCCAAATCCAAGCCAATCCAATCGAATCCAATCCAATGCCCCTCGCGAGAGAGTGTTATAGCGCCGAAATCGCCACCACGCGAACGCGTGATGCTGACGTCACGATCACGCCACAGATGTTAGCGACCGCAGCGCGCGCGAACGACATATGTTTTAAGCGCGAACCAACCGCGGCGAGAGAGCGCGATGCGAGCGCCCCACCTGTTCTTGCGCGCAAACCTAACGCGGCGAGAGAGGGTGTTGCGCACGTCCCCACCTGTTGTGCGCCCGAACCGAATGCGGCGAGAGAGGGCGTTGCGAGCGGAGAGAAGGCGAGGAGGACGCGGGGGAGAGGGCGCACCTCTGGCCGACGGTTGAATGAGTCAAGGATGTAAGGCACGTTCGTAACCTTCCGTTCTGTGTCGGCTTTGTGGCTCAGCTGGTAGAGCACCGTGCACCTTGCGTTCCGCCCGCAGAGTCATAGGATCGAAACCTGGCGCCGGCAAGTATTTATATAGTGTAGGGGGAGCGATGCGGACGCGGACCACGGACGCCAACGCGGGTGACATCGTGAGTTACTGAAATGCTCTGCATTTAAAAAATCACGCGGCAACAGCAACGAAAGGTTCCACTAGCTAGGTTCCACGTTCTGCTTGGAACGCACGCGGAGCACTTCCACGCCATTCTGTAAACCTTGTAGCTGGCCGCCTCGATTCACGCGCGTCTCGTCCGTACTGCGGCGCTGGCATCGTGGAACCCGTAGAGTTCCTGTATATAGCTCCTCTAGGGGAGCAGAGCTGCGCGTCCATCTGCCATCTTGAGTTCCAGGTCCTGCAGGAAAGCCACCCGTCTCTCATGTAGGAGCTGCCGCTGGGCAGCTGCGCCAGTGGCAGCGGCGAGGAGGAGTGGGAAGAGGGAGCGGCGCGGACCAAAACTGGCGCATGATTGTCGGCTGCTTATTCAACTGGGCGGCGGCCCCTGCCGCCGCTTCCGGAACCACTGATGATCACTTGAGCAGAACTGACTGAATACGTGGTCTTGTGCGCAGAACTGAAAGCGGGCTTTCCTGTCAAACAGGAACCCGCGGCATGTGGCAATCAGACGAGGAACTCTTGCGCTACGGGATATACAGGAACTCTAGGAACCCGGCATGGAGTAGTGTTACGCGGTAAATTCAAATAGCCTTGAGCAAACCTTTAGTGTGTTTACCTTGGGGTGAGCGCGACGGTAAAGGAAAAGCATGAGAAGTGAGCGGGAAAGCAAAGGGGGCATTTTCTTGGCAAATGTCCACAAAGACTATCGTCTTTTGACCACATTTTCAATGAAAGGATTAGATACGCGGCATTTTTTTGCACGTGGTATGAGCCATATTTTTACAGTGACGACGTAGAAACTCTTCCTTTGAAAAGTAAGACGCTTAGAAAAAGTTCGGTATATCTGGACGTAGTTTGACTGAGAGAGATTGTAATGTCGTAAGTGCACCAAAATATGGTCGTTGTAACCGACAGATTGTTATATCTGGGATCTATACAAGTGTGTTCGACTGCAGTAGTAGTACTTTGCCGTAGTGGTTTATATATAAATTCATAGTTTTCTTTCAATTTCGCACTGAGTAAGTACGTGGTTAGGTATAATATTGCGTTTCAGAACGCATAAAATTCGAAAAGAAGTAATCCATTTTCCCATGGGACCCTTGTTAAACATGAAAGCTCTGATCAGATCTCCGGACACATGGCCGGTGCGTTAAACCTGGCTTTCATTGCGTCGAAATAGTTACATGAAAATCGCCAAAAAAAGGCACGGTTCTGGAATGAAAAAAATCCGCATTGATCATAAAGAAGGAGTATAATTGTATACATTTATTTGATATACCACATCTCGGTATACATTTACAGCGTTCGGCAGTGCGTTTACTTGGTGCGCAAAAAATCGTCGGTTTGGTTTTTCTTCGTCTTCGATTGCTGTCTTTGAAGTGTTGACGATCGGATCACGCAATTTTAGCGAAGGTTGAACACACTTCTTGTTTTTGGGCTTTTCGCAATGGTGTTTAGTAAGGGATGCTGAATTTTTTTTTAGTTTGCAGAGATCGCCGGGAGGAGCGGTAACATTTAAAAGCCGATATACGTAGCAAATAATTTAGTGACTTGTCACTACTGGTACGCCTTCCATTTATTGAATTTCCATTTTTTTGATAACAACGTTCACCAGTTTTTCTTGCGGTATTCAGCCTAAATGTTGGTGTTGATACATTCTGCCTCCCGAAATCTCCTCTGCGTACCAAGTAACGTCAGGGCAAAAGTGTGTTATTTTGGCAATGAGATGACATCGGCTATTCTCATCCGCATGGTGGGCGTAACAAAAAAGACGTGCATTTTTTTCTAAACCTTCTGCCTGACGCACTGATGTAGGGAAACATTCACTTGCTAAACAAATAAGGTTATCTGTAAAATAACGTTCAGCTGTTGGAAAATTTTTTCTAGGATTATTGTTAGCAGCAGAACGAAAGGAAGAACCGGGAAAGAAATACATTTCTATTTCTGTGTGATTTAGAACTCTTGCACTTGCGGTTTTACGCTGATACAAAAGCCGAATGACGAGAAGTTAAACGTTCTTAAATTGCAAGCAACACATCTACATTAGGCTCTATGAAAATGTAGAAAAAGTTTGCTTACAATCACGGAACAATCATTGCAAATTTTAGGGTAGGTATGGATGGTTTTTATTGGCGTTGTAAGGCTTAGTGCAAACGTCGATGAACGTGGCACCACCACTCGTACTTTATGACATCGCGCTGAAGAACTTCCGCTAGTGATTGTAATCGTAATTAACTGCAGCGCTTCATAGTCAGTGTCATATTCGTAGTAAAACTGAGCCGTTCTCATCAATGTCTATGATTGTTTGGCTTCAGACTGTCCGTAGGGCTATAAACAGGAGATATGTAAGCATTGACATTTGCTCGAAAGGTCAATCACAAGAATGACCACGGCTTCGACGCAAATGACATTGCCAAATGCTACCACTGAAGAGACAATATTTTGTAGACAAAGAAATATTCCGTATTAGTGGGAACGACTACGGCGAATGTCAAATGTAACAGGTACTTCCATGGGTAGCAATGGGGGTAGGCCGCAGAAGGGAGCCGGCATGTAGGCCAACACACAAGGTATTATTTTCTGCTTGGGAGCAACTGCTGATGCGCTCCATCTGGAAGATGGCGCGTCGTATTGCGCGATGATCAGGAAAACGTGATGCGACGTCACTTTATATGAGATTTCTACTTTTCCTTTATTTGTGGAAAGTGGACCAATACGCAGGTACACGAAAGTTGAAAACTCACAGTCTTAGAAAGCCGTCTCCATGGACATATCGTTTGATTCTTTAAGCGCACCATCAGACTTTTGCGCACTGTATAGCCTCCAGGCCCTTTCCGGTCGTTATCTCAGCAAACCTTATATGGCTAAGGTTTGATGTAATTTGACGTATAAGAACTTTGATTCCGAATGGTGCACGCGTATTTGAAGCCCGAGGCATTCTCCACCGCGATTTCTTGGAAACCAATCGTCCGCTATGGCTGCTGGTACCATGCGGTAACCACCCCTGTCGCCATAAATTCAAGGTTTGATCGAACCTACATGGCTCATCACTGGGATATGAATCTTGGGTAGCTTAATTATTAGCGGGTGGCATTTGCAATACCAAAACTCGACTGAATCATCAAGACTTAATTACCGTGCCACCACTTAAACGCGCTCTTTCAGTGGCTTAGTAAGAATGGGCCCCCTTTTTATGTTCAGCCGTCAGTATGAGTGTGCGCGTATTTGTATGCGTGTTTTAAACGGACAACCACCATCAAGGCTCAAAGGAAGTACAATTTCTTATACTTTCGTGCTAAATTTTGTGTCACCTCAGTGCCTGAAGCTCGCTACCCAGCTTCAAAGAGAAAAACGGCTAATAAATGTTCTTTGAACTTTATTGGCGATATTATTACCCAGTGCGGCCTTCGATTACTTAGAGGTTTGCAAAATTCAGTTTTTTTTTCTAATAGAACGAATGCACATGAATGCGCTGCACCTAGAAACGGGAGAAGAAAGTGTTTACTTCTTAAGAAGACACTTACACAAAGACCGAAGTCTATATTTGTCTGCTGCAACCCGTCTGAATCAATTTTCTTGTGGTGGTTGGTTGCCATGCGTCAACACTAAGAACGCATCCCCACTCCAGAATGTCCAGTGGAAAAAGGATTGTCGCATTACTCATAGCGTGAAGCAAACTTCAGTTCAAACTTCAAATACACTGTAGTTCAAAGCGACTTTAAGAACCCCAAAACCGATGCCGGTGTGTTCGGGGAAAAGCTATGGTGGGAACAAAACCTTGCGTCTCTTCTGTAATCTGAACTAGATTAAACATTGTGCACATGTGGTATTTGTCATATCCTCGAATAAATTTTTTTTAAACTTAGAGTATTTCTCTCAATTTCAAGCTGTTGTATTGGTAGACAGGTTGGGTTTCGGCATGTGGTTGTCCTTCGAACGGGTAATCCTGAATACGCACCCCGGTATTCCCTCCGCTCGCGTGGGTTCTACTCATGCTCGAGCACACGATGCCCTTCGATAGACAAGAAACCACGCCCTAGTTACTTCCCACATGTGCAGATCGTATAAATGAAAGTATTCCTCAATATTTCTGATGTGGGTAGTAATTACGATTTATATTTGAAAACGGGTAGCGTTCGTTTGGTCTTGCAACCCCATTAGGGTGTGACACTAATCTGAGAAACGGTGACTCGCGTGACCATTAACCCGTCAATTCAAGTGCGCAAGTTGGATGCGATATAGTCGTGACTGATTCATATGCGAAATCATAAATGAACGCGGGTGCATCAAATTACTGCATTTTGTGCTTAAATATGGCAAGCAATTGGCACAGTGTCCCTACAACGCCATTTGGCGCTTGTGACCAGCTGCTGAAAGGCACATTTCACACGTCTGCGGCGACCCCGTCAGGTCTTAATTTGCATGTGTGCGTGCGTCATTGGTAGAATGTTAAAGCATAAACCGGTCATTTTGCAAAAAAGCCAGCGTGTGGCGTTGGTGTCTGGGGCAGGAAAACAGCTCTTTCATATAGCTTTTCTTGACTTTACCATCTCTGCTGTAATGCGGCACTCCGTTCACGGTGCACGACAGGGAATGTATCTGCCTAGCACGAGGTAGCGGGTTCCATTCCCGGCCGCGGCGGCCGCTTTTCTGACGGAGGCGAAAAGCAAAAAACGTCCGTGTGTACGAGATTTCGGCGCACGTTAAAGATCCCCAGGTGGTCAAAATTACTCCGGAGCCCTCCACTACGGAGCTCCTCATCGCCTGCGTTGTGTCGGCGCGATAAAACCCTACAATCAATCGAATGTATCTGCCTCTGTCTTCTCCACAGCTCTGAGAAAGCTATGAGTCAAACATATGAAAGACCGATGGTTTCGGCGCCTTGTGGATGCGTTTTATAGTGTGAGCTTTGCAGCAGAATTAGAAACACAAATTAAGGACGGCACACTTACGCTATGAAGAGCCGCTTGGACAGTGCAGTATTGCACTGGGGTTATAAGGCCACAGTAACCTTCAACAGATATTTTGGGCAATCATTTAGTAGCGTTCACACGGAAATTGGTGCCTACGCATTCAGAAGTAAAAAGTTCTTACGTGTCTTCAGGTTTTTTTTTGTTTGCATATATTATGGACACAAGAAGCTCAGGGGAATTTCGCTGCTAGAAATTCACTAAAAAACGTTCACATTTGGCCGAATAATGATAGCACAATGTCATTTAGGTTACTTTAGTTGCCTCAGTAGAGCAAAAAATAGCACCTATTATTACCGCCAGAAAACAAACCTCTCCAATTTTTTTCAGACAATTATTTATAATTTTGTTCCTAGTATCATGAAGGTCGGGAACCGTGTCGTACAATGCGAAAGTACGCTCAGCTGTATTCCCCGTATCAGGCTCATGGTGGGCGGGTATTCCTCTCAATAAACATACCAGCACCTTGACTTCAGTGTCGTTTCTGGGCAATGTAAAAAATTGATGTTTATTTATTTTTATTTATTTTTATTTATTTATTTACTTATTTATTTATTTATTTATTTATTTATTTTGTTACAAGACGACGACGAGGATGCGAACAAGGAAGAAGAAGTAGGGCAGGCGCGCAGCCAGCGCCGGTCGGTGTCATGGCCGACATCTTGTAAATAGTGAGAATACATTGTTCGACCATATCATGGTTCACGTCCTTTGTCCTGCCACCACGTAACATGTTTGGTGGAGTGTGCGGGGCGATCACCTTCATCCTGGCCCACAGCACCTCGCCGTCTTGACTCCTGAAGCGATCTTCTCCAGGTTCTTGGAACGCGTCGGCATGCCCCGGCCCCCGTGAGCCATCACGGCATCTGTTACCCAGCCCGAGCCCCAGCCTATGACGAGCCGAAATCAGTCGAGACGTGAGAAGCCGCGACCAGACGAGACGACGATGCCAACCCCCTGCCCTGTACCACTTGTAAAGGGGAATAGCAGTCACAATGGTAGTTGATCGTGGGGGTTATTTAAGGCGTAGCGTAAGGCAACGTGCCGAGCGTAGGTCCAGCCGGTATCAGCTCGTGAGCGTGAACGTCCGAGTCGGGCCTTCGTCGTCTTCATGATAATCCTCAGGGCATACCCGATCGGGCAAATGGCGCTTCGGCATCTAATATTGTTGTGCAGCGTTAACTCTTCTCGTTACAATTTATTTATTTATTTATTTATTTATTTATTTATTTATTGAGTTGTTGTATTTAAAAGAAGTTTTTATTGCCGGTATGCGTAATGTCAAACAATTTCATCCGTCTTCAGTAGGTCAGAAGTGGCGCTGAGCACGAATACCGCATTAACTCGCATAATGATCGCACTCGCGTAATGCTCGCACCCCTGAAGCTTGCCGTCAAAATTCGATTTTTGTTTTAATTTGCCGCGCAATGAACGTCCCCTAAACTTGCCACAGCAGTATGTCGTATGTGTGCCTAGTGTAGCTGATGATGGTCGTGCTTATCTCCGTTTCCTTACCTTTTGAAGCGGACATGGCTACGTTATTGCTGCAGATTTGCCGATATTAGCGATATCGGCAAGCATAGGTTCAATATTGCTGAGGGAGACATTCTCACTAAATGCACATAATGTACTCACAAGAGAAAGAAAAAAATGCGCTCAGCTTGCTGCGTCGGCCGCCATGTCTGTTTTCATGTCCCGCCCTGTGACAGCGGCAACCACTTATTAGTCGCGCTGTTACCTCGCAGCAAACTCTTTCTGGCGCGATCCGTAATTCATGAAAACATTGCATTTTGCGTCACTTTGCAAAGCTGGTGGCAGCGGTGTGCAGAGTTTTATTATGTTTTTATTTATAATTTTTACTACGTTCTTGACACATATGGTACAAATTGTGACCCCCAACTTGCGTACCTCTTCTGTGCTCAAAAGTTTTTCGCGAAAAATTTACCACGTGTAATGAACGCACCCATGAATTTGCATCAAATCTTTTGGAACAAAAGTGCGATCACTATGCGAGTGAATGCGGTATATATATAGACGAGGTAAAGCGGCCCATGCCGGCAAGCGTGAGCCAGTGAATAGATGTCAGAATGAAAACGAACACCTAATACACAACTTCGTAGTTTGACGGCGTCTGATAGACGAAATGTTAGAGGCCATGTATCATTCCACGATGGCGCACTGAAGTGCCGGTGGCGGTGGCTGGCCGTTTCCCCCCCCTCCCCCGAACGCGTATGCCACATGCCTATCCAAAACAAGTGATTGGATCTTTATCTGCTGCCTTAGTACCCGCCGTTTCCAGTCCTGTATTGTTCTTACTTGGTGCGCAGGGGTAGTACGCAGCCTTATCTGAGACCCACCGGTGGTCTCTACGGGGCGGGTGCGTTGCCCTGGCGCTAAGGGAGGAAAAGCGGAGGGCGCCTCCCACCGCTCGCGTTTTGCTGCGGAAATTTCATTTGCAGGAGCCCCGTGATTTGCGTGCAGACCACCCTGCCGTTCGCGGACGCGCACCCGTTGGTGTGTCAGGCGACACGAGAGAATCACAGCTCCTATTTTTCAGGACGTGTTGCACTGGTGAAATCCGGGTTAATTTTTTAATGTGTCTGCCTACGGATAGTAAAAAAAACATTAGCAGTTGGCTCCGAACTTCGAACATTGTTAGTTTTTATTATTTCACTATCTTGAAATATTATGGCCAATCATTCTTCCTGTTCCGGAATCCTGGCTACCGGTAGAATGCTGTGTATACATTAAAGCAACGCTCTACATATACGTGCTAATTGCTTTTCTTGCCAAACATCGCATAGGGTGACATTATGACGGCATTTCGTGTACAGGTGGTAATGGCTTCTTTGAGACAAGTGCTAGTTAACTGCTCTTAGAAGAAATACTGCCTATTAAATTAATGCAGAAGGGACTACCCAATTCACATTGTTATATGTTTATGGGTTAATTTTTTAGCCAAAGTTTTCAAAAGTTTGTTCTAGTTTCTGTGTCTGTTCTTGTAAACCTCCTCAACCAGGGCGGCCCTTCAAATACGCAGTTGCCTTGCTCGTTTCTGCACCACCAACGCCGGCAGATGCACTGGGGTGGGTCACACGAAGATGAGCAAAGCGAGGGTGGTGGGTGCCCGCACTTGTGCTCGCCACACTTTCCACACCGGCTCCATCGTTCACCACAGCGACAGCCTGCGTAAACCGTAAGTGCTAGCATTGCTACCAAGTTTGCTCAATGAGGCGAGCCCTGATGATCTTTGCATGATCATGCTATATAAGGCTGAGGAGTTATTCTGAATTCACGATTTATCTTTATAAGGGCGTGATGGAGCTTTATTAGACATTTATTTTAAGATATCGTCATTAAGGATTCTTTATATTAGTTCAACAAAAAAATTATCCAGGGACAAAAATACTCCTTTAAGAGCAAAATCGTCTTACAGAAGCTGATAAACCAACACATTATTGTATTTATTGTGCACCATATTTGATGAACATCGAGAGTTATGTTCCTTAAGCGTTTTACAACTGCTGAAATTGTTATGTAACGTACACACATTGCAAACAAGATGTCTGTGTATTCCTATTTTTGGAAGAAGTTCTCTGAGAAGGAATACTTACCAAAGTGGCTAATCTTGAATGCTCGGGATGCATCATGGCTGTATGATTTAAATTCGCCCTATATTCCGGCTCTAATTGGATAACTCAGATTTTCCTGTGATTCCTGTGTCTGAGGCTGTCTTGAGATTTATTTTGTTTCGGATTTGGTTTGCAGTATTTTTTTCTCTCTTTGTTGCGTTCTCTTGCCGTTCTTGTTACCTAAACCCCATTCCGTCCGAACCCCGTCGACACCCGTGTAAACAGTATTTAGGAGTGCAAATATAAAAGCCGAAGGGACCCCACGAGCTGAGAGTTAGAAATTTCAACATGGTTTTGTTTTGAATACTAATTACCTCAGTACATACAATATAAAGTTTAAGATGCACGGTGTCCACATCCCAATAGATCTAAAAGTGTGAAGCAATTTACTTCATCAGTGTATTTTTGTTTTGTTCCCGCACCCAAACTCCACCTCGGAACTATTCCAACTTGCCCAGGTATTCAGAAACGCTCTGTTGACATAGTTACAAACTATCATTGCACTACTGAAGCAGAAAACCAGAAAAAGGGGCCCAGCTAAACACTATAGTAAAATATATCGTCGATTGTGTCACGCAGACACACCCTTTGTCTGAATATTTAAATCTGATTGCGAGTCAGATTACATTCGTACATTCAGACACTCAGAAAAATAAAGACTTAATCGAATCGAATTATGGCTCTCGTCTCGCATGGGAGAAGTGCACCTTGACTTTAAACCAAACGAGAAGCACTTTCCGGTCACCGACTAGCCATAGTCTTTACAATTACCATTGGCTTTGGCTAATCAGGCAGAGATAGCAGTTGGCCGGTTGTGTAAATATGAAGAAGGGTGACCCCATGCCATTGTCCAGCAAGATAGCAGTTTACCTGTAGTCTGGGCCAACCGGTCAAACAGCTTCCCCTCACTGACTAGAGAGAGTCACATTTTGACCTAAACGAAAGCACTATTTTTTCATAGGGCAGGTTCTAAATGGCCGTCCCTATATGTCCGGAAATGCACGCACTCTTATTGCACTGGCCACCTAACGTAAGACTGAAGGCACCTACCAAGTTGGTTTCAAAAGAAAGTCTTCGTTTACGATACCCATTTTAGCCGTTTTTCGGTGCCTACAGATGCCTTAATTGCTGATAAAGCGCTAGTTGGACGCCGATAAAAAGTGCGCCGAACAGCGACAGCAGTTATTGTGTATGTTACGGTATAACCAAAGCAAGTGAGGCAGCGGTAATTTATAGTAATATACAAACAACTGTCTACTACGCTAGCCGCCGCGGTGGCTCAGTGGCTAAGGCGTTGCGCTGCTGAGCACGAGGTCGCGGGCTCGATTCTCGGCCGCGGCGGCCGCTTTTCTGATGGAGGCGAAAAGCAAAAACGCCCGTGTGTACGAGATTTCGGCGCACGAAAGATCCCCAGGTGGTCAAAATTAATCCGGAGCACTCCACTACGGCACGCCTCATCGCCTGCGTTGCGTCGGCGCGTTAAACCCCACAATCAATCAATCTGTCTACTACGCTGCAGTGTATTGAGCGGTCGGTCCGTTTTGGTCAAATCAGTCATGCTTTCCAGAACTCCCACATTCTTTGCAGATCCGAACCACTAAACAAACTGTTTTGTCATAGAAATTCTTGAACTTTATTGACGCTTTATTGAAGAAAACCATTGATATTTTGTGTCCCCGAGAACGTTGGTATCAGGCCAACCTCTCGTGCATTGCATGCACGCTTCCTGGTAATGCGGTACCGCCGCCGCATCACAATGATGATCGTGATGATAACAGTCCCTCCGTTGTATCGGGACGGTGGTTGTTACCAACTGACTAGCCTGTGTTATTCTCCTTCTTTCTCTCCCTTTACTAACTTAATGGGTTAGCCCCCTCTCCCTCTGGTTTTGAATGCCCATCGCTCCCTCCCGATTCCTGCCCTTGCACACCTGTTTACCCCCCCCCCTTCTGTTCTAAATTATAATTCGGAATACTACCATCCTGTGTCCCACTCTCTTCCCTACATTTTTTTCACCATTACTCCCACCGTCTATTCGTCGCCTCTACGGCCCTGAAGTTGAGGCTCCCCCTCACACCAAAGCAAGAAGCCTCCGTCAACGTCGTTTACCCATCGTCCCGTCGCAGTCGTATCTATATGCAGTCTATGACAGTACGCTATAAAAAATGTACTATTACCGCCATCTAACGACAGCCAGCGAAGATATTGTGTAGGACAAACGATTTAGCCACTTTCGGTACCAGCTTCGCGGTATAGCCAATGGTGGCTGCAGCTTTCGTCGAGTTTTCGCCATTATATTCCTCATTTAAGAAAACGTTACTCGTCAGACTATTATGGTGCTATCGGTGAGCTAATCTATCCATCAAGAGCAACTTGCGTTTTGACTTCCGTGTCTTTTTAGTTACATCACCCAAAAAACGAGGCAAAACAAACTCTATAAATTATACCCAGCGCCACATCTAAGGTGGTGCACACCATATTTAGGGCGGTGCACACCTATGATGCCTTTCACTTTTTCCCCACAAGGTACAACTGGGGGTATTTTAGTTATCCCTCGAACTTCAAAAGTTATACTTGAGTGAAATAAATCCACGTTCAGGTGCCAGAATTTTGTTTTCTGGCCTCTGTAAATTTTTTCATGACTACTAGTCACCACTTTTTGAAGGCTTGCCTTCGGACCCAATAGCGACCAAATGCGTACTCTGTTTCACGCTATGAAGGAGCGCAGTATCTTAGAGGAGATGTTTTAACTTTTTATAATATTTAGAAAATACGTTGTATGCAGATACTTTGTGGCACAGCAATTAAGGTGGCTGATATTCTTCTATATTCCGGTTTTTTAACTACAAAGAGTTGTTACGAACAAACCGTGCAAATTTGTATTCTTTGAGTCAATACATTCATCTAAAACAACCCAACATGACGCTAAATAAAAAAAAGGTTTTGTTTAGTAACTCCGTACACTGGGGTTGAACGTTTACTTTAGCAGCACAAACACGGCATGTTGGACTACAGTGTGCTTTCTGCCTTTTGCTTAACTTTTTGTATAGCAAGTTTTCGCGTTTCAGCAAATTTTAACAGCTGTTTATATGGCAAGAAAAAGTGGTACTAACGTTGTCTGCCTCCACGACTGAAAGGATAAAACAGGAACCACGGTGCCACTAGAGCCCATAACTGGGGCCTGCCTGGGTTAACTGGCAAGGATGGCTCATCAGGTGCAGGGGTAGTTGCGGTCGGTGAGCCACTACTTGACGATGAAAGGTTTCGGGGAGAACTAGGTTGTGAGGGTGCTTCTTCTGCTTCTGCAAAATCCGCTGACACTGCTGCGACAGTTAACATGCAGCCTAACACAACAAATATACAGTAGCTGAAAGCAGCCATGTTTTTCTGAACGCGCGATACCTTGAACAGAGAACTTCACTCTGTAGTTTTGATCAGTCTGTGTATAATAGCGTCTTGTAAGGCCGCAATTTTATACATTCTTCTTTTTCTATGCGTCTTGCGTTCTGCACACGCAGACCCTGGTTCGATTTTTTGTTATACACATATGGCGCGTGCGTGGGGGCTGTCAGAGAAAACATGTGTATTCAGAACTGCGCATGAGGAACAACTGCCTTTTTTAAATTCTTGTGCCTAGGAATAAAGTGTAGGCTTCCGTTGCTGATATAAAATTTTTATTGTACGCCGCAAAAACAATGCGGATGCTCGAATTTTTAGTCTTCTTCCGACAATGCTGCAGGTTGCAAGCTACGTGGCATTGTTCTACTTCACAAAGACACTGAAAGTGATGTTTCTTTTCATTCGTGGCAGTTGGGGCAATCCGTAAAGTTCCAAACATATATCCTTTAGTGAAGAATACCGCTGTTTGAGACCGGTCTCTTTCCTCTCGCTAGTCCCAATTAGTAACTTAGCCAACCGCCACGCAGCGTCTTGCTTTTCAACACATGACCTCTTGGCCAACATCTGCAAAGAAATAGTGGAGACACTGGCAGATGGTGAACAAGTATCACTTTGGGAGATGCCGGAGCGCCATCATATTATTTTCTGCTTTAGTGGCCGCTCTTGTTTTTTTTTTTCGAATGATCATCTCGCACCAGAGCAGCCTTCATTAAAGCTTTAATTTAAACATGCAAGTTTTCGTAATAAAGGAAGTTTTCGAAAGCTACTGAGGCGACAGCGCAGAAAAATATACCCAAGGGCAAAAAAGGGGCACATGCAGCGCTATCTCGTTTTGCCCTTGTGTGGTTTTTGCGCTTTATCCTGAGCAATTTTAACCTTCAAGCCTAGCCTAAACGTTATTTCGGAACTAAAAGGAGCTGCCACAAAGGTTTCAAGATTTTTTCCTGTGTGGGAGCGATTTATTACTATTTTACTTTGGGCCAGCTACTGAATACATATGATGCAAAGATAATTCCTGCTTATAACAATGTCATATTTCAGTGCTGCAATACCATAAGTTGTGAGCGCACATCAGCGCTGGCGCAGCACACAGAACGTAGCACTTCCTCCGATTAAAGCTGCAGATACAAACTGCCGCCTCTGAGGATGCCGGGATATTTCGCTACAAGCTCCAAGAATAAAGTACGGTATTAACATGCAGTATATATTTAATCTAAAAGAAGTAACTTTTTGTAACTTACACAAATTTAATTCGCCCACGAAGGGCGTTAGTTTCTCTAGCACAAGGCGAAAAGTTTGAAGCACTTGCAGCAGTAACACGACAAAACTTAACAAACGTATACTATTGCAAAAATAACTGGGGATAGGTAGGTAAAATTGTACGATCAGACAAAACTAGTGACCCCACTAAAATCCTGTAGTCAGTATTGTAAGTGATGGCTCTCGTTCACGGCCGGCTGACGCAAGAAGACGTGTTTGCGACCTCATTTATATAGGTAGTAAAGTGTTCTCAGTGGCAACTGTGTGATTGTTGATTAGTAAGTAGGTTTTTTTGTTTGGCCTAGAACTTATACTCCTGTTATATTTCGTGTGCTTCTGCAAACCCTACAATAAGGCTCTAGGGCCATCTTACAACCTGATATGAGGGTGTGCACATCACGGCTACGTGTGGCAATAGGGATAGGCTGAGGCCGCAGCACAGCATACGAATAAAGTCAGCACGCACAACAGCTACAGTTGAGCACACAAATGAACTCCGCAAGCAACCCAGTGGGATGCACGAACACAATGGCTATATACTCACGCTACATTACAAATACACCTCAGTTTGTATCGGAGTCGGCGGGCTTGTCGCAAAAATAAAATAATTTAGAGCTAATTTTAGAATTAGGCATTTTATTGTTAGCATATGCAAGTAAGCACGCAGATTTGCACAATCATTTTAATCGTGATGAGTAGTGCAAAAGGTGCTGCAGTTACTTTGTTCAATAAAGTACAGAATTTCAATACCTGCAAAACAGTCATTGCACACACACTCAACACATTCAAAGAAGAGTATTCGTAATTAAAGCGACGTTTTCCTTTTTTTTTTGTGGGAAACTTTATTCCACAAACAGGAGTTATGTAGAAACCACTGGTTGGAATAATTGCTCCAAAGGCTAGTGGCCGCTTTAATGTAAAAATTACAAGCCGCTGGGCATAGAAGGGTTAAGAAAAATTTATACATATACAACACTACTTATCTTACAACTATAATTGAAACTGTTCACAGGATACAGGCAAGATATACAAGAAAAAAAGACTGTTTCAGTAGATTTTAGTGGTCACTGTAAACTTTTTGCTGTTTTCACATGTATCGGTGGTTTGTTCTCCATATTTTTACTCTACTGAACACGATCCGGTCTTAACCATATACATTGTAACAATTGTGAAGGTTGAAATTATAATTGGAGGCTGGCTTTATACTACGAGAGGGTAAGGCGAAACGGCTTCATGAAAGGGAAGAATTGGTTTTTAATTATATGGTTTATTAACGTGAAAATTTTCTAATTGCGCATGGACCAAAATGAATGTACATGATTTTCCTAAAAAATATAATCCTAGAATGGCCGGAATTAGTAGTTATCGCTGTCAATGCGTTACACGCAAGTAAGGCATTGAGTCACATGCAGCTAAAACAAACCTAACCAACTTCAGCGGCAAGGTGCCTCCTTAAAGGCCCCATAGGCATTTTGGTGTTGCGGTTCGAATAGTTTGAGAAGTTAAATCAGCCCGCTAGGGTGCATTTCTGGTAGCTCTATAGCGAAAAGCCGAAATGTAATTATGATGGGCGCCGTAGCCCTATTTTGCGAAGCGGCCTGTGCAAAATTGCAAAATAAGCAAGCAATTCGCTCGGAGGTGCCTTTATCTTCCATTGCCTTGCGCAGGCACGTAAAAACGATGAAAGACCGTAAAGCAACACGCTCGCCGAAACGCGATATGGACAACCTAGAGTAACCACAACCCTAACCGGCTCAGCCAGCGTGAAGTAATTAAAAAATAAATTAAAAAGAACGAACGTTTTTGCTAGGCAGGGGTCAAAGTTTTTTGGCGTAGTTAGAGAAGAGCTTCCGCAGCATCCGACACTAACTTACAAAGAGAAAAACTCTAAATAGGTTTATTGCTACGTCGGAAACGCCATGCCCATACCAGGCTAGGAATAGAACAACAGCCTGGGTGACACAAGTAGCATCGCCAAAATTTCAATAGTTCTACAATCTTTGGGCACACATAAAAGTACAACCACTTGCCGGGACCTCCCGACGAAGGGCTACCTAGGTATATAACCAGGTTTCAAGTACATATTACGAAAATGGAGTCTTTGTACCCGTGTAACGGACCCAATGTATTCCGATATTAAAGCCCATGGCTGCCTAAGGTTTGCGCATGTCAGCGAAAGGGTCACCGTGTTAGGCGGGGGGCAAGATAAGCAGTTTTTCGGCTTAGGATGGTATCAAAATGAGAGTAAAAACTTTATTGCAACTTCAGCGGCCTTTCGGTTAGCTCATCTTTATACCATCCATTTTGAGTATGGCCCTTCCTACGGCCATAAAAAAGAGTAGTTTAGGTTATTCTTGTTGCAGTAAATTCATTTGGGACGACGTGACGGCTCCGAAGAAGGGAAAACCTTCGTCGGTTTCTGGACTTGCCAAGCCAATGGGAGCCCGTGACAAACAATCCGCACCGTTGTGCTTCCGTCCCGACTTGTAGACGCCCATCATATTGTACTCTTCCAGGCGGAGGCTCCATCTTAAAAGGTCTCAAGAGGGGTCTTTCAGACTGGCCGTCCAGCACAGGGAGTGGAGGTCGCTGACCACTGTGATGCTCCTTCAATAGAGGTATGGCCGGAACTTGCTGATGGCCCAGATTGCGGCTAGACACACCTCTACGGCTGTTGAGTAATTCGTGTCATCTCTTGAAAAAGTTGGGCTACAATAAGGTAGCATTCGTCCTGCTCAATCCTGCCACCGAAAATTATAGCAGTAAGACCGACGTTACTGGCGTCTTTTTAGATTGTTGTATCTGCCATTGTATAAAAATGAGAGTCTACTCGGGCTCTTCAAGGCAGGTCTCGCAGGACATCGAAGGCCGTTCCTTTCTCTTCTTGCCAAGAGAAAGGCATGACGTCATTTGTCAGTGTTGTAAGTTGCTCGGCAATGTTAGAAAAAGTTTCCACAGAGCGCCTGTAGTAAGCGGACGGGCCCAGAAAATGCCTATGAGGCTTTTCGTCGGCTGGCCTTGAGAAAACTGCTACACATGGCGTCTTCTCAGGGTCAGGTAAGGCTCCTTCTACACTGATTACGTGTCCTAGGAATATCAGCTCTTTGCAGCTAACATTTTTCTTAGGTTTTACAGTCAAGCACGCTGTTTTGCCTCTAGTATTAGCCGCAGCCCGCGTAGATGTTCTTCAAAAGTCGAGGTGAAGACGACATCAATCAGGTAGACGAGAGATGACTACGATTGCAAACTCATTGAAATGTCGCCGGTGTTGAGAAAAGACCGAACGGAAGCAGTTTGAGCTTATTAAGCCCATCAGGTGCAACAAACACAGTCTTCTCTCACTTCCTCTCACCAACGACTATCCGCCAGAACCAAATTTTGTGATTCAATGATGGGAAGTATTCGGCCGGTCCAACGCCTCGTCGATGCGCGGAACTGATTATACATCTCGTTCTGTCACACGGTTCAGCTTGCTGTGATCAACGCAGAAGCGGAGAGTTTTATCTTATTTTCGGCGAGTACAAAATGGAGTGCGCGAGGACTTGTTGATAGATAAATTACGTCGTATTGTAATATTTCCTCTACTTGAATACTGATGGCTCAGCGCTCCTTGTAGGATACGCGTTACGGGTGTTGGTGTATTGTGTTGGTCGTTTCGTCAACGATGATTCGATGTTTTGCAACAGCTGTTTGCCATACCTTTGATGAAGGAGCGAAACATTCGCGGAATTCCACGAGCAGGTCTGTCAGCCTTTGTTTCTGTTGTGGTGACAGGTCTAGACTGATACGGAATACGACGTATTTCGGAGCCAACGGTTTCTGCAGTGTGTCCCCACAGGACACAATTTTTTTAATCGAACATCTCGTGCATAGAAGCGATGGTGTTTCTTTTCGGGACGTGTTGGAGTCGTTCACAAATTCGTCAGTACTATGTACGCATAGCTATCTTGCAAGCAAACCAGGCACCTCGCAACGTAATCTTCTCCTTCTAGAAGCACATAAACCTTGCTTTTTACCAGCGTTCACAGCTTGCAGGGAAGTCGCCTTTTACAGAAGTCACAACACTATTCCTCGCGGGCACCACTAGGTCTTTGTCCACTATACGGAGTGCGAGTGCTTACCCTATTTCCGGGTCGTTTGCGGCGATGGCTCCTTTTTTCGAGAACATTACAGCAGGCGTCCGCATGTGAATGATGGCTCTGTTCCTTTTTAGAAAGCCTATTCCTTGTGTAACGTTTCTCGCAATGTCCAAGAATACAATAAAATCACCGACGTAGCCCCAGACACGGACACCAACTCGAGCCGTGCAGAGAGATACCTGCAGGGAAAAATTACACCATGAGGAGGATGCAAAGCATCATAAGGGATCTGTGTTAGTTCCATTGTGTTGCCGTTATGTTGTTTCATTCATCGGAGAACGAATGGGAACGTAGTGTCAACCCCCATGTAGTGTCAGAGAAATGAATAGAAATGTAGTAGAGACAGCGGAGAGACCGATACCGGCGTTACCTGATCGATCACTTCCTGGTTCTCGTCTTTCTTTATTGCATGCTCATGCTCCTACCCCGCTGCCCGCCCTCTCCGTTGTCTTCTGTGGTATAGCTGCAAGGCGCGTGGCGCTTCCCGCCACAGCTTTCCCACGGGAAATTCAACATCCTCCTCTAAAGTTTTCAGTTACTCGTTTCCGTTGACGTTCAGCTTCGCGTGCCTTCGTTGTATCAGTAGCTTCTTGACGTAGTTTGAATGAGTCAAGGACATAAGGCGCGTTCGTAGCCCTTGCTCGTGTACCGGTTTTGTAGCGCTGTGGGAAGAGCGCCCCGTACCTCCCCTTGATGCCAGAGAGTCGCGGGATCGAAAGCGGGCTCCGCTATTTCTTTTTATATAGTGTAGAGAGAGAGGTGCGGACGCCGGACGACGGAGGGTCGACTAAGAGATGCTTTTAATTTAATAAGATGGTTGCCCGCCGTGCAATTGGGAGGCCTATTTCACTAAACTTTCTTGAGCCTCTTTTAAATGTTGATTCTTATAACAGAGTCGTCCACCCCGTGTACACTAGCGCAGTCACGTCACAATCATTGATTGTCACGGCGGGATCAGGTGTGGCTCCTTCCCTGCAATTGTCTGGTTACTTCGGTTCCGCTGCGTGTCATGGGGAACATAATACCAGACCATTGCTGGCTGCTTTATCAGCGTCCCCTACTCCTGAGGTCGCTGGCCTCAGTTTATCCTACGCGGACGGAACGACCGATGCCCCGGAAAGCTAGACGGTCGACGAGGGCTCGGCGACATGTAACGGTTACACGATGCCGTCCTGGCTGCCCGATTAGTGCAAGCAGTTGGCGCTTCGAGTGCAGACATTTATTCCTGAATGTTAGCTGGGCGTTTTTCATTCGGGGGGGGCACGGCGGATCCAGAGGAAAACCGCAAAGTCCCAGACGAGAATACGGGAACGTCTTGTATATATGGCCATCTTCACCTTTTTGACAGTGGCTGCTAATCTGGTGCACGCCAAGCGTCTGCCCTGCGGATGACAACCTTTCCAGCAGGAGATTCGGGCCGGTTTTCAGGCTGTCCAGGAGTAATAACGCCTTTACTGGGCTCACTATACGTCGCGAGTGTGGTGACGGCGACACTGCCGGAACGTACGGAGCGGCTTGTTGCAAAGCTTCTGCATATGTTGTAGTGTTGCTTGACGGCGTGTGCAGATCACTCTCCCCTGGTTATTCAGGCGCTTACCGTACTTCCTGTCGAATAACTTGTTCTAGAAAGAAACACGTAAGTGAAGTCGGAGCCGGCTGCTGTAGGGAAAGTTCTTCACCAACTACTGGACCGATGACATTACCCAAAGGTCAAGACTGGTATCCCAAGCAACAGACAGCATGTTCGCCGAAGCGCAGTGGTCGTTGCGGTCCTACTGCCTGGCGGGCTGCTCGAGGGTCTTTTCTATGGTCGGCGCTTCAGGAGTGAATTTGGTGACGTTCCGCAGTGGGTTGCGGACAAAACGAGCAAACAATTACTCGTTAACGCCTCGCATGAGGCGAGGCAGCTTTTTTTCCTCGGTCATGCTCGGGTTCGCCCTTCTGAAAAACGGCCCACGTCCTTACATTACACGGTCACGTTCTTATTTATACGTTCTACTGAGCAATGCCGCGCTGTCTCAGCCTTTTCTATATGGTTCTTGCGCACGTACGTAGGCAGAAACAGGAGCCAAAATTTATCGCAGTTTCCAACCTCGTTTCATTGGTTTACCAAGTCTTTTTTAGTCGTCCATCGTGATGTAAACATTGTGCATATTTTGACCTGGTACCACCCGTTGATCTTCGTGACTCGCTCATACTGGTGGAGCCAGTCATTTCCATCTTCAAAGATGCAGCCATAAAAAAGTTTGCGGTGTGCACATCTAATCAAACAAGACCTTACCTGGCATAATGTTGTCGTTTGCCTCCGTTGCCATGCTCGTGATGCGTGTTGCTGTTATCCTTGTTGCCGGGGCAGCAGTCCAAACTCGTGAGAGGCGACCTGAAGTCGACTACTTACGCGTTAACTGAGAGGCGCCAGCTCCTTGCCCGAGACTTGGTCTTCGATAAAGCTGTCCTCAGCGATGCATGCAGGTGTAGCAGCATCAACGAAGACGAAGACGATGAAGCACCACTCTGAGGCTCACTGCGCGAACCTCGTGGCGCAAGCGGTCCGTGCTCCCAGGAACTGTGAGCGTTCGGCTAGGCATAGCTGCCGCTGGCCCCTCAACTGCTGACGTGTTCAAAATATGAGTTGTTAGGTGGCTCGGCGTTTTCATTGCCTCGTGTTGCCACAGAATTGGTGACCACGGACATCGGACACCATAGGTCGGCAAACTCACAAATGAGTGCACTCACACCCCCCCCCCCTCACCACTCACGAGTGAGTGGTGAGTGAGCTTCGCCGTCGTTTTGGCCTGGTGACTGCGAGTGCGAGTGAATGCGAGCACCACTCATGGTGAGCCCTGTTCACCAATCGCGAGTGCGAGTTCCACTCGTGGCGAGCCATGCCCAGCACTCACGAGTGCGAGCGCCACTCGCGGTGAAGGAACTCGCCACTGGTGAGTGCGAGTTCCACTAGCGGCGAGCCCCGCTCAGCACTCGCGAGTGCGAAAGCCACTCACGGTGAGCCCCGTTCACCAATCGCGAGTGCGAGTTGCACTCGCGGTGAGCCCCACTCGTCTTAGTGCAAGCTTCGCCATTTCTTTATGTGGAGCTTTTATTCCTCGCTGATGGCGTGGGAGCCTGAGTAAAATCCCTGTAGGAAAGCCAACTTTGCACAGTGGGTTTCAGAATACGATGATGATGTTAGGCAAAGGAACATCAAGCGCCTCAAGAAAAACCTTTCACTTGGTGGGGATTGAACCTGGGTTTCCTCCGACATGAAACCGACGTCATGCAATTGCGCGATCCTAGCACAGTTGAATCAGTTTCGATTTCAATCTTGAACTTTGACTCAGGGTGGACGGGGGAAAGATTCGCGCTTATTTTCTCGTAATACAGGCTTTTTTGTCGGTTGGATCAAGTTCATAGGAGTTATTGATTGTTTTGGGGCATTTCTCATGGCCAATGTGAAGCTTATGTCTTAAAACACCCAATTTTTTTTTCTCCCTTCAAGTAATGTAGTGGTGTCGGTGTCATTAGGGCCGCATTGAAGGTCTCCGAAAAATGGAACGATTCATGTGGTTACAATAACGGCGGAGTTTAAACTCCCTGCTGTAAAAAAACTGTCAGTTGGAATGCGAATTAGCTGTGGTTGTGAGTGCGCGTGAGTGGGTGATGGGAGTGGCGAGTGCGTGTGAGTGGAGGAAGCGAGTGGTGATTGCGAGTGAGTGTGAGAGGCCATTGCAACTGGTGATTGCGAGTGCGAGGGAGTGTAAGATGCGAATGCGAGTGGTGAGAGTGCGCGCGGATGAGTGAGAGGGGTGATGATGAGTGGTGAGCGTGAGCGCGAGTGAGTGTGAGTGGTGGGATGAGTGGTGAGCGTGAGTGAGTGTGAGTTGTGACGACGAGTGGTGAACGATAGTGCGAGTGGTGAGGACGAGTGGCGAGCGTAAGTGAGAGTGAGTGCGAGTGGTGAGGGCGCAGTGGCGAGCGTGAGTGCGAGTTAGGGCGAATGGCGACGACAAGTGGTGAGCGTGAATGGGAGTGAGTGCGAGTAGTGAGCCCCAAGTGGCAAGCGTGATTGCGAGTGAGTGCGAGTTGTGGGGAAGAGTGGAGAGCGTGAGCCGGACTGAGTGCGAGTGGTGAGGGTGGAGTGGTGAGCGTGAGCGCGAGTGAGTGCGAGTTATGAGAGCGGAGTGGTGAGCGTGAACGTGAGTGAGTGCGAGTGGTGGGGACGAGTGGCCAGCGTGAGCGCTACATAGTGTGCGTAGTAAGGGCGGAGTGGCGAGCGTAAGTGCGAATGAGTACGCGTGTTTAGGGCGGAGTGTTCAGTGCGAGTGCGGGTGAGCGCGTTATGATAAATACATTTTTTTGAGTGAGTGTGAGTGAGTGGCATTCAGTTTTGCCGAGGTATGTTGGACATGGCAGCGGACAATCAAACCGCTTAGGATGCCAAGCTCGAATCCACCACTGCAGATGACAGCCATCGAACATCCTCCGCCGCTCAGGGTGACGTGGCTGCACTTTCGTTGAAGCTTCTCCAGTACCGGCCTTAGGACCCACAGCTCTGGCTCGCCCAGGTAAACAGCCGGTTCGCCATTGCTCGCATAAAGTCGGAGAGCCCGAAATTCAACCACCTCGTGTCTGCGCTGCCTCCCGAGGTCGCAACCGAGGTTCCCGACCTGACCTGATTGTTTCACCGCCGGCGACCGCCCCGTTTGACACCCTGACGGGTGAACTTATCAAGCGGACGACAATGTCGGAACAGCGACGGTTGCAGCTTCTACAATCTAAAAAACTCGGTGATCGCAAACCCTCACAGCTACTGCATCGCCTTTAACAGCTCCTTGGAGAAAAAGAAGCCACGTTCGATCGAGCTTGAGGGCGCTGCGAGCGCGCGACGTGAGCAAACGTGCGGTGTGTCGGCTGCGCCGCTTTTCGGCTGGGGCCGCGGCCCAAATCATCCCACCCAGGCAAAACTGGCATCGAACGATCCGGAACATCGAGCGGAACAACTGGATACCGAAGTCGTCCAGGTGGACCCATTTTCTACGAATTTACAGCCGTTTTTCAACCGACCACGTGGGAGCCGCCGCGGCGATGCCGACGCCCGGCCGGGCGAAATCGGCCTTCCTAGGACAAAATGGCAACTTCCGCGTTCCAATCACGCGGTTACTACCCTGAGACGATGGCGTGGACCTCGGTCCCCACCACCGGTGACAAAAATTCGATGGGTTTTCCGAAAAGTCGGAGTCAAGCTTTACTGCAAGCGGCTGAACGCCGCTCCCAGGAGAAAGGCAAGATGACGGCGTCCTACGTCGCCCCGGCCATCGGCTCGTCAGTCGGAAAAGTGAACGCTCCCGCGACGCGCGCCACGGGAAGTAAAGGAAAGCTGTCCACGAAGTGGGAGCCGCGCCCAATGCTCAAACACGCATCTCGAAGGCTACGTTATAGTCATCAAGCCCAGGCAGCGTGTTTATCTTCAGGAGGCGTTCACGGAAACCGGCTACGGCACCGCCATCTTGGTGTACCTCTGGCCGGAACGGGCCAGCGCCATCTTCGTTCTGCCATCACGAGACCAAAACATCATAATCGTGCATATCCCGGACATCGAGGCGGCCGACTGGCTCTTTGGGGACTTTGCTGGAAATACCGAGAAGGGAGCGGTCCCGTTCCATGGTTACCTTAGGCAAGATGGCGGCAACATGTGCTGCGGAGTGATCGTGGTCCGTAACACGGATACTACAAAAACTCCTCAACATCGAGTGTGCTGGCGTGCCGGCACCATCGTGGAAATCCGAAAATTCGGAACATCAAACAAGGCACGCATCACCTCCGCGGATAAGGAGAAGCCCCGTTACGTGCATTATGACAACATGGTCGTCTCTGTGCAAACATATTACAAAACTATCCCGGCCTGCATCCAGTGTGAGGTCGTCGGGCATCGAGCGGATGCATGTCCAAACCTGCAGCCGAACATGTGTGGACTGTGCGAACTCCAAGCTCCGCTAGTGGAGGGGGTGCGGGTCCCTCACAACTGTGTTCCCCGGTGTTCTGTGTGCGGTTGCGCTCATGCCACCAACTACGTGACTGTGTGGCAAAATTCCGCAAACCCAAGATAGCCGCCCAAACGGCCGGGAAAAAGAAAATAACGCCCGAGAAAAAAAGCCGTCAACTTGGGCTACCCCACGGCCAGCCTCGCCGGGAAACCTCAAAAAGCCACCTACTGGAGGTGATGGAAAGCGACTGTCGACGGCGTCACCACCACATGGAGGCCTGGAGAAACGAACGGCGGAGACGCGTGGCGAAACCAGGCCCTGGGTCAACGCCGTCAAAAACGGACGCCAGGTGAGCGGTTCGGGTGGGGCTGCTTCCTCTTGCTCCCTTCTTACTCCCCTCCCAAAGGCGCGGAGCGCCGAGCAAGATCAAATAGCAGCACTCGGGGCCCAAAACGAGGTGCTGCTAAAGACAAATAACGAATTGGAATCCCAAATCAACCAGTCTCCTTCTCCCACCTCCCCTCCCGCGGCTGAGGTAATTGAAAGTGAGCTCGTGGTGCCGAAAGCGGCAACAAGCGCGGAGGCTGCATTCGAGGCCCGTTTTGACGCCCAATTCCGGGACATAGACGCTCGATTCGCCGCCATGGCAAACCAAATCTCACTGATGGTCAACACCATCTCCAAATTGCAAGAGACAATCCCCGCGATGATTGCCCAACAAATTACGCATTCCTTGCGCCCCTCGCGCAGGACCGGCGGTCCCTATAAGGACGTGTCCGGCCGCCCTGTCAAAGGTTATAGACGCCTCACAGAGGCAGATGATGACAGCTGCTCCCTCTCCGGTATAGAGGACGCCCCCCTCACCGCGAGCGCCGGCTCCGGAGCAGCGTCGCTACAATCCTGCCTCAACCTAACTGACCATGGCGAGCAGCCCTAAGATCATGCACTCCCGAAGAACAAATTCGACCACCCCTGTTCAAATTGTCCAGTGGAACTGTCGAGGCTTGCGCTCCCGCGCAAAGCGGGCCAATCTGCGACTTTTCCTTTCAACTCTCGACTCGCTTCCGGCGGTGGTTTCCCTCCAGGAGCCAGGGAGCGGCGCCACCCTTACAAACTACATCACCTTCCAACAGGACCCCTCTTCATGCGTATCTGTGCATAAAAATTATACAGCTAATTTAGTAGACTTGGAACTTCAAACTAAATATTCGTATGTGATGGTGACACTTCTTCCGTTCAAGAAACAAGATGTACCACTCCACATACTCAACGTCTACTGTCCCCCACGACTAAAAAATGTAACATTCGCAGCACTTTTTCGCCGCGCTCTAAAGGCTGCGGAGAGGGAGCCCCTGGTGATTGTGGGTGATTTGAACGCCCACAGCACTCCCTGGGGGTACGTGCGTGAGGAGAAGCGGGGACGCAAGCTAGCGGAACTTGCGTCCACGCTGGGCCTGACTCTCCACACCGACCCTGCATATCCAACGCGGGTGGGTAACTCTGTGACCCAGGATACGTGTCCGGATCTTACCTTTACCGAAAATATTACACACGCGCAATGGGCCAACACCGAGGAAACCCTCGGTAGTGACCACTGCCTTATCAATACCACCATAAGGACTAAACCATTGGCACGGCCCCACGCACAAGCTCGGCTCCCCGACTGGAATAGGTTCCTGCAAAGTTACATCAATTCGGCCTCTATTCACGAACAAGGATACCATGCATGGGCACAAGGATTGGTTACACACCTTCGTTTGGTGGAAACTAGAATTCAGCTCTCGGAGGCAACGCCGGAGGTGGACAACCACCTTCTGCATATCTGGGAGGCGCGGCACAGCCTCTCCCGCAGATGGCGCCGCCAAAAACATAACAGAAAGCTTAAAATTCCTATCGCAGACCTCACCCAGCGAGCGGCAGAGTACGCGGCCCAACTCGCCGACTCGAACTGGGTGGACCGCTGTAACACGGCGGCCATACAAATGTCTAGCCGGAGCACGTGGCGCCTCTTCCGCGCCCTAATTGACCCGACTCAAACCCGCGCCGAGGCACAAAAACATCTCCTACGAGCTATTCAGAGCTTCGATGGATGTACCTCAAAATTAGCGTGCAAGCTACACGACCACTATCTTTGCACTCAGCAGGACCCCCGAGGGCCCGCGTACTCGTATGCAGGTTACGAGAACGCGGAGCTGGATCAGCTCTTCCAGCTGCAGACCTGAAGGCGGCGCTAGCTAAAATGAAACGAGGAAAGGCCCTGGGCCGGGACAAAATAACTGTGAAACTGCTTGCCAATCTTCCCGACCCCGCCTATGAGACCCTCCTCGCTTTCATCAACTCGATCTGGCTTGGTGAGGCACCCCTTCTAATCGAAGGGTAGACCGCCCTGGTAACTTTCATTCCGAAAGCCGGCAAAGCCATAACACAGACAACCTCCGCCCCATCTCCCTGAAATCTTGTGCGGGAAAGCTGATAGAGACCATGGTGCGGGACAGGCTGTCTCTGTTTCTAGAAAACCAACATGCATTCCCAGACACCATGTTCGGTTTCCGCCCGCACCGGTCCGCGGCAGGATGTTCTGCTTCAACTCGACCGAGACATTCTCAACCCTGTCGAATACCCCCTCAACGATAATACAATACTCGCCCTAGACTTGAAGGGGGCTTTCGTCAACGTCACACACGACATTATCCTGCAACATCTCTCCCAGACCGACTGTGGACATAACACCTTTTGGTATATCAAGCAATTTCTCTCGGATCGTCAATCTTTCATCCGAATACAAGACGAAGAACACGTCCCCTATCAACTGGGAACGAGAGGAACCCCACAGGGCGCGGTCCCCTCGCCGTTACTTTTCAATATGGCTATGATGAAACTTCCGGCTCAGCTGACGAAGGAAAAGGCGTCCAGCATGCGCTGTACGCCGACGACATTACCATCTCGGCCAAACAGGGATCGGTTGGAGACATTGAGGCCAACCTGCAGCAAGCGGCGGAAATTGTGGACGCCTACGCCCGCCGCTGCGGCCTGCAAAGCTCCCTGTCCAAATCCGTATTTGTGTACATTAGCCCGTCGCCTAACTGCACCACCACAATGGAACTCTCCCTAGCCAGCGGCCCGATACCCGAACACGATGAGATTAGAGTACTTGGCCTCTTTGTCCACAAACATCGACGGGTAGTTACAGCAATAGCCAAACTGCGTAAGGTGGAGGACCAGGTGGGTCGGATGGTCCGCCGGGTTTCCAACCAACGCGGTGGATTACGGTGATAAGATGCCTTGCGGCTGGCACATGCATTCGTGGTCAGTCGAGTCCTCTACTGGATTCCTTACCTTCACCTGCGCAAGTTTGACGAGAACGCCCTCGAAGTGATTCTCAGAAAGATGTACAAGCATGCGCTCGACCTCCCGAAAAACACGTGAAACCAGCGCCTCATGAGCCTGAGGATGACAAACACTTTCGCGGAGCTCCGGGAGGAACACTTCACTAATCAATATACAATACTTTCAAATACGCCGTCTGGATGCCGCCTATTAGCCCGACTACACATCCACCACAGAACACTAACGGTAGAGCGCGTACGCATCCCCGAAGTCTGCAGATACGCCCTGCACGTGCGCCCTCTTCCGGTCAACATGACACGTGACGACCACAGTGGCAGGCGCCTGGCGCGGGCGGAGGCACTGGCCCGCCACTATGGGAACAAGCACGGAATCTTTTACGTGGACGCCTCCGGCCCTCACCATGGGGGGTGGTACACGGCCGCAGTCGTCCACCAAAACGACGCGGTAAATGGTCTAACATTCAGAGCTCAACACATAACACATGCGGAGGAAGTCGCCATCGCGCTAGCAGCCGCAGACTAGGAGTCGCGAGTCATCATCACCGATTCGAGAGGGGTGTCATGTGTCAGGGCAACCCCTGAGAGGAGGACGCATCAAAACCCCCGAAAAAAAACGAGGAAAAAGAACAATCGAACGGCCGTTTGAAGTGCGCGCCAGGAGCGCGCCAATCAGCAAGCGCCAGCGCCGACGCACCAAGGAGTCATGGCCAGAGGTGGTAGCACACTGGTCGGCCAATCAGGGAAGGCCACGCATGGGACAAGTGGCGAGATGGCCATATAAGTACAGAGAGGCAAGACAACGGGAGGCAAGAAACCGAAGAAACCAGGAGGCGGCCGGAGCACGTGCGCTTCAACGAACGAGCCAGGGGGACGCGGCCAGGCCATCGACCACGCCATCCGAGCCTGGGCGGGAGCGGGCCGACTTCGCATCGGCACCGTCATCCTAGGTGCACCATGAACCTGCGTCTTTGTGGCCCCAGCCGCATCGGTCGGGCACCAGCGGCCAGCGTCTACGCTCCGTCGACGTTCGTCTCGACGGCCCCGAAAGGCTACGTTCGGGCCGAGCCTACCTGGAACCTCGAGCTGCAGCGGCTACCAGGGGGTAGCCACCGAGGAAGCACGCCGCCGAAGGGATGACCGCGCGCGTCGAACGCCGGCATCAAAGACCTCCAGAGGCAGCGGCTACCAGGGGGTAGCGACCAAGGAAGCACGCCGCTGAAGGGATGACCGCGCGCATCGAACGCCGGCATCAAGGACCTCCAGCGAGAGCGGCTACCAGGGGGTAGCCACAGAGGAACGAAGTGAGGACGCGCGGAGCCCACGCCTTCCAAGGAGTGACCGCGCGCATCGAACGCCGGCACCGAAGCGAGACGTGGACGGCCACCACCAAGTCGCGGCCACGCAACGGGTGCGATACGTCAGCGCCGATGACAGCTGGTTAGGCCAGTCCAGTAGGGACGCAGTTGTAAAGAACACAACTAGAGAGTTGTGGGACAAGAGAAATTAACTAGAACTTGGTTAAGGAGTGTATTTAGAGTGTACTTAATGTAAAACGTTATTGTAGAGACGTTTGAGTTTTGATTTGAATTGTATATTGAGCTATTAATTTAGGGGTTTTTATGCGAGTTGTATCTTGGGATTGTAGAGGTTGGAGTGGTTATCGTTTGTGTGTAGTTTAAGTATTGAGTGCTTTGCCTGAGGGTTTTTTTGTGTGTGCATAAATGTATGTTGTTAAACACGTCAACGGCTTCCCTGTGTCCATTGCTCCGAGCTGGTAAAGACCACCCCACCAACCGTTCACGTGACAAGGTGCCAGCAGAAACATTGAACAGGGGTACATTCCTCCCTTTGCTTATCGCATCCTTCAAAATAGTGACTATCTCGGGGCCACCGCATATCGAACGATCGTATGGGCTCCTGCTCACATGGGCATCGAAGGCAACGAAACGGCAGACACCGCAGCCCGCGCGCTCACTCTCCGGGCAACATCGTCAGACCCTTCCGAAATGGATCCCGAACCCAAACCAGCCCTCACTTTTGGAGAAATTACTGAATTATACCTATTGGGCCACTCAATTTTTCCTAAGCCCTATAAGGGCAATTCAAAGGCAGAACAACGCACAATCCTCCGTCTTTACACCAAATACTGCTGTGCCCGGCAGTTTTAAAACACTTTGATCCTGCCTATACAAGACAATGCCCCTACTGTGCGGAGAAGTCTTCGGACATCTTCCACATAGTGTGGGCATGCCAATCAACTCTGAACCTCGCCCCAAAACCCAACCCTACACGGGAGGACTTGGAGGCAGCCCTGCTTGGCTGCTCCGACTTAGTGAGCCAGAAGGCCCTGGTCGACCGAGCCCGAGCCGCGGCGATCGCCAACGGGCTTCTGTAGTGGGGCGCCCACCTAGTGATTGTGAGAGGTGGCGTGCCCCGGGCCACCTGAAGCATCCCGGGCCACCTCAAACATCTCTCAAACATAATGTATATACCAGCATTAAAGTTTTTCAGACAATCAGACAGACGATCGAACTTTGCTTCCAGAGCTTTTTCTTCAACGCCTGCCCGCCTCCGTTCGCGCGGTGCTGGCGACCGCGAGAGGTGTATACATTTCCCAGCTGGCCCAACTTTCCGAATCAGTCATGGACGTTTCCACTCCTGTCGAACGTCCCGTGTGTAACTTAACACTCCCGGAACGTTCCGGGCCCACTAAAGCAGCACCCACAACGCCGTCTGCACCTGCGCTGTAGACCCTGCGTAAGGAATTTCGTGGGGAGATCACCAAGCTATCAGATCAGGTCGCCGCTCTCTCAGCCCAGCGCCAACATTCTCACACGCGCGGCAGCTCCTTCTCGGTCCGCCGTTTGCCGTCGCCTTCAAGGCAAGGCGTATGCAGGTATGATCGCAACTTTGGAAAAGCAGCGCGGAAGTGTACAACCCCCTGCACCTTTCAGGGAAACTTCCCGGCACACCACTAAAGGCGGGGAGTGGTGTCAGTTGCAAAGTAAGCCGGTTTTTTTTTGTGGTGGAAAAACCCTCCGGACCGGGTTTCCTTGTCGACACAGGCGCTGAGGTCAGCGTCATACCGTCCTCAGTCGTGTTTCGCAAGCGCAGGCGATCCACAAGCAGCTTTAAAGCCGCCAACAATACTCCCATTGCAACTTACGGATAACAATCGATGTCACTCAACATCGGCCTCCGGAGAATATTTCGATAAATTTTTCTTATCCATGATGTGGCCTAGCCCATTCTGGGCGCAGACTTTCTGCGTCACTACAACTTGCCAGTTTACATGCACCGCAAATGCCTCAGCCTCATTGATGCTACAACGCACCTGCCTGCGCTTGGCATGGCATCGAAGAACCCTTCTTGGCGGTCGCAAGCACCTCGTCGAAGTCGGTCTATGACAAGCTTCTTGAGTAATTCCCGTCCCTTCTGCGACCTGCCAACTTCTTCCCGCCCGTCCGACATTATGTGACACATCACATTCAGACTACTCGCCCACCCACGACGCTTACCCCCTGATCGCTACAATATCGCACATGACGAGTTCGAACAGATGCTGGAGCTCGGAATAGTTCGACCGTCGTCGAGCCCTCACGCATCCCCGCTGCACATGGTTCCAAAGCCGTCACCTGGAGACAGGCGTCCCTGCGGAGACTACCGGCTGCTCAACAACGCCACTGTTCCCGATCGTTACCCGCTTCCGCACATCGCAGACTTCTCAGCACTACTTCATGGCGCGACGGTTTTCTCAAAGATAGACCTTGTTAAGGGCTACCATCAGATTTTTGAGGAGCCGATGGATGTTCACAACACAGATATCATCATTCCATTTGGACTTTTTGAGTACGTGTGCATGCTTTTCGGCCTTCGGAACGCTGCACAAACTTTCCAACGGCTTACTGACACCGTGACCTTTCTGCTTCGCTTACATCGATGACTTGCTTGTGTTCAGTAGTGACGCAGCACAACACATCTAGCAACTTTGCCAACTCTTCAGTCGCTTTGCCGAATATGGCCTTATCGTCAATAGAGCCAAGTGCGAGTTCGGTGCTCACTACTGGACTTCATCGCCCCTTGAATTCAAAAGTACAGGCCATCCAAGATTTTTTCGCAGCCATCTTACATATGCAAACTCTGCGGGTTTCTTGGCCTCCTAAATTTTTACCGCCGTTTCATCCCGATCTGCGCCGCCCTCCTCGGGCCACTGACAGACATGCTCACGGGAAACAAACCAAAAGTATCTCCACTCACTTGGTCTCCAGAAGTACTAATCACTTTCAAGAATGCCAAGACCAAGCTGTCTCAGGCCACCCTTCTCGTTCATCTGAGACCGGCAGTCCTGCTTTCCCTAATGACCGATGCATCTCACGCAGCAGTCGGAGCTGTCCTGCAACAGTTTGTGGACAATGCCTGGCAACCCCTTTCTTTCTTTTCCCGCAAGTTGTCACCCGCGGAATCACAATACAGCACTTTTGAAAGATAACTCCTTGCAAGTTACATGGCTTTACGACAATTAAGGCACTTCTTGGAGGGTAAAAACTTCCAAATACAGAAGAATCACAAACCTCTGACCTTCGCAATCCGGTCAAAATCCCCAACATTTTCACCTCGTGAAACCCGCCGTCTGTCTTTTGTCGTGGAATTCACAACGTTCATGCGGCACTTGCAAGAGAAGGACAATGCTGCCGCGCATGCACTCTCCCGTGTCGCCGCAATCTCCAGTTCGCACAACTCGGCTGACATCGCTTTCACCGCACTCGCATCAGCGAAGCAGATGACGCCCGAAAAATAGCCCTTCGAAGAAACCCCGGCACGCTTCACCCATCCCATTGGGCTGTCCCGGTGCTTTGCGATGTTTCCCCGCACACCCCGCGTCCCCTCCTCTCGGCGAATTTCTGACGCATTGTTTTCAATGCCTTCCATAGACTATCGCACCCTCAAATACGAGCCACGCAACATCTGCTGACGCAGCGTTTGGTTTGGTTGGGCTTCAACAAGGACGTACGCGAGTGGACGCGCTGCTGTCTCGTATGCCAGCAGTCAAAGGTTAACTGGCACACCAAAGCCCCTCTCGGCTTGTTTACGGCACCAACTGAGCGTTTAGACAAGGTGCATGAGATATTTTGGGGCCCTGGCCTCATTCAAAAGGCAACACATACCTACGAACTTCCGTGGATCGGTTCATGCGTTGGCCCGGGGCATTCTCTCTTCCCCACATCCGTACTGAAACCATCGCCAGCGCCTTCGTTGCCGGCTCGGTTTCCCGCTATGGTGACCCATGAATTATTACCACCGACCGAGGTCGCCAGTTCGAGTCGGCACTCTTCAATAGCCTTCTGACCCTTCTTGGCACTTCCCTCATTTGGACCACAGCGTACCACCCCATCGCCAACGGGCTTGTTGAGCGTTTTCACCGCTCCATCAAGACTGCACCCAGGGCACAGCCGGGCGCTACCCACTGGCCCACTTCTCTTCCGTTGGCTCTGCTGAGTCTTCGGTGTACTTTGAAGCAGGATCTGCTCTGTACGCCCGCAGAGATTGTCTTTGGTACGCTGCTACGCCTGCCGGGAGAGGTTTTGACTGATTCCGAATCATCTCCATGTCCTGATTCCACCGACTACGTGACCAAACTACGAGGTTCATTTCGCTCACTTCGTGCGCCCGCACCGTGCTGCCAACAGCGCGGATGCCCATGTTCCCAGCGAGCTGAAAACGTCCCCTACATTTTTGTCCGCTGTGACGCCGTGCGCAAACCGCTTCAGCGCCCGTATGACGGACCGTACCGCGTCATCCACCCTGCTTATTGATAAGCATTTCACCATGGATTTAGATGGCAGACAGGAGACTATTTCTGTTGGTCACCTCAAACTAGTGTTTATTGAGGAGCCGTTCTCTACACAACCAGACGAATCTACAATACTAATTGCGGATCACCCTCCCCAGCCAGCCCAGTCGCAACAGACCCCAAAACGCACACGACGACCTACAAAAGTATCCTTCCGGCTTACTCCCTGGCTCCGCCACTAGACGGAGGGCCTCCTGCAGCACCATTAACGAAGACAGAGACGACGAAGCACCGCCCTGAGGCTCACTCCGCGAGCTTCATGGCGCAAGCGGTCAGCGCTCCCAGGAACTCCGGGCGTTCGGCCAGGCATAGCTGCCGCTGGCCCATGAGCTGCTGAGGTGTTCGAAATATATGTGTTGTTCGGTGGCTCTGAATTTTCATTGCCTCGTGTTGCCACACAGGGATCACCCCACTACCACAAGAACCAATCTCCTCCACCACTGCACCGGTGGCGCTGAGGGCCCCTACAGTCCAGTGGCTATTTTAATAGGAACACGAGAACGATCAATCACAAGAACGGAGATGCAGCCAAAACGCAGGGCATGGCCGCCACTCTTTTTCTTCTCCGAGCCAGCACACAGACATGCCCGCCGCTGCTCTGTGGAGGCATTGGCCGCTATAGTAGTAACCGCTCTGTTAAATGAACGCCAGGCTTGGCAATATTGCCATTCTGAAGCTTTAATATTTATGAAGTCCTGTAGAACCAGTTTAGAAAGTTCTGTACTATCGCTCTTGTTGTTTAGGCCGATTTTTTGACTGTGACTTATTTATTACCAATGTATTGCTAAGTCCGGTTCAATAAACTGGCGTCTCTGCACACATGTACCTTGGGAGGCCTATTCTGTGCTAGTAAAATGCTTCTTTGTATGCATGCAACAAAATACGATGAATATACACCAAGAAATATTAGAAAGAACACAAACAAACAAGCGTTGTCTGCCCGATTCAGTATCGTCATGCCTCTGGAGTACGTCAGTAGAGTTCTCTCGCTTACTTATCGTGTTTGGAGGTTATTGAGTCCACAGCTTGGTGCAGCGAATTTTATTTCACCAAAAACATTCAAAGAGCGCTGCCGAAGTTTTGTTTCTTCCGATAATAATGCGCAATGCAGCAGTTTCCCGAAAGACAAAGCCGAAAAGGGAAAGAGTAATGTCAAGTCAAATGCTCAGCGTCATTTACCTATATTACAATATGCACAAACGCCCCGTCACTTCAACTGGGTTTTCTTCATCCTCGCAGCCCATTTTTAGGATCTTTTGTAGCACCCTGCAAGCACACAAGCATTCGTGGACATTATATAAATTTGGAATCTGCAACAGCGTTTTCTGTTCGGTGTTGCGAAGTCAACAATTTGGAAACTTCATTTACTCTTTTAATTCAGAAGTTTTAAGGGGGTAGTTTGATTGCGTTATTAAGAAAATATAGTCACACGTAAAAACAGAAACTAAAAGAAAAGGAAAAACTACTTGAAGTTTTTATCAGGGTAGGCGTGTCCTAAGTATTCAGAACACTGTACTTGTTTACAGCATAGTTTGAACTGGAGCTGAAGTCCAAGTGTATGCACCCTGGCACCTTCAGTGGGCAGGGGTGAGCGGCAACCATGCGGTCGTCGCTCAACAATCCCCTTCTGTTTCTTGCGCAGTTTGGTAAAGCACCATCATTGTATTGTGAGCGCTCTAACAAAATGTGTCTGCTACTTCTTCCGTTCCAAGTGTAGTTTACGAGAGGATCTGCTATTGTGTGTTTGTTTGACTGTTACTACTTGGTGGTGATGTAGAGCTTATTCCGGGGCAGCCTGATGAAGAAACGATCACGCTGCACGACGAAGTACAGCCACCAAGGCCATTTCTGTCAGACAAGACTCTAGGCAGGCTGAACTTATGGGTGTGGTCTCTGATTTAGGGGAAAATTAGGTGGAAATATCCCAAAAGGTGTGGGAGTTGGTGACAAGGCTGACCACCGTAGAAGCAGCGATAAAATCTTTTGAAGGCATGCCCCCAACAATATATACTTCAAACATAGTTTCCGAGGTTGTTAAAAAAGAAAGTGAGCTGCCAAAAAATGTACAACTTAACGACCTTGAAGTAAGAATCAGACGAAACAATCTATTTTTCTACAGTGTCCCGGAATACCAGATGGAAAAGTGGGAGGACTGTGAAAAATGCGTTGGTGACCTATTCTCTCCTCCGTTTGCCATGAACCTCAGAGAATACATGATCGTTCAGGCCCAGAGCCGCGGAATATTTCTAGAAAGTAAAACATGACCGATTATCGTAAAGCCTTTGTCATTTAAAACACAGGGTAGTATTCTGCCGCAAAAGATAAAACTAAAGGGCACAGGAGTCTCTATCAGCGAAGATGTTTGTAATAGAACGCCTCAATCACGAAAAAAGTTTATAGAGTTCGGCAAAGCAAGCGTGCAGACAAGTCGCTCCCTTCTAACAAGTTTACAATCAACAAAAAGGCGTACATCCACAGCGCAGCCACCGAAAGTGTAGGCAGAATTGAATTTTTCCTAAGCACACATGCGAAAGATAACGTTCTATCTGTTGGCCCCCAACACAATACCGAATAGCTATCTTCCGCATAAAATGTAAACAATGCACCCATCTTCTTCACAAATACCCGAAACGTTCTTAAAGGAGCACTTACACGAAAATTTTGTTACACTTTTATTGCTTTTATCAATGCTTAATGGTCTGTCGGAGCTAAAACAGCACTTCAAATACTTCAGCGCGCGATATTTAATTACATTGAACGGCCTGAAAATCGTTTGTTTCAAATTACCGCGCTCTCATCCTGAACGGCGCATATGACAGAATCCCGGCCTGACCTCACCGCTTCGTGCGAACGTCACCGGCGCGCGCTTGAGAGGGTGTTGCGCCCCCTCGCCGCTCGTGGTGCCGCGCGTGTGAACTGACGTCACGAGTTTTTGACGAGCGCAGTCGCGTCACTTCTTTTGGCTTGACGGGGTGATGTCACGCTGATGTCCATTTGCTGAGTGCCGCTCTGCGCACTGCGATACCTGAGATCCAATTGAACCGTGTTCCTCGCGTAGCAGGCCGCTCATATTTCAGCCAGGGTATTCTGTTGAGTGAAGGAAGCGAACTGTGCAATAATATTAACGCCGAAAATTGGTGTCATAGCATTCATAGCATCTCCTTCCGCTGTTGGTTCTTTCTCTGCTAATATTGTCATTTTGACTGAAACCTGGCTGTCCGCAAAAATTAAGAATAGCGAGACATTAGAATGTGAAAAATGTTATTGCTTCTACAGGTACGATCGCGGCGCTCGAACTGGAGGAGTGCTTATAGCGGTCAGCGATAGACTTGTTTCGCATGTAATCAGGGTAGTGACGCTACCTGAGCTTGTTTGCGCCCGCATACTTCTTGCTAGCGGATAATTCATTATCTGTACCTGTTATGCATCACCAAGTGGTCCAAATTTTTTCCCCGCAAACGTAATGACATAGTTGATAAACTGTGCCTCAAATACCCTAACCCGCCTCTGCTCGTTTTAGGAAATTTTAGATTTCTAAACGCACAACAGCGACATGATTCAGTCACTGTTCAACAAATTTCTGCAACAAATATTTGTCAGTCTCCCAATATCAATGATGTTCCATTGTAAACAATGCATTTTTCGCTGCTTTTAACCGCGTTATTTCTACCGTTATTCCACCTTTCACTCCTACGCAGTTCCTGCCAATGCATCCCATTATTATTGACTTTGTTGGCATTGATGCATTGATACGTAACCTCAAAATTTCATTCTCTGCTTTCCCATACTGCATTATTTCTGAAATGCTCAAATGTATACACGTGTATTTATGTGTTAATCTTTCAAAAATTTTCCACCAATTTTTTTATCATTCTATATTGCCTCGTGATTGGAAGGTGGGAAAGGTGTCTCCTGTTTCCAAGTCTGGTGAAGTTCATTACCCCGATAATTATCATCCCATCTCATTATGTACTTGCATGTAAAGTGTTAGAACACATATTCGACCATATTATCATTATTATTATCATTCGACACATATTATCATTGAATTGAATTTCTTGAGTCCAATTCCTTTTTCACTAACTGTCAGCAAGGATTCAGGAACATGTTCTCTTGTGAAACGCAACTACTGATATTTACTAATGATTTGCTCGAAAACGCTGATTTGGGAATTGAAATCTCTGGTAAGTTCATAGATTTCGCTAACGCCTTTGATAGTGTTCGCATGATTTAATAATTTTCAAGCTCAGCAAACAAAACATTGATCCCAAAATTTTTGAATGGAATTAAGACTTTCCCCTTAACCATTCCCAATATGTTATTACTGATGACCTGTCATCTGTTTTATCTCCGGTACAATCCGGCGTGGGATCGGTACTAGGACCCCTTGTTTCCGTTGTTTAAGTCAATGACCTCCCAGACTGTGTTCAATTCTCATAATTTAGGCAATAATGGATTACTGTGTAATTTACCAGAAAATTGCTACACTTGGTGATATTCAAATTGCGGAAAATGACCTTAACAGTGAAACTAAGTGGTGTAACAAATAGCGCATGGAACCCGCCACGGTGGCTCAGCGGCTAAGGCGTTGCGCTCTTGAGCACGAGGTCGCGTGTTCAATTCCCGGCCGCGGCGGTCGCTTTTCTGATGGAGGCGAAAAGCAAAAGCGCCCGTGTGTACGAGATTTCCGCGCACG